>NC_092808.1:101014325-101675158 GCF_040954645.1 Diabrotica undecimpunctata
TTTGACCAGTTGTATCTTATATATAATTCTACTATCGCTATTTGATTTTAGTATAGTCCAGTCTAGTTAAGCAAAAATCATCGATTTCACGGCAAAATTTTTCGCAGATATCTGAAGCTTTTAAGACATAGGTGGGGGTTACTAGCTGACGAATAGATGAAAAAGTACTCGTATTTTTACCTTGCGTTTTTTTTTTAACAATAATTTATGGCCACAATTTGATTTTTTGTCTATAAGTTTTTTTCCTTATATTTTACATAAACAATATTTATACCATTTTTTTATATCAAGAATATCTCTATTTTCTTGTTTTTTAAATTAAAATTGATAAATAATTTACGGAGATATTTGCAAAAAAGCAGTTTTTTTGCATAAATTTATAAATTTTATTAATTTTTTTATTAACAAAATAAAATGTTATTAATAAATTTGAACATCGAGGAATTACCGTCTTTTAAATTTGTGTGAAATTTCCCACCGATCGGTCAAATATTTTAAAAGTTATTTAATTAATTTATCCCTAAGGCTATATTTAAACTATTGTACTTGCTCTTTTAATGATGCTTGACACATTTAGCAAATTTCATAGGATTCTTTAACTATCTCAGAAGTTAAACCGGCTTAAACTATCTCATAAGTTAAATGCATATTGCGTTTTCATCGAAATTGTTTACAAAATAAACGTTTGAAAAAGGGGTATGCTTTTTACTTATAAACAATTGTAATAACTTCTATATTTTTCAATCTACAATCTACGTACAACCATTGGATATCTGGTACAAAAACTCACAGTTCAAAAAAAACATTCTATGACCAATAGGAACGAAGTTAGGGACTAGTTTTAAAAAATCATATCTCCATTGTTTATAAACATAAAGAAGCAAAATTTGCACAAATTTTAAATGAAGATCTAAACTTTATATTGAAACTTATAGCTATAAAATTCATCCAATTTTTCGAAACTTACAGCCCTTCGAAACGAAAGTACTTTCGAAAGATCGACATAGAAAAGTGGAGGAGATAACTATTTCAGCTCCGTATTCTTTCGAGATCGGAACTTCAAATTGAAACACGTAGGAAAAATTTACAGTATCTCGGCTTCCATTGCAGCTAGAAGCCTCTTTTGGATCTGAAAAAATTGGATTAACCCTTATCCGGGCAACACATTTTTTTTACGTAACCGGACAACTTGGGTTCGTTGGGCCCACCACTTTTCTTGAATGTACTATTCATATTTACCCACATATTTCTAATATTCTTTTTTGATTTTTTATTAAAGTTAAATTTAAATTGTCTAGATTAAAAAAAAGCATGCTACTATAGTATGCGTACTACCTCGAGGGTATGATCTACCTGAAGTATTTGCACAAAATAATGAAATGCAAGAAAACTTTTGTAGAAAAAATATTTATTCACGAGTAATAAACATTTGGAGCCAAATTAAGACTTAATTAATAAATAAATAAAAACTTTTGTAAATATACCAGGCCATTTTGTTTGAAAAGAGGGGTTGATGTTTACGCATACCCTGGAAAAAGATTACGGTGTTGTTGCCTTTCAATATTGTGCAAAAATCCTTCTGAGAGAAGATTATAGTAATTAGAGGCTTATGTATAAAGTACCGACAAAAACAATCTTTACAAAATGAATAAAATACATAAGTCAGAAGATTATTTTACTTTTACAAATTAATACTTTGTCATACAATTTACTGCCAATTTGATATGGCAAATTAAATTATTATTAAGTATTAGGTTAAAAAAACAATACAAACAAAAAAAAAACATAGATTAGTCATTTATTTTTCTTTATTGCAATACTTACAAACTTTTTTTAATTATACAGTGTACGTAACACACATTTCTACTACATATTACACAAATTTATTTTTGTTTCTTGTTCTTTTTTATTGGGCACATGTGCCACCTTTTCCTTGTTCAAACTGGAGGTTTTTCTAGTTTTTGCCTTTAATTGTATGGTTCAACTTCCTTTAATTATTTTTCAATACACTGTTTTGTTTCCCATTGTAGTCCCCTTGATTTTCTTCTCTGAGGCAACACTAGTTGTTCTGCTGTCGTAGTAAGAAATAATCTTCGCTTTTCATTTTTGTTTTCGTTCCATTTTGGATGTAAATTTGTCCAAACTATTTGGTCTAGCGTATCGACACCTCATTTTGTACTATTATAATAGAGTATCATATCTGGTTTTTTGTCAACATCATCTCCACAGTAAACATTGTGATGCATGGTAGATAGGACTAGGACACTTTGTTTTTTCGAAACGTAAGAAACAAGAGATGCTTTTGGAGTGAATCCAAAAATAAAAGATTTCTCTAAACGGCTCTTGTTTGGTAGAAATCTCTTATTTTTTTTTTACTATGCTTACAAGATTTAGTGAAGTTTCCAGTAATTCATGTGTAAGAGCAAGATCAGTGAAATAGTTACCTCAAGTCACATTCCTCTTGGAATTATAAGAAGGCTCAACGCCTAATATGTAATATGTTTCCGAGTCACAGGCCCACCATATTTTCATGCCATACACCTACCTCGATACGGAACAAGTTGCTCATCTACCGTTATGTTTTTTTTTGGTAAATAGTACTTCTGAAAATTTTGGTCAACTTGGTTCCACACATCGCGTATTGCTGCTAATTGGTCGTTCCTTCTTCGTTCAGACCTCGTGTCCTTATCGTCAAATCGAACAAACCTTAGCAAATTTTTAAATCGTTTTAACCCAATGGTAGCTTTAAATATAGTAGGTCGATAAAACTTACTTCAAAGTATATCTACATTATGTATGTTGGCGCTCATATGCCCTGCAGTTAGTAGTAGTCCAATAAGAGCATATAGCTCTGTAGAGTAGCAATATTACCAGTTGTCTATCCGCAGGACTTCTTTGGCTTGTTTATTTGTACACTTCACTATTTCGTTCACAAGTTTTTCGTTCACAAACAAACAAAAGGAATCAACAGGATCATCTACACTTTGACCAGGGCTAACATTACTTTATACACTTTGCTTTTTATTATGTAGCAGGATCGCATACGCCCTGTCGGTTGTGGTTGACCACTCCAGTTAATTCCATCCTTAGTTTTAAAAATTACACACTGAAATCTGGGAACTTGTGGCTATACATTCTTCTTTATTAATCACTCAAAACTACTTGCTGATCATCCTCTTTTCTTGCTTCTGAAAGATGATCTTCAATTTCAGAGTCTTTTTCAATGCCACCTACTTCGGGAGATTCTTCATCATAGGAATCCCATAAATTATTAGCAATATCTTGCTCAACAATGATTATCAGGTTTTAAAATTCATTTAGAATAGATATAATACATATTGTAAGCATCTCGTTGATGTTCACATCAAAGAGATGTTTACATTGTTTGTTACACGTTTAGACTTTATTATTGGATTTCTGAAATCATAAAAGTCGTTTAGATAATCCACAAAAACATTACCTGACTGCCAGATTAACTTCTGTAACAAAGATTTAGACTTTAGGTATAAATAAAAATTGGATCAGACGGGCCCGTGTGCCCCTTTGCGTGACAAAATTCTTTCGATGCAATAATTTCAAAAATAATAATGAATAGCTTGTAATTATGTTGAAGAAAACATATTTCTAAACAAATTCCGTGATGCATAAAATTCAATAAAATTTTTTTATCAGTTTATGATAAAAGAATTGGCGTCTTAGGCCTGTTAGACCCACCTTGCCCGGATAAGGGTTAGTTTTGATTAAAGTTCTAGAAGGGTATATTTTAAACAATGGTTTAATATTGAGTAATTACTTTCGTACTAAATCGTACAAAAAAGTGTGGTAAAATTTCAAAACTTAACGCAGGCAAAACGTGTTACGAAGTGACAGCTGTCAAATTTGTTTGGTATAGTTATTTGAGGAGGGGATAATGCTAGATAACGTCACATACATAGATACATAATATAGTATATACATGTCACATATAACTACCTATTTTGGGGATAACAATCGGTCCGAAATGTTATTTTTTCAAATTTTGGTTTTGGCCAGCTTCTTATGTAAAATACCACTCTGTGAGTAGTCTACATTAGAATGTATAATGTATGTCTGAATTGTCAATATAAATGAGTCAGATTAAATTGAATTATTAGAAGAATTTTTCACCAAGTAACAAAACAAAATTTGTTTAATTTATTAAGGTTTTTCTTTGTCACCTCTCACATCCACCTCAAAGCCAATCCACCCTGGTCTATTACGAATGATAAAAAATTACAGAAAAATAGTTACTACCTAATACAATATTAATGAGATTAATTAATACTTTTCTTTAAAAATACTTTTACGATTCGGTTTAGAGAAGGCGGCATATTAGGCACCAGAGGATACGCCTACCTTGTCTTACTTTATATTTTTAATATCTTTTTAATAGTCTTTTAATTGTTCAGACTAAGACAAACTTCGCCTTTATTGAGACTTATCTCACATTGTGCTAGATTGTAGGCATACTCGGAGAGAAAAAGGTAAGATTCATAACCAAATTTTACACTTATTGATTGTGATTATTGTGATTATTCTACGTAGTGGCATCTAGTCTGAATGATAGAAAATAGATACCACAGTGAGTCTCTAAATTTAATAGATCGCACTTCTTTTCTTCAAATATTTGTCTTTTTTTTTCCAACTTTCATTACTATTTTCTTAGATTGATAATATTATTATCTACTTTAATTATTTTGTGTAATACTTGAATGGGGTATTTATTTCTCCTAATTGATATGGTTATTAAATTATTAATTATGGTATTATTAAATTAATTACGTTAAAATTAACAGTTAGCTTTAGATTTTTAACCTAAATATGTATATATATATATATATATATATATATATATACATATACATATATATATATATATATATATATATATATATATATATATATATATATATATATATACATATACATATATATATATATATATATATATATATATATATATATATATATATATATGAAGTAACAAGAAGTCCAGAGACCTCTCTCTGATAGTAAATTAGGTGAACCGCAAATTCAAAGCCTCTTGCTAGAGACTTTTAACGACGCTAGAAGTACATTTTTACTTCAACATGCATCTACGATTCACCTTTGAAAATTACTATCTTTTTCGCTCTTTACGTAGAGAAAGACGTTTAAATGAAAGTAAAAGATTGCATTTCATTTCAATCGGAACTCCACCATTGCTCTACACGTTTTTCGAGTTATTCAACTCATCATCAGGAGCACTTGTGGAAGTTCAACTGAAATGAAATGCAGTCTAGTATTTGGTTATTATAACCAAAATAACAAGCCATGTACGCTAGCAGCGACATCTATACGAAGTAACAAGAAGTCCAGAGACCTCTCTCTGATAGTAAATTAGGTGAACCGCAAATTCAAAGCCTCTTGCTAGAGACTTTTAACGACGCTAGAAGTACATTTTTACTTCAACATGCATCTACGATTCACCTTTGAAAATTACTATCTTTTTCGCTCTTTACGTAGAGAAAGACGTTTAAATGAAAGTAAAAGATTGCATTTCATTTCAGTCGGAACTCCACCATTGCTCTACACGTGTTTCGAGTTATTCAACTCATCATCAGGAGCACTTGTGGAAGTTCAACTGAAATGAAATGCAGTCTAGTATTTGGTTATTATAACCAAAATAACAAGCCAGGTACGCTAGCAGCGACATCTATACGAAGTAACAAGAAGTCCAGAGACCTCTCTCTGATAGTAAATTAGGTGAACCGCAAATTCAAAGCCTCTTGCTAGAGACTTTTAACGACGCTAGAAGTACATTTTTACTTCGTTAAAAGTCTCTAGCAAGAGGCTTTGAATTTGCGGTTCACCTAATTTACTATCAGAGAGAGGTCTCTGGACTTCTTGTTACTTCGTATAGATGTCGCTGCTAGCGTACCTGGCTTGTTATTTTGGTTATAATAACCAAATACTAGACTGCATTTCATTTCAGTTGAACTTCCACAAGTGCTCCTGATGATGAGTTGAATAACTCGAAACACGTGTAGAGCAATGGTGGAGTTCCGATTGAAATGAAATGCAATCTTTTACTTTCATTTAAACGTCTTTCTCTACGTAAAGAGCGAAAAAGATAGTAATTTTCAAAGGTGAATCGTAGATGTATGTTGAAGTAAAAATGTACTTCTAGCGTCGTTAAAAGTCTCTAGCAAGAGGCTTTGAATTTGCGGTTCACCTAATTTACTATCAGAGAGAGGTCTCTGGACTTCTTGTTACTTCGTATAGATGTCGCTGCTAGCGTACCTGGCTTGTTATTTTGGTTATAATAACCAAATACTAGACTGCATTTCATTTCAGTTGAACTTCCACAAGTGCTCCTGATGATGAGTTGAATAACTCGAAACACGTGTAGAGCAATGGTGGAGTTCCGATTGAAATGAAATGCAATCTTTTACTTTCATTTAAACGTCTTTCTCTACGTAAAGAGCGAAAAAGATAGTAATTTTCAAAGGTGAATCGTAGATGCATGTTGAAGTAAAAATGTACTTCTAGCGTCGTTAAAAGTCTCTAGCAAGAGGCTTTGAATTTGCGGTTCACCTAATTTACTATCAGAGAGAGGTCTCTGGACTTCTTGTTACTTCGTATAGATGTCGCTGCTAGCGTACCTGGCTTGTTATTTTGGTTATAATAACCAAATACTAGACTGCATTTCATTTCAGTTGAACTTCCACAAGTGCTCCTGATGATGAGTTGAATAACTCGAAACACGTGTAGAGCAATGGTGGAGTTCCGATTGAAATGAAATGCAATCTTTTACTTTCATATATATATATATATATATATATATATATATATATATATATATAACTATTATTAGATTTGCCACTATCTCTATTCTGAGCCGGCTTGCTTAATATTTTTCCTATAAGTGTCTATTTTGGATTATATCAGTATCATACTGCTTTACAGGCACGTCCTGCCCAAGTATCTCACATCAATATTCCCTTTCTTGTTTTCTTTTTATGCTTCATATACTGCTTTTTTATAACTTAACAATTCTTCATAAACAATTCATCATCTTATCATTATACCTGTGTAATTACTATTTTGATATACTCTTTAACCCATGCTTTTTTATTTTGACCTCAATTGGTGCCACCCCGAACTTCCCTTAATATATCCATATATCCGTAATTTAACCTTTTGTTACTTTACTAAACCACATTGGCATACCTACGCTTTTACCACTTCCTTCCATTAATTTCTGTCCAATGTTTTTTCTTTCCAATTCTCAATATTACTTTTTTATAAGTCTTCATATAATTATAATTATTATAATTATCACCCATATAGGCTGTCGTTTCATCTTTTTCTTGGTCTATCTTTTCTTCTTTTTGTAATGGCTGATAGTACCATTTTCGACATTCTTTCCTTTCCCATTTTTTCAATGTATCCAAAATATCTTATTCTCTGTGCTTTGATTACCGTAGTTATCTTTGATTCATTATATAGTTTTTAAAGTTCTTTATTATTTCTTCTTCTCTATTGAGCATATATTTTCACATCTCGTTGTATTTCCTCTTCCAAATTACTAAAAGGTCTATGTCTAATTTATAAGCATCCATGTTTTGCATGCATATCTGCTGTAGCTCTGGTAACGATTTTGTAGATTCTAATTCTGTTTTTCTTGAGGCATATTGGATTTCATTAATGATCGCAATGCTCCAAACTTTTTGCTCCCTTTTGCTATTCTTGCTTTTATCTTTCTGTCTTATGTCCCTTTTCATCTAGTTTTACACCCAGATAAGTAAATTCTGAAACTTTGTTGAACATGCATCTATTTTCTCCTTTTATATCCAATGTGAAATCGTCTCCTTTTTCTTTATCTGTTTCTCTTATTATCTCATGTATTTTGTATTTTTCTTGTTGATTAGAAGTCCAAATTTGTTTGTCTCTTTTATTATATTGTTCATTAGTCTTTTTTTGTCGTTAATATTGTTAGATCGTCTACGAATGCTATACGTTGATAGCCATTTTTAAAGACTATTTTGTGCATATTTATTTTACTTTTTCTTAGTATTTCTCCCAGTATCAGATTAAAAAGAGTCGTTGATAGTGAGTCTCCTGGTTGTTGTTTTTCATTTGTTGTGTTATCCATAACCATTTTTACCATCCTGTTGATTTTATTTTGTAGGCCCAACTCTTTCATTAATTGTCTCTTTACCCTATCGTGGTCTTGCTTAAAGTCAACGAACAGGACATTACTGTTTTATGTTCGGGACATGCTGTTTTATGTTCGTAGCACGTAGTCTGGTTTCAGGTCTACAAATTTTTCAGTAGATCTACTGATATTTAAAGTTGAGTGTTACCCTATACCTGCTTTCATTTTTCTGTTTGTATCCTGCTTTTTAGGCTAGGATCCTTACTATAAGAACTGTTAACCAATATATTGTTGTCCGTATCAAACGTACAACTCATCAATATTTTCTGAATAATTGTATTTAATTCCAAGATTTTTTTTAATTTTGTTTTTAAATTTTCCCAAGAGTTTTAAATATAATTAATAAATC
Organism: Diabrotica undecimpunctata; assembly: GCF_040954645.1. Taxonomy (NCBI): domain Eukaryota; kingdom Metazoa; phylum Arthropoda; class Insecta; order Coleoptera; family Chrysomelidae; genus Diabrotica; species Diabrotica undecimpunctata. Next base: position 101,022,893 of record NC_092808.1, read on the forward strand.
ATAGTTATTATTTTAATAACTAATCTATTATAAATATTTTCTTTTTACTAACTTCATTTTTATTTGGGTAAACATGTATAAATACCATAAATTTATCATAGGGTAAAAATGAACTAGACTATATAACATTAAGAAATAAAGTACCTTTACTAGCCCAAAACCAGTTATAGCGCCCATAAGTTGGCCAAATATATAAATTGGAACATTAATTAGTGGAAAGATTCCTAGAGTGGCTGCAGCTACCGTCACTGCTGGATTAATATGTGCTCCAGAAATATGTCCAAAAATCTGAAATATAAAAGTATATATATATATATATATATATATATATATATATATATATATATATATATATACTACTTATAAGTATTGTAATAAAAAATTGGAGTAAAGAACTATAAGGTGGTTAAAAGTTGGTAAGACTTTTGAAAACAATAGGGAGTCTCGGTATGTCGAATGCAGTAAAACTCTGAGAAATGCCCACTGATTTCCGTCAAATAATAGCTCTGCTAAGACATCCTACTCTCACGTCCTCGAAAACACATTGGGTTGCGTAACTACTGGATGCATGGCGTGCAATGGGTATGCGGTATGTACAAGACGAGAAAGTGTGAAATGCATGTTTCTGGTATGTTGAAACATTTCTAAATATGATAGGAAACTCCATACCTACTCATAAATCAAAAGTTGCGAAAAACATAACGGACTGAGAAGCCATCAGTGAGCATATTCTGCAAATAAACGTAAAAATACATCAAAAATAATTATTTTTATTGCTGTATAATATGCTCCATGAAATAATGAACCAGTTCTTGTAAAAGAAGATTTCCTCGAAGAGCTCAACAAAGTAATTGAAGAGATCGGGACTATGCGAGAAGTAATAATTATTTTTTTATGCCAATTTTAGTAGCAAAATTAGTCACAAAAATATTATTCAGAAGTAATAATTCTTTTTTTATGCCAATTTTAGTAGCAAAATTAGTCACAAAAATATTATTCAGATGATAGATTCTGCATTTTTACATATGCATAGATCAACTACAGCATTTTTCACTTGTTAATTCTATGAACATAATCCTTTCCCCCTCTTTTTTTCTTGCCTAGGATCACGTAACCTGCTTTTTTAAAAACTTCTCAAATTCTTCTACTATTATTTCTGGCATCACCATCATCATCATCTTTGGCTCGACAATCCTCTGTGGATCCTGGTCTTTTCTAAGATTAGTCGCCATTCTGTTTGGTTTCGGGCAACGTGTTGCCATCTTCTGATCTCTAGTATCCCTGTCAGTCTCAACTCCATCTAACCACCTAATTAGCAGTCAGCCTCTGCTTCTTCTTTCCTGATGTTCCTGTCGTTAGCTTTTTAGTAATCATGTTGTCAGGTGTCCGTCCCATCTAAGTTGCTGTGTTTTAATGAACGTTCTGACATCTGGTTTATTAAAGAGTTATAATTCGAAATTAAATATTTTGCGCCACTGTCCTTGATCGTTTATAGCTCCAAATATTTTGCAGAGTATCTTTCGCTTGAAAATTCTCAGAAGTCTTTCATTTTTCATAGTATGCCCTATTTGTAAGGTTAATTCGTCTGTTAATTTCTTCGCTTGTTTTATTGGTAGTAGTCACTAGCGAGCCAAGGTATGTGAAGCTGTCAACATGTTCAGATATGACTTCCAAATGCTGTTTCCCCTTCCTCATTTGCTATAGGATCCTTAGTAATCAACATATACTTGGTTTTGTCTACGTTGATGACTAGACCGACCTGTTTCGCTGCCGTTTCCAATTCTACGAAGCATTGCTCTACATCTCGCTTGCTACGCCCTATTATGTCAATTTCATCAGCGTATGCTGATGTAGTATGCAGCGTATAGTCAAGATTTGTATCGATCTATTGTAAATAGTACCGCCGGCGCCGTCTCTAATTCGTTTGTCTCGGAGTGCCTTTTCCAAGGCAATGTTAAATAGTAGGCAAACCAGGGCATCCCCTTGTCTGAGTCCATTCTTTATCTCAAAGGATCTAGTATTTTCTCCCTGTATCCTAACGTCGGCTTTAAGTTAAATATTGTTATTCTCGTTAATCGGATAAGTTTTTCTGGTATACCAAACTCACGCATTGATTGGTATAGTACTGTTGTTTTGACACTGTAGTATGCAGCCTTGAAGTCGACGAATAGGTGATGGGTTTCAATGTTAAATTCTAATGTTTTCTTAAGGATTTTAACTCCCAACAAACAAAATCAGATTTAAACTTTAAATTTTATTTACAATCTTCGGTTGTTTTTTTATTTGCATTATTATCTTCCTGGTAAAGTGTAAAAGTAGACTAGTTATTGAAATAATGCCAAAATTAGTACTACCGAAAGAAACCATACAGAAGAGAGAGAAAAAGCAAAGATACATATAAAGGTATAACATTAAAGAACTAATAAATTATGAAGGTAGAAGGTAGAAGATTATAAGGAAAAGAAAAGAGTGCACAGAAAATTAAAAGAAATAATTAAGCAATTTAGAGGCAAGCTTTTACTAGAATACGCTATTTGTTGTTGTTTTTAGAATTATATAGTTCGTATGATATGATTTAGAGTAAAGGAATAAGGTTAATGTTGCACACAATGAAAACTAAGAAGAGGACTGTAGAGCAAAAGTTAAGGAGAGACATCGGTAGAAGAACAGTTTGGGTTTATGCTTTGAGGCAATTGATAGAGCAAAACGACTAGAAGAAAAGAAAGCTACATTTGGTATTAATAGATCTTGAGAAGGCGTATGACACATTTCCTAGGCAAGAGTTATTGAGATGTCTGAGAGAGAAATGGGTTCTTGAGAAGTACGTAAAGGTCGTGAATGATATGTATAAGGGAGCTTAGACCAAAGTAAGGACTTGTGTCGGATTGAGTCAAACTTTTCCAGTAACGGTTAGTTTGCATCAAGTCTCTACCTATTTAATCTTGTTTTGGATGTACTAACAGAGAGTGTAATGGATGGAGCTCCCTGGTCATTGGTCTTTGCTAATGATATTGTATTAGTAGAGGAGAGCAAAGAAATGTTGGAGGAGAAATTGAAGGATTAAAAAGGGGCTATTAAAGAGGATAGACTTGAAGTTAGCAGACCAAAAAGAGAGTATTTATGGTTAGGAGAAATAGAAATGGATGGGGACATGGAATTGCTTGGATAAAAACTAGGACAAGTGGAAGAATTTAAATACCTTGACTCCTAAATAACGGAAAATGGGACATTAGATCGAGAAATTGCCAACATGAAACAGGTTGATTGGTTTAACTGTAAGCTAATGAGAAGTGTACTCTGTGATCGACAAATCGGATAAGGACTAAAGAAAAAGATAAACAAGAGTGTGGTGAAATATGCGTTGGTGTACGGCGGTTTACTGAGGCCTGTTTAGAACATTCAGGAAAAGAAGATGGTGGTTAGCTGAAATAAAAATGTTACTGTGAATGTTGGATAAGCCTAGAATGGACAGGATCAGGAATGACTTCATAAGGTGGAATAGCCGGGTTGACAAGATTCTAGTCTCCAAAAGGACACGTCAGATGTAGAAATAAAAACTATGTGAGATAAAGGATAGAGCTGTTAGAGGTTGATGAAAAGAGAGATGGAGGAGAAATAAGAAGAAGTGTGGCAGAGGACTTAAAAAACAAAGAGTTGGGTAAGAAAGATACGATAAACAGAAATGAGTGGCAAAGGAATAGCAACTTGTGAAAAGGGAAAACGTAAGGAAAAAGATTATATGATTTAGAGTTGTAAAGTTTTAAGCGCTATACCTGCCATTATTTGTTTGGCTAAATAAATAGTTAGTCCTTACCTGTACTCCCATCATAATAGCAAAACCAAATCCAAAGGATATTACGGTCGCATTAGCACTGATGCATCCTAAGCAACCGACGAATACCAGGCATGCGGTGCCGCCGAATTCGGAAAGAAACATTATTATTCTTTCCAGCACCGACATTTCGTCCTGTAACTGTACTAACCTCCCTGAAAAAGATTTACAATGTTTAATAGACAAAAGTACACACATACACTCGAGAAGCGAGTCCGACTTCTCGAAAAGCGAGAAACCACTTATGGCATAAAGTTATCTCTGTCTTCGTTTTTTAAACATATATACAGGGTGATTCACTGATTTATTGTAATTTCAGGCCTGTTTTTCAGTCATTACACATACTTTGCTTGATAGTTTGATTTTAAAGCATATACTATGTAGTTCTACTTAATTATCGGATTTAAAGAAAAAATGGGAAGAAAATAATATAAGTGGACCAAAATTAAATATACACCTCTATGGAAGGTTGTCACTCCATCTTTTGGGCGGTCGTCCGTTACTTCTTTTGCCGATTGTTGACTTGTTGACTATTTTGACAACAAAGGTCTCCTCCATTCTGCTTGTGTGGTTATTCCATTTTTTTCCTATTTTGTGTCCATTGATTTATACACTGTACGTTATATTTTTTTCTAATGTCTTCACTTCTCTTTCGATCTCTGAGCGTATTTACTTCCTTCTGTAATTCTTCTCAGTACTCTCATCTCTGCCGGTTCCAGTAGCCTTTACGTTGTGGCTGTGTCGGGTCTTTTTACTGAAGCATATTTCATTATTGGTCGTTTACTGGCTTTATAAATTCTTGACTTCATCTCAGTGTTAATATGTCTGTCTCGCCATCTAGTATTATTAAGGCATCCTGCAAGGCTATTTGCTTTTTGTACTTAATCTCACACTTCTTTATACAGGTGTCCATAGCTAGACAGTGTAACTCCCAGATATTTTATTTCCATTGCTTGTTCAATACTGATGCCATCAATTTCTATTTTACATCTGGTTAGTTCTTTGCTAACTACTTAGTTGTAATGTAATTATTTTAGTTTTCTCCGATGAGATTGGTATAATATAAAAAACACATTACTGAAACCAGCTCAAGAAAGTTTGATACAACATAGATCAGTGGATGACAGAAGAAATACTATTACAGTTGGAAGAAAGAAGGAAATATAAAAGAAAAGATCTACAGAAGTATAAAGAAATACAACGAATAATTAAAGAAAAAATCAAAACAGCTAAGGAAACCTATTTGATGAAACAATGTAAAGAGATAAAAGAACTAGAAACAAAATATGATATGAGAAATATGCACAAAAAAATAAGAGAAATGACTGGAGTGGGTCGAAGTAAACAGCAAGGACACATAAAAGACAAAAAAGGAGTACTACTAATAGATTTACCAGAGAAATTAAGACGATGGGAGGAGTACTTTAGAGAACTTTTTTAAGATGAAATTGGTGAAATGCAGTAAATACAAGTATTAAATCCTTTAGAGAGACAGAAGATCACGATAGATGAAATAAAATATGCTATCAAAAGCTCTAAAGACAATAAGTCAGCTGGATTAGATGAAATAATAGTAGAACTGTTAAAACTAGTGGAACAGGATAACTTGGAAGTATTGGCAAATTTATTCAACACGGTATACGATACGGGAATAATACCACAAGAGTGGCTGAAGTCAGCATTTATAAACATCCCTAAAAAACAAGCAGCAAAAGAGTGCTCTGATTATCTAACACTGAGACTCATGAGTCGTACTTTAAAAGTACTGCTGAAAGTAATACATAAGAAAATATACAAAAGGCTAGAGGAGGATATTAGCGAGACGCAGTTCGGGTTCCGAAATGGAATGTGTACTCGAGAAGGACTATTTGCCATCAACATATTGATTTACCGATGCCGGGATGTAAACGTTGATCTACACTTGTGCTTTGTTGACTACGAAAAAGCTTTCGAAAAAGTAAGTCATGAAAAACTAATATCACTACTTATAAACAAGCGCATTGACAGTAAAATCATAAGTATAGTGCAAACATTATATTGGAACCAAAGTGCCATAGTTCAAATTGATGGGCAACACATCTGTAAAGGAGTTAGACAGGGATGTGTTTTATCGCCACTTTTGTTTAACTTATATTCTGAAGAAATTTTCCAAAACACGCTCAATAATATCAAAGAGAGAGTTACAGTTAACGGAAAATTAATTAACAACTAACAACTTACGATATGCAGACGACACTGTGATCATAGCAACGAGTATAGAAGATCTATAACATCTTATCGAAAGCTTAAGTATCAATAGTGCTGAGATAGGAATTACTATAAACGCTAAAAAACGAAGTACATGCTAATTACAAAAAGATCACAAAATATACATCACCTATTGACAATCAACGGTAATGTGATAGAACAAGTAGAAAAATATCAGTACTTGGGAACTTTGATCAATGAAACCAATGATCATACTGCAGAAATAAACAGGCGAATAGAGATTGCTAGATCAGCATTTATACGAATGAAGCCACTCCTAACGTCCAAAAATTTAAATTTGGAAATCAGACTACGTACTATTCGCTGTTATATATTTTCAATCTTATTATATGGAGCCAAGACTTGGACATTAATAAAGTGCAATATAAAAAGAATCGAGGCTTTCGAACTCTGGTTATATCGCAGAGTCTTAAAAATATCATGAACTAATAGAATTACAAATAAAGAAGTACTGGAGAGGGTTGGTACAGAAACATAACTAATCACCACTATACAAACCAGAAAACCGGAATACCTAGACTACGTGATGAGAGGAATAAAATATGAAATTTTTAGACTTATAATAAAGGGAAAGATTCTATGAAGAAGATCTGTTGGCCGAAGGCAGAACTCATGGTTGAACAATCTCCGTGATTGGTATAGATGCAGATCGATTAATTTGTTTAGAGCAGCAACTTCAAAAATAAAAATAGCCATTATGATTGCCAACCTCCGTATCGAGAGGCACTCTAAGAAGGGATGAGATTGTCACATTAAATTCTTTTGCTTTTAAATGGTAAATCTGTGGACTAGTCTTTGCAGACTATCTTCATCTTGGGCTATCAATATTCCGTCGTCTGCATAACAGAGTATTTTTTTTTCTTTCTTTCCCCTTCTGTATCATCTTCCTTTATTAACGCTTTTGATGATTTTATCCATGATCAAATTGAAGAGCATGGGGCTGAATGAATCTCCTTGCCTTATTCTGCTGTTCTGTAAGTTGTCCATCTATTCTGACTTCCATTTTGTTGTTTTGGTAGATGTTTTCGATAGTTATTATAATTTTTAGGGGAACTTCTCTAGTATACAGAAGATGGATTACATCTTTGAGTCATACTCTGTCAAACGCTTTCTTTAGATCAATCAGACACATAAATGCTGGTCTATTATACTCTAATGATTTCTTCCACTCCGAAAACCCTGTTGTTCATCTGCTAAATTTATCATCTGATATATTAGTTCTTGTAAAATTTTAATTGTAAGTTTTAGCGTAGTATTTAACAAGTTTATACTTCTGTAGTTTTCTGGCTGTTTTTGTCTCCTTTTTTGAACAGTAGAATTAGTTAGCTCGTTCTCCATTTTTCCGGTATTTTATTGTGTTTTATACTTTTATTAATTAATGTTGTTAATTGTTTTTCCATTGTTCTTGTCATAATAATATATTTTAAAAGACCTATTTAAATAATATGTATAAAGAATAATTTATAAAAGACCCCGATAAACTTCGAACATAATACAACATAAAATGACAATAAGCAATCTTTAAGAAATTAGGTATTATATCATCGTACGCCTTAGGAGCAGAAAACACTTTTTATCATGCGAAACAGAAAAATGAAGTTTAACTTTTAATGGCATTTTTGTGTTTGAATTTGATTAAATTCCTAATAAAAACATTACGTCTATTTTAGAAAATTATTCAAAAGATCTTAAACGTTTTTTTATATTGTGCTATTTTCTTTATATTTGTGTTATTTAAAATCAAACACATCGAAAATTGTAAAAAAGAAAAAGTTAATTTATATTTGGAATTGCTTGTGTGGAAGTGACTAACCATCCAAAAGAAGAAATGTTTATTCAAAGTCTGCTCTAATTACGGTTTTTTTTCAATGGCCCTCTATAAAGGAAAAAATATAGCTATGAAAAAGTTTATATTGTCGGCTATTTATTTTCTTGTCGATTCCATTTATAAACTTTATTTAATCCCATTTCAATTTGGATTAATCACGCAAGGCACTTAGGCCTTATATGCATCTTGAATAATATATAGTGCACTCTGTGTAATGACTTTTGTGTAAAAAAAATATATTTCATCATTTAAGTTGCGTTTTAAATTTTCAGTTCAATCTCTTTAATCGCTTAAAAATATTATGCACAAATTTATTCAGTGCATTCCAATTAAAACTACCTTGTGACTTTTTGACACTGGCAACCATATCCAACATATATACATATATATATATATATATATATATATATATATATATATACATATATTATATATATATATATATATATATATATATATATATATATATATATATATATATATATATATATATATATGTATATATGTATATATATATATATACATATACCTATACATATATATATATATATATATATATATATATATATATATATATAGATATATATACTGAAATGATATTGGACGTAGGAGGAAGAAAAATAGTGTTTAAAAAATTAATTTATATGTTATATACTAGATAATATTAGATATTAAAAGTATTTGGTTATTTTAAGAAGTTATATACTAGAGAATTTAATAAAAATTATTTATGTGAGGGCATTTTTAAGAAATTAACATGTAATAGGTGTGGGAAGTTTTTTTTATATAATTATAATATTGTAAATATATTTAAGTGAGCCATGTACGTAGGCAACCAGATATACATACTCTGAAAGTGACGTTTAAGTAATGATTACGAATATAAAGTGGGGTTATAATAATATGTTGTTTAAAATGTGTAGTTTATTAAATTAGAGTGTTAGTTACTGATTTAAGTGTATATTCTGATCTGAAAAGCCCAAATGTCAACAAAATTATCAATAGAAAATTAAAAAATTCTCCAGAATACAGAATTTGACCTTTGTTTACGGTAAAACGTTCTCGAATATGATTATGTCTATGGATCCAAGATATACTTTTTCCAGAACATTCATATAGGTAGGGAATAGAACAAATCGAACAGGATTTCTTGCTAGATCGTTCTGGAAGATTGAAAAGGTATAAATACTCAGTGATTTGGATTCAAGATGGCCAGTTTTAGTATGAAAGTTAGTTAGAGTCAGTCAATCAGTTACAGTTCAGTAAGTTCAAGATAGTCAGAAGGTCCAATTGTTCAATATAGTGAGTTAAATGAAGATTAAGAAACAGTATAAAGAAAATATTATTGAAGATTAAAAATTATAAATATAAGGTTGAATGCTCGAATAAATGAACTTTGATCAGATAAAAGGCATATATCGAGCACAGTTTAATTAAATCTTGCCCAAGTACTTTCGATCCCTAGATCATCTTCAGGGGCATCTGAAATAAGCCAAGAAACGTTTTTTTATAACCAAAGAAATTGATTAACTTCGATAAAAACTCGAAGTTTTATGGTTGAAAAAAGGTTTTTTATATGATTAACGTTTATAGACTTACTTCGTCAATTGTGGCCTATCCGGCAAGAACAAAATGTCATAAACAAATAATTGTACATTACACTACACTACAAATAGACAAACAAACACTTTAAAATAATTTAAGGGAGGCTACATTGCTTGAAGAAGTCGGAGACAGAATGGCTCCTGATCTAACGGAAATGTTGGGGTGACATGTGACAAATGACAACTTGGATGAGCAGTCACAATCATAGATATGTGATCTGCACCTTTTACAATTCTATGAAACTAAGTATTGACCAAAAGTCCAACTGACACTACTATAGGAGGTCACTGATGAAATATAAAATTATATAGAATATTTTTAAGTAGATTGAATAATCCAGATCTCACACTCAAACATGTCTGTAATAATTAAGGTGTTAGTTTGAGAGCAACTGAAATAGACGAAAAGTAAGAATGCAAGAAGCGGACTAAACAATATGTTAAACAGTGGGTGGTTGACTACAATAAAATGGTCTACCAAGCACTATCTGTAATATAGAAAGGAAGAGATCTGACTATGTAATTAAAATACTAATAATTGAAAATCAAAATGGAAAGCAAAATATATAAATGGGGTGTAATCCAAGTAGTTCAGTTGAACCCACAGTCAACGGTATAACTATAAAATTACTATGGATGTGCTCAGTGCAGGAAGTCTAAACAGTCGAGCTGGGTCCCCCACGAGGTGAAGCTGTAATAAAGTTTTTAAAAATAGGTTTAAATTTAGTACAATTTAAATTAATTTGAGTATTAAGACAGTGAGAGTTTTCATTCGTTTCCCTTGTAATTTCCAAATCTTCCAATAAATCCAACTCCATATAGTTTTTCTTTCTACTAATGTCATGTAAGATAGATGAACCAGTGTTGATGTTAAAATTGTGTTTACTGGATAATAAGTGTTGACCAAAACTTGAAGAGTTTGGTCTTTTCAAATGTTCTGAAACTCTAGTGGATAACTTTCTAATGGTTCTACCTACATAAGAGGCATCACAATCATCACATTTTAATTTGTAAATACCACTTTTGTCAAGTGTGTTCATCCTATCTTTGGTGTTGATTAAGAAGGAACCTAAGGTGTTGTGTGACTTGAAGGAAATTTTGATGTTATCGATTGTAGAAGTAAAAAGTTTAGATATTTTATTGGAAATGCTGCTAATGTAGGTGAAGGAGAAATATCTGGTGTTATTTGAAGCAGTAGGTTGAAGAAAACATTGTGATGAATATGCAAGCTTTTCTGCAATTTTTAGTTTAGCTCTATTTAGAAGCTTATAGATAATGTTAGGATCATAACCATTATTGAAAGCAATTTGTTTAAGAGTGTTAAGTTCTGAATTAAAATTATCATTAGAAAGTGGAAATTTGAGTAACCTATGAATGTAACTGTTGAAAGCAGCCATTTTATGTTGGGTTGGATGATTAGATGTATCATGTATAACATGATCTGTTTGGGTAGGTTTTCTGTAAATATTGTACTCTAAAGAATCTTTATTACGGGAAATAGTCATATCCAAGAAGTTCAACTTTTTATCAGATTCTGGTTCCAGAGTAAAAGAGATGTTGGGATGGAGGTTATTAAGATCATCCAGAATCTGTAAAGCATCATCTTGGGTTCCCTGTATGAGAGCTATACAATCATCAACATACCTTGACCAAAAAACTATTTTGTTGTTGTTGTTAACAAACTTCTGTTCTAAGCTGTCTAAGAAAATGTCAGCCAGAAAAGGTGATAGTGGAGATCCCATTGCTAAACCTGTTGGTTGTTTGTATATTTTTTGATTGAATTGAAAGAAGTCCTGATCCAGACAGAATTTAAGTATAGTTAAGATAGCATCTTTGTCTTTTGCTGATATGTTGCAATTGTCTAGAAGATTGTGTACTAAAGGTAATGTTTCATCTCTTGGTACAGAAGTAAACAGATTGGAAACATCAAAAGAAACTAAATAAAAACCCTCTTCTATCCTAATGTTATTTAACCGTTCAATTAGATCTAAAGAATTTTTGATGGAGAACTTAGGTTTAAAATTAGTGATAGACTGAATTGTGTTGTAAATAAACTCTGATAAAATAGAAACTGGAGTATTACAAAAACTTACCATTTACCAAAATCCATAAACACAATTGTCCCATAAGGCCGGTAGTAAGTTTTTGTAATACTCCAGTTTCTATTTTATCAGAGTTTATTTACAACACAATTCAGTCTATCACTAATTTTAAACCTAAGTTCTCCATCAAAAATTCTTTAGATCTAATTGAACGGTTAAATAACATTAGGATAGAAGAGGGTTTTTATTTAGTTTCTTTTGATGTTTCCAATCTGTTTACTTCTGTACCAAGAGATGAAACATTACCTTTAGTACACAATCTTCTAGACAATTGCAACATATCAGCAAAAGACAAAGATGCTATCTTAACTATACTTAAATTCTGTCTGGATCAGGACTTCTTTCAATTCAATCAAAAAATATACAAACAACCAACAGGTTTAGCAATGGGATCTCCACTATCACCTTTTCTGGCTGACATTTTCTTAGACAGCTTAGAACAGAAGTTTGTTAACAACAACAACAAAATAGTTTTTTGGTCAAGGTATGTTGATGATTGTATAGCTCTCATACAGGGAACCCAAGATGATGCTTTACAGATTCTGGATGATCTTAATAACCTCCATCCCAACATCTCTTTTACTCTGGAACCAGAATCTGATAAAAAGTTGAACTTCTTGGATATGACTATTTCCCGTAATAAAGATTCTTTAGAGTACAATATTTACAGAAAACCTACCCAAACAGATCATGTTATACATGATACATCTAATCATCCAACCCAACATAAAATGGCTGCTTTCAACAGTTACATTCATAGGTTACTCAAATTTCCACTTTCTAATGATAATTTTAATTCAGAACTTAACACTCTTAAACAAATTGCTTTCAATAATGGTTATGATCCTAACATTATCTATAAGCTTCTAAATAGAGCTAAACTAAAAATTGCAGAAAAGCTTGCATATTCATCACAATGTTTTCTTCAACCTACTGCTTCAAATAACACCAGATATTTCTCCTTCACCTACATTAGCAGCATTTCCAATAAAATATCTAAACTTTTTACTTCTACAATCGATAACATCAAAATTTCCTTCAAGTCACACAACACCTTAGGTTCCTTCTTAATCAACACCAAAGATAGGATGAACACACTTGACAAAAGTGGTATTTACAAATTAAAATGTGATGATTGTGATGCCTCTTATGTAGGTAGAACCATTAGAAAGTTATCCACTAGAGTTTCAGAACATTTGAAAAGACCAAACTCTTCAAGTTTTGGTCAACACTTATTATCCAGTAAACACAATTTTAACATCAACACTGGTTCATCTATCTTACATGACATTAGTAGAAAGAAAAACTATATGGAGTTGGATTTATTGGAAGATTTGGAAATTACAAGGGAAACGAATGAAAACTCTCACTGTCTTAATACTCAAATTAATTTAAATTGTACTAAATTTAAACCTATTTTTAAAAACTTTATTACAGCTTCACCTCGTGGGGGACCCAGCTCGACTGTTTAGACTTCCTGCACTGAGCACATCCATAGTAATTTTATAGTTATACCGTTGACTGTGGGTTCAACTGAACTACTTGGATTACACCCCATTTATATATTTTGCTTTCCATTTTGATTTTCAATTATTAGTATTTTAATTACATAGTCAGATCTCTTCCTTTCTATATTACAGATAGTGCTTGGTAGACCATTTTATTGTAGTCAACCACCCACTGTTTAACATATTGTTTAGTCCGCTTCTTGCATTCTTACTTTTCGTCTATTTCAGTTGCTCTCAAACTAACACCTTAATTATTACAGACATGTTTGAGTGTGAGATCTGGATTATTCAATCTACTTAAAAATATTCTATATAATTTTATATTTCATCAGTGACCTCCTATAGTAGTGTCAGTTGGACTTTTGGTCAATACTTAGTTTCATAGAATTGTAAAAGGTGCAGATCACATATCTATGATTGTGACTGCTCATCCAAGTTGTCATTTGTCACATGTCACCCCAACATTTCCGTTAGATCAGGAGCCATTCTGTCTCCGACTTCTTCAAGCAATGTAGCCTCCCTTAAATTATTTTAAAGTGTTTGTTTGTCTATTTGTAGTGTAGTGTAATGTACAATTATTTGTTTATGACATCTTGTTCTTGCCGGATAGGCCACAATTGACGAAGTAAGTCTATAAACGTTAATCATATAAAAAACCTTTTTTCAACCATAAAACTTCGAGTTTTTATCGAAGTTAATCAATTTCTTTGGTTATAAAAAAACGTTTCTTGGCTTATTTCAGATGCCCCTGAAGATGATCTAGGGATCGAAAGTACTTGGGCAAGATTTAATTAAACTGTGCTCGATATATGCCTTTTATCTGATCAAAGTTCATTAAAAATTATGTTATGTATAAATGGTGATTGGATAATGGAAGAAGTATTAATTGAATATTAAAATTATATAATATATTTGGTGATTGGATATTGATGTATTGAAAAGAAGAATAAATATAAATGCTGTTTGCTGGTTTGCTTGGTGGTTTATAAATGCTTAAAAAGAAATATATTTTAAATTGGTGGAAGCTGATAATTGGAAAAAGTAATTTCACAAAAACAAGGATAACCGAAGCACAAAGACATTGAGTGGTGATTAGAATCTATATAGCGGAAAACAGTTCATTTAGGCATTCAGTGACAAAAAGGTACAAAATTTTGTTAATATAATTTAGTTAGTGTCATGTCATTTTATAAAATAAATAATTTGTAGGTCTTTCATAGCTCTTTGCTCTCAAGCAATAAATAAAAAAAAACACTGTTGCTAAGTAACTTATGAAAGTATTTTTTATTGTTATTTTTTACTCAAAATATATTAGGTATGTACAGCTGGTTCCCGAAAAAACTGATACGACTCTTAAAGCGTAATTTTGTAACAAATTGAGCAATGTATTTTGAAGGATAAATACTTATTATTTACATACTGTCACTGTCACTGCCAAATCTTAAAATTTGTCAAATAACTTATTCTGTTCAACATCAAAAAATGGTTCCACATGCTAACAAAGGACATTTTTGTTTATTGTTTAACAATCTGCCCATTGGGCATTAAGCATTTGGTATAGTAAAAAATAAGACAAAACAAATAACAAAGAACTAAAGGCAAGGAATGTAACGAAATTAGAAGATGGTTGGTCACTATCTGCCGTAGAGAACCATTTTAACGTAAGCAGAACAACAGTTTTTAATATTAAAAAAAGATGGAGAGAACAAGAAACTCTCGAAAGAAAGTAAGGTTCTGGAAGGCCAAAAATATCTACTGCTCATAAAGATCTTACGGTTTTGTAGAGATTAGAAGAGAATCCAGAATTTTGAAGATGCGAAAACTGCAAGAATTATGTCACATTTTCCAGGAAGAAAGCCAACAACTTGGCACAGAATTAAAGCATCGCGTCTTAGGTACCGAACTGCAGCAATAAAACAAGCTCTTACACCACATTAAAGCAATCAAGACTTTATTATTTTCTTTAAACCATCAGCTACAAAATCAAGATTTTTGGGACAGAGTAATATTTACAGATGAGAAAAATTTTCAATCTTCTGAAAAAGTCAAAATTAGGGTATATAAACCAGATAATAATAGATTTAATTCTCTATATGTTATCGAGCAGCTAGTCATCTTAGCTCCAATGTATGGGGATGAATCTCATCTAGAGGAATGGGAATGGTAAGGCGTATTGATGGCAGGTTTGTTGTGCAGACTTATCTGAATATTCAAGAAAACATCATGTTTCCCAGTGTAGAACAGTTGTATCCAGAAAATAATTTTATCCTCCAACAATACAACTGTCCTGTTCACAGTAATATAATAAACCAGTGGCTCTAGAATAACAACATCGAATACAGTCCAGATTTAAACCCAATCGAGAATGTGTGAGGGGTTATTATAAAACGGTTGTATCGGCGTAATTTTATACCTCAAAATGCTGAAGAGCTATGGCACGGTATACAACAGGTTTGGAAAGAGCTCTTTAAAGAAGAGAATTTCATAGTTCCTTTCACGCAGATGGACCGAAGACTGCAAGCTGTTATCAATGCTGATGGAGATATTACAAAATATTAATTTTATTTCGCTTTCTTTCAAGAGTTCTTGTTCCCTCCATTTTTTATTAATAGAAAAACTGTGGTTCTGCTTGTGTTAAAATATTTTGCTGCCTTTGATAGTGTTTAGTTATCTTTTAGTTTGGTTACAATTCTTGCTTTAATATATTGTTGAGTTAAGGTGGCTCTTGGCCTGCTCAAGAATAAGTCTCAATTCTCTCCTATTCTTCGCCTTGGCTTTTCAGTTTCGTACCTGATCCTTAAATCGTGCTCTCGGTCTGCCTCTCCTTCTCACTCCATCTATTCTTTGGTTATAAATATGTTTTGGCAGCTCCATCTCATTCATTCTCTCTATGTGACCTAACCACCGCAGCCGGTTTATTTTGATGTACCTAATAATATCAGGTTTTATGCCGGAGGATTTTACGTTCAAAGCATCTTAAACGTTCTTCGTCGCTCTTTGTCATCGTCCATGTTTCCGACGCGTAGATGAGGATGGGCTTGATAAGAGTTCTGTATATCACTAGTTTCGTTCTTTTTGTAACTAGGCTTGTTGTTAAAAATTTTTTTATTCCAAAATAGGCTCTATTTGCCAGATATATCCGTTTGTTAATTTCTGCAGTTACTGCATTATTCTGATTAAGTTATGAACCTAGGTATATAAACTCTCTTACTCCTTTGAAAGTATATGTTCCGATCGTTAGATCTTCGGGTTGTGCTACTTGTATATAATTTGTTACTTTCATATACTTCGTCTTACTAGTGTTAACCTCTAGTCCCATTGTTTTTGTTGCTGCTTCAAGCGCCTTGAATGATTCGACCACGTCCGCCTTTTTTCTTGCAATATTGTCGATGTCATCGGCGTACGCTAGTAATTGTACGCTGCGATTAATAATAGTTCCTCTGGTTGTTATTCCAGATTCTCTTATCGCTTTCTCTAGTGCAATATTGAATAGAAGGCATGATAAACTGTCTCCTTGTCTAAGTCCTATCTGAGATTGGAACGTTCTGGAAACTCCGTTCTGCACTCTAACTTTACACTCGACTCTTCAGAGGGTCGATTTCATCCATTTTACTAAGACTGTCATTTATATAATCTTTATAAAATGCAGAAATTCAAAATAATATCAAAATTTAGATCTTCATAATTATTACAGTTTATTAATTAACATATGCAATCAATTGTTTGTTAATTGTTTGTTTATTTTATTATTTGTCTGTCATAATAAATATAATATAATGTCAGATCAATTAAATACACTGCTCAAAATGATCAAAATAAATATTACTAAGAGTTGTATCAGTTTTTTTAGGAACCAGCTGTACATCTTTTGATTTTATTTAGTTTTTCTATTTCTCTTCCATATAAAAATTATGTTTTTATGCTTCTGTATTTTTACACCTACTTAGAAACTATTAAAATAAATATTTACATTTTTTGATATGCAAGCCGAAATTAAATCACCATTAAGCCGGAATGACCACTAATTTTTCAACATAGGCCGGAATAAAAGTTTTTTGCATTTTAGTGAAATTAATTTTTTTTGGCGAATAAAAAACACGTTTTTTTATTAATTATTTTGATAAAACAACCTCAAGCTGTCAAATATACTTTAAATCCATTTTCTCGATTATTTCGTTTCCTTAATATTTACGTCTTAAGTCGAATATTCCTAAACTGGGCCGTTATTAGGTCAATTTACCATAATATGGTATGTCTTAAAAATGTTAGTAGATCTAATCTGTGAAATGAATCAAAAGTACATTCAATTTTGCCAAATCCCCTGTGGGAGTTATTTATTATCAGTATTGTTAAAAATCTGCTTTAATCTTTTTAGTTGAAAGGTAAAAAAGATGTAAAGACAAAAACTGATTTTCGGTTAAAGTGGTAAATACGGGTTTTAATATTTTAGCTGTTTAAATGCTGTGTATATTACTTGACTGACTTGACGATAATGTGCGGTATTCTAAATGAAACTAAAAATAACTGCATTTTATCGACTACGTAAATAAATAGGTACATTTAATTTATCAATTACCGTAATGTTGGTATAAAAATATACTAATCTATGGCCATTTATTTTTTTATATATAAAATTTGTATTCGAAATCGCACGTGTCTCCAAAATTATTTTTAGGGTTCTTGTGGTACATATATCTTATAAAAACAGCGTGATCTTGATATTTTATTATCACTCGTTTGACACAAACAATCTGCGATATTTATAAACTAACTGAAACTATTTCTACATATCAATTGACTCACCCTGTCACCATTTTAAAATAAAAATAAAAATAATAAAAAAATAATTAGCGTAGGTTAACAAGGACTCCGTTGAGGTTTATTAATTATATCGTAATTTATATAAACCATTAAACATTTTCATAACCAAAAGTAAGGAATATAAATATCGATTTAAGATCTCATATAAATCAGTGATTCAGGATTCAATAGAGAAATGACGTAAAAACTCTTACAAAAAACTGTTAAAAAAAATTTAAACAAACAGCGATGCAAAACTAAAAGATGATCTGGATGTTGCAGTGCATTGAGCAGTGCTCACTATAAGAAATTTCGTAATTATTATAAGGACGATGAAAAATATGTCATTTTGTTATTTCATATTTTCGTATTTTTTTGTATTTAGATATAAAAGGCAATAGCAAGTTGTTACTTATAACTATTTACATAAAGTAAACTTTCATATGTCTTGACTTTTATACAGCTATAATATATGGAATAGGTTCTCTTCGAATAAAATCTATTCGATTCGATTTAACTGCCTTCACTACTCCAGGTAGTGTGTGGTTGCGTTTCATTGCGCTTCATTGCGTTTCATTGCTTTTCCACCCAGAACAAGGTGCCAGGCAAGGATGTATACTATCTCCACAACTATTTAATATATATGGAGAACATATGTTTGAGTTGAGAAAAAGGTATCTCATTAAATGGCCGAAAAATAAATAATCTACGCTTTGTTGATGCTACAAATCACCTTGCCAACAACCAAGAAGACCGGATTAATCTCATACGGCTAGTTAAAAATAAAAGTTAAATTTATCAAAGATAAAAATCATAGTAAATAAGCAATACAACAAACATTAACATATAACCAAAATTGACCGGTTTGATGTTGTAAACTCTTACTTATATCTGGAATCATTGATCACAAATACAGGGATACTCCATAAGGAGATTAAATGAAGCCGTGATCTAGCCAAGGTCGCAATGGAGAAGCTGACCAAAATATGGAAAGACCCCAATATTTCAGAAACCCAAAAAATGAGATTGGTAAATTGCATAAAATTTCCAATACTGAAATATGGACGCGAATCTCTAGATACTAAGACAATCAAAATAGACAAAGATACACGTTACTGAAATGATTTGTTGGAGAAGAATGTTGCAAATTCCATGCACCAATCATAGAACACATAATTATATTCTAAGGGACCTAAAAAGCAGTAAGAGTCCATTCTTCGGTAAAATCCAACTGAAACAATTAAAATATGAGGCCAGGTATAGACAATATGGAGGAAGTCATGATTCAAGGGAAGGTAGAAAGTCAAAGACCACGAGAAAAATCCCCAACAAGATGGATTGACCAAATCCCAGGAAGATACAGGAGATCTATGCACGATGTAATATAAATGACCAAAGAGAAAAGTCTATGGAAACAGATGATACACGATATTACAACTCCAACTTCCAGGGAATACTGAAGAGTGAGGTACAAAAATTAAAACTCACAAGAATAATGTATAGAACAAAAACACTCACGTTAAAGTCAAATACTTAACTCTATTAAAAAATAATTAAAATAAAGTAAACCGCTGGGAGGGACATTTTGACAGACTTGAACAAGTAGACAAAACAATAACGCGAAAAAGTAGATAGAAGAATATTAAAAAAACATCCATAAAATAATATACCAAGCTTTTATAAAGTTCGGCAGGCTATAAAAATATTTTCTCAAAAACAGTCAACTTACTATAAGAATTATTGAAAATAGCCAAATTAGATTATGTATTAAATTTGTACAAGTTGATAAGCGACACATGAAAACAACGTAAGTTATAAAACGAGTGGAACATCGGAATAATATGCCCATTGCATAAAAAAATGCAATTTACTCTCTACTGAAGAATTTTTGAAACGAGCTTATTGTTATTTTTATTTTTATTGTATCAAATCAACATTCTAGAGTAAAATATTGTAGAAGTACACAAAAAAGCTTTAATTTGAGCTATGCTACATTAGATTTAACCCAATAGTTTATGAAAAATTAATGACTGAATGTCCAAAAATGTCAATTTTTCTTCATTTTTAGTTTTTGAAATAACTTTTGTAAAAATTAATTTTTTATGCAAAAGTCAATACATTTTAGCTCTTCTAAGTTAAAAAGATCTGATCGGTCAATTAGTTTTTGAGATACGTTTAATTGTTTAGAAAATTCTTAAAATTGTATAAATTTTGCAGGGCCAAAACTTTTTTTGTAAAACAGATCTAATTCTACATGGATTCTATTCTTGATAGATTACATTTTTTATGTATAAATAAAAATATTTGATTAAAAAATGTTTTATCTCCTTATTTATTGCTTTGAAGTAAGGGCAACTTTTGCGACAACTTTTGCGTTGTCAGCTACGTTAAGTTACAGCGCTCACTATACATTATACACAATTTTAACTAATTGATTCTTATAGCTGAAGTCAAGGCAAAGATTGAAAAAAAAGTTTTCTACAGCCAGTAAAAGTGGAGTTCGCCGAATTTGTTTATAAAATTACAGCTGCTTTGTTTATAACAATTATTGATTAAAATCGGCGCCATTTGTTTCTAGTCTATATTTTATAACGATATAATTTTTATTTAAAAAACAGCCTCTATAGATAAAAACCATAAGTAAATTTGACTGTTTTTTCAAGGAGCTGAATTGACTTGGTGATGCGGGAACATTTTTTCTGTCGGCCCGGCGAGAAAAAATTTGGAAAATCCCCGGCGCTCGGAAAAATTAATCATATCTCTGT
Organism: Diabrotica undecimpunctata; assembly: GCF_040954645.1. Lineage (NCBI taxonomy): Eukaryota > Metazoa > Arthropoda > Insecta > Coleoptera > Chrysomelidae > Diabrotica > Diabrotica undecimpunctata. The sequence continues at coordinate 101,043,600 of NC_092808.1, forward strand.
TAAATATGGATTAATTTCTCTCTTTTTTTATCTTAATTTATCTCTATAGCTTAATTAATTTATATCGCAAAAGGCGACTCTATTTCAAAGCACTAAATAATGGGTGGAACAAATGTTTGGGCAAATATTTTTATTGGAACATAAGAATATAATTGACATAGAAAAAAATCTGTTTAGAATTAAATCCCTATCTTAAAAAAAAGTTCTGCTCCTACAAAATTTATAAACATTTAAGACTTTTTATAAAAAAATAAACGCCTCGAAAAGAAATGGACCGATTGGATCTTACGAAGTTTCATTCGATTTGTAATTAAAAGAGTTATAATATAACGCTTTTTGCATAAAAAACAGAATGTTTACAAAAATATTTCAAAAATAAAAAGTGTGAAAAATTGACAATTATGGACTTTTAATCGTTAAGAAGAACATTGTTAAGCAGACCAAGACTCACAAAGGGTTGTAGCGCAATTAGAAGAAGAAGAAGAAGAATCGGTAATGTTAAATGTTGAAACTGTTTCTTAGAGTCATCCATGGAAGAATAAGAAGTGCGAGGAACAAATATCGCACAGACAGTTCGGCTTCATTAACGCAGTGGGTACCAGAGAGGCACTTTTCGGAGTACAGGTACTGATTCAAAGATGCAGGGACGTTAACTGCGACGTATACGTGTGCTTGATCGATTATGAAAAGGCATTTGACAGAGTTCAACATCAAAAGATGATAAACATTTTAAAAGAAGCAGACCTGGATGACAAAGACCTCGGAATAATTTCAGAACTATACTGGAATCAGACCGCATACATGAAAATTAACGGAGAAGAAACAGATCACATAAAAATACTACGTGAAGTTAGACAGGGATGTATCCTATCGCCGTTGATATTTGATATGTACTCAGAGAAAATTTTTAACGAGACTCTTTACGGAATAGACGAAGGCATCCTTCTAAATGGTGAAAGAGTAAACAATGTTAGATATGCCGACGACACCATGGTGATAGCAGATAGTTTAGAGGGACTTCAGAGGCTAATGGACAGAATAGACGAGTACAGTCAATAGTATGGACTAAACATTAATACCCACAAAACGAAACAAATGATTATCAGCAAGGAGAATATAAATGGGGCTCATCTATACATTAATGGGACGCAGATAGAGCGAGTAAAACAGTATTGCTACCTGGGAACTATTATAAACGAACAGTGGAGCAATGTACAGGAAATAAAGTGCCGCATAGGAAAGGCAAGAACGGTCTTTAACAAAATGTGCTCCATCTTCAAAAGTCACAACATATCCCTAGATACAAAAATGAGACATTTGAGATGCTATGTTTTCTCTGTGTTGTTGTACGGGGCAGAGGCATGGACGCTTACAGTCACCACTATTAAAAAACTTGAAGCATTTGAGATGTGGCTTTATAGAAGAATGCTGAGAATATCATGGACAGCAAGGATCACGAACAAGGAAGTTCTAGAAAAAATGAAGAAGGAACCAGAGATTGTGTTTACGATCAAACGCATAAAATTGCAATATCTGGGACACGTTATGAGAAATCAGCACCGTTACTCCCTGCAGCAGTCTATATTGCAAGGTAAAGTCAAGAGTAAGCGAGGACCCGGTAGAAGGAGAATATCATGGCTGCGGAATTTAAGAACATGGTTTAAGAAAACCTCAACGGAGCTGTTTCGAGCCGTAGCGAGGAAAGTAATGATTGCCAGTATGATTTCCAACATCCGAAACGGATAGGAACCAGAAGAAGAAGAAGAACCAGGAGTTTGGAGTTGCAAACAGTTGCAGGTTACTTAAGGCATTTCCCTTCATAATGCTGTGCTGGTTTCAAAAACGCATCTTTTTTTTCTCTACAGCTTGCGCCAATATATTAATTATCATTTCCTATCGTTAAAAGAAAGAAATAAATTGTGTATTTGTCTGATTAAAGAATCTATTGAATCTGTCTGAATTACAATAGTCTATGTCAATAAAAAAAGAACAATATACAAAATTATCATTTAAATTACATGCCAAATGATATCAAAAAAAACTTGGACCTATAGAACCCCTTATGTTTTTAACAATCCCAAAAATTAAGTTATTCCATAATTTAACACATTCAATAAACAAAACTCAAGTGTTATAAACACAACAACAGAAAAATTGATTTGATTAATTAAAATAGTATGAATGAAAGGCAAAAAATGGATTATTTAATAAATATCAAAGAGAGAATCAGATCTTTTAAATAAGAAATCAGGAATTTAAAGGAAAAATCAGAGAAATATTTAAAAAAAAACTTAAAACATAGTAATGAAAAACTTTCATAAAATGAGAAAAGCAATATTATTATTTAAGGTAAAAATAAAAAAGAATAAAATTTTAAATAAATTGTATAAATTAAAATTTTTTATTAATAACTTACTAATTCTCATCTTTTCGCCGATTTTAAATCTTACGGATCAAAATACCAACTGTGAATTTAGGCTTGTCAATAGACTCAATAAACCAATGATTCAAACATTAACAACTAATCGTAGGTAACTCTCGAAAAACTTTCAGTAACACTGGACAAGTTCAAAATCAAACAGTTGTTTTCATTCAAAAAATAATAGAGCTTGCGATTATCCCCACATAAAATGTTTTGTTTATTTTTAGAAAATTAATACCAGGTCATTTATTTTTGTGAATTACTCGTTGTTGTTTTTTTGGTTTTTGAAATAAATAAAAAATGTGATATAAAAGCACATGGCGTTTTGTGTTGACTACACAAAAATTTATTTTGTTTGGTTTTAATGTTGGCATCATTGTTTTTGTCATTTTTGTTCTAGAATAATTAAGTAGATATATTTAATTTTTTTAATTTTTAAGGAATTTGTAGTAAGAGTGCTAAAAGTACAGCCCGCAACAAAACAAACAGGAATCAGTAGATTGGCGGAATATCACACTATTGTGGGTTACAGGCCACCGGTATATACACGGTAATCAAAGAGCTTATAAACTAGCTAGAAAAACATCAGCAGTTAATATAATTTTAATCTTTATAAAAACTTTAAAACAGTTGTAAAAAAATTTGTAAAAAATTAAAATTTAGATTAACCCATTAGCGCCGAGATTAATATATTATTGATTTTGTATTATTTTTGGCCATATTATTAATGAACTGTGTTTATATAAGAAAAAACTTCATAAAATATTTTTTCTGAGATATTTCATTTCTGAGATATTAAATGTTGCCTTAAAGCAACGCTAGGCGCGTACACTACCTAGTTTTTGTTGAAAATAATAAACCAAAAAATTAAAGCATTTGGGATACAGTAAAGTAGGCAATAAAACAAAAATAGATATTTATTCATAAAAAATGTAATTCGGTGTGATTAATTATAAAAATTTACACTATCGAGAGCGGTATAAAATAAGAAGTACATAGTCCAATATCACATTTTAAACACATTGTTCTAACGATAGATTTACATGTTTTAGACGCACGTCTTCTCTTTTTCCCATCTGGAATATACTGTATCAAATGATTGATGGTGTCAAAACGAATGTCATCCGATACTCGGCTGTCGACAGATGCTGTCAAGGAAGCCGACGGTCTTCCACTTCCTTTATTAAGTACACTATACTTCGCTAAATATGTGCTTACAATCTCTCTTCTAAAATCTAATTGGGATACATTTTCTCTGTCAGTTTTATTATACAATATCCAACTATTCTGTAATGCAACATCAAGCATCCACGTAAAAATTGGCCAATACCATTTTTTGCCACGAATACTGATCCGGTAGCAACTTACATTATGATCCATTACATCCAACAAAAGTTGAACATTTAAAGGAGCAGCTAGCAATTAGTAAAAATAAAATAGAAAAATTAAGAGAACTACATTTATACTTGAAGTTAATTAAACTATAAATTTCAAAATATTACTGTTATTCAAACTGTCGACTTGGTATATATATATATATATATATATATATATATATATATATATAAACCTAGAGCTAAGATTAATACTATTATAAAAATTAATGTTAAACTCACCAGTCTTCCGGGTTGAACCGCGTCGATATCCATTGGGCCGAGCTTTCGACATCCTCTCTGATGTCTTCTTCAGGGCTTCCGAGGTCTCAGTCTCCTGAGTCCCCAGACACTACTACACTCACTAGTCACTTCACTACTGCTCGGCCCAATGGATATCGACGCGGTTCAACCCCGGAAGACTGGTGAGTTTAATATTAATTTTTATAATAGTATTAATCTTAGCTCTAGGTTTAATATATATATATATATATATATATATATATATATATATATATCTATATATATATATATATATATATATATATATATATATATAGAAAGAGAGAGAGAGAGAGAGAGAGAGAGAGAGAGAGAGAGAGCAAGTCGAAAGTTTGAATAACAGTAATATTTTGAAATTTATAGTTTAACTAACTTAAAGTATAAATGTAGTTCTCTTAATTTTTCTATTTTAGTTTTACTAATTGCTAGCTGCTCCTTTAAATGTTCAACTTTAAATTCCAGAGTATCTTTTTCATTTTTGTGCTTACTTGTGAAAACTCAATTTTTTAGGGACCTATATCTACTAGTATTTCTAGTAGCACTATCCGACGGGCTTGACCTGGGCGACCTTCTAACAACATTGTTTTGTTCTTCTGTTTTTACCTGGGTTCGGCTTCTACAATTATTTTGCAAATGACCTATTTTTCTGGAATTATAACATCTTTTGTTTTAATTTTAATATTTTTGTTGAATATATATATATATATATATATATATATATATATATATATATATATATATATATATATATATATATATATATTTCTTTGTAGTACCAATTGACTTCTGGACGAAAAGTATTCCCATTTGGCATCCGTGAATATTCACGGGCCACAATATACAGCGAATTCTGTTGCGGTACCAATTGGCATCAATCGCTGTTGCGGTTTCTTTGGCATCGATTGGCTTTGGACCTTTAGCATCCATTGGTTTATGACTCAAGTCGACAATAATACCTAAAGGTTTCGGTGGAATTCTACCTGAGTCAATTCATCTGTTCAGTCATTGTAATATTTTGTTGTCGAAACGGATGTTTAAAAATTTAACTTGTTAGAGTATATAACTCTTTATCTATAAATTGTAGGCAGGTAGTTATTGCTTTTTTCGAGATTGAATATTTTTCTTTTAAAATTATGACAGCTTCAAATTTGATTTAATTTGCTAAATACTTTTATTTTACATTTTTTAAGCTCAGTAATTTAAAAATGTTTTATCGTCTTTTAACAACTTCTAGTCTGATTATTCCCTGAGTAAAAGAGCTCTGTTGTAATGAATTATTTGGTATTACTAAAGAAATTCTGGTATAGTAGGATTAAATGTTAAAATTATATGTTACAATGATTGTAACTTCATGTCTTGGGCTGTTACGTCGCATTATAGGCTATATGGGCTGTATTTTCTCGTTCTTGTTCGTATTTCTCTTCGATTTGCATTTTCGATGACACTTTCCAATATTTTAGCAAATTCAAAGTCCATGAAAAATACTTAGAAAGCAAACAAAAGTACTTATAAGAGTATACGACCATTTGATAACACTCACTGTGAAAATTTTTGCAAGTGAAGATGTTTAAGACAACAGGCACATTATTGCCGAACGCAAAGTGCACATAACTTTCTCCTTTATTTTTTGGTATCTGACTTCTTACAACTGTGGTTGTAAGGTTGTAAAAAAAGGTATAATTGTTAATAACTTTAAAACTTAACAGTTTACGAAATAATCCCATTTTACAAATCAGCTGCACAACTCTGATTTAATGCAATTACTCATAGCCACGAAGGAGAAATAGGCTAAACCATGAATACTTCTTAATTTCGGTATGAAATACCTTTAACAAAAGTTAAGAATGTACTATAAAGTATGAATAATTAAGTAATAACATGCTACATGTTTTGACATTGCATTATTTTATGTTTCATGAATTTGGCCAAATCTTATCATACGTTAATTCAATCCATAGTAATATTAAATTTACAAGAGAAATAAAACAAAACCAGTCAAGAAATTTTCTAGACTTAAAAATTATAACAATTGAAAACAAACACGAGTTCTCTGTATTTCATGAACCTATACATACTGACACAACCATACACTTCATCCCATCCTGCACAACATAAATTAGCAGCCTACTATAGTATGTTCCACAGATTGACAGAAATCCCAATGTCAAATAATAACTTCGAAGTAGAATTGAATATCATTAAACTTATAGCAATAAATATTGGATACAACGAACACATAATAAACAAAATGTTACAACAAAAACTACTCAAGAAAGCCCTTAAATCAATCTTCCCACCACAAGAGAAAAAGCCCAATACAATATATTGCTCGATCACGTCATATACAGGTAATATATTAACTAAAATAGCCAGACAGATCAAAAGAAAAGAATAACACCAGCATTTAAATATATTAAGAACAACAAGAGCCAAACGAAAAACATGCACTTACACACTGGGGTTTATAAACTCACCTGTGGAGACTGTCCAAAAGCTTACATCGGTCAAACCGGTAGAGCCTTCAACAAACGTATAACAGAACATAAAAGGGCTTTCAATAATAGGAAAACAGAATCCACATATGCACTTCACCTTCTAGATCATAATCATTCTTTTAACGACCAATTTTAAATTCTTCACGTCCAAAATAAAAGCCTTAAGCTATCTTTATTAGAATCTATGAAAATTAAAAGACACCAATTCTGAATGACGAACTTGAGACTAACAACTCCCCCCCTCCTCAACCTGTTCAGTGAAACTATATAACCTGAACGCACAGTAGGTTAACCATCACTTAAGAAAGGCAAGTTGCCGAAACAGCTGTAGTGACAATTACTAAATAAATTTTGTGGAAGTACAGAAAACAAAAGTTTTCAGTTGTTTTATTCTAGAAATTTTACATTTCATCATAAATTGTTAAGTTTCACACTAGTTTTTCAAAATGAGAGATGACAGAATGATATACAAATAAGCAAGAAATCGTTCTTGTTGTTACTAATGAAAATGGTACCAGTATTCGACAGGTGGCAAGGAATTTTATCGTCAGTTCTTCCGTCATCCATCATGCTTGGAATCGATATGTAGAAACCGGTCGATATAAAAGACGCATTGGACAGGGTCGTAAAAGGAAATCAAACCCAAGAACTTCCTTCAGCAGCACGGGATTCAAACCATGGATTGGCCACCCCTGAGTCGCGATCTAAATCTAATTGAACATAGCTTAACTTTTTGGATCAATAGCAACAACTACTCCGATGGCTAATGCCTCTCCCGGTGTTGAATTACACTATTGATCCAAATGGTTGCAGAACAACACAACTCACCAAGTGTGAAACACTAGACAGCTGTTTCGGTCCACCCAGACTATCATTAGTGACGTTTGGGTTCACCATTGGAAAGTTGTCCGTTCTGCTTTGGGGACTGTGTCCTCTGACTATAAAATATAAGCGAAAAATTGCAATACACTCTTAACTGCTCAACATATCAAGGTGTTATAGCAGGTGTTCCGCGTGCAATGCTGCCATGTTCACATGTACAGCGTGGAAAACAAGAGTCATTTGCTGTCGGTTAAGGTTACCGAAAACCCAAGCAAAGCTTAACTTTTTGGATCAATAGCAACAACTACTCCAGTGACTCCAATAGTGAACATGGCAGCATTGCACGCGGAACACCTGCTATAACACCTTGATGTGTTGAGCAGTTAAGAGTGTATTGCATTTATTCGCTTATACTAATTGAACATCTTTGGGATATGTTAGATAGATGTGTCCCGAGGCGCCCACATCCACCTCAAATCCTTCAACAACTAAAAGAAACTCTAATCGAAGAATGGGAAAATATAGGTACCTCAACAAGATATCGACAGACTTATACGCAGCGTGCCACGTAGATTTCAAGCACTAATTCGCGCTGGTGAAAAATACACACGATATTAAGAATCAATTTTTCTTCATATCCTTACGTTAGAGATGTGGAACAACTGCTTATTCCATTTTATTTGTTGTAGTGTTTTCAAGTTGTTATGATTATCTTCAAAATGGTATGTAGAAATGGTTTTAATTTATTAAATTTATTTGAACAAAACATGATTCCTTTATTCAGGTAATAAGATTTCTATATTATTAAAATTATTAAGACGCAAATATGTGTGAGGCAAAATTAATAACAAACTATGAACGAATAAATAAACGAAACACAAATATAGAGATATCAGCAGCAGTGGTGAGAAAAGCAAAGAATAGTAGAAGGCAGGAGAGTAATAATATCCCAGTTAAAGACAAAAAATGATCCAGAAATTGAAATTTCATAAGACACTTTAATAAAATATAGGTAGAAGAGCGAGCACTAAATCCTACATATCTGATCTACCCGAAAATGTATTACTTTGCTATACTATAAAATACTAGTTATGTTTGGATCAACAGAAACAACTACTCCGAGGGCTAATACCCCTACCGGCATTGAATTATACTATTGATCCTATAGTCGCAGAACAACACAACCCATCAAGTGTGAAACGCCAAACAGCTGTTTCGGTCCGCCAGACCTCATCAGTGACGCTTGGCTTCTCCATTGGAAAGTTGTTCGTTCTGCTTAAGGGTACAAGGTCCTCTGAATCTCAAATGTAGATGAGAATGCAATCCACTCTTAACTGATCAACATTTAATATGTAATCACAGGTGTTCCGTGTGCAATGCTGCTAGGTCACCTATGTGATCAGTTAAGAGTGGATTGCATTCTCATTTACATTTGAGATTCAGAGGACCTTGTCCCCTTAAGCAGAACGGACAACTTTCCAATGGAGAAGCCAAGCGTCACTGATGAGGTCTGGCGGACCGAAACTGCTGTTTGGCGTTTCACACTTGATGGGTTGTGTTGATCTGCGACCATTGGATCAATAGTATAATTCAATGCCAGTAGGTGTATTACCCCTCGGAGTAGTGGTTTTTGTTGATCCAAACATAATTGGTTGGGTTTCGGTGACCTAAATCAATCAGCAAAGGGCTCTTGTTGTTCCAAGTTGTACATGGGTGACCTGGCAGCATTGCACACGAAACACCGGTGATGACATATTAAATGTTGATCAGTTAAGAATGGATTGCATTCTCATTTACATTTGAGATGCAGAGGACCTTGTCCCCTTAAGCAGAACGGACAACTTTCCAATGGAGAAGCCAAGCGTCACTGATGAGGTCTGGCGGACCGCAACAACTGTTTGGCGTTTCACACTTGATGGGTTGTGTTGTGCTGCGACCATTGGATCAATAGTATAATTCAATGCCGGTAGGGGTATTAGCCCTCGGAGTAGTTGTTTCTGTTGATCTAAACATAATTAATTGGGTTTCGGCGGCCTAAACCGATCAGCAAATGGCTCTTGTTGTTCCAAGCTGTACATGGGTGACCTGGCAGCATTGCACACGGAACACCTGTGATGATATATTAAATGTTGATCAGTTAAGAGTGGATTGCATTCTCATTTACATTTGAGATTCAGAGGACCTTGTCCCCTTAAGCAGAACGGACAACTTTCCAATGGAGAAGCCAAGCGTCACTGATAAGGTCTGGCGGACCGAAACAGCTGTTTGGCATTTCACACTTGATGGGTTGTGTTGTTCTGCGACCATTGGATCAATAGTATAATTCAATGCCAGTAGGGGTATTAGCCCACGGAGTAGTTGTTTCTGTTGATCCAATCATAATTGGTTGGGTTTCGGTGACCTAAACCGCTCAGCAAATGGCTCTTGTTGTTCCAAGCTGTACATGGGTGACCTGGCAGCATTGCACACGGAACACCTGTGATGACATATTAAATGTTGATCAGTTGAGAGTGGATTGCATTCTCATTTACATATAAAATACTAGCTTTTATCCTCGATTCGATTGTGATGGCGTCTTCTGCCGAGAAGTATCCCTTGAAAATACAACTTTTTTTAATAAAATGTATCATCTGTGCTTATTTGTGTCTCTGTCAAAATTGCAAAAATAATCAATATGATCGGTTAAAAAGTTAAACAGGGAATTCGAAAAAAAAACAAGCCGACAAACACCTTACACTCACATTTATAATATTAGTTAATATTTTCACAGAAAAAAAGACAAAGCATAACCAGAGATAGATAAAAACTAAGCATCTTAACGAAAGAATCTTATTAACACAGCGCCAAACCACATTTTCAAAATTCACAACATTTTTAATGCATTTACAACCCCTAACATTAAATGCTTTTTAATACACAACGTTTTAGCAATGTGCTTCAAAAAATTATACACATGGCGCTGAGAAATAAGGTTATAAAACCTTTCAAAAAGAATAAAAGACTGCAGATAACAAGAAAGTAAGACAAAACCAATAATATATTGTAAATCCAAAAACTAAACAAAAAATATCCATTCTAAGAATTAAACTCAAACGCGAATCGACCAGATGTTACTCGAACCTTTATAAACCTGGAATCTAAGACAATCTAAGTGACTAACTGGCTTCCAAAATCGTATCACATCCTGTAGATGCCAATTGAACCGCTAAGCTGTAACGACATGAATATCGCTTCAACTCAATATACACAAATCGATGGTGGCGCTGCTTATTTTTTGCCTCGAACTACGATTTATTTACGAATCAAAAAACGGTCCAATTGGATTCCGGGTTCATATCGCGTAAAGAGCCTTATAATATCATCCACTATGCGTTTCTGATATTATTTTGAAGAGGTCAATTGGCATCCGAATACCGGATGCCAATTGACCAGCGGAAGCCAATTGAACCTACAACTTTACATGTGGGAAGTCAATTGTTACCGTAAATAAATATATATATATATATATATATATATATATATATATATATATATATATATATATATATCGAGAAAAGGAATACGACCGTCAATCCAATATAAACTAAGGAACACTCGAAGAGTGGTGGGTTTTTCGGTCAAAGTGGAGAAATAAAAGACAAAGAAGGTGGCTACTTCATCTATTTATTGAAGACGTTTCGCTTTCTGCTCAGAAAGCATCATCAGTTCATCTAAAAAGAACAATATGAAAAACCAAACATCCATAGAGAAGTTATATGTGTGTTACCTAAAAACACAGGTATACACAAGGAACAGCATACACAAGGAATAATTCGAGGAAAATAACAATACCATACATAAAAGGAGTATCAGAAAAACTTAAAAGGATAGGAAATAAATTCAACATTTCAACATTATTTAAAACAACAAACACATTGAGATCTAGTTTGTCTAAAACCAAACCTAACAATGAACAAGAAAGGACAAATAATTGCATTTATAAAATACCCTGTGAATGCGATCAGTTTTATCTAGGGGAAACATCAAGGCCATTAAATGTTAGAATAAGTGAACATCAATCTTATATTAAAAATAGAGAATTTGATAGATCTCAAATATGTAAACAAGCATGGGATAATGAACCTATGGTTCAATGAAACGATTCAAATATAGTCCTAGAACAAACGGATGGTAAAACGAGAAAAATCAAAGAAGCGGCTCTAATTATGCTAAATGAGGCCAACTGTGTCGCAAATTCCTCAGTAGAATTTAGTAGGATCTGGTTACCCATATTAAAAGAGGAAGTTATTAAAAAGAAAATACCAGTATTAGTAAGTCGGCAACATATAGAGGATACATAATTTATGTTTTTTAAATAACAAACATATAAAATCAGAATTTTGTGTTTACTGAAAATAAACTAAATGCACGACCAAATACTTACCATGTCGGGATAGTATTATGAAGTGTTTTTCCTGGCTTTTCCCTCATAATTTACTATGGAATCACTAACAGAAAATTTTTACTGTCATCATGGCATATGTTTGTCTTTTTATTGGCGAATTACATGCTATGATTTTTTCTGACGGATATTCTCAAGTTAAACTTGATTTAATGTAATCTAATCGAATGAACTATCTTACAAGTAAAGTCGTCCCAGGAACGCAACTCAACAATATTGGCAATATAATTTTAAAGTCGTCTACTTTAAAATGTATAATGTATGTCTGAATTGTCAATATAAATGAGTCAGATAAAATTAAATTATTAGAAGAATTTTTCACCAAGTAACAAAAAAAAAACAAAATTTGGTTAATTTACTAACGTTTGTATTTTGAGAACGATTTCCGATATATATATATATATATATATATATATATATATATATATATATATATATATACATATATATATATATATATATATATATATATATATATATATATATATATATATATATGTATATATGTATGTATATGTACATGTGTAGATAAAATTATTTCACCACTGTTAAGTTTTAATTTTTGGCGAAGCTATTTGGAAACGATCCTAAAAGCAGTACATATATTATTGAAAATAGATTTCATAGTTTATTAAACACAACTTTGTTTTTATTCTTTGATCCGAATAAACCCCAACCATAGTAATCTAGTGATGACACCCACAAAAATGTCTATTAATAATTTTGGCGGCGAGCCTTAACACTGACCTGCATTTATTACTAAATATAAATCTGAATATGTTCGCAAAACAAGCAATCAAATAAACAACTTATACTCATCATGTTTACACAATAAAAAAGCATGCATTATGGCGTTAAATGAACAATATTAACAGGATCATTTTTTTGTGCAAGAGATAAATTTTTTAAATACATTTATTTCGAAAATTTACGGGCAATTTATTTATACAGAACTTTATATTATTAAGTGTGTGTATCATCCTCCAAAATTTCTCAAATGAAAATAGGTATCACGTGCGACATCGTTCAAAAGATTTTAGCTGTCAAATATATCTACAAGTAATGAAAATATATGAATCGATCATTTCAGAAACAACATGAGTCAGAAATTATAGTTTCGAGTAAATCACAAAAAAACTGTTTTAAAGCGCTGTAAGAAAAACTGCTTTAAAATAATTGTTACAATAATATTTCATTATCCTCTAAATTATGCATTACATATTTTTTGTAAATTTTTTTAAGTCATATTATGGTTTTAAAAAAGTGACTTATGTTGTTTCAGAAAGGAAATAAAAAAATCTTTTTTTTTTGGAAATTTTATTGTGTCAAACAAAGTATAAGAATGGTATAAGTATAATACATTAATCATTATTAATTGTATCAGTAGTAGGCCACTGCATAAACTCTTCAAAAAATGGTCTTCTTTCCTCTGGTATTTAGTCCATGAAATAAAAAATAAATGGTAGTATTTTGAAATCCGGAAAGCGATTTTTTTATCCTTTTCTATTTTGCCCATTGAGTCGGTTAACAAACATGTTTTTTGTAATGTTGAGGCCACCACTTAAATATTCGATAAATTTAAAAATATTCGATGTTTCCACCATTTTAACAACAAACTTTTTATGTCGTTTAGAATTATTATCATTTCTGTATGTTCTTTTTGGTGGTAATCACGGTCAAAGCTTTTTATGACTCTTTTTATTGCCGCAGTAAGTTTCTATGATTCGGCAAAAAGGTTGTGGATGGTTGTGGAAAGTACTGGTTTATGGTTTTAAAACTTCCCGTATCTACTAACAAAAATAGAAATCTCACTATATATGATTCCGGTTTTGATCGGCACAGCTGTCAGAAAATAAGTGAAGATATTTCACAGCCGTAGGCATTTCAGACTTAATATAATCGATAAAAAATGAAGCACTTCATTAGGACCCATTCTGGCTTGACCCTCGTGATAGGTGTAAACATCTCTTGTTTTTTTTTGTATATTATGAATTCCAAAGACGTTGTAGGTTAGTTGACGTAAGTAAAAGTCTCCTGTACAGGAATAAGTGGAAGTTGAAGATTTTGCATATAATCATACGTCATGTCACAGTGGCATGTTTGCATATATCAGCAATTTCTGCCATTTTATTGTAGAACTTCTTTGCACGTCTTTTATGTAAAGATAATTTCGCAACGACCACGCGCTTCACTATCTCGTTTAAAGATGGACTCTTAATTTTGATTTCTAACTGTTCACATTCACAGCAAGTGTCTACGTGTGGACGTCCAAAAGATAGAGAAAAATGTTCCTGGAAAATCTTTAAATAAAATTTATACTTCACTGAATTATTATTATTATCAGGAAATTTGGCACAAAATAGGTCATACATAATTCGCACATTCAATTTTTTGTCTAAGTAATACTTCTCTTGCCTTGTGTAATGTGAAAGCTTAGTGGGAAAACTCCCAATATGAGTCTTAATCTGTTCTATTAAATTTTCAGACTTATCAATCCCTGAAATATTTTTTTCACGTTTATCTGGTGGTGCTTTTCCTTGTACAAGAAGCTAAGAAATTCTTCGAATTCGTTCATGACTCACAGTGTAAATTCCCATGAAAGCTTTTTTGCAAACAATAATATTGCCACCCGAGTCTGTCTCGGAGTGACTAATGTTATTTCTATTCTTTGGATTTTCATTTTGAGGTCGTCCCTTTTTCACTTCACACTTTCCCATAAGCCCTTGTAAGTATGAATCTTGTGCATTCTTGGTAAGCATGCTTCTGAATTTGCCGAATATTCCAGCCCTTACATCCGCATGAACTTTTTCAAAGTACTTTAAGCGACAACTACAAAAAATATATAATATTTTACGTTTTAAAACTATCGTAACCTTAAAACTTACCGAGAGTCTCCTCCTGGTTTTCTTGGAGGTACAACATTACCTTTATAATTTTTATAATTCTTCCCCACACAACCTCACTTTCTTAATAATTTTTTACTTATCCTTGTCTTACCTCTTTTTTTACTTTTTTCTAAATTCAGAACATTATTCGTACCATTTATTGCAGCCATCTTGATTCTTGATCGTTTTGTTTACAAATGACAATTCCGCGCCGAAACAACATCCGTCGATGACTCATGTGGTTTTTGAATGAAATGGGTATCTACATTAAGCTGTAGTTTATTACAGCAAGTCGAGACTGGTGTCATGTTGTCTCCTAAAACAATCTTTTTCCGTGATTTTTTTAAGCTTTGGCAATAGATTAGTGTTAAACCAATTTGCAAATGTCTGTGATTCAAACCAACCAGATACAGTATTTGCATAACGCGTACCAGGGGGCCATTTTCAATCCAGTTGGCCCACAAATGCTTGGATTTGTACATCACATGAGGAGGTAATAACTCACTAGCTGCATATCCCACATTATAAGAGAAGTACTACTCTTTAAAGAGTTACAAATTAGCTTTTTTCATTACTATATCTTTTATACGAGTACCATCTTCGCTTAGAATTAACCCTAAATACTTGAAAGCCTTCCAACTCTTAATAGTCTCTTCTCTAAACTTAAATTCAAATTCAACATAATTATATTGCGTTTTCAGACCTCATACTCTTTTTTTAATTTTCTTATCACATTATTCCTTATCCCCCTTGTCTTATGAAAAAATCATTTGGTCAAAAAGTATTGAATGGAAGATATTCTGTTGTAATGGCATGCCAATTGTTTTGCATTTTCTATACCATTTTTTCAAAGCTTGCCCCTGGGGATGTTTTTAGCTTGAGAATTTTCACACAGCAGCATGTGATAAGCTTTAAAAGACACGCTCTAAATCCACAAAAACCAGAAATAACGGTGTGTTTCACTCAACCGATTTTTTCGTTATTACTCGCACACTGTTGATGTGGTCTATGCAGAGAATTCTGGTCTAAAACCAGACTGTTTGATTGGACCGAAATTCAACTTTGTTTGTTCTTCTTTAAGTATGATGGTCGTGAGAATTTTATTTAAAGAGGTAAGTAAGATTATCCCTCTTCAGTTTCTGCAAATAGTGTTGTAGCATTTTTATTTCACCCCGTATATAATAAAACACCGAAAAAGATTCTTAATCTTTTTGCGTCTCTGATATAGATAATATAAACATTTTGAAGCCTATTTATAATAATTATAATTGCTCTTTCGATTGATCTTGATTCCGCCTAGATATTTACGCAGGAAATAAACAACAATTTTTCCGCTGATGCTGGCAAGAGAATGATTTTTGAGGATAATGTCACTTAGTTAATTCTCCCACAAAAAAGAAGGAATCCTTATCCACGACCTAGCTTTCCAACCAAAACACAAGTAGTCGTTCGCAAACGTTTCAGTTTAGTTGCTTATCCTGTCTCCAAGCTCAGTGATTGTTCAGTCCCTCATTTTTAACTCCCTATAAGCAAATTATAATTGTTACAACGTAAGGTTCCTTCTTTAGAAAGTTTGATATTACCTTTTTTTAACTTGCTGTAATGCTGTTTATTCACCATCATCATCAGTTGGCTCTACAGCCCTTCGTGAGCCTTGGCCTGCTTCAAAACATTCTTCCATCCTTCCCTATCGAGTGTCTGTCTTCTCCAGCCCCTCACTCCAATCTACCTCAGATCTTCCTGTACATCGTCCAGATATCTGAGTTTAGGTCGCCCCCTTCTTCTTCTTCCGAAGGGCCTGTTAGCATAGTTATTTTAGTGGGATCACTCTCATCCATCCGCATAACGTGGCCCACCCACCTTAGGCGGTTTATTTTGATGGTCTTCACAATATCTGCATCACCAAAAAGTCTATAGAGTTCAAAGTTATATCGCCTTCTCCACAGACCCTGTTCTTTTACTCCTCCATATATGGTCCTCAATACTTTTCTTTCAAAGACCGATCATTGCCCATGTTTCCGATCCGTATGTGAGCACTGGGCGTATTATTGTTTTATTAAGTTTGCACTTTGTTGCTATTGACATACTTCTCGCTCTTAGTTGATATTCTTTTTTTATCTCGTTGGATGTGTTATTTTTGTAGTCTACCAGTGATCCTAAGTAGCAGAATTCTTCTACCATTTCTATCGTTTCGTGTTGCACCTCTAAGTTATTTTGTTGAATTCTTGATATGGCCGGCATATATTTAGTTTTCTGGATGTTAATCAGAAGTCCGATGTTTTCTGCGGCATTTTTGATACGTGTGAAAGCCTCCACTGCTTCATTTTGGGGTTCTTCCAATTATGACGATATCATCAGCGTATGCCATTATTTGTATACTACGGGTATATATCGTACCTTTTAAGTTTATTCCCGAATCTCTCATAACTTTTTCTAACGCTAGGTTGAACAGCGTGCATGATAGCGCATCTCCCTGGCGCAGTCCTCTGTTGGTTTTAAATGGTTTTGAAACAACCCCTTGTACGCGCACTTTACATTCGACTTTCATCATTGTCATTTTAATTAATTCTACCAATCCTTTTGGTATTCCTAATTCGATCATCCCCGAATATAATTGGGACCTGTCAATAGTATCGTACGCTGCCTTAAAGTCTACGAAGATGTAATGGCAGTCTATGTCGTACTCCGTCGTTTTTTTCTAATATTTGTCTGATAGATGATATGTGATTAATGGTAGATTTATTTTTCAAGAAGCCTCTTTGGTAGGATCCTATTATATTGTCAGTATACCGTGCCAGTCGTTCGTTAAGTATTAGGGACACAATTTTATATGCTGTATTAAGAAGGGAGATCCCTCTAAAGTTGGAACATTCAAGAACGTTTCCTTTTTTGTGTATGGGGCATATAATTCCAGTATTCCAATCTTCTGGTAACGCGCGTTCTTGCCATACCTGTATTAGTAGTTTGTGAAGGAGGGTTACAAATGTTTGACCGCCACATTTAAATATTTCTGAGGGTAGGTTGTCTGCTCCGGGTGACTTGTTTCTGGCTAGAGACTGAATTGCTTTGTTTATTTCTTCCAAAGTTGGTAGTTTAGTATCCTCCTGTTCTATTTCTATATCATATCTACCTTCAGCTCTACTTTCTCCATTAAGTAGCGTACTAAAATGTTCCTGCCATTTTTCTAGTACTTCCACTCTCTCGTTTAAAATAATTCCGTTAAGGGCCTTAACTTGGTTCGCTTGTGGCTTGAAAACTTTTCTTTTTGTGTTAACCTGTTTGTAAAATTTTCTGTATTCGTGTTCTCTATTAAGGTTTTCCATTTCTTCGAACTCTTTATTGATTTGTTGCCGCTTTTTCTGTTTGTGTTTTTGTTTTTCCTCTCGTCTCTTTACTCGATATTCTTCAACATTGCTCCTAGTCCTTCTGTTGATCATTTTCAGATACGCGTCGTTTTTCTCTTTCGTTACTCGTTGGCATTCCTCATCAAACCAGTTGTTTCGCTGTCCCTTGAGAACTTCACCCAGCACTTCCTCTGCCGTCTCTTTGAGCATGGTTTTCATAAACTCCCAATTTGTGTTAAGTTCAGTGGAATATAACTCACTTCTGGGATGTTCTGATATTTTACGATCTAAGCATATTTGGAAGTTTCTTTTGACTTCAGTACACTTTAATTTATCAACATTATATTTGATTATTTTTGGTTTAGTTTTATCATTCCTGGCATTTGATATACGTGCTCTGATACGTCCAGCTATGAGATAGTGATCGGAGTCAATATTTGCACCTCTATAATTTCTGCAGTCTAGTATATCTGATCCATGTCTTAAATCAATCAGTACGTGGTCTATCTGATTTTGGGTCTGATGATTTGGCGATGTCCACGTCACTTTTTGTATACGTTTATGTTGAAAGTATGTACTACTGATCGTCATGTTCGGAGATGCTGCGAGATTTACAAGTCTCGTCCCATTATCATTACATTCTTTGTGTATGCTGTAAGGTCCTATGGTTGGTCTGTACATCTCCTCTTGTCCTACCTTGGCATTCATGTCTCCGATAATCAACTTAGCGTCCTTATTGGGACACTGTCTATATGTTTGTTCTAGTTTCTCATAGAATTCTTCTTTTTCTGTGTCTGTTTTATCCTCAGTGGGGGCATGTGCGTTTATAAGACTGTAGTTAAAGAATGTTCCACGTATTCTTAGAACACATATTCTATGATCTATAGCGTCAAAACCTATTATTAGGTTATTAACTCTTTTGCTAACTGCAAAACCTACCCCATAGATATGTTGAGTTTGATGGCAGCTATAATATATGGTATTCAGATTCTTCTGGAGAGTATCAGTCCCTTTCCATCGCATCTCCTGTATAGCTGTTATGTCCATATTATATTTGTTAAGAGTGTCTAAGAGACATCTCATCGCTCCTGCAGAGTACAATGTTCTCACGTTCCATAACTCTTTGATTATGGGAAGCAGGATTTCATCAGTTAGATGCGGATCAACATTTAGAAATTCCGCAGCAATATTGTTTGTTATCGGGGACTTATTTTTTCTTAAAAATTTGATAGTTGTTACTATTTCCCTTCTGGAAAGGGCTTCGCAAAATATATGCAAATCTACATTCTTTGAGTCTTCGACAATTTCATTTAAGTTATCCCTGGACGTACATAGCCACTCCTAGAAATGCTCTTTTCATCTCTTCTTGTTCATTTTTAGTCTAATTAACTTAAATTAATTTTATTTTAAACAGCACCTAATCTAAACAATTTATATCACTATTGGCATTAAACTAATAAAATAAATAAAGTTATAATAGGTCGAAGAGTATTATTATCAAATTATACCACAAAAATCATGAAAGAACGAGATTGAGTGAAGAAATATTTGAAAAACCAGGAAAAAATCTATGATCGAGTAAAATAATATAACCGGGTTTATGGTACTAACACAGAGTCTTCTTCTTAGAGTGCCATATCCCTACGGAACGTCGGCGACTACCATGCTTATAATATTTTTATACTGATCTCGGTCTTGCGCTACGTGTAGCAATTGGTCCGCTGTCAAACCTGTCCACTGCCGCAAATTCCTCAACCAAGAGAGTTTCTTCCGTCCTATCCATTTCTTTCCTTCGATTTTACCGTTGAGAATTAGCCGAAGGAACTCATATCTTGGTCCTCTGATTATATGTCCAAGATATTCTAGTTTACGCCTCTTAATAATATTTAATAGAGTTCGTTGATGTCCCATTCTTCGAAGAACTTCTTCGTTTCTGGTTCTGCTAGTCCATGGAATTTTTAGTATCCTTCGATACAACCACATCTCAAACGCCTCGATTTTATTCATGATATCGGCGTTTAAAGTCCAAGTTTCACATCCATACAAAAGTACAGACCACTCGTAACATCTTGTAAACTTTTCACGGATTTCCAAATTTAATGAGTTATTGGATAATAGAGGCTTGAATTTTTGAAATGAGTTGCCTGTTCAATCCTACATCGAATTTCGAAGAATGGATCTAGATTTTGGGTAATCCAACATCCAAGGTATTTGAATCTCTGAACAAGTAACACAGAGTAAAGCCATGTAAAGCGTAATGTGCGGCCAAAATAACATTTTTAAGACCACAGCATTAGACAACAACCCTAGAGATATAGAAAGTAAATATTTATTATAGGTAAACATAACAGAAAACAAAAATTTCAAAACGTAAGATTAAAAAATCGATTCAAGAGATACGAAAATCTCATTTTTAAGATGTTAAAATAATAGAATATCGCATAATATAGGATAAGACAATAGTAATGTAAAAATGTTTAAAGAAAAATAATTAAAAAGGAAAAAAACTAATTAGGATTTACTTATTTTATTAAGCTATAAGTCAAACGGCAGACATAGAAAGCGTCCCAGTAAATATAAAATCAATCAGCTCTGTGAAAATAAAATTTGCTTACCGATATCGGTCATTTCTGGTTTTTCTTCTTCGGCCACCCATTGTGGTTCTGGTGTAGGTGTTTCGATTACAGCTACACCATTATTTTGAGAAAATTGTCGATCAACCATTCCCAAAATCTGACTAACAGTTAGATGTGCTTGCAAAGCTACGTCCTTTTTTACTTTTCTGGTCGTGATTAAATATTATTCTTCAACTGGAACAATGATTTAATAAAAAAATAATGTGGCCCTAAAGAACACTTATTTATATTTGTTTAACCGATTTTTGTTTCTTCAGAACCGAAGACCATACAATTATACCTTACTTTTAATATGTTTAATGTGACGAAATGGAGACGAGCACAAAATAGAAATAGAGGAAGATTAAAAATTTTTTATGAAAGGTATGAGAGGAGCAATGAGCTAAAGTGAATTAACTGAATGCGAGTACAGCAAGCGAAATAATAAATAAAAAGGTTCTATAACTGCTCTCTTCTGGTATGTTTAACATAGAAATATTTTTGATTTGATTTAACCACATAAACTGCAATAAAAATGAAATTTAAATATTTTGTTAAGTTCCAATACTGTATATACTGCTGATGCCATAAGACCGAGGCCAATTAAGACAGCTGTCAAATTTATACTACCTTTCGCCAATAATATTATTTATAGGTTAACACCATTTCATATCTAATTTCTAATTTCAAAATTTTTTAAAAACTATTACCAGATAGAATTTTTTTCTGAAAAATGGCTTTGACCGAGCCAATTAGCCAGACTTGTTTGTGTTTTTTTTTTAAATCGACTAAATTTCAATTATTATTGATTGCAGATTCATAGGCAAAATTTTCTTGTTATCAGTTTTCAATGTTAGTTTTTTTTTTGTTTTGATCTATTTTTATTTTGTTGTTTTATTCTTTTATTATCTTCCTGTTTTTTTTTTGTTTTTTTTTGTTTTTTGTTCTATTTCTATTTTCTTAAATCTTTTATGTTTTTTTTTATTAATTTGTGGTATACATTTTTTTTGTTTTTTTTTTTCAAACCATATTAACAAATTATGCCTATATACTATTTACAACTTTTATTTACACATTTTAACATGTTTGTAAATGCAATGAAGAATTTCCATATTATTTGAAAATATTAAAAGATTAAGGTTTATTGGAAAGCAATACATAGAATTTATTAATTCCTTATAAAGTTCGTCTATATTATTAAATTGTAAACCACATTCTAATACCATATATATAATATATATTCTAATACCATATATATAATATGTGTTAGATCGCCTATTTTGCCACAAGTACAATTGGGAGTATTTGATAAGCCGATTCCATGCATGTAAGATGGCGTAAGAGCATGATTTGCTCTCAGCCGATTAATGGTCTTTATAAAATTTCGATTAGATTCTGTGTCAAACCATCTTCTTGAGGGTATCCTAGGGTTACAATGCTAGAAGTTTAAGCCAGTCTTACATTCTCTGTAATGTAAATGCCAATTATTTTTAAGTTTTTTTCTATTAACGGTGTCAATATCTGTCGCTGGAATTATATTTTTGTTTACTCTTTCTCCAAACATATATGCTTAGAGATATATGCTATAGAGATTAAGAGATTGGAAATTGAAACGTAAAAAAAATAATAAAATATCATTTTTATTACAGTTAAGTCCGCGTCGGACCTTTAATGATCGAGTATGCTAAGAATCTCCTCGAGGAGCAGCCATCCGAATGTGGCAAATAACTACATAGAGAACAAATCATTTTTAAATTTTGGGACATAAAATGCGAGGAGCTTTTTTGAACGAGAAAAAGACGCACAACACAATTCAGGAAATGAACTAACTAAACCTAGAAATATTAGGCATAAGCGAAATGCGCTGGCCTGGTTTCGGTAAAACATTGGTCATAAATAAAACGAAATATTACTCCAGAAATGACATCCGAGATCATCTATACGGTGTTGTGATAATTATCACCAGGAGAATCCAAACAGCCGTTGTAAAATTTGTTCCTTTTTTGGATACAATGCTAGTATTTCAAATACAGGGTAAGCCAGTAAAAAGTATATGCTCCAACTCCAGATAAATCAGAAGCTGAAATAGAAGTTCAAATACTTTTAACAATACAACAGCAAGAAAGAGATTACAATAATAATGGGCCGAGTGGATAATATAATAGGTGATTTTGGTTTAGGAACAAAAAATGCTAGAGGCGACAGATTGGCTCAATTTTATCAAGAAGAAAACCTGGCGATTATAAACAAATGGTTTCGATTACCACCACGTAGACTAGAAATCAAATCAACCTTACACTAAACAATTTGAGATAAGCGTTAAGACTTATCCTCGAGCAGATGTCTCAACAGATCATAACCTCCTTGTCTCAAAAATAAAACTGATGGTAAAAAT
This sequence comes from Diabrotica undecimpunctata, assembly GCF_040954645.1. NCBI lineage: Eukaryota > Metazoa > Arthropoda > Insecta > Coleoptera > Chrysomelidae > Diabrotica > Diabrotica undecimpunctata. The sequence goes on from NC_092808.1 coordinate 101,066,674, forward strand.
GATAATAAAATTTAAAAGTTCTAAAGTGAATACTCAGTTGCTTAAGATAAACGAAATACGTGCTGAGACTTCAACTCGTATCAATCAAGAAATGAAAAGATTAACATTAGAAACGAAAAACATTGAGGATGTGAACATTATGTAAAGCATTATCAAAGATTTTATTATAGAGACACAGAACAAAACTCTACAAAAGAAAGAAGAAACACGAAAACTTTGGATGACACAAAAAAATGGAAATCATGAAAAAAAAAAGAGGAAAATATAGAAACAAAAATCCAGATAAATACAGAGAAAAATATAAATTAATAAGGAACAAAATAAAAGAAGCTAAGGGAAAGTGGATGATGAAAACATGCATTAAACTGAAAGAATTGCAGAAAAAACATAAAATAATCATCGAATATCTAAAACGAAAAGGACTCGACAAAAATTAAATTAACATAGTGAGAAATGTCTATTGGAACCAACAGGCTGTGGTAACATTAGATGGAAGTAGCACGGAAGTGCAACAGATAAGTAGAGGTGTGAGTAAAGGATGTGTACTTTTACTATTACTATTTAATATGTACTCCAAAAAGTTATTTACACAAGCACTTGAAAACTGTACAAAAGGGATAAATGGTAAAAATATAACTAACATTCGTTATGTCGACGTACAGTCATTATTGCTGAAAGTGAGAAATACTTACAAACGCTACTAAACACAATTTATAATACTGGAAAACAGTTTTGTTTAACAATAAACATAAAAAAATAAAAACCACGGTTAATTACTATTTAACTGGGAATAAGCCACAATTAAAGGTTAAAAAACGTATTTTAACCTTTAATTGTGGCTTATTCCCAGTTAAATAGTAATTAATTTAAAATGCCACAAGAAAATAGCTTCAGAACAATAAAAACCACGGTTATCAGTAAGAGGGGTAAAGTCATAACAAGGATCCAGATAAAAAATGAAAATATTGAATAAGTGTACAAAATGAAGTACTTGGGAGTCTGGATTACTGAAGATCCAAATACAAAATCAGAAATTCGATTAAGAATAGAGAAATCAAGAGCAGAGCATTTTTAACGATGAGGAAATTTCTAAAAAACCAAAGACTCAATCAGCAAATCCGATATCGGATGGTAAAATGTTATATCCACTCTATTCTTCTGTATAGTCTGAAGCTTGGACTGTTAATGTTGACTTAAGAAGCTTTTAAGATGTGTAATTTTAGAAGAATTTTGAAAATACCATGGACTTTTCATATTCCGAACGCAATGGTTTTGCACAGAAAGGAAAGAAACAGAGAACTTTTCACCACCATTAAAAGGAGAAAGACAGCATATTTGGGGCACATACTTAGAAATTAGTAGTACAAGTTGTTGCAGCAAGGGTAAAATCGAAGGAAAAAGGGTCCTGATACGACAAATATCCTGGCTAAATATTCGCGACTGGACAAGGTTGAAAACACAGACGCTTTTCTTAAAATCGTCTGTGTGTTCATATATATATATATATATATATATATATATATATATATATATATATATATATATATATATATTGAAATGATGTTGGACGTAGGAGAAGGAAAAATAGTGTTTAAAAAATTAATTTATAAGTTATATATTAGATAATATTAGATATTAAAAGTATTTGGTTATTTTAATAAGTTATATACTAGGGAATATTATAAAAATTATTTATGTGAGGGCATTTTTAAGAAATTAGCATATAATAAGTGTAGAAAGTTTTATTTTAATAATTATAATATTATTGTAAATATTTTAAATATATTTAAGTGAGCCATGTGCATAGGCAACCAACTATACATTAAAGTGACATTTTAAATAATAATTACAAATATAAAGTGGGGTTATAATAATATGTTGTTTAAAATGTGTAGTTTATTAAATTAGAGTGTTTTAGTTACTGATTTAAGTGTATATTCTGATCTGAAAAGCCTAAATGCCAACAAAATTCTCGATAGAAAAGAAAGGAATTCTCTAGAATACAGAATTTAACCTTTGTTTACGGTAGAACGTTCTCGAATATGGTTATGTCTATGGACATAATCGAACATATACTGTTTCGAGAACATTCATATGGAGGAAATGGAACAATTCTAATAGGATTTCTTGCCAGATGATTCTGGAACATAGAAAAAGATATAAATACCCGGTGATTTGGATTCAAGGCATCAGTTCAGTTACAGTTAAAAATTATGTTATGTAAAAATGGTAATTGGATAATGGAAGAAAGTATCAATTGAAAATTAAAATTATATAATATATTTGGTAATTGGATATTGGTATATTGAAAAGAAGAATGCTGTTAAGAAAATATTTTAAATTGGTGGAAGCTGATAATTGGAAAAAGTAATTTCACAAAAACAAGGATAACCGAAGCTGAGAACGAAGACATTGAGTGGTGATGAAAATCTTTATTTTGGAGAACATTTTCATTTAGGCATTCAGTGAAAGAAAGGTACAAGATTTTGTTAATATAATTTAGTTAGTATCATAAGAATTTCAATTTTAAAGATAGTTTGTTTAAAATTTACATTATCTATATAATTTAATTAGTTTCATAAGAATTTTAATTTAAAGATACTTTATTTTAAATCTTACATTGGTTATGTTTACATTACATTAGGGTTTTTATCGCGGTTCTCAAAGAATTATTTTGTAAGCACTTTTTGAAATTATCTTTATTATATCTATTATGAAACATACATATATATCTAACATAACCAATGTAAAATTTAAAATAAACTATCTTTAAATTAAAATTCTTATGAAACTAATTAAATTATATAGATAATGTAAATTTTAAACAAACTATCTTTAAAATTGAAATTCTTATGATACTAACTAAATTATATCAACAAAACTTTGTACCTTTCTTTCACTGAATGCCTAAATGAAAATGTTCTCCAAAATAAAGATTTTAATCACCACTCAATGTCTTCGTTCTCAGCCTCGGTTATCCTTGTTTTTGTGAAATTACTTTTTCCAATTATCAGCTTCCACCAATTTAAAATATTTTTCCTCTTAACAGCATTTATATTTATTCTTCTTTTCAATATACCAATATCCAATCACCAAATATATTATATAATTTTAATTTTCAATTAATACTTCCTTCCATTATCCAATCACCATTTATACATAACATAATTTTTAATCTTCACTAATATTTTCTTTATTCTGTTTCTTAATCTTCATTGAACTCACTATATTGAACATTTCACCAACTGATTGACTGTATTCTATCTTGAACTATCTTGAAAATAGGACCGACTGACTTTATACTGATTTCATAACTGTAACTAACTTTCTTACTAACTGACTGGCCATTTTGAATCCAAATCACCGAGTATTTATACCTTTTCAATCTTCCAGAACCATCTGGCAAGAAATCCTATTAGAATTGTTCCATTTCCTCCATATGAATGTTCTCGAAACAGTATATGTTCGATTATGTCCATAGACATAACCATATTCGAAAAAGTTCTACCGTAAACAAAGGTTAAATTCTGTATTCTAGAGAATTCCTTTCTTTTCTATCGAGAATTTTGTTGACATTTAGGCTTTTCAGATCAGAATATAAACTTAAATCAGTAACTTAAACACTCTAATTTAATAAACTACATATTTTAAACAACATATAACCCTATTTCACATTCTCAAATTATTAATTTCTCTAACTGTCATTTATTCCGAGTAGGTATATTTGGTTGCCTAATCACATGGCTCACTTAAATATATTTACAATATTATAATTATTAAAATAAAACTTTTTACATTTATTATATGCTAATTTCTTAAGAATACCCTCATATAAATAATTTTTATAAAATTCTCTAGTATATAACTTATTAAAATAACCAAATATTTTTTATATCTAACATTATCTAGTGTGTAACTCTTTAAACACTATTTTTCTTTCTCCTATATTCATATCATTTCAATATATATATATATATATATATATATATATATATATATATATATATATATATATATATATATATATATCGTCGCTGTGAAATCAAACCGGAAAAGTCCAAAAAATAGATTTTTAAGATATTTGTTTTAAAAAATTCCTTTTTTTTACTTCAAACCGCCTTAAACTTTGATTAAAATAAGTCCTTCGGATTGGCGTTGGGCCAGTTTGGTTTGCACAATAGTTTACCTAAGTTCTGACGTCACAACGGGCAGGGATTTTAAAAACCTATCCAAACATTTCTAATTTGAGTGTATTTGTCCCGTAAGAAGTTGGAAATATTGGTTTTTTTAATTGTTTGAAGAATAAGTAAGGACTTTTGGTTATGAACATTCATTCTGTGCGATTGGTATTATGTTTTCGTGAATTTATGAGGTAAGAATATCAAAATATTAAGATATTTACTATGATTGTTCATATTTTAAGGTTATGTTATGGTTTGATTAATACTTTAATTATTTTTTACCGTATTTCAAGGTATTTTGTTGTTGTTTTTATCGGGGTTTTTTAAAAATTAATCAATAAATCGTTGAATTTATTTACGCAGTTAAAAACTAGTTAAATTAATGTTTTAATATTGTTTCAGTGCTAGTGAATTGTAGATAAGTAAACTCCTAGCGCAGCCTAGGAACTAAATCTGACCTACCAACTGACATTTGAACCTACGAGTCAATCATATTATGTTCTTAAGGATAATTGAAACGAACATTGTTCGTGAGTGATCCTCTCTTCAAGTAACTGTTGCTTTCTCCGTAGCTGTATTGCAGAGTCACCAGCCTGGAATGCAGAAACTTCTGACAGTACTCAATTGGTTGCAAGTCTTCTGTAGATCCTTTCCCAAGATAAGTTGCTCCTTTTCTAACTTGGCTCCACCGTACTGATGACGACCAAATAATAGTCAGAATATGTATATATATATATATATATATATATATATATATATATATATATATATATATATATATATATATATAGTAACATTTTTACGTTAAAGGAAAAGCTTTAGAAAAAATATCCAGATACAAATACGTGTAGTCGAGTCGTCAGAGAGTTGACCCGTAAAAATCATACGAACAAGCTGAATGTTGCCGACAATATTTATTTTAGGACACCAAAAAGATGCAAAAAAGTTTACCACATTTACTCCCGGGCTTCCTCCTAAAACCCCCCTCGAAGGGGGGAAAACACAAAAAAATCGATTTATTAAAAATCTGTACGTCGTAGAAAAAAATGTTTGAAATAAAAAATGTAGCTGAGACAATTCTAAACAAAAATGTTAATTAGCACTTTTTTTGTAAAATAAACCATTGTCTTAGAAATAACGGTTGAAGCGACCGTCGATTTTGAATGTCAGTTACGTGCTTGAAATCATGTTCAATAAAATTTGTATCAGCTCGACGGTAACAATTTGATATCTTTCGATCCAAGTGTCCTATCAACTAAAATTAATATGTGTTTTAAAGGTAAAGAGTGTAGATTTCGTATGCAGTTTTTGTGTTTTGCCGCGAATAGACTCAGTTTTTATAAAGGTGTTAAATAAAAACAGCGATTTTTACCATTTTTGATCACTTTCATTGACCCATAGTAAAAAAATTTCCATTTTTAGAGATTAATTTTGAGTTGTGGCAACAAATCTGAGACATTAGACATATTAATATAAAGTGCAGAATTTAATGCCTCTTAGTAGACGGTTTTGGGTATATTTTATAGCAGATGTTTGGTTCTTTTGAAAAACGTACTAGTTTTATATAAAAAAAAAGTTTTAAACCTTTTAGATTGTTTGTTTAGATATTTCAATCCCTTGCAGTTCTGCATAAGGAGGGAGGCAGTAACTACCGCCTTAAAACTGCGACAGACACAAATAATGAAACCTGGAGATCTAGTTGGCCACCTGAAAATCTTAGAAGAAATTCCATTGGATTCTAAGGACATGCTGACAGATGCTATGCCAGTCAAACTCGACTTCGAAACACCCTTTGAAGTGGTCATAAAAAACCACCAAATGGGTGAAGAAATTGAACCAAAAGTGGAAGAAGGTTCACTCGTATGGTATACGGATGGATCTAAGATAGATGAAAGGGCAGGAGTGGGAGTTACTGGGCCCAATTTCAGTCTATTTAAATCTCTTGGAAACGCCCCAACTATCTTCCAGGCAGAAATACATGCTATAGACATAAGTGTCCAAGAATGTCTCAACCGAGACACCCGTAGGGCAAAAGTCCTTATTTTATCAGACAGCCAAGCCGCCTTAAAGGCACTCTAAAGTCATTTACATGTGAGTCGAAGTTGGTTTTGGACTGTAAACAATCTCTCAAGAAGCTGGCGAAACGCAACAATGTAACTGTGATGTGGGTGCCAGGTCACAAGGGAATTGCAGGAAATGAGGAAGCTGACAGCCTCGCAAAAGAAGGAGCTAATACCCCATTCCAGGGTCCGGAACCCTTCTGTGGACTATCGAAAAGCCACATCAGAGAGAAACTCCGTACCTGGGAACTCAATCAACTAAGATCATATTGGTCTAACACACCAGGACAAAGGCAAGCAAAAAGGCTCATAAAAGTGTCGCCTACTGCAACAAACCGCCTTCTCGAAATGAGTAAAAAAGATATCAAAATAGTCACTGGCCTTCTCACTGGTCACTGCCCTCTGAGATATCATCTTAAGAAGATGGGCAAATCAGATAGTGAGAACTGTCGTTTCTGTCACAATGAAAAAGAAACTGCGTAGCACTGTTCTGCAAAAGACTAAAATTCCTAGGAGAGGTCAGTATGGCGTCCTCTACATAGGAAACAAGTCACCTAGGAAGCTAATCAACTTCATCGGAAGTATTGGCATTCTAGAGTTTAACTAGATTAAGGTATGCACAAAAGATCTCTATAGGTCGAAGTGCGGTGAGGCCGCATGGCCTTAACGACCTTACATAATCTAATCTAATCTAATCTAGATATTTCAAAAAATGCATCACATTTATTGCCAAACCTCAAAACTAAAATTTAGTGCTATAGATTTTGAAGGTTAGGCTCTAGTAATCAAAACTTTATAGTGGCCAGTCAATAAAAGAAATAGACTATATTCATCTCATGAGAATCATAAAAATGGCAAAAATCGCGCCACATTTATTTATTTAACACCTTTATAAAATCTAAGTTTACTTGTGGTTAAATAAAAAAACTGCATACGAAAGCTAAACTCTTTACCTTTAAAAACGCATATTGATTTTTGTCGATAGGATACTTGGATCAAAATATATCGAATTTTTACCGTCGAACTGATACAAATCTTATTGAACATTGATTTCGCGCACGTAACTGACATTCAAAATCGACGGTCGCTTTAAGCGTTGTTTCTAAGTGAACGGTTCATTCTACATAAAAAGTGATACTACACATTTTTGTAAAATTATCGTAGCTACATTTTTTATTTAAAACATTTTTTTCTACGGCGCACACATTCTTAAGAAATCGATTTTTTTGCTTTTTTACCTCCCTACGAGGGTGTTTTAGAGGGAAGCCTGAGGGTAAAAGGGGTAAACTTTTTTGCATCTTCTTTTGGGTCCCAAAATTAATATTGTCAGCAAAAACCAACTTGTTCATATGATTTGTAGAGGTTGAGTGGCATTTTCGCCTCTGACGACTGGACGAATAGAAATTAGAACTAGAGTATTTACTATTATACTATGTATTATCTACCCTTTTATATAGAGTTAAAGTCTGGACAGTAACGGACACAACTGAAGAAAGCTTTGAGATGCTCTGTTATCGAAGAATGTGGAAAATCCCATGGACACAATACGTAACAAATACGGAAACATTAAGAAAGATCAAAAAAGGAAAAAAAATACTCAACACTATAAAGGAGAGAAAAACGAGCTACTTTGGACACATACTAAGAAATTAAAAATATGAGTTGATGCGACAGAGCAAAATGGGCTGTGATGATCGCCAATGTCCTTAAAGGATGAGACACAAGAATAATAAGAATAAGGTATTAAAATATTACATAATTAATTAACTTACTTTTTTTATTAAGGTTTTATGTTATATACAATTCAGATGATGCCTATTTTTAATATTGATTAATCTCTGTTACATTGTACTTTTTTAGTTATTATTTATTTATGAATAACAGCAACAATTATTTTATTAATTAACTTATTTTTAGTAAATGCTATATATAACTAAAGGAACCAATGTAAAGTATTACAGTTTTGCTTAGTTTAAATTAGGTTTGTGTATATACGGTAATGTTTTTTGGCACGTGTAAAACTTTGCATTCGATACTTGTTATAATAAACATTTATAGAGAAAACTAACCATGCATAAGTTACAGCATAACGTTTGTATTGCACTTTATCAGACGACGTGGATCTAAATAGTAATAAATAAATCAATAAATCTACTGGATAAACATTTATCGCATAATTAATTATTATTGACAACTTTAAACAAAACCAAAAGAAAAATAATTTATGCTCTGTAGCGTAATAAATATAAAACCCATTTGACATCTTCATTTTTCTTTCGTGTTTGTAATGTTCAATTTCATTTTATTTTAAGTTTGTAATTGGAGAATATTTATATATATATATATATATATATATATATATATATATATATTGTTGTGATCTGCTTTATGATGTTTTATTATTAATTAACACTAATTTAATTAATCCAATTATTTAATTAATTAATTCACTAATTTATGCAGAGTCATACAAATCAATTACTATTAAAAATTCTCAGGGTGCCTTCTTAATTTTACTTTAATCAGTTTACTTTATATATCTCTCTTAGTGGGTTCAGTATCTCCTAGTTGCTCATAATCGGGATAGAACAGGAAACGGAACTAACATTAAAACAACATAAATATGCACACAAATTATTATTTATTTTCAATAAGCAATACGATGAATATTAATAAATATTTTTTGTGGGCAATTATCTTTCCCAACAAACTCCTATACTCTAAATTTAATTTTAATTACAAACTATCTATTGATCTGTTTTATAATAATATCTACTAAAAAAAATGACCATATAAAAATATAATTTATTCACAAAAAAAATAACTCTTTGAAACTTGGAATCTTAGTTCATATGCTTATATTTGATTTTATCTTTAGAATATCTTAAAATTTTCTTTCATTAAAATTATTTGACTGACCTTTATTTTCTTACACCAATGATGTCTCCTCTCGATCAAACCACAGTTCCTTCCTTGATTGATTATGTCCGGCTACCATCAAATTTTTCCCGTTCTCAGCATCGATCCAAACCGCATACCAGCAAACTACTCCTCCGAAAACACAAGCCCAAGCCTCTGTTGACCGGTACTCTTTATTCACAAATTCTCCTTTCTTTCTCAATTATATCTCGTGGACTATGCAGACTCAAAGGAGGTATTAATCTTCTCGATTTTGATCTGCTTTCAGCTTCCACCTTTTTCACTAACAAACAAAAACAGTGGTACTCAGATTGACTACACGAAAACACGTCTTCTCTACTGGTCTGCCGGTAACATAATAATTCTTTCAATCTCTCCCAGACAACCTTCTCCACCCTCTCATTCCCACCATTCCTTTTTAACCAATTATAAGAATTCATCTTTCCCACTTATTTTCTATTTAGAAAATTTCCAACATAATATTTAAAACAAATAAACTACTTTCACTCAAATTACTTTTCAGAAACCATTAACAATTTTGCCTTTTTTAACAGAAATAAGTTTCCAAATTCTTGTTATCTCATATCTAAATCTAATTGTTATTTACTTTCGAAAAATGCCCACCGCAAAATACAATTACAAGTTTATTCCTAAATCTATAATTATACGGGTTCCATTGTCCTTTCACTATTCACTCAGTCTTTCACGGAAAAACTCGTCAGGGTCCCGTCACGGAACAATGTTTTCTCTTATTCTAACTATTACAAATAAGTACAGGGTTGTATTTTAACTTATATGCCCGCGGTGTATTAAAATAATAAAAAAACTCTTTATTCTATTTCTGATCGATAAACTGATCCATAACAATATATATATATATATATATATATATATATATATATATATATATATATATATATACATATATATATATATATATATATATATATATATATATATATATATATATATATATATATACAAACAACACAGTTTATTAGGGTTGCAGTCAGAAAAGTTATAGAAACATTCTTTTGACTTTTGGTCGAGCTTTCGGAATTCTTTTATTTCTTCTTCAAGACACTGCAATTAGAAGAAGAGTACTATCTCAGCTACTGAACTCCACTGACTAAGGTTTTAGCATCAAAAATAACAATAATGGTATGGCAAAGCTTAATCATCTGTTGTATATGAAACCGCCTAGATCAGACACTAAAAACTGTAGAAACTTTCTCACATGATATTAGTATGCACTTTAAACTAGACAAGTGCCGTATTCTAAATATAGTCAGAGCAAAGGTTCAGCCTGGAGGTTTCGATATGCAAAATGGCTAAATCATCGAGGCAATGGGTGAAAATGATATGTACAAATATCTAGGAGTACAACAGGTACGAAAAATTGACCATAAACTAATAAAAACCTAACTAACTTTTGAGTTTGTGATAAGATAAAGACAGCTAAATTGGTCATATCTAATAGCAAAAATTTGTTTAGGGCATTAAATATGTACGACTGTTCCACGCTTAGCTACTCATTTGGTATTATAAAGTGGTCAAAAATGGATATAGAGAGTTCCCAGCGGAAAGTAACAACCCTTCTCACAAATGCGCAAAAACACCATCCACGCAGTGCAGTAGACAGAATAACATTACTGTGATATTAGGGTGGAAGAAAGCTTATTGACAGAGGTGGGATAAACAGGTTGCTAATTTAAGAACTTATTTTCAGGTGTAGGCTAAGACATCTACATCGAGCAATTTGGGCAGTAGATGATACAACGCCGCTTAAATTAAGGGAACAATAAATACGCATAAAGCACCTGACTAAGCAAAAGAAAACCGAATTATCCTTTTTTGAGAGACAAACACTCTTGTAGTAGTCACAGCACTACCCCAAAGATTTATACTGTAGGCCAAGTTTGAATAAACAATTGCATAATAAACATTTAATAACTGTTTCATTTTAATAAAACTTTTTAATTGCAATATTGCGTAATAACTACTATTTGTTCTTTTGCAAACACGAATAATTTGAGCTTCCCAGCTCCTGTTACTATCAAGATAAAAACCTAAAATTTAGTGGAAATTGTAGAATGAACTAGGCTATCATTTACTTTTATAGAAAACTGGTAACTTGATTTCGATCTCTAGTTAAATTGCATGCTTTTGGTTTTCCTAGCATTAACAATCAAAGCATTGTTTTACATCATTCTGTAAAATCTGCATCTGTTAATCTGCAGCTTGTTCTCAAAAACATCATTTCCATTAAATTTATTCCATTTTCCATTCTTTCATTTATCAAACTCGTCTCTCAGCCATACAGTGAGCAGTTTTCATCTATTTTCTTAAATATTTGGTGTCATATAAAGGAGTGTAATTGTCGTGTTGTTGTCTTTCCTTTCATTATTTTATTTATTACATCCGTTTCATCAGATCCTCTGTTTGTTAAAGTATTAAAAAGTATTAAAGTATTATAAAATTATTTATATTCAATTATTTGTTTTATTGACTTGCTATTTATCTCTAAGTCTTCTGCGATATTTCAAATGGCCGTTTATTCCATTTTATTATAATTAATTTCCAAACGCCAGTTTTTAAATTATTCTTTCATCTTTTTTATCACTTAGACGATATCGTTTTTGTTTTCTGCTAAAATTATTTGATCATTGGGAAACAAAAGGCTATGGATCTAATTGTCGTCAATTTCTAGTCCCCTCTGTCTACATTTCTTGTTCTAGTATTTTAATGTGTCGTCTATATAAAGTTTAAATAAGGTTAAGACCGGCAGCATCCTTGTCAAAGTTCTTTATCGACTTTGACTGGAATTTTTGAATAGTTTTTTCGACATTTCCACATACGTTGTCTTCGTAAAGTGATTTTATGGCATTTATGTAGGTGTTATCTACTCTGTGAGTTTCCATTGGTTTCATAGGTGACACTATCATAATATATGCCTTTCGGATTACAATGTGCAATTCAGTGCTGAATGCTATTGTTTGTTTTATGAGCCTTTTTGTAGAAAATATAAAATCAGTACATGAGTGTCCGAAACGAAAACCACTCTGTTTTTCTGAAGCTCGCAGTGTCGCAGCTGTTCTTCCATTCTTTCTTTAAATATTTTAGGTTACAACCCATACAACCCACCCGCAGAAGGTGTTACGCATATTCCCCCAAAATTATTGGGGTCTTTTTTGTTTCCCTTCCTACGTATGGAGCTTAAGTAGTATTTTTTTCATTCCTTCGGTATTTTTTCCATTAAATAAGCATTTGTTAAACATTTGTTTTAATTTTTGTATTAATACTAAAGGGCCTGATTTAGAAGTTCTGTAGGTATATCTCCAGGGCTAATTGCATATTTATTTTCATCCTTTTAGGGCATTTTTTATTTTGTTTTCAGATAAATCTTTAATATGCGTTTGTCTCTTATTTCGTTAGTTCGGTGAGTATATAGATATGGTTTTTTTATAATAACTTAAAGTAATAATTAATCCATTCATACATTTGTATTGGTTCTATCTATGCCCTTTCATGGGTATTTAAGCGTAATGAAATTGGATGTTTGTAAGGGATTGAGGACATGAAAGCTTGGTTTGCATTATCGTTGTAAGTTCTGCTGCAAAAATGTAGCAGCGTATATCTGTATGTTGGTTATGCTAAATGAATTTTTACGTCGAATCACCTTCTAATACAATTAAAGAAATCACTTATCTTTTACCACATTACACAGTTTTTAAGGAAGAAAATTCTACTACCAAGCATTGAGTAATATGCAATGGTTTGTTTTTTTACTTTAGGTAAATTAGTCGATGATCTTCAAATGGTGAGTCCTTTTGTTCAGATTGATCTTCTTTCTATTCTTTAACCTTTAACTACGGGCGCCCAACCATGAATCTCAAATACGGGCGCGGTGTACTCTATACACCAGTTACAAATAGCTACAGAAACAAAATTTCTTTAATAATTAGAACTATATTATATTGCACAACTTGTAATTAATCAATAATTAGTTGTTATATAATAAAAAATAAAACTAAAAAATAATTCAAAATGGTAAACCAGTGAGAAAAAACGAAAACAGTAATTTATTACATATTTAAACACCAACCTAAAAAAAAATATGCGAAAATTTTTAAATTTTTAACTATAACTGACACGAAATGGTTGTCACTCTATTTTTACGCCCTCCGCAGCAATAGCACCTTCCTCGTAATGTTGCTGGTGGTTCTTCTTTTTCTTCTTCTTCCACTACAGTAGCTTTATATTTCTTCAGGAATAGTTTTAAATCTAAGGACAAACTCTGTATTTCAGCTCGTTCTGAAAGGTGTGGTCTAAACAAAGATAAAGATAATTCCTTTAAAAATATCGTTCTATATTTTATCTACTGTGTCGACACCTCCTTTGTGAGAATTCTAATCTAAAATAATATTTGGCTTTTTTTCTCCAGATCTACTGCAGAATCATTATGCATGGTTGATATCAAAGGCACAGCTTTATTTTTTTCAGGGACATATGACACTATAGTTACCTCTTTTTGAAATCCGAAAAGGGACGATCCAACTTCTCTTACTTTATGTGGTAGGAACTTCAACGGCAGCTCCCGTTTATTTTTCTTTAGTGTGTCAATCATTGTTACTTTATCTTTCAAAAGATCATTGGCCAATGAGTAACTTGTGTACCAATTATCACATGTCAAGTTCCGGTTTTTCCCTTTCCAGTCTTGAAGTAAACGATGTGCAATATCAGTAGGTTTATTTGATTTGTTGTAAGGTCCTTGTGGCTGATTACCACAATACACCTCTAAATTTGTAACATAAAATGTCTGGGCATCACACAATACAAATACTTTTAACCCATACTTTGCAGGCTTGGACGGGATATATTGAATAAAACTGCATCTACCTCTGAAAGGTATTAACATTTCGTCAATTGTTACTTCTTCTCCTAAACAGTAGTTATTGTTGCAGTTCTCCACAAAACGATCCAGTGTAACTCGAATAGCAGCAAGTTTATTAGTTTCCTTGCGTATCCCTCTACTATTTTTGTCATCAAATCTTAGAGCAGCAAGCAAAAATAAAAATCTATCAGCACTCATGCACGCTCTAAATATTTCTGAGCCGGTTCGGTCTTTAGTCCACAATTCAAGAAAATGTGTATGGTTTTGCTTTTTAGTAATGCCATAATTTCCGTTTTTGTTGTGTCTTTAGCCCGTCTAGGCCGGTTATACTTTATTCGCATATTTGCAATTTTCAAGTTTGTACACTCAACTATATTTTCAATAATGTCACTAAAAATTTTTTCGATAGCACATCTCTCATTGGTAATATCTCTAGTACTCAGCTTTGGCCCAGGAAGTATTTTTACAATATTTTTGCTAGAAGATTTGCTACATTTGCTCACTACTGAATATTTATACCACTTTGTTTGTTTATCTTTCGCTATAAAATACTCATCTTCATCGCTTTCTAAACTCTCACCATCGCTCTCGTTATCTCAATAAGAAGACTCTTTATCATTTAGTTCTATCTCCGACTCAGTGTTATAATCGTTGTCTTTCGTAATTTCTTCCTCTTCTTCTGACGAACTAGCATCCTCTTCTCCCCTAACTTCTTCCTCAGGTTCTTCTTCGAACAATGCTTCAGCCATAGCTCTAAACTCATCTTATGTGAGACTTTTAGGGTTTCTAACACGCACTCGATCCCTATAAAAAATATTTCTCCTAAGTTTTCATTTCACATTTTTGTATAAAAAGTACAATGTAACATTTACTACACAGAAAATAACTCGTTTGCAAGTAATTTAAAGTTTAACATTCGTTAAATTTACTTACATAACTATGTGCGTGGTGTACTGAAGGCACCGTTCGGGAACTCACTTTGATATTTTTTATCACAACTAAACTATTCGATCAAAAATCACGTATCGACTGTAACAGACAATGGTTGATACTATACTGATAGGTTACGTCGAGTAACCTCTGCGTCGAGTAACGTCTGCGTAAAAGCAGAAAATAGTTTTAAGAAACGGCAACCAACTTAACACGCATGGTGTACTGTGTACATCGTAGCCCGTAGTTAAAGGTTAACGCTATCGTCAGCATACGTACGTTATTTCGGCTGACATGACTAGGTTCTATTAACAGGTTCTAGTAGATTCTAATCAGCGAAGGCTTTAGTAAATTGTTTCGCAATTTGAACAAGAAAAGGAACTTAACTCATATAAATTGAACACTATAACCTATAGTACTGGGTCTGTATGCTTTTTCGCTACAAGCCTTCAACTTTCTACAATCCTGAAGCTTTCAAAATAGTCTCATCTCATTTTTACGTTGATGACCTAATAACTGGTTCTGATTCAACATTAGAATTTTCTAGTTTAAGTATTGAAGTTATTAAATTAAATCGATTGCTTTCCTTTGATGAAATGAGTTTCAAATTGTCCTATTATTTAAAATTTTAATTCTTCTCCCGTAGATTATACTTTTTTACACACCAAGGCTTTAGGCATTTTATGGTGCTTTGATACAGTTGATCTTAAATATCATATTAAGAATTTTACTTCAACTTTAATCAGCAAGCGCTGCGTTTTTTGCCAAAATTTAACAAATATTAATTTAATCCGTTTAGTGTATTAAGCCCTGTATCGGCGCCGGCGTAGCGATAGGCTGGTTGATTTCTGTATTAATGAGGAACTTATAATTACAAATACATTGTTCAAACTTCCTAAACGTAGATTATACACATGAAAATCATCAGCTGACAGTAACAACAAAATAGTCAGAAATCAAATAGATTATATTATATAAAAATTCCATAATAGTAGCCAAAATTAATCCAGGAGCGGACATATCCTCCTATCACAATCAGGTTGCTTGGTCGATAAGAGTATAACTAAAGAATTTAAAGCACCCTAGCTCCAAGAAAATCATATTTACAAGGCGGCTCAAACAAGACAACACATGTAAGGAAACGAAATTTAAAATAAACGAAAACTTAAGGAAAGTCAAATAAAATAATGCAGAAACTCTAAATATTGACCAAAAATTAGGAAAAACTCGACATACCCTTGTGTCAGTTGGAAAAAAAAACTCAAACCCCTTGGGAAAATTGCAAAACCTTGGATGACAGTAGAAATTCTTGAACTTATGAAAGAACGAAGCAAGCATAAAGTTAAATGAATATATACAAAGAAATTCAGACAATTATTAAAAAGAAAATTCGACAGGCAAACGAGAGGTGGCTCTCTGACCTGACATGCATGGAAATAAAAGATCTGGATAAAAAGTATGATAACTTTAATTCACACAAAAAATCAAAGAAATGACAGGTTCCAGAAAAAGCACAAGAGCGAGTATCCGTAAAAATGATAAAAAAGATAATATTACTGATATAAAGGAAAGATTGTGTCACTGGACCAATTACATTCAAAAGCTATTTAATGATGAAAAAGAAGAACTATCATTAGAAACTACAGACTATACAGGACCATCAATATTACGGGAAAAAGTCATCTATGCCATTAAAAAACAAAAGAGGACAAAGCTACCGGACCAGATGATGTGCCCATCGAATTATTAAAACTCATTGATAAAGATGGTATTGATGTATTGGTTAAACTATTTAATCTAATATAGCAGACTGCCACAATCCCCAGACAATGTCTGCAATCGACATTTGTGGCAATACCCAAAAAGTCCAGTGCAATATCCTGCTCAGATCACACAATAGCTTTAATAAGGCACACACTTAAAACATTTTTGAAAATAATACACAGCGGAATTGTTAAAACTCTTTAATATGAAATTAGTGACACACAATTTGGCTTTAGAAATGGTATGGATACAAGAGATGATTTGTTCGGCTTGAATGTGCTGGCCCGAAGATGTATGGATATGAATCAGGACATGTACTTCATAAAGAGCTTGTAGATTAATTAAAAAGCAAAAATATTGACATTCGTGATATGAAAATTACATCTAATCCATAATACAATCAAACTGCCAAGGTAAGAGTTGACAACCAGAACACCCGAGATATCAAAATACAGAGAAGAGTCCGCCAGGGCTGCGTGCTGTCACCACTACTCTTCAATGTCTACAGTAAAGCTTTATTTAAAAAAGCGCTCTTAGATTCAATAGAAGGATTATCTATTAATGGAGAAGTTTTGAATAACTTGCGTTTTGCAGATGATACAGTAATAATGACGGATTACAAAAATGATTTACAGAACGTAATGCAATGACTTCGACTTAAGAGCGTAGGCGCAAAATTTCGGGCCAATGCTTTTTAAATACAATCATTTTTTTCGAATCCCGAGAAAACTAACAAATATTTTTGAAAAATTTAAACGCAGAATAAAAGATTACATTATTACCGAAGGCCGAAAGTCCCTTAGAATAAACAAAAAGTTTTTTTGAATGAGATATTTGAAATTAAAAATCACACTAAATTTTCTCTTTTTTTTTCACCCCTGTAACTTATTAAAATAAACATTATAGAAGTTTTCAGGGACTTTCGGCCCTTAGTAATAATGTAGTCTTTCATTTTGCGTTTCAATTTTTTAAAAATACTTATTAGTTTTTTCAGGATTCGAAAAAAATGAATGCATTTAAAAAGCATTGGCCCGAAATTTTTCGCCTACGCTCTTAATGAATGCTGTCATGAATACAAACTAAGGATCAATTTGAAAAAAAACTACTAAATGCACGTTCATGACTAAATCAGCAGATGCAAACATCCAATTGATTGTTAAGGATGCTGTAATGAAGAGTGTGAATATCGAAAAATATTTAGGAACATGGATAACATTAAATGTAGACCAAACCAAAAAAATTAAGACAAGTATTAAAATAGCACGTAAAAAGTTTTTTTGTTGTCGGGATATAAGGTTAGAACTACTCCTAAGAATGCTTCGGTGTTACGTATTCACTACTCTTCTTTATGGCTTGGAAGCATGGACATTAAAACAAATGCATCTAAATAAGTTGGCCGGCTTTGAATTTTGGTGTTACAGACATCTTCTTCTTACGATGCCTATCCGTTCCGGATGTTGGCGATCAACATGGCTATCCTAAGTTTGCTTGCTGCTATTCTGAATAGTCCGGTTGTCGATGTATTAAACCACTTTCTCAGGTTTTGAAGCCAAGCTATTCTTCTTCTCCCTGGTCCTCTCTTTCCAAAAACCTTTCCCTGAAGAATGAGTTGCAACAAGCCGTATCTCTGTTCATTCCTCATAACATGGCCAAGATATTCTAGTTTGCGCTCTTTGATGGTGTTAATAATCTCGCATTCCTTGCCTATTCTACGTAGGACCTTAATATTAGTCACACGATCCACCCATGAAATTCTTAAAATACGTCTGTAACACCACATCTCGAATGCCTCGAGTTTTCTTAAAGAAGCTTCGGAAAGTGTCCAGGCCTCTACTCCGTATAATAAAGTAGAAAATACATAGCATCTAATGAGAGAGATTTTGGTAGCAAGTGGTAAATCGTGACTTCTGAAAAGTGACCTTTTCCTATGCGTTGTTTTATTTCACTGGAGTGATCTCATTGGCTGTTAATGTTGGTACCAAGGTATGTGTAGCTGTCCGTTCTGTCAATTGGATGTTGGTTTACCAAAAGCTGTGTATTTAATATTTCGCGCTTACTGACTACCATGTACTTTGTTTTCTTCGTATTAAGATCAAGTCCGTGTTCTCTACTTATATCTGATATACGCGACATTATTTTTTGAAACCCGTTCAGACTATCTGCAAAAACTACTGCGTCGTCGGCATATCTAATGTTGTTTAGACATATTCCGTTGACTAATACGCCTTCTTGTAGTTGTCTCACTCCTCTATCTATGGAGACTGCCTCTGTCAATTGGTCATCCACTTTAATATTGGCTGTTTGGTTGTAATATAAATTATAGATGATTCCCTATCATCTAACCCCACTTCTTTCAAGATGTTTATAAGTTTATCATGCTTTACTCTATCAAATGCCTTTTTGTAGTCGATAAAACAAATATACACATCACAGTTAACATCCCTGCATCTTTGCATAAGCACTTGGACAGCGAATAGAGCCTCTCGGGTGCCTAAGGAATCGCGGAATTCAAACTGCGTCCATGATACTTGTTCTTCGCATTTTTTATATATTCTGCCGTGTATCACTTTCAAGAACGTTTTAAGTAAGTAGCTCATTAGGCTAATTGTTCTGTAGTCTTCGCATGTCTTGGCATTTACTTTTTTTGGTATGGTCACGAAGGTCGACTTTAACCAGCTTTGGGGTATTTTTCCAGTTACGTATATGTTGTTGATTACAGTTGTTATCCATTTTATTCCCTGTTCATCCATAAGTTTTAGGAATTCTGCACAAAACTCATCAGGCCCTGCCGCTTTACCATCTTTAGTTCTTTTAATAGCTGACGTGACTTCTTCAATGGTAATCGGGGGTCCTGTTTGGCACTCAGTGTCTTCAATGGTATTCTGGCTTTCATCTGCAAAAGTTACTTCCACATAATTCTTCCAAGTGTCTAGTTTTTCTTCCACAGTTACCAGTGGTTTGCCTTGGTTATCTGCCAAACACCCAACTCTTCTAGGTTTGTATAAGCCTGCGGCTTCTTTAACTTTTTTGTGCATATTAAATGAATCGTTTTTATGATGCAATTGCTGTATTTCCGCACACTGTTTTCTTAGATGTGTATCCTTAGCTATTCTAATAGCTTTTTTGATCTTTTTATCGATTCTTTTGTATAATGACATGTCT
Organism: Diabrotica undecimpunctata; assembly: GCF_040954645.1. Taxonomy (NCBI): domain Eukaryota; kingdom Metazoa; phylum Arthropoda; class Insecta; order Coleoptera; family Chrysomelidae; genus Diabrotica; species Diabrotica undecimpunctata. Next base: position 101,086,584 of record NC_092808.1, read on the forward strand.
TGATCTTTGAACTTTCGCCTACAGTGTTACAGACATATCCTACGAATATCATGGACACAAAGAACATCAAACGCAGAAGTTACTGGAAGAATAATAAATGAATCTGAAATAATACTGACTATCAAAAGAAGAAAACTTGAATACTTGAGCCATGTTATGAGCTATTAAGAAGAATATCGTGGCTTAAGAACTTGAGGGAATCGTTTGAATGCAGTAGCGCAGAACTATTTAGAGCGGCAGTCTCCATGGCGATGATGATTTCCAACCTTCGGTAGAAGATAGAAGCTAAAGAAGAATAAGGCATGTATCATTAAGGCTAAAATTCTTATTCAAAAAATTTGGTCTGAGCAATTAGAGTGGGACCAATTAGTTACTTTTAATATCCATACAGAATGGACGTCAATTAAAGATGAACTTCTTCAATAAATGATCTTCAAATGCCACGTCATATCAAATGCAAGGATTCTATTTTTCTTGAAAAACACGGTTTCTTATATGCTTCTAGACATGCTTAAAGAGGTTACATTTACATAAGAAATATTAATTCTTATGGAGACATTACAGTTAGACTTCTATGTACAAAGAAGTCTAACAATAACGTCGCCATAAGAATTCGACAATCAAAGTGCTCATTATATTACATTCCTTTGTAAAAATAGTTCCCAACAATCAAATATACAGTCGATTCCAATTCAAGTAGTTTCTTACAAATCCTTTATTATATACTTTCTCTGTCGATATTGGCAACAAAAATCTCCATTCCTGACAAATAGATTAGAGAAAAAATATATTTAGATGTTTAATTATTTTTACAACGGTCATATTCAAACAAAAATAACTACTTTATTACCATTTCTAAGGAAACCTTACACATCATTTCAAATACGCTTTCAAAAAAAGTAGAAAAACAACATAATTGGAAACCCAATGCGACTAGAAGAAAACATGACACAAACAACTGTCTGTATTAGTGTACAAAATCTATTTAAAGTATTTAATTTGTAAGAATAATATTTTGGAAGGTAAAATAAGCAAATTTTTCCAAATTCAGGGTATCGCATTAAAAATTACTAAAATTATAGACGGACGCATCTAATCATGTAAAAAAAAATATATCTGTATTATTTGGACCGCTTTTTGGTTTATTTATAACTACAAGCCTACTTATCGTCGTGTTCTTGTAAGTATTCGCAATATATTTGAATTTGGAATAATGTATAGTAAACCTTGATTGTTTATATTGTATATTTATAAATACCTTTGAAAGGACACATAAAGAATATATCATTCATTGTAATACCCACTATAAACGAATTGCAATATACTTTTAACTATTGACGGAACACAATATACTCACACTAATAAAACATTATTTTTGTATTTGAAAACAAATTTATTGTTTAACGTTTGAAAAATTTTTGTGTAATTTTGTAAATTATGGGGCTCGCTTTAAGTGGTCGTTAAGACAAGACAAATAATTTAGTAATTGTTTTTAATATTTTTTTCATGTCTAGCTCAAATTATTGGAATATTTTTATCTAAACGATCTGCAAAATGTAAAATGAATTAGATGCGCTATTGTTATTAAAACCTTAATTTGAGTATATTACTTAGAAGGTACTTATTAAATGATTATTTGGTAATGACAATATTATGTAATGAAAGTTAAATGTTGTAAACACCTTATCTACAGAGAATTTAAAGATGAACATATCTTTAGGATAGATAGATCTTATTTTTACGAAATTTTGATAATACAGCATGTTATAATGAAAATATTATAACAGAAATACTAACAGATAAATAACAATAAAACACAGAAAACTTTGTTTTCAAAACTGCCACAAAATTTATCTTATCACTATAGCGGTTTCGGCAAAGTGCCGTTCTCAAGTGATCTATTTTTGGTATGTGTGGTATGTTTATAGTCTTTAACGGAATAGGCTGAGGAGGGGAGAACTGTTTGTCTTAAGTTGGTCATTCAGAATTATGTCTGTGTTTTTTAATTTGTTAATTTCCATAGATTCTAATATAAAGATAGCTTAAGGCCTTTATTTTGGGTGTGAAGAATTTGAAATTCGTCATTAAAAGAATAATTATGATTTAGAAGGTCAAGTGCGTACGTAAAGTCCGTTTTTATATTATCGAAAGCCCGTTTATGTTCTGCTGTACATTTGTTAAAAGTTTTACCAGTTTGACCGATGTAAGTTTTTGGGCAGTCGCCACATTTAAGCTTGTATACACCACTGTGTAAGTGCTTTTTACATTGGCTCTTGGTGTTTTAAATATATTTGTTTAAGTTGTTGTTTGTTCTAAAAGCTGGTGTTATTCCTTTCTTTTTTATGTGTTTAGCTATTTTTATTGATATCTTGCCTGTATATGTAATCGAGCAGATGGTACTGGTTTTTTTCTTTGTTGGTGGAAATACTAATTTCAGGGCTTTCTTGTGTATTTTTTGCTTTAAAATTTTATTAATTGTTTGTTCGTTGTACCCATTGTTTACTGCTATTTGCATGATGATGATTAATTCTATCTCAAAGTTGTATTTTGATATCGGAATTTCTATTAACCTATGTAACATGTTATGATAGGCTGACAATTTATGTTGTGTCGGACTGGATGATGAATTGTGTATAGTCGTGTCAGTATGGGTACGTTTATGAACTATGAATATATATAGGAATATTCTATTCCTTGTTCATGTGGACAAGTGTATATTGGCGAAACTGGTCGTTCCGTCAAAACTCGGATTCAAGAGCATCAAAGATGCATTCGATCAGGTCTTTTCTCCCATTCTGCAGTTGCAAAACACTGCCAAGAAACCGGTCATTCCATATTGTTCGAAAAAACTCATATTATTTCTAAGAGCCCCTTCTTTTATTCCAGGAAAATCCGCGAATCTCTAGAGATCCGAAAAAATCCATATAATATCAATCGAGAGGAAGGATACTACTTGTCTCCCATCTGGAATCCCAGTCTAGAGCCGCCGTCCGGTCCCGCTACCACGATGCAGCCACATGATTGGCCAGTGCGCGCTTCTTGACGTTCGCGCCACGGAGTGTGCCGATACGTCCCGACACGACAGGTCACCGCGACTATAAATAGAGCGGTAGCGGAGTAATCGTCGGATTCACTCCCTGCCTCTCGACGCGTTAGTGTTCTGAGCTGTTGGACGTGAATCCCTGTCCTGGCATTTGGTTTTCACCTCTGGCTGCGTTGAGTAGTTGAGTTACTGTGACCAAATGCCCATCTTGGTAGTTAGTATTCGCCTCTGGTTGCGTTGAGTAACTGAGTTACCGTTGCTAACTACCCATCTTCCTGTCTTTTGTTTCTTTTTCTTTCTTTTTTGTTCTCCTGAAGAAGCTACATACAATTGTAGCGAAACGTCGAGATGAACCCACTTTTGGGTCACTCACAAATGACACGGTCCAAACCCGGAAGACGAATAAACTATAACTCATGTTTGTTTGTAAGTCTGATAATTTTTAAATCTAAAAAATTTATGGATTAATTTTGTTTTGTTTCTATTGTAAATTCAATACGACTATGGAGTGAAACCTTGTTGAAGACAAGTGTTGTCAAGTGTTGACCTTCAAATGTCAACAAACTATTATGAGAGTGCAATATTTTATAATGATAATGTTTTTTTTTGTTGTTAGAGACATTAGTTTATTTTTATTGACATAAGCAACGTTTTTGTTTTCAGTTTATGTTTATTTGTTTATTTTTGTTTCAGTATGTTACTAAATGTACCATTATAATTTTGTAACATTAATTTAAGAATAAAACGGAACAATGGCCAATTAGATTCGTTCAGCTTGCAGTCAAATAGTCATTTAATTATAATTAAATTTTTTAGCTATTTAAGTGTTAATTAAACTAATTTGCATATTAAGCTTATTAAAATTATATAAACCACTACAATCTGCTATAAAGTATAAGAGTATTGATGGCAATATGTGTCATTATGTTTTTTTATTAATATGTATTTATTAATGAAAATTTTGAGTATTTTGAGCATTAATAAACAATGTTTATTGTTTATTTTTTTTACAATTTATGTTTGTTTAAAAGTTTAATAAACATAATTGTTTATTGTGACGTTTTACTTTATTTTTGAGTAGAGGCGATATAAATTATTTGAATTTTGTTGTAAAAGATAATATAATAATTTTTCTGAAGTATTTTATTGGATATATAACCTTTTCTTACAGCTTATGGTTAAATATGTGGATTAACATGATTTTTGTTCATAATTTACTGATATGTTTTCTGACGTATGTTTTTATGATGTTTTTGAGACAAATTTTTGTTTAGTTTATTTATTCTTGAGTTACTTTATAAGTTTCAGGTTAAAACTTATTGGCGCCCATTTTGTTCTACAGTTTAGCTGTTGTTATTTATTTATTATCCATCGGTTTTGTATCTGTTTTGTATCTGTTTTTTTTTTATCATTTATATCCTTACTCACTCCCAATGAAGCTCCCTGACTTGAGCAACGTGGTCTTCGTTAAGTATTGTGAACGTAGAGCTTTCTATTATTAACTTATGTCAGCTTTTTCGCTATGACGTAAGTGTTTCAGATCGGTACAGGGTTCGGGTATTCCATGTCCCTAATCTCAATTCCATTTTTCGTTTGCAGAGTCGTCGTCGTAAGTTACATCTAGCTAATACTTCCGTAGAGGTTCCGTAACATATTCTTTTTGTACAGAAAGAAGTTGTTGGCCTCTAGAACAAGCCATAACTTCTAGGGCCAGAGATTCTTCTGTTCGGGTTACTATACCTTAGTCTGTTTTGATTCGCATGTGGTATTTTATTTTCCACCTACTTGTGCGATGGGAGACAGACAACTTCTAGCGGAAAGAATCGGTACGCGGAGATATTATATATTCACATATGGTATGAAAAAAACCATCCTTATTAAATCGATGATGAGAAAAATGAAGATGCGACTCTTAGTTTAATAAATACAAAAACTCTTATATCTTGACCACGTAAACGGATGACCAAAATATCAGCCACTACAAGTTATTCTACATGGTCTAATCGTAAGAAATTTTACCGTTTGAGGAAGACAGATATCTTACAGCTATATGGGAGACAGATCAGCAATCTTAAAGAATTATTTAACTGTTCATGTAACTAACTCTTCAAATCAGCAGTAAATGTGATCGAAATAGTTGTTATGACTATCAACTTCCAAAAGAAGAGAGAATCATAAGAAGACAGTATGGAATATAAAATACCAGCAATTTAAAAATCCGGTATTGAGATGTGTATTAAGTTGTGTAGATATTCGGTAACATCTATACAGCTCAATACACTAGCGTAGCTGAATGGCTCACCCTCTCACCGCATTTCATACAATGAGCATACATTCGTCGTACCGAGAGTCCAAAGATGTACAACCCGTATAAGATATCTGGTGCGTGTAAACATCTGTATTAAAAGTTGAGTAACTATGTGATTTATTTGAAAAAAAAATGGGTTAACATCCTTTGACAAAAACCGGCATCTACAAGCGCTCGCCTACAGTAAAATATACACTTCTCCAAGAAATTAACGCACCACTTTGAAATATTAAAATATTTTATTAGCGTTAATAAAAATTTCCATTGTAATGTTATATTTTGCAAGCCCCTTGTATATGCTATTCGTACACTCTATATTTATTGACTGTGTTTTATCGCTATAGTTTTTTTTTGCAACAAAACAAAAAGAAGCAAAAAATGTACTTATTCTATAAATATACTAATTTCCAAGTGTTCAACGAATTTTATTCGGCTACTGTTTAATTGTTGATTATTGTTAATTGTGTTTATTGGGGAGCGTCAATCACGTAATTTATCCCAAGATGAATGTGCCCAGGCAGTGATACTGTCGGAAGAAGGTTGGAGTTGCCGGAGAATTGGTTGTCGGTTTAATATGTGCCACATATCCGTCTCACGGGTGTTAGAAAGATTCCTCGAAACAGGGGATCCTACACGCAGACCAGGGCAAGGACGAAACCGGGTAACTACCCCTATTCAAGATCGATTTTTAAGAATTTCTGCTCTTCGACAACGTTTTGTAACACATCGAAGTCTACAAATTCAGCTTGAAGACGTGCATGCTATACAAATTAGTACTGTAACTGTTCGCCAGTCACTTAGGGAATACAACTTAACACCTAGGATTGCCGTCAGGGGTCCTCTATTAACTGCAGAGCATCGAAGAGGGAGACTACATTTTGTCAGAGAACACGTTAATTGGTTAGAGGCTGACTGGCAACGAGTGCTATTTACTGATGAATCCCGATTTTGTTTGTACAATAACGACAGACGTGTTCGTGTGTTGCGACCACCCATCGAACGATATGCTCAGTGTAACTTCTCACACACCAGATTTTTGGTGGAGGATCCGTTATGATGTGGAGTGGTATTTTTTTGACTGCACCTACGGACCTAGTGGTCATAGAAAATGAAACTGTTACAGCTGAAACGTACATATTGGAGATCCTGGAGCAATATATATTACTATTCGCTCCTTATATCGGTGAAAATGTCTTACTAATGCAAGATAATGCCAGACCTCACGCTGCACATATCGTCAGAAATTATCTAGAAGAGGTAGAAATTAATACTATGGAATGGCCAGCATATAGTCCGGATTTAAATCCGATTGAAAATCTCTGGGATATCCTTGGCAGGCGATTAAGAGCGACACCGATCCAACCAAACAACTTACAGGAAGTGGGAGAGAGGCTGATCCAGATTTGGAGAGAACTAGACCAAAATGAAATGCGGCAATTAATTTTAAGTATGGGCCAACGATGTGAGGCTGTTATACGTACTAGAGGTGGAAACACTCGTTATTAAGACTTTTTTCATATTTTAGTTTACTTTTGTTATCATTATTTTTTTAGAATTTTCCTTTTTATTTTTTTTTCTCCTGTACGTCAACATGTTCTGATGATTAGACAAATTGTTATACTTACTAATAAAATGTAGAGTAAATCTGGTGAAGTTTTATTTTTTTACTCTTTGCCTGTTTACAAATAAAATTGAATTATTGAAGTGGTGCGTTAATTTCTTGGAGAAGTGTATATAAATGAATCTTTTAAAGAAGCAAATATCCTGGTTTGCGATTTTTGAATACTATACTGACAGATCCAAAACAAGCAAGGATTAAAACAAAAAACCTTTTCTCAAAGTTATCGCAAACCTCAATTTACTGGAGTGCATTAAAAAAAGAATTGTTAATACTTACAAAATGTATAAATATTCAGTTTGTTATAATAAAGTTTAACTGTCTTCATAGCATATAAAATAATCGAAATATGCTCGTAAATATTACTCCTATTTTTATATTTATATTGCGTGTTTGTTGTATATATAATGCCTGTTCAGATATTTAAATTATGTGCAACTATTTTAATGTTTTAGGTTTAAAAAACTGTGTCGTAATTATTTCAAATACTTGATAAAATCATTTCAATTAGATGTTTATAGCTCTATTCGTTGAAACTGTTTCTAATATTCTTTAAATTTAAAATTATTCTTCTTCATTCTTCTTAATAAAACGTGCACGTTTTTCTTCTTCTTTTACTCCGATTATCGACCAACGGGGATCATATTGGCAATAATAACTTTGTTAACAGCAACTCGAAACATATTAGTGGATGTCTCTTCGTACCACTCTCGGAGATTTTCTAGGCAGGATGTTCTTCTTCGGCCTGGGCCGCTTCTTCCGGCGATCATGTCCTATATTATGAGGTGTAGAAGAGTATACCTCTCTAGATGTCTCATTACTTGGTCGAAATATTGTGACTTTCGAATTTTTATTGTTTGTGTTGTTTCTGTGCTCTTTCTCATTCGGTATAAACCATTTCATTTGTTATTCGATCAACCCAACTTATCCGCACTATGCGTCGGTAAATCCACATCTCAAAAGCCTCAAGTTTTTTCATTAGTGTTGGTGTAAGAGTCGAGCTCTCCGTACCATACAGCTATGTGGAGAATATGTAGCAGCGTATTAATCTGATTTTAAGGTTTAATGCAATAGCTCTCTTAATGAGAATTTTCTTTATTTTATAGGAGGCGACTCTGGCTTTTTCAATGCGTATTCTTATTTTTTTTTACTTATATCCCAGTTACAGATAACACTGCGATTTGGTGATATTGTGGATTCTTTCTAACTCTGTTCCATACACTCCGATGCTTAATCTTCTGTATTTTTCAAACATGACCAACTTGGTTCTCAGCGAAAGTATCGACATTGATGAAACTCATATAGAGGAGGCTGCTTTCTATAAAGATCTAGTCCGCGAAATAAGTATTCATAAAAATAATCAAAAACCTGTGTGAGAGTTTTTCTCATCGCGCGTGTTCTTACGTGAACATATTGCTTGTAGGGTCAAAGAAACTTCTGCTATGTAAATGAAATTTTTTAATATACAGGATGTTTTATTATTGTTATAATATAATTTTAGATAGTAGACAATAAGTAGAGGACGAATGCTTGTGGACTTGGGGCAAATTCGATATAATGATATTCAAAGAGAAGAGATAATGGCTAACATACTGTGGACCCGCCTAGAACAGGGGGAACAGAAAATCAAGAAATGATGAAAGATGACAAAAAAGTAGACATCGAAGACGACGCTCCCAGTAAACACAGTTAACATAATACAAACAATCCGGTAAATATGTTGAAAATTTTCATATTGAAGTTGACGACAATCACGCGTATGCGTCTCGACACCATTTTACTGGTAAAGAAAAAAAACTCACTGGCTCATCCTCCACAACCAAATCTACGAATGCCTAGAAACAAAAGTGTTGGTCATTATCTTGGAGTAAAAAATGTTACAAAAAATGCAAATACTTCGAAAACTTGCTGGGGATTATATATTACAGAAGCAATGATAGACAGAATAGTGTATTACACAAATATCTATATAGCCAAAATACGAGACGATTATACTAGAGGAAGAGATTGCCGAGACACTGACACTACAGATATACAGTGTGTCCGTAAAGTATGGAATAAATTCGATATTTCCTAAATGAAAAGCCTTTTTAAAAAATCTAAAACACGTCGATTTTTAAATTTAATGTTCTACATTTTACAATAAAATTTCATTATACAAGGTGATACACATTACAGTGATGACGTCATCGGCTCTTTTTTTAAATGTAACACCCTGTATTTTAGGACATTTTTAGATCGATAAAAATGAGCTAATTCCAAAAAAGTGTAATACTGGGGGTCTAACGAAAATAATTTGACAGAAATGTGCTTAGAAAATTAATTTTTATTGATTTATAATATTAATAAATTATAATAAATAACTTGAAAGTAATCCAGTAATTAATACATGACTTAATTTTTAATGTTCGAATTAGAGCCCTTGTTGTATTTGACAGTAACCCAAACGTTGTACTAATTCTTGTAGAACCTTGTTTATGCTTTCTTGAGAAATATTGTTTATTTATTGACGAATTCTTGTTTTTAAGTCTCCAATATTTGCAGGTTTCGTTTTATAAACAACATTATTTAAATGACCCCACATAAAACAATCCAAAGGATTGAGGTCTGGCGACCTCGCTGGCCATTCAATATGTCCACGTCTTCCAATTTACCTGTTCGGAAAAATTTTGTTTAGGTACCTTCGAACATCTAAAGCATAATGCGGAGGCGCACCATCCTGTCGAAAGCATAAAGTTTCATCAAAACCTCCAAGATTAATTGTACTGGGGAATAAATTAACTAAAGTAGGTACGAGATACCCACTTAAAAACTGAAGGTATGCTGGCCCGTTTAAATTACCTTCGAAATAGTAGGGTTCAATGATTTTATTTCTTACAATGCCAGCCCATACGTTTACCTTTTGCGGGTATTGTGTATGATGTTCCCACATCCAGTTAGAGTTTTCTTTTGCCCAGTATCTACAATTCTGACGGTTCACCTCACCATTTAATTTGAATGTAGCCTCATCAGAAAAAATAATATTTTAAACCAAGAGAGGGTTTCGGTGACTGTTATCCACATCATTATTTCGCAAAATTGTATTCTTTTATCTGGATCATCCTCGTTTAATTCCTGTACAATAGTGCATTTTACTTACTTTTACGTATTTTGTGTACCGTTGTTTTGCAAACATCGAGATTACTACTAATCTTACGAACAGAAGTGTGCGCATCTTCTTCAAAAGCAAGTGGAACATCTAATGTTGTAACATAATTTACAGAAGGACGACCTGATTTGCGTGCATTTTCAACCGTACCAGTTTCTCGAAATTTCTTTTCAATCTTACTTACTGTTGATTGCGTGATGGGTATTTCTGGATATTTATCATTAAATAAATTACACACTTCTATCTGAGTTTGCGATTTGTCTGCATACCCAATCATCATGAGTATTTCAATTCTTTGCTTTACACTCAAATTCATTTCTACTAAAAATTAATTCTAAGCAATAAAACAGAACATTCACGAACTAATACAATTATTGTACTACTTAATTGTTATTGAACGTTACTAAAAATAATTACAGTTTACCAAAAACTAGAAATAGGCTACTTTTTTGCAATTGATAATAAATAATTTATTTTATAAGCGCATATCTTTCAAGTTATATCCATTAGACCCAAGTATTATTTTTTTTTAAATCATCTCATTTTTATTGATCTAATAATGTCCGAAAATACAGGGTGTTACATTTAAAAAAAGAGCCGATGACGTCATCACTGTAATGTGTATAACCTTGTATAATGAAATTTTATTGTAAAATGTAGAACATTAAATTTAAAAATCGACGTGTTTTTGATTTTTTTAAAAAGGCTTTTCATTTAGGAAATATCGAATTTATTCCATACTTTACGGACACACTGTATAATATATGCTTTTATTGGCCTATTATACATTGCTGGGGTACGGATGGCTTAACATGTAAATACTCACACCTGCTTGCTTTAGACCAACGATATCACGATAACGCTTTCATTTTTTAGTAAGGGCACTAAGATTTAACAATATCAACGACAAAAATGAAAGAAAAGAGTACGATAATCTGGCTACTATTAGAAAAATATTTGAACATTTCGTGTCCAGATGTCAAGAAAATTACCAAAATGGAGAGCATTGTACGATAGATGAAATATTAAAAAGTTTCAGAGGACGTTGTAAATTTCGGCATTATATTGCTAACAAACCTGCCAAATATGGCATTAAAATATATGCGTTAGTAGATTTTTAAACGTTTTATACCTGCAATAAAGAATTTTATTCAAGAAAATAGTCGGATGGTCGTTCTTCTATAGACGACTCTTCACCTGCTGTTAATAAGCGTATAGCATATCCTATATTAGATACAGGAGGTAGAAAAATTACATTTGTCAATAATTTCACGTCAGTGCCGTTAGCGAAAGAATTAGTTGGCGAAAAAACTACACTCGTGGGGATCCTGAGGAAAAACCAGAGGGAATTCCACCAGTATTCATACAGGAGAAACGGCCTGCACCTAGTAGCATGCTTGGTTTCCAGAAGGATATTGTGGTGCTATCGTATAAACCAAAGCCTAAAAAAAAACAACGTGCTGATATTGTCTACATTTTACTTCGGTGACTACATCGATTCGGAGTCTGGTGAATAAGTAAAACCTGAGATTATTACGTTTTACGACAAAACAACAGAAGGATTTGATGTGGTTGACGAATTCAAATCAACGTATTCTGTTTTCGTTGTATACGAAGCATGTTAAGGTAATATTTAAATATGCCCTATATTGAATAAAATAAAGAAGCGCTTCCAGAATTTTATGTATATTGTCCAAAAAGAAAGAGCATAAAATCAAAAAACGATGTGTTAGTTGCAATGTTGCTATTTGCACAGAGCATATCACCTTCACACATGCTCAACGTGTTTTGGCGTAAACGATAATAGCGATACTTTAAGCGATAAAGTTTTTCATTGATACTATGTTTTTTACCCTATTTGATCATAACATTCTTATAAAGATAGATTTAAAGTAAAATATATAGAGTATTTATTTTTGTTGTTCACAACAAGAAAAGACGAAGAATATCCTGGCTTAAGAACTTAAGGGAATGGTTTGAATGCAGTAGTGCAGAACTTTTTAGAGCGGCAGTCAACAGAGTCCGCATAGCCATGATGATTTCCAACCTTCGATAGAAGATGGAACTTAAAGAAGAATGTCGTTTACATTTCCCTTCGGTGACTACATCCATTCTGAGTATGGTGAACAGTTAAAGCCTGAAATTATTACGTTCTACAACCCAACAAAAGACGGAGTCGATGTGGTTTACGAATTCAAATCAACCTATTCTGTTTTCACACACAATGCTTCTGTGACTAGAGTCAGTATAATTTGCTCTAACTGGTTGTTTCCTCTTCCTCAAGTAAGATTGGAACCAATACCTCAAATTGCGTAGAAATTAAGTTTTTGTTTATCAAAATCTCGTGATTTACACAATAAAAAGCTTTGTCATAGTCACCAAAAACAGAAGCAGTGTAAAAATTATTGTTTAGTGTTTGATAGACCTCATGTACTACAGCAAATATAGCATTACTGGTACATTTATTAGATAAATAGCCGAACTGACTTTGTGATAAAATGTTGTTTTCAACGAGGAAGGACATAGGTCATGCTTTTATAAGTCTCTCAATAATTCTGGATAGGACCGGTATTCAGGCAATAGGTCTATAGTTGCATACATACGATTTTTCACCATCCTTATGAAGAGTAGTAATAATGGCTGTCTTTAGGCACTCTGAAATTATACCTTCTTCAAAGGTATCATTACTTAGTGAGACTAGGACTTCCAAGACATTTTTTGGGAGATTTAAGAAAATTTTTATGGATAGCCCATCAGTACTACAGGAAGATTTGCTTTTGATAATACTGATTGTTTGGATCAGTTCAGATTTACTAACTGGTCTTATAAATAATGAATATGAACCTTTTTTGAATTAGGCAAATAGAAAATAGGATCTTGTTCTGGCAAAATAGTGGATGCTATATTTTTACTCACATTAACAAAGTTGTTCCAGAAATGAACATATCGTTTAGAATATAAAATAAAAATATAATTCCTTAGACTTTTCTTAGTGTAGAATAAGTAAAATATTCACTAATATCAAGTTTGCTCGGGACAGCCATTGGGACATTGGCGCCACAGTCTCTTAAATAGTTTTCACACCTAAATATAAGAGGGGTAATCTACACTTTTACGCACCAAGTATTATGTTATTAGTTCGCTCTCACACGCCCCTGAGGCAAGTGCAGTTTAAAAACACTCTCAATTCACATATAAAATATTTCTCTACGCCGAAATCGGGCATTTTTTCTCATAAATACGTTTTTCTCCTTTACGTGTGATAAAGAAAGAATTATTTGATACTGTACTGTCAGCTACGGTCGTTTTGAACCTCTTTACTCTAAAAATAGTTAATTATAAGTCGATAAACTAAAGGTGATTTTATTTCTCTGGAGTTATATTTGCTCACATTAACAATCCTTATCCTTCAACGGTCACTGAAGAACCAAACCTATGGAGATACATCCACTCACAAGTCCTTTGAAGTGAGGCTTGGAATCAAAAGATTTCCAACCCTCGAATGTAGGGATCCAGTTACAAGGCTCCCCTCACAAAGTATTCATTTAGATTTTTAGGGTTTGAAAGAGAAAATGTTTGAGATGTGTTAATTTTATTTCGCAAGTCGTTTATTATGGACCAAGTTTCTCTTGCATCATTTTTAGAACTTCCCAGATGATTTTGATAGTACATTTTTTTTATCTGTTTTGATAAGTTTTCGATAAGTTCCTCTGTACTTATTGAAGTACAGAGGAAAAATTCAGTGACAAAAACAAATATATTTATTGGTAGTAAATTTCTTAATGTACAGTAATGATCGCCAATTCTTGGCTGATATGCAGATACCTTTGTTAGTCCAGGGTTTGTGATGTTTGATTTAATTGTAATTAAAGGAAATGCCTTATTGAAAATACAGACATGCCTATTTAAAAAATCACTGAAATTATATAGTCCACGTCCTCAGAGGAAAAGTGCTATCCAGAAGTCAAGCGCAAATTTTGTTATTTACGAAAGTTCTGAGCGGAAAAAATCCTACTTAAACGTTGGTTTCTGGAGGATGGTTTGGTAAGAGTTTTAAATTTAATATATACTGCTTCATGATCAGATAGGCCTACATAAATATTTGTAGAACGTACATCAAGAGGTGAGAAATCTGTGACAATATAATCAAGTATGGTAGATGTTGTTTTAGTAATTGTTGTAGTAGAATTAACGTGCATTGTGAAACCATACGATTCGAATATATTGACCAAAGCTAAATGGGTAGCAGAAGCAACAGCGTAATTAATATTCAAGTCACCACACAAAATTGTTCTGCTTTGATTGGACAGATCGTCAAACAAATTTAACAGGTTCTGAAAAAATAGTTTCGTGGAAGAAGTAGGAGATCTATACATGCAAAGAATGTATGGATTAGGATTCTTGTTATAAACCAATGAAAACTCAAAAAAAGGCTTCATTCAACAGAAAGTCATATTTTGTTATAGGAGAGAAATCATTAGTTCTAGAAAGAATTAGGGTGCCACCATAAGCTGAACTTGGACGATCATACCTAGCAATTGTGCTATATATTTCTACAAAAAATGGATCGTTGACTTTAAACCAGTGCTCGGTAAACGCAGCTGTCGGGGGAAATCCTAATTCCTCTAGAAAAAAAAATTCATCTGTTTTATATCTTATAGAACAAATATTAATCAGAACCATGCATAGTTGTCATCACTAAAATAATGTAAGCAGTGTTCAGCAATATGAGAAACGATGATAGCTATACCTTAAGCAATATTTGTTTTAAGTTTTTCATTCATCTAAAGATAGATTTAAAGTAAAATATATAGGGTATTTATTTTTGTTGTTCACATGGTAAATTTTTTTTTATTTTAATAATGTACTCAAATAAACCTTTTCTTTAAATTGTATCATAGTATTAATCCTTTATTATTATTAGATCTTTAGTTTTATTTATAATAAAAAAAGAAAACTATTACACTAAGAAAACGTTGAAGACATCCTAGTGTGAGAGAAACTCTGGAATGCCTGCAAAACTTTTTAAAGCGCGAGTGATCCAAGATTAAATATAAAATCAGGCTATAAATTCAAATGAAATTATAGTCACTAGACTATTAATTCACATGGATGCAGGCCCAGTAAGCTGGTCTGTAAATAGGCTGGCCCATTCAGCTATAATTATAAACATACTACTAAAAAATAAGAAATATCTGAATATATATATCTTCATATAATAGACAGTTTTCCACAAAAGTACGTTCGGGAGGCTCTAAAGAAAACATTATGATCAACAACATAATAATAGCTGTTCATAATGAAAATAATAATAGTTTTGCTCGCAATAAAATAAGCAACACAATGTTAAGAATGAAATCCTAACTATTTCCATAACTATTTTTGAAAGATATATTGAGCAAACATTAAAGTACTGAAAGAAAAAATAAGCAAGTTGGGATATTTCTAGATAACATGTTAATATATAATCCGTGCTTAAACTTAAAAGAAACACTTACATGTATTTGTGAGATGTACTTGAAACTAGACAAGAAATAACAGATACACCAATGTAAAGATCACGAATACTTGGAACAGAGTATATCAAATGAGCAGAAAAGTAGTACCATTAATAAAAAATATACTGTTGAATCCAAACATCTTTACTTATTAATGTGTGTCATATTCAATTTTGAGCGCAAGCAACTACTCGGCATATATTTGGGTTTTATGGCTTTAGTCGACTTCGCGGAACTAGGAGTAGAGAAGCTTTATTACTATATAGACTGATTAGGACTTATTAGGAATATGTAGCATAACAAAAGTGCATTACAGCAATAATTAAACATCTTTTTTGCATAGGGCGTACCTTTTAGGATTAAAATACGTCTATTATTTTTCTAGGTGAACAATTACGGAAAAAATAACTAGAATATTATACCCGAAATATACCCCAAATTATCAACTTGCAGAGTATTCATAAATATATAAGATCCTGACGACTCGAATATTGAACGTGAAATAAATAAAATAAAAAAGGTAATCATTGGGGCTCAGGGAATATGCAAAATTCATATTAAGTAAATATTTGCGTATTTTGGATAAATTGTATAAGTGCATATGCATTTATTAAAAGTGCATATTTTCAGGTATACCAAAATAAGACAAATATCTGAAAACGTAAGTAGTTAATGCAATTTAGCGAGGTACGTAAAAATCCCTCGGAAATACCCTTTATTGGTATTAGCATAATATGAAAATATGAACAGTAAAAGGCGATAAGCCGGTTGTCGGCATTAAATTAAATCATAAATCATAAATCAATATGGTTTTTCCTGAAAGCTTAACAAATAACAAATTACCATAATTTGTATTAGCAAAAGACAAAATGCAATTGTTGTTTTGTCCATACAGTACATTCAACTATAGCCGGTTCACAATTTGTTGATAGCTCACTACAAGTTTAACCCTAATTAGAAAATTGAAATACAGAGAGGATAAGTAATACGATATAATAGTAAAAACCAACCTAAAACTGACGGTTTAAGACGTTTTCGACTAACCCACCTTATATCTGAAGGAATACAATACCTTATAATCCTATTACGGGGGTATTTTCAATAACTTCACCTCTAAAACAAATACTGCCGTGCTAAGGACAATTTATCTTTAAAGTAGATATAAAAAGTACTAAAATATCACTTTTAATTTTTCTTAAAAATACTTTGGAGTAAACTAGAACATTTTGTCAATTTAAATAGTGGTGAATGAAGACTGCCAAAGATTCTCAAGATCTTACCGTGACTGAGTATCAAGAAGAGAAGAAAACAACTCGTAAACAGCATAGGAGCATTAACTTTTTTAATGGAGAAAAATTTTAAATTCGCAATGTTTTGTATCGAATGCGTGAAAATAACCAATATGTCAGTTTAGATACTTTACTGGCCAAAATAAGAGAAAGACCAGTTTCTGAAATTAATGGGACTAGCCTTAGGAAAGTGTTGAGAGATTTAGGATTTAAATTCAAAAAAGAAAATAATAGATTAATTTTATGCGAAAGGAATAGTGTGGTTCACAAAAGAAATAAATTTTGAAAGAATATACTAAATCTGAAAATGCAACATTCGTATACTTAGATGAGACATGGATATTTGCAAAGGGTGGAATTAAAAGAATTTTTCAAGACAATAGCATGAAATCAATAAAACACACAGATATCGAAGGCAAAAGACACATCATTCGTCATGCAGGAGGGAAAGAAGGCTTTATAGAAAACGCAGATTTGATTTTCTCTTCAAAATCAAAATCTGCTAATTACCATGAAAACATGAATGCAGATAATATGTTTGTTAAAAGTCTTGAGAAAAACTGTTACCTAGTCTGACTAGGTGTAAACTATCAGCCATAGTTTTAAATATTGCACATTACCATTCGGATATTTTTGAGAAATAACCAAAACAGTCGTAAAACTTACCGAGCATAAAAAATTGATTAGTTAAAAATAATATCAATATTCTGGAATACGCCTTGAGATCAAAGTTACTAAAAATTTCGAAACGTAATAAAAAACCAACAGTTTATATAGTTGGCCAAATTGTAGTTATGGACATCAAGTACTACAGTTACCGCCGTATCAATGCCAGTTTAATCCCATCGAAGAAATCTGAGGTATATGTAAAACATATTATTATAATGATAATTTTTCGACTGTTCTAACAACCATTCAAATTTCGTCATTTTGTGTCATATGAAACAATTTCACCCAATCATGTCAACATTAGACTGATAATTGCATTCAGTGCAATTTTCAATCCCTATGACAACACGATCGAGTTTGACAACTTCATCCAAATAAATTTCAAAATGTCACTTAAATTAAATTTTAATAATTGTACTTTCACTAACTGTACTTTTAATAAATAAATGTTTCGTTATGTTGAGTTATGATTTTTTTTTTTTCGAAAAATTATCCGCCGAATATCCCTCGGACATTGATGAATGCCTCATAATTTCATGACTAATTTCTCAAGCTCGTTGCTTGGTAACAGCACTCAGCCTTCGGCTTCGTGCTGTTACCAAGGAACGAGCTTTCGATTGTCATGAAATTATCTCGTCTGTTATCAATGTCCTAGGGATATTACTACTGATAATTTTTCGACTGTTCTAACAACCCTTCAAATTTCGTCATTTTGTGTCATGTGGAACAATTTCACCCAATCATGTCAACACTAGACTGATAATTGCATTCAGTGCAATTTTCAATCCCTATGACAACACGATCGAGTTTGACAACTTCATCCAAATAAATTTCAAAATGTCACGTTTCGGCAATGAGAATGTTCAAAGTATATATGCGCTAATCAAAGAAAAAATTCCCAGAAATACAACCTACAGTCACAAATACAGATTGAACGAATTTAAAACGGAACATACGAAATCAATGTATTTCGGCTCAACTCCGCTCTAGGTGGTTGGCCAACAAAAGGTTGTCAAATAATTATATTATAAAAATCCAATACTTCAGCGGGCTGCTGGATTCTGAATTCATTCAAGAACAAGTCAAAACTCCACCCAAATAGGTTGCCTCGAATCACTGTGAAAACTAGACTACATAAGCAGTTATTATGCTGTCAAACCACTTATCGCTTCCTTATAGTCCAAGAGATAGAGCCGAAATTTTGAACTGATCAGTAATATGAAATTTCTCTATTGGAATATATTCATTGTAACTAGGTTAAGACTTTGCCTTACAGGCGGACGCCCCTCGTGGTACAGGGGGTGGCTATACAGGGATGAAGTTGTAATTTTTTTCAGAAAAATTAACGATCGATAATATGGCTGAAAATTTGCCCAGAGTAAGATCTTGGTATAACCAGACGAAATCCCAAAGGGCGGACGCGAGAGTGGATACATAAGGGCTGGCGGACAGGGGTGAAATTGTAACTTTTGGGGAAAAATTAACGATAAGTAATATGTCCGCCAATTTCATGGCTCATTATTTAGCCTCTAAAAACTCTAAATCCAAAAGGGCGGACAGCTGGGTTGGTACAGAGAGCCATAAAACGGGGTCAAATGTACCACTTGTCTGCGCATTTTAGGTCTCGGTAACAATTTTCAAACTGATTTTATTATGATATTTTTATACCGATTGATTTAAAAATTTGTATGCTCACTTCTGTTACTATTCTGAGAAGCGTCAAGTAGAGTTTTCCTCAAAATTTTCCAAAAAAAATTCCGTAAATGAAAATTTTCGTAATTTTTTGAGGTAAAATCTAATTTATAGAATCCCTTCGATTTTCTGTAAGTTATAACATGATTTTTTTCCAAAAATTTTCAAACATTTTTCCGATAAGAAAAAAAAATTAGAAAAACTTTTCTAAACCATTTGATAAAACTCTACGTCATCGTCTGAATCTTTTATAGAATATTTTGTAGTTTTAAAATGATATTATGATAATGTTTTTTTTTTCAAACTAAAGTCATATTTACTTTACAAATCACATTTTTTTCTTAAATATAAATATTTTACGAATTAATTTTTTTTTTTTTTTTTTTTTTTTTATTTAAACAAATATACCCGCATCAACCACTAAGGGTTATTAGCGGGGGGACATACACAAACAGTAAGATACATATTGTTGCATAAAAAAAAAATATTTTTTACAATCTGGTATATAGTTTAGTCATTTTAAGATAACTTAATAAAGACTGTAAATTTGACGTTAGTATACTTTTTAAATTATCACTAAGAGCACACGCGATTCTTTCGTTCTGGTACACTGGACACTCAACAATTATATGTTTCACTGACAACTGAGTATTGCACTTGGTACACAACGGAGCAGCCTCCTGGTTGAAGATATGCTTGTGTGTAAGGAAAGTATGTCCTATTCGGAGTCGGTTAATGATGACTTGGTCTTTTCTATTATTTGGTAAGATGAGTTTGGTTCCTACTTGACTTAGACATTCTTTGAGTTTATTAGCAGTGTGATCCCAAGTAGTTTGCCACGCTCTGTATACGTGGGCTTTGATATTTACTTTGTGATCAGTCCAAGGCATTTGATTTATGATAGCAATACTTTGGTCGGTGGTTGCATTGCTTGCCAGAGAGTCCACTTCCTCATTACCACTTATTCCCATATGGGAAGGTACCCAGATAAAGGAAATATCCTTTTGTTGAGTCTGTAGATAAGATAACTCTTCTTTGATCTTGAGAAGTATGGCGTGAGTTGTATATAGCTGTTTTATTCCAAGTAATGCGCTCATTGAATCGGTGATGATAACAAATTTGCTTTCATTGATAGAACAACATTTTTTCACGGCCTGATGAATTGCCGTAAGTTCTCCGGTATATATACAACAATTTGTTGGGATTCGTATGGTAGACTTGACGTTTTCGTAGATGTAGGCTGCAGCATGTCCTTCATGACATTTGGAAGCATCAGTGAAGATTTGATGGGTTGTTGGGTATTTGGATATTACATTTTTATAAGCTTGCTGTATAAGGAAAGGATGTGTGGAATGTTTCGGGAGTTCTTTTAAAGACGTGTCTATTTTTGGATGTTTAATCATCCAAGGAGGAACATTTACATGAATAGGCATAGTAAGACTGAACTGTTCTAAATTAAGACCAATACGTTTTATTCGTTCGGGAAATGGTAGTTTTTTTATTGCAATGTTTCTGTAAAGATCGGACGTTATATTTGTTCTGCAAAGTATTGTTGAGTAGGTTACGTTGCTGTTGTTTGCTGAAATTCTGGCAACGTAATTTAGTGATAGGAGTTGCCTTCGTTGGCTTAAGGACAGTTCGTTAGCCAAAACTTGTAAGCTACTTACTGGACTAGTTCTTGTGGCACCTAAAACTAATCTCAAGCACAAATTTTGAATGTAGTCAAGTTTTTTTAAAGATGTTTTGTTAGCAGTATCGTAGCATAAACAGCCGTAGTCTAGTTTACTTCGTATTAGTGATCTATATAGAGTAAGTAAGGTTGTTGTATCTGCCCCCCAAGAGGTATTTGACAGCATCTTTAGTAGATTAATTCTGGATTGGCAAGAACGTTGCAGATTGGTGATGTGGGTTTCCCAGTTTAAGTTACGTTCAAAAGAAAGTCCTAAGAAATTTATTTCTTCTGCTTGTTTCAAAACAACTCCATTTAGTGTTAATTGAACATTAGGATAATTTTTTCTTTTGCTAAAAATTAAATAACGTGTCTTTTCACTAGAGAATATAAAACCCGTGTTTTGCGACCAGCTTTCAATTGTGTGTAAGGTAGTTTGCAGTATATGTGTTCCCAGAGTTACATTGTTTGTTCTTAGATAAATGACTAAGTCATCTGCATATAGGCTAGTAAATACAGGTAGTTTTATTTGATGTATAATACTATTTATTGCAACTAGAAAAAGAGTAGGACTTAGAGTAGATCCTTGTGGAGTGCCGTTTTGAAGTACTCGTCTGGAGGATGTAAATCCATTGGTTCTGACTCGAAAAGTTCGTGTTTCTAGAAAATTCTTAATAAAGGACAACATGTGCCCTTGAACATCCCATTCTTGAAGTGTTTTTAGTATAAGATGTCTCCATGTTGTGTCAAACGCTTTTCTTATGTCAAAAAACACGGCAATAAGTTTTTGGTTGTGCAGAAAGGATTCATGTATACTTGATTCAAGTGTTATTAGATTGTCTGTTGTGGATCTACCCGTACGAAATCCACTTTGTCTGATACTTATTAGGTTATTGTTTTCGAGGTACCATTTAAGACGATAATTAAGGATTTTTTCTAAAAGTTTGCAGGTACAACACGTAAGTGATATTGGACGATAGGAATTTGGATCGTCTTTTGGTTTATTATATTTAAGGATTGAAATTATAGTTGCTTGCGACCATAGATCAGGAAAGTCATGATGAATAAAAATATTATTAAAAATATCAACTAATATTAGCTTTGCATTCAGAGGAAGATTTCGTAAGAAAAGAGGGTGGATATCATCAGGTCCTGGACTCGAATTTTTAGCACTTAAACAAAATTCTAATTCTTGAAGACTTACTGGTTTGTTTATTGGATTGCCACTCTCTGTGATTTGTATATTTGAAGACTCCGTTAGTTTTTTGTGCTCTAGAAAGGATAGGCTGTAATTAGAATCACTAGAATTACGTTCGTATATATCTGCTAGTATTTCTGGAATATCTTCTTTGTTTGAATGCATTTGGTTATTATATGATAGAGTATCTATACCTCGAAAGTATTTTGTACCTTTTATTCTACGGACTTTGTTCCATATGTTGCCTAAGGGAGTGGAAGGATTTATTGAAGAAACGTACTTTTTCCAACTTTCTCGTTTTGCTTTTTTGATTAATTGTCTGCTTTGAGCTCTGAGATTTTTAAACCTTAAAAGGTTTTCGATAGTTTTATGTTTCTTGTAAACGTTAAAAGCGTGTTTAGACAAAGTGAGTGCTTGTGCAATTTCGTTATTCCACCAAGGAACTGGCTGCCTTTGACTCGATTTTGTTTTTCCCACTGCGATTGTTGCTGCAGAAATAATAATGTTATTAAATATTTCCAGGTTTTGGTTTGCGTTATTGGTTAAATTATATTTGTTTGTTTGTTCTTCTATCAGTGTTCGATATAAATTCCAGTCAGCTGACTTTATTTTCCATGTCTGGTGAGAATTAATTTTTAATTGAATAAATGTTTGATATTTGATATTTTATTAAATTAAAGTAATTTTATAATGCTAATTATTAAATATTTTTGGTATAACAAATAGTAATTTTACTTATTTTTTATTACAATAGAAAGGTTTTTAAATTTATATTGCATAAATAATGGTTGTTCAGATATAAGAAAAATTTGATTTATTATTACATTAATAATCAAATACAAAATATATTATTTCTATTTATCAATAGGTAAAATTCAATTTGTAGAATTCCTTTAACATTTTACAAATAATTATTAATAAAAATCAATTTAACAGTGGAATTATCAATCTTTTAAGTTTTGAAATTTACTTTGTGCTTAGATATTTTCAATATTTTTTTTAACTTTCAAATTGATTGAATTTTTTTTTCATTAGTTAATTATAATTTTACAAATTCTGTTTGGACATTAATTTTGCATCATTATTATTTTAAAATATTAAAATAATAATGATGCGCGTTCCATTTAGATCAGTAATTCTAGACGCATGCGCTAAATGTAATAAGTATCAAGATGCTTTTATCCAACTTGGTGAAACTGACTTCGATTGTAATGAAGTTTTTGAAACCTTAGAAACTTTCATATGTCACTTATATGGAACAGGACTGATGAGAACAATTCCAAAAAGAAAAGTAAACGATGTCAGATTTTCATTATTTAACCGGCAGTATAAGTTGCATGATATGACCGAGCTTTTAAAAAAAAAAAACTAAAAAATTTCGATGCTTCAAGCTTACCACCATGTCAAGATGAATTACACCAACATCTACTGCGAGCCCATTATATTTCAAATATTTGGACAAATGCTCATAAAAAAGTACCAACAGAATTGATTGTTGAAGAACATGGTTGGGAGTTTGAAAATGAAACATATAAATTCAAATGGTTTAGTGGACCTCAGATGCCAGAATCAATTCGAGAAGTAGTGATTGAAAATGAAGCAGATAATGAATGTGATATTATTGAAAGTGAAAGTAACGAAGATGATGAATGTGATGACATCAGTGAGAGTGAGAAAAATGACGAAATTTTTAAAGTTTTTCTAAATTTTTTTTTTCTTATCGGAAAAATTGTTTGAAAATTTTTGGAAAAATTCATGGTATAACTGACAGAAAATTCTAAAAGGATTCTATAAATTAGATTTTACCTCAAAAAATTACGAAAATTTTCATTTACGGAATTTTTTTTGGAAAATTTTGAGGAAAACTCTACTTGACGCTTTTCAGAATAGTGACATAAGTGAGCATACAAATTTTCAAATTAATCGATATAAAAATATAATAATATCAGTTTGAAAATTGTTACCGAGACCTAAAATGCGCAGGCAAGTGGTACTTTTGACCCCTTCTTATGGCTCTCTGTACCAACCCAGCTGTCCGCTCTCTAGGATTTAGAGTTTTTAGGGGCTAAATAATGAGCCATGAAAATGGCGCACATATTACTTATCGTTAATTTTTCCCCAAAAAATTGCAATTTCATCCCTGTCCGCCACCCCTTATGTATTCACTCTCGCGTCCGCCCTTTGGGATTTCGTCTAGTTATACCAAGATCTTACTCTGGGCAAATTTTCAGCCATATTATCGATCGTTAATTTTTCCGAAAAAAATGACAACTGCATCCCTGTATAGTCACCCCCTGTACCACGAGGGGCGTCCGCCTGTAAGGCAAAGTCTTAACCCAGTTACAATGAATATATTCCAATAGAGAAATGTCATATTACTGATCAGTTCAAAATTTCGGCTCTATCTCTCCGACCATTAGGCAAGCTCCTCTTTCCTTTAAAGGAGACAGATAGTTGAACGATATTTTATACAATGTCTATCACCGGGTATGGATTTATTTTTGTCCAAGTTTTATATTGGTCCACTATTTCAAATGCAGTTCAAACAGACATATATTAAATTGTATGTTCCGTTTTAAATTCGTTCAATCTGTACATTTGAGGAATATTCATGGAATTCTATAAAACCATACTTGAATCTCGATCAAGAACACCACAACAAGATTATAAATATTATGCGTGCTAATAGATCTTTATACTTTCACTAACTGTACTTTTAATAAATAAATGTTCTATAGTAGAGAACAGCAACGAATCTAATGTTAACTTAAATTTTAATAATTGTACTTTCACTAACTGTACTTTTAATAAATAAATGTTTCGTTATGTTGAGTTATGATTTTTTTTTTTTTCGAAAAATTATCCGCCGAATATCCCTCGGACATTGATGAATGCCTCATAATTTCATGACAAATTTCTCAAGCTCGTTGCTTGGTAACAGCACTCAGCCTTCGGCTTCGTGCTGTTACCAAGGAACGAGCTTTCGATTGTCATGAAATTATCTCGTCTGTTATCAATGTCCTAGGGATATTACTACTGATAATTTTTCGACTGTTCTAACAACCCTTCAAATTTCGTCATTTTGTGTCATGTGGAACAATTTCACCCAATCATGTCAACACTAGACTGATAATTGCATTCAGTGCAATTTTCAATCCCTATGACAACACGATAGAGTTTGACAACTTCATCCAAATAAATTTCAAAATGTCACGTTTCGGCAATGAGAATGTTCAAAGTATAAATGCGCTAATCAAAGAAAAAATTCCTAGAAATACAACCTACAGTCATAAATATATTTGGGGAATATTCATGGAATTCTATAAAACCATACTTGAATCTCGATCAAGAACACCACAACAAGATTATAAATATTATGCGTGGTAATAGATCTTCTATAGTAGAGAACAGCAACGAATCTAATGTTAACATAAATTTTAATAATTGTACTTTCACTAACTGTACTTTTAATAAATAAATGTTTCGTTATGTTGAGTTATGATTTTTTTTTCGAAAAATTATCCGCCGAATATCCCTCGGACATTGATGAATGCCTCATAATTTCATGACAAATTTCTCAAGCTCGTTGCTTGGTAACAGCACTCAGCCTTGGGCTTCGTGCTGTTACCAAGGAACGAGCTTTCGATTGTCATGAAATTATCTCGTCTGTTATCAATGTCCTAGGGATATTACTACTGATAATCACGTTGGATGCAGTGGATACAGTGACGATGCAGTTAGGGAAATGTGGCAAGAAGCTCTTAAAACTGAAACTCCAGAAATATGGGCCAAAACTGTAAATAAATGTGAAAAATTACTCGAAGAGTGTTGGATCCGGGAAAATATAATTAGTGAAATTAATTCAGTGATTATAGATTTAAATAATGATAGCGGTAGTGAATTCAGTGACGATGATGATTTATTACCGTTAAGGTAGTTTAACCATTATTCCATTTAAATTTTTGCTCCTCATTTTATACAAATTAACTATAGCTGATAATACAGACAAAAATATTCTAAACAAAGTAAGTAATTAAAAAGATTATGGACTCTAGTGCAGTTTACCGTGTTTTTTACTACAACGAAATATTTTCTGCGAATTCCATTACTCGATTAGAGGTGTAAGTTGGTTGAATGTACTGTAGTTACAGTTAGTTCAGTTTGGTGTATTCTTTGGTTCATTAAAGTTGTGTTTATTAAAAGTGTTAAAAAATATCAAAACAAAGTGCAAGTAAATCAATTCTTCGAAAAAAGTGGATTAATAGTAAAACAGAGTTCAAAATAATTGATGACAACCATATATTTTGCACAGTTTGTAACAAACCGGTAAGTATTATGTTTAATGTAATTAATGTTTTAATTTTAAAATATATTTTTTAGAAATATAAGCTAAATATAATTTTTACGTTAAAATGTAAGTTTTAAGGTCGCGGCATATTATCGTGCACGTATAGTTTCCGGCACGTAGCGTTTCCACTCCAGCAATTGGGCTGCGCGTTCACATTTTCATACATAGAACGTTTCAGTTTGGTTCGGTGAAGATATGATCTCGCTTTTCTCGACAAAAATTATGTGCAATTGCTCTTCTACTTAACGACGAAGAATGAAAAACTGTGTTAAAAAGAAGGTTTGAAGTACATCCAATGCTAAGAGAAAGGAAAAAGGAATGTAAATACTGGACTCTGGATACAGAGAATTAACTGATGACGATGAAAAATATTGTGGATATTTTAGAATGAATAGGATTCAGTTTAAATATGTTTTAAATTTAATTTCACCTTCAGTTAAAAAACAAAATACTACATTTAACGAAGCCATACATATCAAACCAAAAAGTATTTTTAAAAAGAAAAAGTATCACTACCGTACACTTTCCGAAGTGGACATTGAAACGTCAATAAACGTATTTTAACCTTTAATTGTGGCTTATTCCCATTTAAATAGTAATTAATTTAAAATGCCACAAGAAAATAGCTTCAGAACAATAAAAACACATGCATAAATGACAAAATAGCCTCGAAAATTATTTTTTTAAATACTCTGTATCAAAATCAAACAAATACCTAAATAAACAAGGGGAAAACGACGGACATCTAATTCACATTATTCTTACCAACCGGTTACGACTCGTTACGTAGCCGTCGGCATCAGTAAAATATTGTTTTCGAATATACTGAACGGAAACATTAAGTGTCTGAAACGCTATGTTCCGGACAGTGTGCGTTGTTCATATTTAAAACCATTTAAATTATATTTTTCGGAAACAGTATTCATTTGACTCTCGACCTGTAAACATCGATACGAATTAGGCGAAAGTTTATAGTGGTGATTAAAAACGGGCTCCGGCCGCGTTTTTACCGTCATTATCGTTCAAGTGGATATACTATTTATAAACTATTTAAAAATTAAAATATACAGTTTTAACAATTAAAATGAGTGCTCCACCAGATTTATCGGTGAGTGTTCCTTTTTATACTGCTACTGTTAATGGTCAAATAATAAATACTCAATATCAGCAACAGCAAATTCAACCAGAATGCCCAAATGTCCTTTTTCCACAAAATTTACAACCAAATTCAGCACAAATTTTAAATAACCCACCAACAACAATATATTATGTTCCTAACCAAGTACTATCACAATCTTCCTCAAACTGTCAATACAATCCTAAAATAAATCCCACATTATCTTCACCTCAAAATGGAGCTTACGATTCGATTGAGATGACACGTACATTACAAAGTGAAGAATCTTCAGGGGAAATCAGCGACATTGAGTCATCGGACATCCACGAATGGCAAACTATACAACATAGTAACAAAAAACGCAAAATTAATCCTCCGACACCAACAGAAAACGAAGACACAGTAGTAACTAGCAATAAATTTCAGATTCTACAAAATGAAAACGAAAACGACAACAATAACAGTACAGAAAATACCAACGAAACTCCAGCAACCTCTAAACCCCCACCAATTTTTATATATGGTGTTACTGAATACAATAAAATGGTTAATAGCCTATCGGAAGTAACACAAACAGAGACATTCTATTGTACAGCATTAAAGAACAACACAATAAAAATAAATTCCCGTGACTCAGAAACATACCGAAACTTACCATACTGGTAAGACATTTAAACAGCAAAAAAATTGTGCATCATACGTACCAAATGAAAGAGGATAGAGCATACAGAGTTGTAATTCGTAATCTACATCATACAGTGCCCATTAATATAATAAAAAGCGAAATAGAAAAACATGGGCATTTAGTACGCAATATTGTAAATATAAAACACAGAGTAAGTAAGGACCCTCTAATGATGTTCTACGTCGATATAGAACCTAATCGAAATAATAAAATAATATATGAAATTCAATTTATAAACAATGCGAAAATAGTTATTGAGCCACCGTATAAAAAGAATAACATTGTCCAGTGTACCAGATGCCAATTGTATGAACACTCTAAGACATACTGTAATAGACCTTATCACTGTGTCAAATGTGGAGGCAACCATATGTCAGCTGATTGTAAAAAACCTAGAGACACACCTGCCATATGTGCTCTCTGCAATGGAGCACACACCGCAAATTACAAAGGATGCATGGTATATAAAGAGTTAATTAGCAGTAGAAACAGAGCAAGAGGAGTATCATCGCACACTCCAGCGAACAATCAACTACAATATAACAGAAATACAGTACAGAATAATCCGCACTTAAACAATCAAAATCACGCGACTTACACACAAGCAACGGGTGGAACAAATGTAAATAATGTCCATAAAAATACTAACTCATACAACCAGAATCATGCAACTTACGCTCAAATAACAAGTGGAACACATGTAAGTAATACAAACAGTGAAATTGGAGAGATGATGAAGAGTTTCCTTAACGAATTCAAAGCTATGTTTTCACAACTAATTAATCAAAATAGCGTGATCTTAAACATGCTTTCCACAGTAATAAATAAAATTAGTAATGGAACTTAAGTCACTACGAATTGCACAATGGAATGCCAACGGCCTAGGCAACCATAACACAGAAGTTACTAACTTTCTTAAACATAACAAAATTGATGTTCTACTCATATCGGAAACCCATTTCACTGACAGAACGATGTTCAAGATCCCTCATTATTCTATTTACAACACCAACCATCCTGATGGAACAGCACACGGTGGCGCTGCTATTATTGTACGTAACACTATACCACACTATGAGGAAATAATGTATCAGACGGAAAAAATACAAGCTGCAGTAATCTGTATCAGTTCTCAACCATGGTCTTTTGACATTGCGGCAATGTACAGCCCTCCAAGGCATAATATCACCACAGCAGAATATGAAGACTTCTTCAAACATCTATCAAACAAATTCGTAATTGGAGGTGACTGGAATGCCAAGCATACAGACTGGGGATCAAGACTATGTACGACAAAGGAAAAAAATCTCAGACAAGCCATAGCTAACACAAACAGCTCTTACTTATCTACAGGGCAACCCACCTACTGGCCATCAGATCCAAACAAAATCCCAGATCTACTCGACTTCTTTATCCTCCATAACATGGCCCTAAATTATTTTGACATACAAGTTTGACATTGTGACACTATCTACGCAAATTATAAAACGTCCGAATATCCCTAAGTTGACAACATCAAAAACCAACTGGAATATATTCGAGTCTTACATAAATGAAAATTTAAATTTAAATATAAGATTAAAGCAACCAGACGATATCGATAATGCTGTGCTTCTTCTCACCCAAACTATACATGCAGCCGCTGAAATAGCTACACCCCCTCAGAATGACAAAGAACCAAGTGACACCAACATACCCGTATATATAAAACGTCTTGTTGCACAAAAAAGAAAAGCCAGGCGCATATGGCAAAGAAGTCGCAATCCTATAGATAAAAATGAATACAATAGATTAACACGGCAACTTAAAACTGCTCTACAAGACGCGAGGAATGATACATTTGAACTATTCATCAACAGCCTGTCAAAAGAAGACCACAGCATCTGGAAAGCAACGAAATCATTCAAGAGACCTATACAGCACATACCACCTCTAAGAAAAGCCGATGGAAGCTGGGGAAAAACTGAACAAGAAAAGGCATCAATATTTGCTGAACATCTCTCACACGTTTTTGGTGCACCTGAACTTAATAACAATAATAACGAAGAACAAGTTAAAAACTTATTAGACGCTCCATGCCCAATGATGCTACCAATCAAATACTTTACTCCTAATAATGTCAAAGAACAAATTTCTAGATGCAATAACTACAAAGCACCAGGCTTTGACATGATCACTGGGCTAATATTAAAAAAATTACCGAGAAAAGCAATTGTCCTACTAACAATGATATATAATAGTATCATAAGATTAGCCTACTACCCGATTAATTGGAAGTTCGCACAAATAATTATGATTAGTAAACCAAATAAACCACCAAATATTACTACTTCATATAGACCAATCAGCTTACTTCCAATAATGTCAAAAATCTTAGAAAGACTTCTGCTCCAAAGATTCTCAGAAGACATCGGAATTAATTCAGTGATCCCCACACACCAGTTTGGTTTCCGAGAAGCCCATTCAACTCTACAACAGTGTCATAGGATTGTTAAAAACATTAATGTATGCCTCGAAGAGAAAAAAATTTGCACTGCTGCCTTCCTGGATATAGAACAAGCCTTCGACCGTGTTTGGCATGATGGTCTCCTGTATAAACTTAAGTCATCCTTTCCCACTCCTCACTATCTACTCTTAAAATCATACCTCACAGAACGTCACTTTCAAGTCAGATTCCTTACAGAAACCTCTCATTACTATCCCATAAAATCCGGTGTCCCTCAAGGAAGTGTCCTGGGTCCCCTCCTTTACCTCATATACACTGCTGATATTCCAACAACAAATACGACCACAGTAGCCATGTTCGCAGATGACACCGCCATAATATCCATCGATGATGACCCCCAAGTAGCATCAGGAAACCTTCAAATACACATGAACCTACTACAAGACTGGATGAATAGATGGAAAATCAAAGTTAACCATACTAAGTCTAATCAAATTACATTCACCAACAGGAACATCATATGTCCAAGAATTAGACTAAACAACATATTACTACCAGTAAAAACAGAAGTCAAATACCTGGGAATGACACTTGATCAAAAGCTCACTTGGAAAGCACACATCTTGGCAAAAAAAATCCAAATCAACATGAAAATACGTCAAATGAATTGGTTAATAGGCCGAAAATCACAGTTATCCACAGATAATAAACTTCTCTTGTATAAGTGCATAATAAAGCCTATATGGACATATGGGGTGCAACTATGGGGCTGTGCAAAGCCTTCTAATACCAAAATCATTCAGAGGATCCAATCCAAAATACTCAGAATGATTTTCAATGCGCCGTGGTACGTTAGTAATAAAACACTACATGATGACTCTGGAATACCGTTCGTTGAAGACGAAATCAGCAGACTAACAAGAAATTATTTAGAACATCTGCCAGCCCACCCCAACGAGGAAGCAAGACAACTACACCTACAACCAGAAGTCAGACGAAGATTGAAGAGACAGTGGCCAACAGACTTTATTCACTAATTTTAATTTTAATTTTAATTTCCATTTCAATTCTAGTTTCAAATTATAATCCTACAATGATTTTATTTGTTAGTGTTAGTATTGGGAGTGTTATCAGTGGATAATTTCTCCTCTCATGTATTTGCAATACTCACATTTACTAATAGCTTGTAATAGCAGATTGTAAATTTACAAATTTAATAAAAAAAAAAAAAAAAATATTTTTCGGAAACTAAATGCTATGTGCTGGAAACGCAACGTGCACGATAATATGCCACGACCTTTGGAATAAGACTGTCATTCATTATAAAAAATTTATTTATTTTAATGCACTGATTTTAAAATTATTTTTAAATTATTTTATTATTAAATGTGGTTTTGACACTAACTTTTTTGTCATAAATTAATACGTTATTTTTTTACAATAAAAATTTTACTACAACATTTTACGAAAACCTCTGATATTTTTGAAGAAAAATTCTACGATCAAAACTCAAAAAATTGTTTATATATGAGATATTCGGGAAAAAAGTTTTATAAAATTGTAACATGTAGTGTGCTTAATTAATGTTTTTTGTCCGTTTAAAATTTACTAAGGAAGTCGCCCTTTGTTTTAATATCTTGTATATAAAATTTTAATAAAGGTGAAAACCAATTAAATTAGGATATTATATTATATTAATTTTAAAGTGGCGAAGTATTACAAGTTTATTGGTTAACTTTTTCATTTCCAATTTTCAGGTTGTATGTGGAAAAAAGTTTCAAGTTCATCAACACTTGAGCACTGCAACGCGTAAATCTCGTGCACAAAAGCCTCAAGATTCGGTTCAGTAGCTCATAACGATAAATAAAACGAAAGTTTCTCACCAACAAAATTTTAATAAGGATCCCTGCAGTTTGCTCTTTGGTTGCAATATTCCAATTGCAAAATTGGATAGTCCATTATTACAATTTTTTTTAAAGTACTGCAGTAATGATTTTGTACAAGTTCCTTCTGCTACGACACTACAAAAAAATATGTAGATTTCAGCATGCAATTTACTGTTGAAGCGATTAAAACTACAATTGGGAATAATCTAATATGGATATCTGTTGACGAAACGACTGATGTTAAAGAACGGTATATTGCAAATTAGAAGTGTAGTACCGAATATTTAGTTTCCGTTGAGGAGTTGCAAAAAACGAACAATGTACTATTTGTAGATTTGTAAATAAATGTCTGAGTAACTTTTTTTTACCTCCACCGATACCAACTGAAATAAATTTGCTATTGTTAAGTGATGCTGCGCCATATATGATCAAAGCAGGACAGCATTTAAAAATATTTTTTCCAAATTTGGTACACGTGACCTATTTAGCATATGCTTTAAATAGAGTATCAGAAACTGTAAGGACAGAGTTTCCAATGGTCAATACCCTTGTATCAAATATAAAAAATATATTTTTAAAAGCTTCTCTGCGAGTACAGGCGTATAAAAGATCGTTTACCCAATGTACTTTTACCACCTGAACCGGTGATAACTAGATGGGGAACATGGTTAAATTCATGGAGAAACATTTATTAATATATAGGTTTAACTGTAATAATAGTATAATGAAAATGATAATGACGATGAATGATGATGAATCAAAGAATATATGACTGTAGTGATGTAGAGAATACAAATTTCAAAAAATATTTTTTGTGACTTTAGCATAAAATAAATAAATACCTTCAATACAAGTATTACTACGTTTTTATTTATATGCATTAAATGCATACCAGCATAAAAAGCATATTTTAGTGTTTTTTACGTGCATATTTTCCGAACTCTAGTAATCATATTTATGTTCTGGAAACTCACACGATCCAATGAAATTGGCATCCATACCTTACATCAACTAATAAAAAATAGGTTTATATTTCTTTCGATGTGCTTAGATGACATCCAATTTTTCGAAAACTCTATTTCACGAAACATTTTTTTGGTATATCTCGAAAATATTCCACGAATTCATAAAACAATAAGTTACTCCAAACTCCAACTCCAAAGTTAAAAAAAGGAACGACTGCACATTAGTTTCTTCTTATTCTTTATTTTGTATGGAAATAAAAGGAAGCTATTTTAATCTTTTTTTTTAATGTCCCTACCCAACGAATAACAACAATTTTAATAATTTAGTGTTTAGTTGCTTACCTTCATATTAAAAAATCATATTTTCTACAAAATCAGTCAAATTTTTCAAGCATCGGAAAATCTCTCTATGTTTGATGATTTCTTCGCGCACACTTTGCAACGAAAACTGTTAAAATGCACAGCATTTAGAGCAAAATTATTTTCAGCGTTGTCTGACAGCAACACCGCCCTCTAGTTCCATCGGTCACGGAAACATTTTACGGGAGTGTCGTAAAATTAAGGGTGCGAAACTGATAAACTATTATTTACGAACTCATTTTACATTGTAAAATATTACACTGAAAAATTGCTGTCATAAACAAGTTAGTAAAATATTTCTACAAAGTACAAAACTTAATAATTATTTGATTATTTTATAGGCCCCTACAGATTAGACCAAAAGTCTGGAAACGCCTAATTATGAAACCGGGATGCGCCTATTCTGCAATTGGAGTTTTCAAATTTGATGAATGCAATGTTGCGAGATTTTCCGTTCTTCAGATGTCATTAATCACTTTGGTTTGTATTATTGTATATACAATGTATATTGTATTAATATTGGAATCATCACTGCAATACGAGTTTAACCATATGGAACACTTGGTAATTCATCTATTCACGAAGGTCTATAATAAATAATTTTCTCAGTGTCAAATAGTTGTGAAGTAATTCAGTAAATATAAAATGCTATGATTTTGACAATAATTCATAAAACTAGCAGTGGCCTCACGTTTATTGAAAAGTTTTGTAAAATAAATTATATTAGTAACCTAAAGCTGATAGTTGTTTCATGCATTTTTAAAAGCTCTACAATAAAGATGGTTTTTAATGAAAAAGAGCTAATTACTGTTATAACGATATGGCGTTACAACAATAGAAAAATATCTTATAGTGAATTTGCCAAATTGTTCAACGATACTTTCCTAAACCATTTTCCTATCCATAAGGAGTGGCGGATCCAAAGGGGGGGGCCACGGGGGTCATGACCACCCCCAAAACAAAATTAAATATCAATCAAATAATCCTAAAAAAAAATAATTTAAAACACATCTACCCTATAAGCAGGAAGTCAAGAGCTGAAATGATTCAAACTCGTTTATTTTAGGGGTAATTGTAGAAATATTCGGAAGCCTTTCTAAATTGCTCTTTAAAAAAATCAACAATTCTGAATACAGTAATACCTCGATTAACAACCTGACTTTCGCAAATTCAGAGTTACGCTATTTTCAAATTTTGACAATTCGTCATTTGAGTGCCAGAGAATCGTTCGATTATCGATGAGATAGAATTACTGCCCACACATCATTGCTTATTCAATGTACATGACATGACTTTTCTCACGAAATCAGCACATTTTTATTTTTTATTAGGTATTTCTTATCTTCAGTTTTGTCTACGAATTGGTTATTTGTAATTTGAATATGTATTATAATTGTTGAGACTGTGTGCTACATTTTATAATTTATCTATAATAAATATCAAAGTGAATATTGTTGTTGCATTAGCTCTGTCTGATACGTTAGTGGAACAATACAAATAAAGGAACAGGGGGCTGCTGTCCAAGGTATTTGTAAAACTGTGAAACAGTCACCAAAATTAGATTTTAAGTAGGCTAGTGAGACCATAGAGGACACTAAATGCATTCTTCAAAATAGAAGATCAAATGCTGAATGTTTTTAGCAAACTTTACCATGAAGTAAACAAATAGCTGAACAAATAGACATTGAATTGAAGATGCCTCGTATAGTTTCTCGTCAAACCTGTCGTCAAAACCAATCTGCTAACTCTTGCGAAGAATATTTCCGAAGATCTATTTATTTACCCCTTTTAGACAATATCTTAACTTCCACCTTCCAGGATATTATTGGACCAACTACTTACTGCATAATCCACAGTAGAACAAGAGTTTTCACTGCGGATTCAAAAGAGGAAAAGAGTCGTGCAAAATAATGGAAAACTTCCTGATTTTATTTTAGAAGTATAAGAAAACTGCGATATTCATACCTATGTATCCAAATATCAGAATATTTCTGCAAACATTAATTACACTGCCAGTCAGTGCAGCAACAACAGAGCGTTCTACGCTTAAGCGTCCAAAGACTTGGCCTAGAAATAGAACTTCTGTTAACTGGTTTAGCACTCATCAATGTGCATCCTGAAATTTCTCTAGATGCTGATGCAATAATAGAGCAAAAATGAATACATTTTTATAAAATTATATAATATTTACTTTTCTTATAGTATTGTTAATTACTGAACTTTTATTTACCACTCGTTGCCGGCTGTTGCTGACGATTCGTGCACTTATAGCCTAATATGCCTAATTATAGAAATGCCTATTCCTTAACTATATAATGTTTTTGTTGAATAAATTAATTTAAATAAAATGCTGTTTACACTTATTCTTAAGGTTTCTTCTTTATTACGGAAGGGTGGCTATAACTACAGCAAATTGCTCTCTATCTTGAGCTGTTCTTAGTATCAAATGTGTGTAAAAGTCTGTCTAGTCTCTTACATTCTTCAGCCAGGAGCATTTTTTTCTTCCTGGACCCCTTTTCCTTCCACTTTCTCTCTCTGTGAATATGTCCTAGATAACTCGTTTTTCTGTTGTTTACAATATTTAGGAGTTCTCTCTCAGTCCTCATTCTTCTCAGCACCTCGTTATTGGTCAGGTGCTCTGTTCACGAAATCTTTAGCATTCTTCGAAAAACACACATTTCAAAGGCTTTTATATGCCTCATAATTGTAATTCCGAGAGTCCATGTTTTCACTCCGTATAGCAATAAGGAATAAATTAATGTTATTACAAATTGATATCGGATATCCAACGATAAGATAGAGATTATTAGGAATGTTAAATGCATTCATTAATGTTTACACTTACATTGAGTTATTGCATTTAAATTACTTAACTTTGGTTTATACGTATTTATCCTTGGTTTGTTGTTGATTTTAAATTAATTGTCTTTAAAATACCTAGTTTAAATCGACAGTCCTTGATTTTTCAGTATTTATATTTAAATAACTTTCCTTTGGTTTAATAGTCTTGTACACTTGATTTTACTGAGTATATGGGTTTAAATTATTTTTTTTTTGTTTAAGTTTAAGACCCCTTAATGTTGTACCCTTCTTTGCACCCATAGGGTATTTGGGTTTTAATAACTTCTTATTGGTTTAATATATTGCTTAAAATAATTATTGAGAAAATGATTCCCTTACATGAGGCACAAATCATATCAATCGTAAAGGTGCAAAAATCTAAATTCTATATCAAAATCACCCTCAAGACCCATGACCCCCCCTGACAAAAATTTCTAGATCCGCCACTGTACCATAAGTCGACGCGAAGGTCCAAAACATTGTCAAGCGCTTTGAGGAAACTGAACAAAAGGTTGTTATTCGAACATGTGTTACAAAAACTGTTATAAATTTAATAAACCTTTAGATTTAATGCAGAGTTTCGTTGAAGATCTACATACAGCCTCACACAGAGCTGCACAAATACATAATGTAGGCTTGCGTAAATTACAAAATATTTCATTTAAACCCCACACAATCCAGTTGTTGCAAGAATTAAATAAAGATGACTACGACCATAGATTACACTTTAGTGAGGTTATGATGAATAACATTGTATAACAATGTTTTTCAGACGAAGCAAGTATTGGAGTGATGTAAATCCACACTGGATACGTAAAAACCATACTCAAAGACTACAAAAACTAAATGGGTCGGGTCTAGTAGGTAATCAGTTAATTAGGCCATTTTTTAAAGGAGGGAATTTAACAAGCGATAATTATACAATATTACTTGGAAATGAAATTAAACCTGCCCTGACAGACCATAAAATCAGTTTATCACACTAGTTCATTTTTGTGTTTTTATTGCTTAGTTACCAATTACATAATAGAATCCTTTATGTCTGTGCGGGAGTAAAGTGCAAAGTTACAAAATATGGAAGTAAATTATAGTAACTTCATCAATCACATTATTTAGTAGAATTCACATAAAACTGGCAATTATGGAAAGATCCGGTGATATATTGATTTGAAATTTTCACTTTTTAGGTTTGACAGCCATAAATATTCATTTATGATCATATATGACATCATTACCCTAACGACGGTATTGCTCACTCTACTATGAAAAATTTTTTAAATCTTTAAAAATATTTAGATTTTGAGAATACGATAACAAACTAGTATGACATAAAAGTTTGTATGCACCATGGACATTAATAGATGTATATACCCTCGGGCGACTTACAAACACGAGGGCCTCTGGCCCCAGATAGTCGCCCTCGAGCATAAATACCCCCGTGAGGGCATAAAGTGCACATTATGACCCGCACTGGCATAAACCCAAAAAAGAATTTATTAACTACTTAATCATTTTTCTAACCTCGTCAAACAATCGGTGCTAAAGTTAAGAACAGAATTTGAAAAATCTATCATTGTAGGTGGTAATAGTACAAAAGTTTATCAGTACATTTGCACATCTCTATCTTCTAAAGTCTTCATACCATTACTTCAAAAATCTGACAGGTCTTTATGTTCCTTGAATAACAAATCTTCGAAATGTTTATCGTTATTTTTTTCTCAGGTTTTTACAGATGAACCTAACGATACCATTCCTCAAATAATTTGCTCACATTTCCCTAAATCTCTTCATAATATTTTTTTACACCAGAGGGAATTAAATGAATATCATTTTTAAAAATTACGCAATATTTCATCATCTGGATTAGACGAACTAACCTTCTTTTTCCTCAGACTTTGCAGAATCTGTAGCCATCCCTATATCTCTTATAATGAATGCTTCTTTTAATTAAGGTTCTGTCCCCTCATCTCGGAAATTAGCTTCGGTTACTCCTATATTCAAGAAAGGAAATAAACTTCTTCTTCTTCCTCTTTATAAGCAATTATGCTTGTTCATTATCGGATTAATACCTCTATGAAAGGTTGTCACTCCATCTTTTGCGCGGTCGTCCGATACTTCTTCTGCCGATTGGTGACTTATCTGTTGCTATTTTGTCGTCTCCGTCCGGCTCGCGGAGATAAGAATATGGCCGGGGTCAAAAAGCCCTGCCTGTCGTAAGAGGCGACTAATGGGTAGGAATCGGGAGATGGAGAGCCGTCGCTTGAGGTGTCGGGTTTGTAGAAACGCACATGGTCGCTTCGGCGACACGGTCACCGGTCTACACTCCTAGTATCCGAGACTAAACTCTCGTGGGACCACTCTACTCTCATTCCAAAAGAGCCTGGTGAGGTTGAACGAGCTGGGCCCGTACATACCTCTCCTGACCTTGTGTCAGGCGGGGTGTGGGTGCCCTGGCACGTACCCACCGGGAGATCCAAGAGTGGTAGAGGAGAGATCCTCGGCGGCGACCTGTCTACGTGCGAGGTAGAAATTCCTCCGCCTGCCAAACCTATCCGCCCTGGGGCGGGATAACGGGTAGGTGAGGTACTCGCAACACAGGTACTACGAGGAAGGTGGAGCCCCACGAAACGTTTATTTTTGCATACGTGGCGTGGCACCTTCACTTTGGTGTCGGACTCGTAGGGGCAGAGGTTTCGTTAACGGACGTATAGCCGACAGGCCAGGTAGTCCTGGGTCCTGCCAGATTACTAAATTTGGAGGACACAAAGCATTGCAATGCTATTTTGACGACACGGGTCTCTTTCATTCTGCTTATGTGATTATTTCATTCCTTTTTCTATTTTGTGTCCATTCATTTATATAATGTACGTTACATTTTCTTCTAATGTCTTCACTTCTCTTTCGATCTCTTCGAGCCTTCGCGTTGTGGCTGTGTCGGGTCTTGTTTCTGAGGCTTATTAGTCATTATTGGTCTTACATTGGCTTAATAAATTCTTGACTTCATCTCAGTGTCAATGTGTCTGTTTCGCCATATAGTGTTACTAAGGCATCCTGCCAGTCTATTTGATTTTTATACTTGATCTCTCACTTCTTTGTCCAGGTCTCCATAGCTAGACAGTGTAATTCCCAGGTATTATATTTCCATTACTTGTTCAATACTGATGCCATCAATTTCTATTTTACATCTGGTTGGTTCTTTGCTGACTACTATTGTTTTAGTTTTCTGAGATGAGATAGTCATATTAAATTCTTTTGCTAAGAGCTTATGTTAAATCTTTGGGCCAGTCTTTGCAGACTATCTTCATCTTGGGCTATCAATATTGCGTCGTCTGCGTAACAGAGTATTTTAATTTCTTTGTTTACCATTCTGTATCCTCTTTATTTGTTAACCGTTTTGATGATTTCATTCATGATCAAATTGAAGAGCATGGGGCTCAAGGAATCCCCTTGTCTTATTCCGCTACCTATTTTTATAGGTTCTGTAAGTTGTCCAGCTATTCTGACTTCCATTTTGTTGTTTTGGTAGATGTTATCGATAGTTTTTATAATATTTAGGGGAAATTCTCTATTATAAAGAAAATGGATTACATCTTTGAGTCTTACTCTGACAAACGCTTTCTTTAGGTCAATCAGACACAGAAATGCTGGTCTATTATACTCTAGTGATTTCTCAGTAATTTGCTTTATAACGAATATTGCATCTGTGCATGATCTTTCACTACGAAAATCCTGTTCATCTGCTAAACTTATCCTCTAATTTATTAGCACTTATAAAATTTTAGTTTTTATTTTTGGCGTAGTAATTAACAAGTTTATACCTCTGTAGTTTTTTGGCTATTTTTTATCTCCTTTTTTTTAATAGTAGAATTAGTTCGCTCGTTCTCCATTCTTCCGGTATTTTATTGCGTTTTGTAATTTTATTAATTATTGTTGTTAATTGTTCCGTCATTGCTGCTTCACAATATCTCAGCAACTCGTTTGGTATCCCGTCTCTACCTGCTGCTTTTCTGGTCTTCAGGTTTTCAAGTATTTTCCGAACTTCCTGTACATTTATATTAAGTTCTTCATTTATGGTAATTTCTGGTGTTTCCAGTTCTAGTGTCGTTTGTTCTTCCTCTGCATATAGCATTATTTTTATTTATATTTCTTTCACCAAGAACTTCCTTGGCCGAGGCTAAGATATTAGACTTAATTTTCGCCCAATTCTTTTTTGGAATAGATATCTTGTGGAGTCATCCTGTAAGCTTTCGACTTTCATCTTTGTGGTGTATTCTGGTGTTTTGTTATCACATATATGTGTTTTCATTCGGATTTTGCACAATACCAAATGATCGCTTCCTATTTCTACTGATGTTAGTGCTCTTACATCCAAGATTTATCTGATGAGAAACTGTAACTCTCTATTCGACACAATATAGTCTATCAGAAATCTTTGCCCTCTACTGTTTTTAAAAGT
Organism: Diabrotica undecimpunctata; assembly: GCF_040954645.1. Classification (NCBI taxonomy): domain Eukaryota; kingdom Metazoa; phylum Arthropoda; class Insecta; order Coleoptera; family Chrysomelidae; genus Diabrotica; species Diabrotica undecimpunctata. The sequence goes on from NC_092808.1 coordinate 101,127,820, forward strand.
GTATTTGTATTGTTCTTTGTGGGGGGAAAATTATTAATACGTATCTCGTTTATGTTGCAGAGGTCCGTCAGAAGGTCTTCGTTTTCATTTCTGATATTTTCGTTATATTGCTGTTTTATTCATGGAACTATATCATTGCAAACACGGGCGTTAAAATCATCCATAATGATTATATATTCATTATTTGGGGTCTCGTTGATTACAGTCTGAAGGTGTTCAGAAGTTTTCCCTTGTGGTGGTATCTCTGTTGTTCGCTGGTGCATATCAGAGGTTTGATATCCAGTTTAATTTTTACACTTACTATTCTTTCAGAGATATATTTACATTCTTTTACTTGGTGTAAAAATTTTTTTGTTCTAACAGGGCGACTCCTTCTTTGGCTCTGGTTTCTTTCGCAACACCACTGTAATGGTGTGTGGTGTGAAATAAACTTGATTGAAATAATTATCGTCCAATCAGCCTGGCAAGGTCAATAAATCAATTATTTTGGAAGCTATCTGGGCAGCGTTTGGTTATTTAAACTATGTATTTAAATCCGATCTACCTATATGCCTCAAAAGCAAAATTTTTGACCAATGTGTGTTATCTATAATCACTTATGGAGCAGAAACATTAACACTCACAAAAAACGTAGTGAATAAAATTCACGTGACTCAGAGGGCTATGGAGCGCCAAATATTGGGTGTCTCTCTGAAAAGCCGAATCCCAAACGAAAAAATACATCTTAGAACCAAAATAACAGACGCCATCGAAAAAATTGCGTCGCTAAGATGGAATTGGGCAGAAAACGTCACCAGATTATCAGACATCCAATAGATAAAACGTATTGTCGAGTGGAGACCAAGAGAAGAAGCAATACGGAGCAGAGGGCGCCTCCTAACTAGATAGGCTGACGACCTAAAGCGTGTTAGTAATATCTGTGTTAGAATGCAAGCCGCACAAGACAGAGACAGATGGAAAGAGCTGAGGAAGACCTATATCCAGCACTGGAAGCGTACAGGTTGATGATGAACATAAAACTGGCAATTCTGGAACGATCCGGTGATAGATAGATTACCAGCAGCAAATGTTGATTCATGTTTCATTGTTTGCGTATCAAGTTTATGGGAGAAAACGACAGATTCGGAAGGTATGCCTGCCAGCATCTCTGAATTCTCATTTTTTTAAAAATATACTGTATATCCTTTAGCAACTGAAGGACTCTATCGTCCACGATGCCACTTTAACGTTGTCCTACTGAGTCCAGCGTCTACCAGAGGGCCTGTATACTGTCAGGATCGGTCGACCCCAGATATTTTACAATGATGAATGGGATTTTTTTAAATGTATTTTTATCGACTGATTGTACAGTAAAGTAACCTGGTCCATAGATCAGAAAAAAATCTTTTTTTTTTAACCACTTTTCCGTAAAGACGTGTAAATCTCTTATTAGATTCAAACTATTCATTTTGTCTTTGTCAGTAATGGTAAAAACATGCCTTTTGTCGGTTTATGTCTCTAGTACTTTTACCACAAAAACTCATTTTCTATCTTCTACGTAAGTAATTAGCATATTCACTAGTTCTTGTCGTCGCCATACACCATATATTATTGCAACTTTCGTCTCATTCGGTGCTTTATGGATAAATTTTAAAACATCTTCTCTAGCAAAACTTTCGACTTTTTGGACTGGTATCCATTTGAACCTTGCTTCAAATATTCTCATAACTTATTCTTCGCTTATCTACCAATAAAGTCTTCTTTATCAATAAATATTTGGACCGTAAGGAACTCGGAAAAACGTTTCAGCAAAATCGCCAAGGTATCCAAGTATCACAGTTTCATTAATATGTTCTACACAGTTTTCTGTCATCCATTTTAGTAATGTGTCTTATTCTCTATTACATGCATCTCTCGATTTTTTAGGTAGCAAGTTTTGTGTTGTTTTTTCTGATTTTTTTGCTATTTCGTCAGGAATTTTCACTGTTTAGGTTTGACAACAGCAGATGTTTATTTATGTTTGACAACATTACCCTAATGACGGTATTGCCCATTCCAATTTATTAGATTTTCAGGGTTTTTATCATATTTATATTTCAGCAACTTCAATGAAATATAATTGAAAAACTCCAGGTCAGAATAATAATATTTGGCCGTTTTTTTAACAAACAATGATTTTTGATACCTGTAATACTCTTTTAAGATAAACATAAATTTTGCATTTCGTCTGTTGTCAAGAAAAAATCATTAACTACAAAGATTAGCGAGACACAGCTTTTTCCACTAACTACTTTAATTTGGTTGTATGTTTTGTTTGAAAAGATAACTAACTACAATAATCTACCAATAACAGAGTTATGTACCTCTAAAACTCATTAAGTGATATTTTCTTTTCTATTTACGGCAGGCAAAAATCAGTTGAACACTTAGTGAGGTTAAGCTGACAGAATTTCAGTAAAGTCAGTTACAGCATGACAGTTAATGAGCTATCATAAAGTCGATTGCAAAATGAAACACAGTTTTTTAAAGATTTTTAATATTTTTTGCGAAATATTACTAGACTAATATTTAAGATGTCGCCAAGGAGCCGGAGGATGTTAGAAATAGTTTATCGTAGAAAAGAATCTGAAGAAAACATGCAAATCGTAGTAAGTGTTTGAGGTTATGTTGACTGGTGAGTCATTGTAATTTAAATATTTTTTGAATAACGAAAGTGCACAACAGTCCGATGATTAGCCAGTGCCAGTACTGAATGCAACAGGTGATTTTCTTGAAACAAAACAGCCACATAAGGTGAGTGATATTTTATAATAATATTGTTTTCCTTTTGATTAAAGTCCAGAACTGGCTTAAATAAATATTTTGATTACCTGTTGTGTGTATGCTCAGAAAGGTTGCTAAAATAGTAGAATCTGTGTTTTCTTTCTTCTTCTTTTATAGGTTTATGCTACGCAATATGTATATGTTTGTAAAAAATATTTTTCTGCAGGCGTATTTGAATGTTGATAATTTAATTTAGTTGTGACTACGAAAAGTACTTACGCTTTATTTATTTATGTATGTTATATAAAAACCATTAAGATAAAAAAATAACGAAGTTCAGTTAAATATTTTTTATATCGATATCGATTTGCTTAAACTAATGGAGAAACCATCTCATATTTAATTCCTTTCAGGTGAAATGTATTCGGCTTGTGGACTATGATTGTGAAACAGAAAGTGAAGCTGACTTTTCTGGATATTCTGATAAAGACCCAACATTTCAAGAGAAGGACTGCTCTGATATTACTGATTTCTCAGATTATAAAATCCCAGAAACAAAAGGCAGTTAACAAGGTATAGAACCAACAAACCATAAAACTGGAAAGTTAATATTACGAAAGAAAAGCGAGCTAATTGTTCTGCCGTATACAAACCAAAAAAAAAAGAATGCCTTGCAAAGTTTCCTAAGCAAGTTGATTGCAGCACTTTTAGGTTTAAATGCACTTCCAATTTTACACAAGAAGAGAGAGAAACTATTTGTAAAATTTATTAAGGACTGGGTAATTTTCTTAGGCGAAAAGACTTTATTTTAAAATACGTAAAACGACTGGAACCTAAATGCAGAAAAGTAGCAGAAAACAGCAATGCCCGAAGTATCTCAAAATTTTACTTTTTGGAAAATGATCGAGGTAGATACAGGGATAGGGACGACTGAAGAGAAATTATTGAAGAGGCTAGGATCCACGCAGGGTTGTTAAGCCAGAATGATGATAAAGATACAGGGTGTGTGCAAAATTTTTTGAGAGAACACTTTGTATATGAAATAGCCCTGTTAACACCGCTATAAAAAATCAAAGTGCAGTTGGATATTTTGTGGGAATAGACAAAAGAGGCAAAAAAGCTGCTGCAAACAAAAGTACCGAAAGTCAAATTGCTATGGTAAAAAAACACATTGAACAATGTCCAGCAATGGAGTCACACTATGTTCGTAAATTAACTAAAAAGTTCTACTTAGATAGCAGGTTGTTAATATATAAGATGTATAACCTCTACAAGAATGATTTTTGTAAAAACAATAGCTTGGATAATCCAGTCAATGAAAAAACTTATCGTAGAATATTTTGCAACAGTTATAATTACTTGTAACAATAAAATACTGAAAACTTGGTTTTCAAAATTTTCCACAAAATGTATTATTAAACTTACCACTACAACTGTTTAGGCAGAGTGCCTTTCTCAAGTGATCTATTTTTGGCATGCGTTTACACTTTATAGTCTTTGATGAAATAGGTTGAGGAGGGGAGAACTGTTTGTCTCAAGTTGGTCATTCAGAATTATACCTGTATTTTTTAATTTGTTAATTTTCATAGATGCTAACAAAGATAGCCTCATCATCATCATCATTCAGCATTAATTTATCACGTCCACTACTGGGCATAGGCCTCCCTTAAACTCCTCCATTCTTTGCGATTTTGTGTTTGCTCTTTGTTGCCAATTTTTCGTGATACGGCTGATGTCGTCAGGCCAATGTGTAATTTTACTCGTCCATTGTGAGTCATGCATTCTCGCTACATGGCCTGCCCAATTCCATTTAAGTTCCGCTATGCGTTCCACAACATCAGCAATACTCGTCTTTCTTTGCAGACCTTCGTTTCTTATTCGGTCCCGTAACGTCACTTCCAGTATAGATCATTCCATTCGTCTCTGTGCCACTCTCAATTTCGAAGCCGTAGTCTTGGTTAGAGTCATAGTTTCCGCCCCATAGGTCATGACCGGTAATACGCATTGGTCAAATACTTTTCTTTTGAGGCTAATTGGTATGTTGGCCGTAAGTGTGCCTCGCAGTTTTCTAAAGACTGCCCACGCTAAAGTAATTCGTCTTTGGATTTCGCATGTTTGGTTGTCTCTGCTAATTCTAATTTCGTGACCCAAATACGTATATTTCTCCACCAGTTCTACCACTTTGTTTTGAATAGTTAAATGGTTATTGGGGACCATATTTGTCATAAACTTAGTTTTGGATAAATTCATTCTGAGGCCCACTTTCAACCATGCAAAGTCCAATTCATTTAACATATCTGTGGCTTCTCCTAAATCATCTGTGATAAGGACAATGTCATCTGCGAAACGGAGATGGTTAAGTTTTTCGCCTTCTATTGTTACTCCTCTGTGGTCTCAATTGACCATCTTAAAGGCCGTTATGAATAATTTCGGTAACAATGTATCTCCTTGCCTTATCCCACTTTTTATTTTTATTGGTCGGGTTTTATCGTGTATCTTAACAGTCATAGTGGCATTTTTGTAAATATTGTAAATAAGTTCACTATACCTATGGTCAAACCTGCTGTCATTCATTGCTTCTATAATGCTGTCTATTTCGATCGTGTCGAACGCTGTATGAAAATTTATGAAAGTGAGGTTTGTTGTATTCTATAGATTTCTCAATGAGCGTCTTTACTGTATGGAGGTGATCATTGGTACCATAATTTGATCGAAATCCTGCCTGCTCTCTCGGTTGGTAGAAATCTAATTTTCTCTCCAATCTTGATGTCACTAACCTAGTGAAGAGCTTGTATATGTGGTTCAACAGGCTAACAGGTCTATAATTCTCTAGGTCCGTTCTATCTTCTTTTTTAAGTAGAAGAATGGTTATAGCATTGTTCCATTCTTTGGGCACTTCTCTTTGCTGCAAACATAGATTAAACAGTTTCTTTAATTGATTTAATAGCACATCTCCTCCATTTGCGACAGCTTCTATTACAATGCCATCCTCTCCTGGGGCTTTGTTATTTTTCATTTTTCTTAACGCTTGTCGAATCTCATCTACATTTATTTCTGGCATTAGTTCGGAACCTTGATTCATGATCTTCTTTGAAATGGCTGTTTATATTCCTGTTTGATCTTCTCGTCTACTTCCATAATTGCTCGTAGAACTTGTAACAAAAATTGTGTTAAGGAGTCTGGGGTGACTCTATCTAGTGTAGCAAAAGGGTAACTCTAAAATATACCTTGATACACCAACAAACTAATATGTGGAATAATGGAAGATGGAAGGGGTTAGATAGAAATAAATTATGTAAAAGAAACAAATAAAGGGTAGATATGAATTTCAAAATATAGCAGAATTAAGTGTTGGCTAGCGTCTATGCAGGAGAATGACCACTCGACACTCAAAGAAGGATTCGGCCAATTTGCATGCCCTACAGAGACCGTAAGATATAAGAACTAATGACAAGAAAACCACCAAGAAATAAACAGATAAAACATAAAAGTTGCTCTAATGAATGCTTGGGCGCCAGGAAGTTAAATGTTTTCTTCCGAGATATCTTGTATTGCTGAAATATGAAAGATAGGTACTAATTGAAATATTAAATTTTAACCACAACTTTAATAATTACCAAACTTAGGTACAAACTATATTAAATGCTTATATACTAAACCACCACCTCTTATGTACAGTTAACATACAGTTAACATGTTTTAAATATTTTTGTGTATTGTTTTCATTTTTTTGTAATGACTTTATAGTGATTTATATTATACTTTGTAATTATTTAAAATTTATATTTATAACTTTAGTTTTGACTTGCTGTAAACCTTGTTGTAACTTACAGTCAAATAAACTATCTATCTATCTATCTATAACTATAGCTATATTTACAGTAAAATCCCTGAATATAATTATAAAACAATTTGCCCCTGATATACCCCTTAATTTCAAATCGTGACAAAAGTTATATCCAATAATAATGTATCAATAATAAATATAATTATATACTACTCACTAATAGTTTAGTTTTCGTTCAATAATTGTTTAGGGTTTTAAGTGAAAATTCTCCGGATATGTGTGCACACGATAACCTAACAAAGAGAAATTCAAGGGAGAGTTATAACCTCATCCCTTGGTAGACAATAAATAATTAAATTAAATTACAATGATAAATGTTTTTTAAAAAAAATTGAAGATATTTATTATTAAGGATATTTTTAAATTAAAGTGAAACCAAAAGTTAAAACCTTGAAGAGGACGTAGCAAAAGTTATTTAAAATAATTGAATGATAACAAAAATAAAAGTCAGTTCTTCCTGCCGGTTTCCGTAGGTTTCCCTCGAAGATGATCCGGTGGAGAACTAGACTCAGGTGGTAAAAAGATACCAAACCTGGATTCCCTGGATCAGGTACTATTGGACAAATAATTCCAACTAAAAATTCTTCTTAATTTCCATAAATAAACTTGAAATTTCTTCCCCTTGTCCTAAGTAAGGATAACCCCAAAACTAAAAAAAATTCTTCCCCTGACTTGCAACTGGATTCTTGGAGTAGGCGGCTAGGGTGATCCAACTGAAAATATCCTCGTACAAAACAACAAAATAACTCAAATGATTTCTTCTAAAATAAACAGCTCTTCACAATAAAATAAACTTAAACTAAATTCGGGAAAAAGTGGCACTCCCAGCCGCAACTACTCTGATCGAATCGATCCTCTTTCGATCACATCCAGTTGACAAGTAAGCGTTAAGGTCCTACACGTCTTAGAATGAATGTACATTCAGAATCTTGCCACTGGGGGCGCAGTTTAATGCCAACCTTAGAAAATAAGATTTACTGGGAGTTATTTAAATATTTAGTTTAAGAATATTTCAATATGAATTTAATTTAGAATTAAATTAAAAGATTCCAGTCACAAAAAAAAGGTAAACGATTATTTATCGCTTATCGCTTCTCATTTGTGTTCTTTGAATAGCTTAAGGCCTTTATTTTGTTAGACCCCATGGAACTCAACAAATTAAAAAACACAGATATCATTCTGAATGATCAAATTGAGACAAACAGTTCTCCCCTCCTCAACATATTTCATTAAAGACTATAAAGTCTAAACGCATGCCAAAAATAGATCACTTGAGAAAGGCACTCCGCCGAAACAGCTGTAGTGGTAAGTTTATGATAATAAATTCCTCGAGTAATTTTTGTTTAAGTTTTCCCCATACCCATATCCATACATATCCATACATTTCCCCGTACATATATCCATTAGTTTCTGCATTTTATTCTCGGAATCTGCTATTAGTACTATGTCGTCTGCATACATTAAGGACTCTATTGTTACCGGTTGTAATCTGCGGTAACCTATTATTGTATGTAGTTGGTTAGTTCTGACTCTAGTGTTTCTTATCAATTCGTTCATTACTATTATGAATAGCAAAGGGCTGAGACTATCTCCTTGTTTAATACCTCTCTTCCAATTAAATGCTTCCGATCTTTCCCCTGTTATTTGTACCCTTCCTTTTACCTCTTTGTAAATACTTTCTATAATTTTTATCAATGCATTAGGTGCGTTTATTTTCCTCAAGCATGTCCCTATAATATGTCTTTCTATCGTGTCAAATGCTGCTCTTAGGTTTATGAATGCTAATACTAGTTTTTCCCCCGTATCTACGCTTCTTTATATTAGGTTTCTAATGATATATATCTTGTCATTTGTCTGTCTTCCTGGTCTAAATGCCATTTGTTCTTCTTCCAATACCATTTCTACTTCTTGTCTCAGTCTCTTCTCTATTATTTTCGTATATATTTTAAAGCATACCGATGACAAACATATTGCTCTATAGTCGCAGTTTACATGTTCTCCTTTTTTGTATATTGGCACGATGATATTGTTCTGCCAGTCTTTAGGGACTGTTTTTTTCCCACGCCTCTTTATATATTTTCCATAGCCAGTTTATTCCTTCTTCTCCCATGTATTTTACCATTTCCGGTTCAATCCTGTTATTACTTCTTCTCTACTTATTTGCTCTGGCTCTGTGTGTTCTTCGCCTTCATTGATTTTATTGTCTTCCTTTATCACTTCGATATCAAATTTTTTCTCATAATATGCTTTCCATACCCTAGCTATTTGTTCTGGGCTTATTTGTATTTAGTTTGAAGTATCTCTTACTGCGTTTATTTCCTTTCGTTTTCCCTGCCTTATGTGTCGTATTGTCGTCCAAAAGTCTCTATTATTTGTTATATATTCTTTCTGAAGTTCTTTTCCAAATTTTTTTCATGTTTTTGCTTTTGCTTGTGTGACTGTCTTTTTTGCCAGTCGTCTCTGCCTATAATATTTTTCTTTATCTTCTTCTAATCCCGTTTCGATGTAATTTTTTCCATGCTATTTTCTTCTTTTTTATTTTTGTCTTCACTTCTTTATTCCATCATCTTGTCCTTTTCAACTGTTTATTATATATTTTGATTCCACACATTTCAGTTGATGTTGTCTTTAATACTTCACTGTATGTATTCCATCTTTCTTTCATTGTCCATGTTTCTTTTTGGCACTCTATTTGTCTCAGTCTTTTGTTAGTTTCCTCCGTGTAAAATTCTCGCACACTTTTTATCTTTAGTTTGTTTATATTTACTTTCTTGTACTCTTTTCTTTCCACTTCCTCCATTTTTTCATCCTCCAGTTTTGCAGTGACCATCCTGTGTTGTGTAGACAGTTCGGGTTCCTTTTCCGTTAAGATGTTTTTTATATTTTGTTCTAGGTTTTTCGTATAGACTATATAGTCGATTAAGCTTTTCGCATTTCTCTCTTCAGCCACAAATGTATATTTGTCGTTAATGGTTTGTTCAGTGAATGTGTTTCCTATTATCAGGTCATTGGTTTGGCAGAAATCCAGCATTTTAATTCCATTTCTATTTAATGTTTCTTCCCCATATTGTCCAATGCATCCTAATCCCCTGTTAATATCCTTACCTACTCTTGAATTCCAATCGCCTAAGATTATTATTTTTTCTCTTGTCTTTTAGTTCTATTTGGGCTGTGATTATTCTAGATGATACTGCTTCGTAGTTTGTTATTCGTGATTCTATTCTTTTATTCACTATTATACCGACTCCTTCTTTTGCTCTGTGACCCTGTGGTACTCCAGAATAATATAGACTATATTTCTCATTGATATTGATGTGTCCTTTCCCTATCTTTTTTGTCTCGCTTATTCCCATTATTTGTACCTTCATTGTTTCCATTTCTTCCGTAGCTTCTATTTCCTTGCCGTTCAGAGATGTCACATTCCATGTCGCTATTCCTATATGATTTGTTTTGTTAAGATGTATTTCCTTATTGCTGTATTCTTCTTCTCCATTATTGGTGTTAACGTTGATTTCATGCTCCCTGGTTTTTGTATTAACATTATATCCATTATTTATTTTATTACCGTTTTGATTTTTAATGCTAATATTTAATTTTTCCCTACCTTCATTACTAATGCTATGCCCATTTTTGATATTCCCCCTAACCATATTATTATCACTACTGTTAGTATGCCTAATACCCATATTCCTATCACAAGTCATATTTCTAATGGCATACTTTCACTCATTAACATTTCTAATCCTATTCCTATTACTACTTAAAACTAAACATTTATCATCATGTCCGGTTTATTTTGTAATTCTTCTTTCTCTATTCGTTGCTTGGCCTCTCCTTGGTACTTTTTATGTTGCTCTGGTAGTTTTTTGAACTCTCTATTTCCACTACTTTTTCTTCTTTATAACACCATCTCCATTCCTTGCCGTCTACTGTGATTTTATTGTATCCTATTTTGACCATTTTTCCATTTTCCCTCATTTCTCTTGCTTTATCTCTTAAAGCTTTCATTTTCTCTCTCTCTCTCCTTTTGTGAGATCCTCTGTAATCCATATTTTTTTGGTCTTCACATTTTTAAGTTTGTATTTGTTTCTTAAGATTGTTGTTATTTCTTCTTCGCTTTCTAGTTCAATTAAGCATGTTTTTGTGCCTATTTTTTGTGCTCTTTTAATATTAGTTTTGACTTCAAGATGATTTTCTAACATAGTAGCCATTCCTTCTTTCAGTGTTTTTGGGTGTTCAGAGTCTATTATTGCTCCACTAATGATTATATTCTTCTTTCTTTTTTCTTTGTCTAATCTTTCCAATAAGTGTTTTAGATCATTTAATTCTTCCGTTATCTTTTTGTTATCGGTTTTGGTTAGTTCATTTTCTCTTTTCAGTTCTTTTTTCTCTTTTGTCCATTCTTCCTTCACCCTTTCCATTTCCAGCTTTATGATTTTTAATTCTTCATTATTTAGTTTTATCTCTTCTTTAACTTTATTTATATATCTTCTGATCCCCTTATTTTCTTCCTTCATTTCTGTTTTCAGCTCTTTTATTTCCGTTTTAATTTCCTTATTTATTTCTTCTAGTAGTTTCTTTAGTTCTTCCATTTCGCGATTTTTTATGTTATCCTTTGGAGGTGTTCTTAACGTAGCTTTGCTTCTTTTGACGGCTTCCTCCTCGTCGGATGAGTTATCGTGTTCTGGTTTATTTTTTTTGCTGTTCATTCGATTTTGTTACCTTCTATATTAATATATATTTTCTATATTAATATACACCAATATAGTATTATCTTAACATTAAACTAGTTTATTCTAAGGCCGGATCTGGATTTTTGTAATAAAATTATGAGGCTTTTATTTTAATATTTAATTTTTGTCGGCACTAGTTACTTTCTTATCTGCCAAGAAACCAAAAAACGCGTAGGAATGCCTAAGCGGGTCGACCCCTCGGACTTAAAACATTCGCAAAAACCAGTTTTTTTAATCTTTCACACAATTATTTAGTTACTCAAAACTTGTTAAAATTATTTAAAATGGTTATATCTTACTTGTCTGATGGTATTTCTTTTATTCGCTACTATCACCTGTATGCACTTAACTTTTAGCTCTTATTTTTGAACTGTGTTGAATTTTCTAACTTGTAATTCCCCAATTATTTGAAGTTTATTACTAGACTTCGGCAAATATGCAAATAAAAATGTAAAAGTATGCGCATAAATATGCACGTGTTTACCCGAAAATATGCAAATATTTTACAAAATATGCATACAAAAATATATGGTAACAATAAATGACCAAGTGGTGTTCAAAATTTTCTAACAAAAACTTGTGGCTTCTGTCTGAGTACATATATTTATATATGGAAAAACTTCGTTCAACATCAACTGATGTAACGGGAGCATTTTTCAAACTAACCAAAACATTTGGTTCTAAATTAATTGTTTCCGAAATATTTCCAGCTAGAACACTGACTACTTCAGAAAGAATATGGTAACCTTTATTTTTTTCCATAGTAGCTTCAAATTTTTTTAAAATATCTTTTCCAATATTACCTCTAACGTTCCGACAACATGACGCAAATTCTTTTATTAATGCTGTACTTTCGAACAATGACAGTTTTGGTGATTCTAACTGAGTAATTGTTTTTTGAACAAAACTAAAATTTGATTTTATAAATGAAAGTTCTTGTTGAAGCAAGTTACTCTGAAAAGTTTGTTTAGAATCCAAAAGAGATTGGGAACTTTCATCTGTTAACGTATCAATTATGTTCTTTATTTTAACAAAATGATCTGCATAAAAATTAGCTGCTTCTAACCATATTCCCCATCGCGTTAAAATAGGTTGTGGTGGAAGAGGAATGTTAGGTAGCATTTCTTTATAAAGTTGAATTCTTATAGGAGATTTAAGAAATACTTTTTTGACACTGGATATCATGGTATTTACAAGAGGAAACTTTTTTCGTATTTCCTCTGCAACTCTGTTTAATCCATGCGCTACACAAGTAACATGTATTAAATCTGGGAAAAATATTTTTAAATTTTGTCCTGCTTTCACCATATAAGGAGCAGCATCCGATAAAATACGCAGTAATTTATTAGAAGGAATAGTTGTCGGAAGAAAAAAAGTTGCTAATGTTTCTTGTATAAAACGCGAAATTGTTAAAGCATTTGTTTTCTCAAGTTGCTGGCATGAAATAAAATGAGATTTTGGTAAGGTATCTTCTTTAAGAACACCAATCAATAAAATATACTTTCCTGAGGAATCAGTGGTTTCGTCTACAGATATGTAAAAATAATTATCTGCAATTTCTTCCTTAATATTAATTAACACCGACGAGTATAGCCCGTTCACATTATTTCTTCTTAGAGACCGATCACTTGGAACATTAAGTTTGCAATATTTTTTTAGAAACGAACTAAAATTTACATTTGCTAATTTTGAAAGCGGTATGTTTGCAGACACTAATGCGCGACACAAGTCTTCATTAAAAGTTTCTTGCTCATCTAATTTTTTTGAAGTAGATTGGAAACATTTAGCCATTGAAGTTTGATGTTTTCCTCCTATTTTTCCTTTTTTTGCAATGTGTGAAGCAGTTCTCACATGTTGGTCTATCTGAAATTTCTTCTCACATGCTATCTATAAATAAAAATAAAAACCTTTATTTTAACCCAACCTTTAAAATATAAAAATATACAAGGTGTTTTTGGTTAATCAAATAACTGGTTTGAAAAAAAAAACACTCGCTAAGTGTTTTAAATGCAGTATTAATCCACAAATTAGTTTTTGTTACTAACCATTAGTACATCATATAACTTATTTTAAAATTCAACAAAAGTTTGTTTTTTTTGTTAATTCAATTACAATAAAAATAATTGTGTTTTAGAATAGCTGACTTCATAAAAAAAAGTAAAGGTGAAAAATTTTTCTAAATACACACCATTGTATTGTACCATGGACAATTTTTTCTCACTAAAGGAAGCTATTTTTCATTTAAAAACAACCTACGAGTACTAAATTTCAAGTAAATACGTTTATTGGTTTTAAAGTTATTGTTGTTATTAACTAAAAGAATTTAATTTTTTTTAATTTTAACACCCTGTATCTCGAAAAGTAAATAAGTTTGACCCCTCATTAACTATATCGTTTTGTTCAATTTTTCGAGAAGTATCTACAGTCAAACGTTGTGTCATTTGGAAACACCCTGTATATATGAAATATTAGATATTTAATAGAAAATATTAGATACTTACAATTTTGCCACAGATTGAACAGTAGATTTTTCCCATATACATAGACAGCTCTTTATAAGGTTTAATCCAAGTTGAAGCACTGGTTGTTTTAGGCATTATAAAATCACAATCTTCCTTTTTGATACGCACAACGAGTGTTTACGCTTTGAATATCAAAACAAAAATAATTTACAAATCTGAGCATCAAATTAAAAATGTTTAGGTACCTAATTCAATAAACTGGGAGATTTTGGAAAATCCCTAAATTAGGAACAAAACTATTAGCCGTTTACCTGGTGTTAAGATACAATAAATTGAAGATAGATTTGGGGATTAGATCATAAAATGCAAATGAGTGAACCCTTAGCGATTATCCAATAACTGAATGCCTCAGTGACCGAGACTTTCTAAGAATGTTGAGGGCTACTTAAATTGATCTTCTTTGAAATTGTAAATGTTTTGTACCTGTAGAGATTACGTACTTAGATCATTTCTTGATTAAAATGACTATAAAATTTTATACAAGAATTGAAATAAATTGGTATGTTTAAAAATTTTCAAATACAGTATAAAAATCTGAACTTTTATGCACTTTATGCAAACTTTTATACAAATATGCCAAAATATGAAATATTTGCATAAAATATGCACAATATGCAAAATATGCAATATGCGTATTTGCCGAAGTCTATTTATTACGAAGCGAAAATCAACGAAACTATTGTGTCACTTGCAGGACCGTCTTTTTCCGTACATAAAACTTATATAAGCTTAAGATCTGAGCAGATTAAACATTAGGTTCCCTTGTTGTAGATTAAAACATTACAAGAAACCACTGAATTCGATTGGGTAATGGGTTTCAATTTACTAAGTACATTATTTAGCTTAGGGGAAAAATACCAATTTCATATCCCATCAAAAAAAAATCTAAAACAATTCGATCACCTAAAAAGTAATATATATATATATATATATATATATATATATATATATATATATATATATATATATATATATATTTAACCCTTATAATATCCTTTTATGTAAAAAAAAATTGAGAAAAAATAGCTACCGTTTAAAGTTCAAATAAAATGATGATTTTGATTTAAATAGAAATATGGATGTAAGGGAAAAAATCATTTATTTGGTGGAACGAAAAATAAACTTTTACTACCAAAACATTTAAAACACAACGCTATCAATAACACGACCAACAATAGAACACTCTAATAATTGCTAGTCTAAATGTTGAGGTACTTAGGTTTTACCGTGTATAATTATGAAACATATCGATTAGTAGCACAATTACAGTTTATTTAACTTCATGCAAACTATAGATTGCCTAATAGGTATTGAGGAAATGCTTGCAATAATTTCCTCGGTTCAAATTATATTTGCCAGCTTTTAAAAGTCGAATGTTCTTTTCTTCAAAAAGAAAAAAGAAACAATGAGGAACAAGAGCAAAAAACAATAGAAATCAAATACAACTTGGATAGCCTCAACCATGAAAGCACAAAGGCACGGTACAAAAAGCGACTCGATGAAAAGTCCTTACAAGAAAACTTTGATAGTGTTGAGTTGAGCACATTACCTCATTATGATAGTGTGCCACAACAAAAACTCTGGGAAGCTCTCAAAAAAACAAATATTAGTGTAACCTTAATCAAGGCTGTTCAAGACCTCTACAAGAACAACACAAGTAAAATAAAGAAAGGTCAGGGGGTATCATAGGGTTTTACTATCAGCAAAGGACTCAAACAAGGAAGCTGCGAGTCTCCTACTTTATTTAAGATGTACTTGGATGCACATTGAGTTTTACAGACGACCAGATAGTGGTGGCCCAAGACTATGAAGACCTCGAATATATGACCCGTAAACTTATCGAAGAATACGAACTATGGGGGTTAGAAGAAAACATCAAGAAAACTGAATACATGTGTATTGGGGGAATTCAACAAAATCTAATTTTGGAAGAAATACAGCAAAAAATAAATCACTGTCAAAAATAAAAATATTTAGGCATGCAAATAACCATCGATGGCAAAATACATAATAATACAAACATCAAAATACAAAACATAGAAATAACCAGGAAAGACAAGCCATTTGGCAATTAAACAGTGTACTGCGGGATAAAACAATCTCTAAAAAACTAACACAAAATCTATAACAGCATTATAAAAAGCATTGTTACATATGGAAGTAAGGTATGGCCACTGAAAAGAAAAAACTTAAAAGCATTAGAAGCAACAGAAATAGACTTCTGGAGAAAAGCGGCTGGAACATCAAAATTAGACAGAGTCAGAAACGAAAGAATACAAGAAATTATGGATGTTAAGCACACTATAACAGATATTACAACCACATAAAACAATGTCTCAAAAGTGCAGAAGAAGTAGCCCTGGGTAAATATGAAAAAACCGAACGAAGGAAGCCATATTGGTGGGATGAAAAAATCGAAGAAAAAATAAAGATAAAACGGGATAAATACCACAAACACTTAAATATAAATACTGATTAAAGTAAAAACAAATAGCGAGCAGTCCAAATAGACGTGCAAGGTGCAATAACTAAGAAGAAAAACGAAATCTGAGAAAGAAACTGCTTTAGAATAAACACTTACTTGGGGGTAGCTGAAGCACCGAAAGCTGGAAAAAACTTCGATCTCTTTGACAAGATAAGACTAAAGACATCATCTCACCGATCAGCCTAGGTAAATGGGACGAATTCTTCGCAAATCTACTGGTGGAAGAAAAGGCAGAATATTTACAAACACCTCGAACACAATCAGAGGTGCAAGTACATACAATAGCTTCCCCAATTAGGACTGACGACAAAGAAGTACCACGAGTATGCCAAGCATTAAAGAATAGAAAATCACCAGGCCCTGGCAATATCCCACCTGAGCTGTATGTGAGTATCCCACATTTGTGAGTATGGTACTAGCAAATTATACAAGCAGCTAGCCAAAAATTTATTAACGGAGAGAGTACACCAAAAGAGTGGAGGACATCGTTTATCACGACAATACATAAGAAGGGAAGTAAAGATGTATGTATGTGAAAATTATCGAGGAATCGCAGTCCTTAGCACTATCTCGAGAATTTACGGGAAACTTATCAAAAAGAGAATGGAAAATGAATTCTATGATATGAAGGCCGATGAACAGGCTTTAGAGCAGGTAGATCAGGTAAAGTAGCACGAAATCAACCAATACATCTCCTCTACGTGGACCTTAAAAAAGCTTATGATAGTGTGCCACAACAAAAACTCTAGGAAGCTCTCAAAAAAACAAATATTAGTGTAACCTTAATCAAGGCTGTTCAAGACCTCTACAAGAACAACACAAGTAAAATAAAGAAAGGTCAGGGGGTATCATAGGGTTTTACTATCAGCAAAGGACTCAAACAAGCAAGCTGCGAGTCTCCTACTTTATTTAAGATGTACTTGGAACAAGCGATGAAGACATGGAAAAGAAAATGCAGAAACATGGGAATTCCTCTAAACGACGCAATATTGTACACATTGAGTTTTGCAGACGACCAGATAGTGATGGCCCAAGACTATCAAGACCTCGAATATAGACCCGTAAACTTATCGAAGAATACGAACTATGGGGGTTAGAAGTAAACATCAAGAAAACTGAATACATGTGTATTGGGGGAATTCAACAAAATCTAATTTTGGAAGAAATACAGCAAAAAATAAATCACTATCAAAAATAAAAATATTTAGGCATGCAAATAACCATCGATGGCAAAATACATAATAATACAAACAAAAATACAAAACATAGAAATAACCAGGAAAGACAAGTCATTAGGCAATTAAACAGTGTACTGCGGGATAAAACAATCTCTAAAAACCAAACACAAAATCTATAACAGCATTATAAAAAGCATTGTTACATATGGAAGTAAGGTATGGCCACTGAAAAGAAAAAACTTAAAAACATTAGAAGCAACAGAAATAGACTTCTGGAGAAGAGCGGCTGGAACATCAAGATTAGACAGAGTCAGAAACGAAAGAATACAAGAAATTATGGATGTTAAGCACACTATAACAGAGGACATCGGAATAAATCAACTAAGATGGTATGGACACGTCCAAAGAATGGATGAACACAGAATACCAAAAAAAGTATTAAACTGGACACCGCATGGAAGAAGAAAGCAAGGTAGACCGAGATCAAGTTAAAGAGAAGGAATCAATAAAGACTTAAGGGAGAGGGGAGTTGAAGAAAACCTTTGGAACGACCGAGATTAATGGAGACTGAAAATCAGAAAAACGTTATAAACTGATTAACTGATTAATAAAAGTCAAATGTTTTTGTTCTATGCAGAGGGCAATGCACTTATTTGATGAATCGTAGCATTTTAGTGAGATTATAAATATATTTTCGAGACTAATTTCGGACGCCTTCTATTATAAATTTTTACCTTAACAACAACTATAGTGTAATAATTCAGTAGCTGTCAATAAAATTATATTTTACTCCACGACTTCAACATTTTATTTTATAATCGTCGATCGAGAAGAATCGGACACATTGAATTAAAAACAATTCTAAATTATAATTACCTTAGAATTTGTTCAACGAATATGGATGCAGATCAAAAATAGATGAGCTGCGTATAATCGTAGAGATGTCCAATTCCAAGAACGGCATTGCTGTCTTTACAAAACTGAAACTGGCATTGCTTGTGGCAGGTAATACTCATTTCAGTGGACCGGTGGGAAACTTCAATAGCCACAGCATACCTTAAACGTATAGTGAGACAGATAAAAGACAATAACTTGGCACTATTGCCTTTATTCTTTGTCAGCAAAATCTGGAGGCAAAGTTACAATCCAGAAAACTGCTTCAGAAGCTCCAAAATCAATGACAACTGCAACAAAGAAGTCCATTAACCCAATACACATCATAAACCTGTAGAGATTCAAGTACATGCAGCAATAAAAATAACAAAAAATCTCTTCGTAGACAAATTAACTTTAAAAAAACCAAATGAAAAATTTTATAATAATCAGAGCTTACATAGAGAACTATGACACATTTGTGACAATAGTCAAATATTAAGGCGATATGTATCCAGAAGCAGCAGACGGTATTTCATACTAAGATTTTTCGAGGCATAAAAAAGTATTCTGGCCAAATAAGAAAACTATATGAGGAAAACTAATTTAACGAAAAAACGATAGCTTGTGGAAATAGCGCTGGTAGGGATGTCTAGCGAAGCAAGACAAACAAAGTAGATAAAGAGCCTCTACCGCATATTGGTGTAAACCAAATAAAAAACTTTCTAAAATTGATCCTGTCACCAAAAACCTGATTCCAGGATCTCTTTAACAATTGTCGAGATAGCTTCAAAACTTAGAGGAAAGTTAAAACAATAGCGGTTTAAAGCCGATTCAGGACCAAGACTTACTCAAAAACTGCCGTCTGAAATTTTTATTTTATAATACCTTTTTTTTAAATCTAGTTGACGAGAATATCACACCCCAACAAGCTGGGCTTAGACAAGGTAAATCATGTAGCAGCCAAACTTTCAACCTCGCAAATCTTATAGAAGATGGATACGAAAATAAGCAAATGATAGAGCTTGCATTCACCTGAGCTTCACTTACAATACAGTAAATCATGAAAGGCTATTGACAAAACTCTATAATATACTCAAAAATTATCACCTAGTAAAACCTGTTGAGTTCTTCTTACAAACCTGACGATTATATGTTATGCTGAAGGAAAAGAAGAGCCGATAGAGAAGACAAACTAGTATAGCGAAATAGTCCAAGTACGATGAGATGGTGCTCTTACTTTTGAAAAAACAAAAACACCAATATTTTTGGCTTCACGCTAGATAGGTAGCTTATATAGAGATCATCATCATTATCCAGCTTATCGCGTTCACTGCTGGACATGTGTCCTCCATATACCTCCAGCAAATTATATTTGCGTAAGGTTCATTCAATTATGATTTAGTGTCCGTATGTTTTCTGCCCGTCACGTATGTGGTATTATTCGGCTTCTATTATCTTCACGGGGTCTCCATATCAATTATCTCTTAGTCCATCTATCATCACTGAGTCGTGCTACATGTGCTGCAAAACTTCATCTTAGCCGTGATATGTTTTCTAAGATCTTTTCTTTTCCCGTTCTTCTGCGAATCTCTTCGTTCTTAACGCGGTCTGTAAGTTTAATTCCCAATATTGATCTTTCCATTTACATCTGTTTGTTTCCTAATTTATTAACGCGTTTTTATGTTGTGGCGTATGTTATAACTTTAAGTACGTATTACATATCCTTGAAATGCTCCTCACATCTCCTAAGGATGTTTTCCTTACTAGCTGCTATGTTTTCATCCTTTCTTTTTTTTAACCTTAGGTTTGAATTATTTTTTTTGCCGCTTATCTTTCTGTAAAACCTTCTGGTATCATTGTAGTTTCCAAGTGTGGTATCCAATTCTTCCATCGTTTTATTCTTATATTCTCTTTTGTGTTTGTTCTTAACCCTATATGCATGATTTGTTCTTGTATTAGCTTCCTTGCTTTTAGAATTGAACTAACCCCTCTTTCTTTAAAACTCGTTATATCCTAGTATCGGATTTATTGGATTTGCTTCAGATTTTATGACTTTTTTAAATACATCCAATTCACCACTTATTGTGTCTTCGGATTCTATATCTAAGGTAGTTATTAGCTCACTGATCTTCTGCTGGTATATTTTCACTACTTGGTCATGCTTCAAGAGATGAGTCTACCGTCTAGAAGAACATGGTAAATTTGATTCTGAGTGAGTCCATCCGACGATGTCTATGTCAAATTATGTATCCTAATATGGAAGAAGTAAGTTCTACCAACCACCATGCCTCTCGAGGCTGCGAAAATTTGATTTAATTTTGTTTGGGATATTTACTCGGTCTTGTACCAACTGAGTTTTTTTAAAAAAATACTCCAGTGCTGCTGTAAGGAGCTAGGATGACATCGTGTTTCCTTGTTTTTAACACCTCTCTCCAATGGGAACTCAGTTTTTTCATAGACTTACATACTTGCTGTTGATTTTTTATAGTTGTTCTAAATTGAGTGGGTGTTTCTGTAATCCACTTGTAACTGGGTGTTTATCGCATCGAAAGCCTTTTGAAAATCAACAAAACTTAGTACTAGTCAACAATTGTATATTATCGTTTTCTCTATTAACGTTTTTAGCGCTACAAAATGATCATGGGTACCGAAACCTAAGCGAAAACTGGTATGGCCTATTGGTTATTAAAGGTTCAGAGTATGTTTTAGTCTACAGGTTTCGGTAAAAAGTTTATATAAATGGGAGAGAAGGCTTATATATCCATAGTTTTCAAATACCATAGATTATAGATTAATATCATTTAAACGTTTTCAAATAATTTGAAATTATGCTGTCATATAGATATAAGTTGAATAGATTTTAAATTTTTTCGAGAGCATACAGATACCACTATGAAAATCGCATCAGAAAGTCACAGTTAGAATTAAGATTGCTAGAAAACTGATCATGTCAAGAAAGCTGACTTCATCTTCAAGGAAACATGCAGACTAACACCAGTCTATATGAAGTCAGCTCCAGTAGAAAAACTCTACAGGGCTGCCGTTTTTGATAGCCCTGATGGTCGCAGAAAAGCATACAAATTTTTGAAACAATCCAAGAATACAATTGATATATGCTAACACTTATCTGGAACTGAATGAAAATCCAAAAGATTAAGATCTCGTCTACCTACACATCTACGAGATGCCCAACGGCGCAAACTCGAAGTGGCCAGTATGCAGAACAGTAATCAGATAAGAATTAGCACCATTGAAAATGAACCAAATAAATTGGGACATTAGACACGAAACAGATAATAAATGCAAATTCGGTGCCATGCAGAACAAGAACCATGTACTGAATTGTCGTAACACCTTGGTCCTGCAACCTTAACTATCTAAGGTTTAACAAGCAAGAATGATTAAACCAAGTATTGGGCCCAAAATTTTTAAATTCCAGATACAAAAAAATTAAGTAAAAAAGGACCAAATACCCAATGTACTATAATACTGAATTAAATTGTATTGGGAAAAATTCATATTAATAGAAGTATTAGAGGAAGAAATTAAATAATACCAGATATGCAGATAATAGGGTAATTGCTGATGATTGCACAAGTCTTGAGAGCAATGCACAAAGTAACATAAATTAGTAGGGAATACGGGTTATATCTCAGTTGTACACATGCAATTAGATGGCTAAAGAATATATATAACATGGTTCTATCAACACGTAAAATATAATGTCTAACTGTATGGAAGGAGCCAAAAAGATGCAAACTAAAATTGAAGGAAAATCATAAAATAAGTAATGTCATAAATATTGTAGATTAGATATAACGAATTAACAAGTACTGGCTGAAACAATACTGCATATTTAACAAGTTATTTAAAATAGTTTAAATTGATTGACCTATAGTTTGAAAAATACGTACCAGAATATAATTCTCTATTTTTAACAGAACAACATTTTCTACTTTAATAAAAATATATATTGAACAGAAAACACTAATTGCAATGACTAATTGTATTTTAATTATAAGTTCAAATTAATTTTAATTTTTAAAAGAAACTTGAATTATCCTTCATCAGTAATACTGTTTGTCCTACGTTTTTAATAATTTAAAAATAATAAACAAACTAATATAAATTTTATAAACGAAAAACATTCAGTTGAACATCTAGTAATTAAAATACTTTTGAAAACTGTAAAAAAACATAAAAAAAGTAAAAAAACATTTACCTTACCAAATATCTCAGAAATTTTTAGCAGAATGTTTCAAAACAATATTATGAGGTTTGTAATATGCCAAAAATTAAGATCAGATATATTTATTCGTCTTTTATCAAAATTCAGTTAAAATCATGAATTAAAACGTTATATTTGTAATACATAGACATTTCCAAAGTGGCATTACGACATTATTGTAGAGGTAATGGATTGTGTCAAGAGCTGTGAGTCATACCGACGCACTACAAAAGTTTACGTTTAAAAAAAGTTCTAACTATCCTCAATTACGGCCGCTTAATTTCATTATGAATTAATGGAATTAAAATATGCAAGCTACAACAGTATGTGTGAAGATGAAAATACATACCGTAAATATAAGTTCAATATATTGTCCTCCTAGACACTCCATTAACAGTGAACAATATAAAGAGTTTATGAACACTTAAGGAAAAAGATACATCATCGGTGGCGACTTTAATACAAAGAATACCCACTGAATCTCTAGGCTAACTACAACTAAAGGAAAAGAAGTATTGTCAGCTGTTAAAGAACAAAAGGGTGAACTATAATCACTATTGGTAGACCAATATACTGGCCTACCGATAGGAACAAAATTCCAGACCTGATAGATTTCTTTATTTACAAAAATATCTCAGCTAACTATCTGAATATTAATGACAGCTAGAAGAACATGAACTCTAATCACTCACTGATAATTTTAAATATGAGTAATACAGTGATTAAAAAAGAGTTTAATTCATTATTGACTAATTTTTATAAAAAATATCCAACACGTAGCTTGGGAAAATACTCCAAAAATAACTTCTAGAACAATAACGAACAACTATCCAAAAGAAATCAGAGAACTCGTAGTAGAAAAAAAAAAGGTAAAAAAACAATAGCAGCAATACAGAGCTCCACGAGACAAAATTAGTCTAAATAATGCTACACAAAAACTAAGAAGGAATATACAGAATATAAAAAATTCAACAATTGATTCCTTTTTAAGTAATTTAGCAGCTGATCAGAACACAGATCATTAAGTGGATTATTATCAATCACGAAGTGGAAATTGAAACGTCAATAAACAGATCATTCGTTATGGAAGGCAAAAAAAAAATTAAGAGACCAATAATTATTAACAAAAAACAGAACGATTTGCAGATCATTTAGAAAGCACGTTCAAACCCGACGAAAATGATTGTCAAGAACTGAGATGGGAAGAACCATTCCAAACCGAAGAAAGAATAACGTTGGCATCATTTAGAGAAGTATCAACAGAGATAATAGAGAATATAAGATCCTAAGAAAGCTCCAGGATATGATCTCATAACAGGAGAACTATTAAAAAATCTACCAAGAAGAGCCATTGTTAAGCTGACACACCTAATAAGTGTTGCTTTTAGATTGAGATATGTTCCCAGACTCTGAAAAGTAGTCGAAGTCATTATGATCGCCAAACTAGGTAACCTCCTAATGAAGTGACATTCTATCGACACTCCTTTCGGTGATGTCAAAACTATTTGAAAAACTACTATTGAAAAGATTAAAACCAATAAACAAATAAACCACAGAATAGCGAATATAATAGAAAAAACATTAGAAGAAAAGAAAGTCTGGTCTACAATCTTAGTTTCAACTATACACTAAGAACGTTAATGCCTAAACAGTATTCAGAAATCTTAGAATTATACATTGCGAATAGATATTTTAGAGTAAAACAAGAAGTGTACATCGATTTAAGGGAGATCAAAGTTGGCATGCCACAAAGAATCGATAGTTGCAATATTTATGTAAAATGAATATTTATTAAAATATTTCTCTTCGCGCCAATGATGTGAAGTCAACAAATGTGTTTATGATTTCTTTTTAACTGATTGCACAGTAAACAGACATAAAAAATTACGAACAATCTAAAACGTTTAGAACTGCTCTTTTTTAATTGCACAAGTATGTTTTTCGTAACTACATAACTTCAATTACAAATTCCACTTAATACCGCCTTAGTGGAGACCTTTCCCATGACCTGTGATCGTTTGTACTTTAAAAGTTTAAATTTTACGTTTTTTGGACATAATATCATGCCTCATATTTGTTACCAAAACTCAAAATCGAAATTTCATGTTGTACATGGTATAATACATGGTTCATGGTACAAATTTTATAGTTCAGAAAATATGTTTATTTAAATATATAGTTCAGTGAGATTTTTGATGGAAAACTCGTAAGTGTGTAAATCTTGTTAAAAGCGACTTTTAGAAACGAATTTCTAAATGACGTATTCCTTACTATAGAATAGACTAGAGTTTATTTAGTCAATATACAAAAATAGTTTTGTTTTTGACAAGTCAAAGGAATAGTGACAATTTACATACATACGTGTAAAAATTTTTTTACGAATTTAAAGATTACAAACAGATATTTAATATTAACACTTTAATAAACGATAAACATACTAAATGAAAATATAAAAACATGAAATATCATCATAATAGACAAATACCCTGACCAAACTAGTACTATTGAGTAAAAGGTGTACTTAGGTACTCCGTTTTTGAATAGAAACAATGTTTCAAAAAGTGTGATTTGATTTTAATCTTAAACGATAACAAGTGAAGAAGTAAAAGTTTACTTCATCTAGCAAAAAGTTATACAAACCAACATCAGTCGAATTTTTTATGCTCTTTGTCAACCTAAAACATTGTGCTCTAATAGCATCTCTAGATCGTGATCATGGAAGTTGGAGTTTATGTTAAACTTACCTTTGTTGGCATTAATTTCAATCATCGTCCCATATATACCTAAAGAGTGAAGGTAGTGGCATAATACCTAAATCCATAAATAAAGGTTTAAAGTGTGCCCTATACTCTGCTCTTGCAAGTATCCTCACTACCCTTTTTTGTAGTTTAAGAATTCGATCTGCGTGAAAATAATTGCCCCAAATAGTTATTCCGTACTATAAATGGCTATGGAATAGTGCAAAGTAGCACATTCTATGGGTATTTTTAGGAATCATATAAACTAAGTTGCGTATTAAAAATATACTTGTAGCAAGTCTAGAACTTAAGTAATCTGTATGAGCACTCCAATCTAAATTATCATCTAGAATGATTCCTAATAGTGTAACACTATTTCTTGAGATATACTTCCAATCGGAACTAAAAATCAAATTCTTATTTTTCTCTTCATTTAGGTTCAGCCCAATATGTACAAACCAGTCGTTTGCTTTCTGGGTATCACTATCTATTTTCATTTTTAAATTATGCTGAGTAATATCAGTATTAATGAGAGTTGTATCATCTGCAAAGCAATCAAATTTTATAGGAAAAGTATAGTGAAATAAATCGTTCAGATAAATAAGAAACAAACGAACAAATATCGAACCTTGAGGAATCCCATATTCAACAGTGTTAAACTCAGGATAGCTGTTATTAGAAAAAACTGCCTGTTTTCTATTTGTTAAGTATGATCTAAATAGATTAAAAGTGTTTTCCCTAATACCGTATTTATGCATTTTTTCCAACAGTAATTCATGCGACACACAGTCAAAAGCTTTGGATAAGTCACACAACGTCGAAGACACAAAATGACCTTCCTCCAAGCCATCAACTTTATCTCTCACAATTTTCTGTATAGCTAGTGTAGTGCTACTTTTTCTAATGCCATATTGATTACAGTGAAGTATTTTGTGTTTTTCTAGATATTCTATAAAACGACATTTAGAATACTCTCAAAATTTTTTCCGAAAATGGGAATGATTGAGATGGGACGATAATTTCCAATTTCATCTAAAACTCCCTTTTTGAACCCTGGTAGCACTTTTGTTTCTTTTAATATATCTGGGAGATCCCTTCAGTAAGACAATGATATATATATACATCGGTTTAGAACGTCTTTCGACGTTGTCCGATACCTAAACATCATCTCTTCCTATCTTCGCAGTCGTTTGTTGTTAAATTTCTTTCGCTCATGGACTTGTTTACGCCGTGTTGCCATTCTAATCTGGGTCTTCCTCTTTTCCGTCGACCTATCGGTTGCCATTCTATTACTTTTTTGGGGAGTCTTGATGCTGGCATCCGTTGAACATGCCCATACCACCTTAATTGTTTCTTCACTATATCTTGAGTTATATTTCCTTCTATTCCCATACGTTGTTTTATTACATCATTTCTGATTCGGTCTCGTCTGGAAATACCTAAAGATCTTCTCATTGCATCCATCTCTACTGCTTCTATCCGCTTTTTGTTCTTTTCACTAATTCTCCATGTTTCAGCGCCATAAAGAAGAGTAGTTTTAATCATGGTCTCATATATATTAAATTTCCTTCCTTTCGTTATCTCTTTACTCCACAGTATACTATTGAGACATCCTAAGACTTTCTTTGCTTGAGTGATTCGTTTTTCTATTTCCCGTGTATCAGTTCCTGTATTGTTAAAGGCAACACCCAAGTAGTCATAGCTCTGACAGCAGGAAATATGTTGTCCGTTTTCGAGGTCTATGTTATCTGACTCGTTTCCAATACAAAGATATTTGGTTTTTGTTGTATTGACATTCATTCCCCAGTCGTTATATTCTTCCATCAGTTTTCTTAGCATGTACTGCATGTCTTCCCTGTCGGTCGCTAGCACTACCTGGTCATCAGCAAACTGGAGTGTATATATACATTTATTGCTAAGCTCTATACCCAGTAAGACAATGATTATAAAGTTTAATTAATTCGTCAATAATTATATCGATTGTTTACACAATTATTTTTTTGTTTAAGAAATAAAAATCTGTAAAGTGTGAATTTTTCAATATATGCAAAACATTCCTGATTTCAGTATCACTAACAGGTAATAAAAATAAAGAGTCGCATGGAGAATGTACATCTTTCAAAAAATCTATTGCTACATTTTTAGTTGTAAAATTAAAAGAATTACAAATATGTTTAGCTACTGAATTAAAGTAATTATTGAAATTATTTGATGTAATCGTACTTGGACAGAATTTTTTATTTTGAAATTTATTTCTGTGATAATTTATAACTTTCCAACTGTCACGAGTTATATTTTCTGAATTGGAAAAGAAATTCTCATAAGCCAGTTTTTTCTTTAATGATATTGTTGATTTATAGTGCTTCTTAAACTTTTTATACTCACTATATTTCTTTGTAACATCAGCAATTATCTTGACTGTGGAAAGATTTTCTCGGATTACAATTAGTTCATCATCAAACCAAGAAATTGGAGCTTTACTATGAGTTCGTGATTTTTTTATTGAAAAATTAATTTCAGTTCACTTTGCATACATTTTGATAATAGATTGAGCTACTTCTGTTGCTGTTTTGAGAAAAACAACTGAAGCCCCGTCAACGTTATTTAACCACTGTTTTAACATTAAGATGTTAAAACAGTTTACCATTACTTGTTATATGTCTTCTGTATGTATTAGCACTACGACTTTTTTCAAATTTAATTTTTAAATAGAGAAATTGAGCAAGATGATCAGAAATACATGGGTCCACAATTCCACAACCAACTATCTCACTGCTTATGTTTGTTAAGATGTTATCTAAACAAGTTGCTGATGTAGTTGTGATTCTAGTAAATTCATTAGTTTATGGTTAAGCCAAAAGTAGAAATTATATTACGGAAACTGTTTAATTCATTAGAATCTTTTTTGAAATCAATGTTAAAATCTCCAATTATTATTATTTCTAAAAAATTAGCATAGCAAAACACCAATAACTTTTTAAATAGGTCTAGAAAAACTTTAAAAAACCCATTTCCAGTTCTATACACTGTTACTAAAATAGTTTTTATATCTATAATTTCTAATGCACAAAATTCACCCTCATATTCATATGATATATCATTACCCTCATATTCATCATAAGACCTCCATGTTTCCTTACCTTCCGACAATAAAAAGTTGACAAAAAATACCCATCAAGCTTTAATGTTGTTAATTCGTTTTCTCTGAGCCAGTGTTCAGCGAAACAATATATTGTATGTTTTTATATTCCCCATTTAAACTTATTTTAACAATTGCTGCCTGTCACCATTTTTTTATTATGTAACTGAAAGATCACTAAAGATAATGAACAGGCATTTACTCCGAAATTGGCTAATTTATGTGTCATGGTTCAGAACGTTTTTACATTTACTTTTAAAAAATTAATTAATTAATATTCTGTAATGTCATTGGTAACACATGATTATATTAATAAACTAAAGGACATATTATGCTTACCACACGTATACACAAACTGCGATTCGGAAATAAGAAAGGCAAGTGATAATAATTAATCATTTTGGTAAATACCATATACATTTGACATTTTTGCATTAACTTTATTAACTTCTTCACTTTAAAATAGAATTTATACGTATTTAGTTTTGTAATAAATGTACAAAAATATTTTTTTTCTGCAGCCGTCCTGAAAGTTAAACTTTCGATATAATTTATTAAATCGAAAGTACCATTTTACACAACTCGTACCAAAAATAGCTACATTCGGGACTAATTTTTTTACTTTCGAGACGATTTTGAGTAGCTAGGTAACGGCTATGACAACAACATCAACTTTGTATTTTATTATGATAACTAGACTTCGGCAAATATGCATATTGCATATTTTGCATATTGTGCATATTTTATGCAAATATTTCATATTTTGGCATATTTGTATAAAAGTTTGCATAAAGTGCATAAAAGTTCAGATTTTTATACTGTATTTGAAAATTTTTAAACATACCAATTTATTTCAATTCTTGTATAAAATTTTGTAGTCATTTTAATCAAGAAATGATCTAAGTACGTAATCTCTACAGGTACAAAACATTTACAATTTCAAAGAAGATCAATTTAAGTAGCCCTCAACATTCTTAGAAAGTCTCGGTCACTGAGGCATTCAGTTATTGGATAATCGCTAAGGGTTCGCTCATTTGCATTTTATGATCTAATCCCCAAATCTATCTACAATTTATTGTATCTTAACAGCAGGTAAACGGCTAATAGTTTTGTTCCTAATTTAGGGATTTTCCAAAATCTCCCAGTTTATTGAATTAGGTACCTAAACATTTCTAATTTGATGCTCAGATTTGTAAATCATTTTTGTTTTGATATTCAAAGCGTAAACACTCGTTGTGCGTAACAAAAAGGAAGATTGTGATTTTATAATGCCTAAAACAACCAGTGCTTCAACTTGGAATAAACCTTATAAAGAGCTGTCTATGAATATGGGAAAAATCTACTGTTCAGTCTGTGGCAAAATTGTAAGTATCTAATATTTTCTATTAAATATCTAATATTTCATACATACAGGGTGTTTCCAAATGACACTTACAACGTTTGACTGTAGATACTTCTCGAAAAATTGAACAAAACGATATAGTTAATGAGGGGTCAAACTTATTTACTTTTCGAGATACAGGGTGTTAAAATTAAAAAAAATTAAATTCTTTTAGTTAATAACAACAATAACTTTAAAACCAATAAACGTATTTACTTGAAATTTAGTACTCGTAGGTTGTTTTTAAATGAAAAAGAGCTACCTTTAGTGAGAAAAAATTGTCCATGGTACAATACAATGGTGTGTATTTAGAAAAATTTTTCACCTTTACTTTTTTTTATGAAGTCAGCTATTCTAAAACATAATTATTTTTATTGTAATTGAATTAACAAAAAAAAACTTTTGTTGAATTTTAAAATAAGTTATATGATGTACTAATGGTTAGTAACAAAAACTAATTTGTGGATTAATACTGCATTTAAAACACTTAGCGAGTGTTTTTTTTTCCAAACCAGTTATTTGATTAACCAAAAACACCTTGTATATTTTTATATTTTAAAGGTTGGGTTAAAATAAAGGTTTTTATTTTTATTTATAGATAGCATGTGAGAAGAAATTTCAGATAGACCAACATGTAAGAACTGCTTCACACATTGCAAAAAAAGGAAAAATAGGAGGAAAACATCAAACTTCAATGGCTAAATGTTTCCAATCTACTTCAAAAAAATTAGATGAGCAAGAAACTTTTAATGAAGACTTGTGTCGCGCATTAGTGTCTGCAAACATACGGCTTTCAAAATTAGCAAATGTAAATTTTAGTTCGTTTCTAAAAAAATATTGCAAACTTAATGTTCCAAGTGATCGGTCTCTAAGAAGAAATAATGTGAACGGGCTATACTTGTCGGTGTTAATTAATATTAAGGATGAAATTGCAGATAATAATTTTTACATATCTGTAGACGAAACCACTGATTCCTCAGGAAAGTATATTGCTCATTTATTGATTGGTGTTCTTAAAGAAGATACCTTACCAAAATCTCATCTTATTTCATGCCAGCAACTTGAGAAAACAAATGCTTTAACAATTTCGCGTTTTATACAAGAAACATTAGCAACTTTTTTTCTTCCGACAACTATTCCTTCTAATAAATTACTGCTTATTTTATCGGATGCTGCTCCTTATATGGTGAAAGCAGGACAAAATTTAAAAATATTTTTCCCAGATTTAATACATGTTACTTGTGTAGCGCATGGATTAAACAGAGTTGCAGAGGAAATACGAAAAAAGTTTCCTCTTGTAAATACCATGATATCCAGTGTCAAAAAAGAATTTCTTAAATCTCCTATAAGAATTCAACTTTATAAAGAAATGCGATGGGGAACATGGTTAGAAGCAGATAATTTTTATGCAGATCATTTTGTTAAAATAAAGAACATAATTGATACGTTAACAGATGAAAGTTCCCAATCTCTTTTGGATTCTAAACAAACTTTTCAGAGTAACTTGCTTCAACAAGAACTTTCATTTATAAAATCAAATTTTAGTTTTGTTCAAAAAACAATTACTCAGTTAGAATCACCAAAACTGTCATTGTTCGAAAGTACAGCATTAATAAAAGAATTTGCGTCATGTTGTCGGAACGTTAGAGGTAATATTGGAAAAGATACTTTAAAAAATTTGAAGCTACTATGGAAAAAAATAAAGGTTACCATATTATTTCTGAAGTAGTCAGTGTTCTAGCTGGAAATATTTCGGAAACAATTAATTTAGAACCAAATGTTTTGGTTAGTTTGAAAAATGCTCCCGTTACATCAGTTGATGTTGAACGAAGTTTTTCCATATATAAATATATGTACTCAGACAGAAGCCACAAGTTTTTGTTAGAAAATTTTGAACACCACTTGGTCATTTATTGTTACCATAATTCTAAATAAGTTTATTCATACTTAAAAATGATGTAGTTACTTAAAATAAATGTAAATCTTAATGAATAGTAGAAAATATTTAGTTATGTACACTTTTTTTTTAAATAAAATTGTTACTATTTTACGATTTTTTTATTTATTTGTATGCATATTTTGTAAAATATTTGAATATTTTCTGGTAAACACGTGCATATTTATGCGCATATTTTCTACATTTTTATTTGCATATTTGCCGAAGTCTAATGATAACGCTTGTCATTTAAGATTCGTGTGTTTTCGCTCAGTTTTTCGTTTTTCAATTCCAAGAAATGGAAATCAGCAATGAAAGTGGGGAAACTGCTAAAGCCGCTATTTATGAATTATTGCCGGTAAAGTTAAGAAAGAGGTATGAATTGGTCTACGATTTATTTCAAAAATGGAGCAATGAGGGCTAATAGTGGTGGTACTATAACCAACTTGAAAAGACACGGAGGATGGAAATCAACTAACGTAGCAGAGGGATACGTAGAAAATTCTTTAAGAAATAAAATTCACATGGCTTCACAGATTGAAAATGGCCGCAACCAAGTTAAGTCAAGTCAAGTAACACGTCTAACACTAATTTCAATACTGCCACTTCTGTTAATATTCCTAACAATATCAATGTAAATAATTGTTATAATTGTGTTACTAATATTCATGAGTAGATTTTTCTAATGTTGAATTCACGGGAGTAACTTTAAAGTGTTTAATAAAAGTTTATCTATATTTTCTTTTCACCATACAAAACGGCTACAGAAAAAATATTGTACGTAACATGATCCAAAAGTAATTTTACAAGACTCACAGGATTCCAGGGTGTGCCGTAGGCTGTAGCTGGAAACCCAGGCGAGCCGTAGCTGGAAACTTCCTATTCATATCGTAAAATATCACTTTCGGAACTTGTTACGTTAATTATTATTACCAACAGTTATACAAAAAGCGATATATTGTTATAACGACAAACTTACGAAAGTACAAATATATGATCGCGTTGAAAAGGGTGGATCTCCACCATTTCCTGGCTGGAAGGCGAAGAATTTCCCGGCTGAAAAATCTACGTACGTGGTTCAACACAACACAGAAATCTTTTCAGAGCCGAAGTTTGCAAAATACAGATTGCCATGATGGTCGCCAATATCCGAAACGGATAGGCACTACAAGACGAAGAAGAAGAATGGTTTAGTGATGAAGATATGGTACTTTAGATGGTCCTAAAAGATTAAAGTTGTTTTTTATATATCCTGATTTTTTATTAGTTTTATTATCTCCTTTGCTAGCTATAATGAAATACATCGCACTTCATCTTGTTGGACATTTTTTGACGCGCCTTCTACTGCGGGCGTTTAAGCTTTAGCCCCGCAATGTCAGGGTCTTCTTGCATTGAGGCCACAATTTTGTGGCATTGCTTTGGTAGAGGGCCTTCTCCAAGATAACTTTACTTATTTTAACGACCGCCGCTAATAAGGTTAAGATAGTTATTGTAAAGGTAAAAGTTTATCAACAAGATATAATATTAATTTCTAGGTAAAATATTGGTATTAGTAATTATTAAACTACATTTATTAAAAATCACAACGAAAGAACATTATAGCGTTGATTGATTAACCCAAATTTTAGTTATTCAATCAACGATTATAGCTTTTTATATTCTATATACGGGACTACTTTTTTTCAATATGTGTTATGTAATATCGGTAATAATTAAAATATGCCTCAAACAACCTAAAAATAAATACCTACTTTAGTGTAAATTAATTAATTTACATAGAAGTATAATATAACAGCTTGTACTTACTCTATGAATAGTAAAATTCAAACTAGCGTGTTAGTAGGTATAAAAATAAAACGGTTTTATTTTTCGTTAGTAATTAAACAAAGATTTATTAGGCGTTTATTAGGATATTTCATTTAGTCCCAGAAGATTTATGTAATTTTGGGGTTTATCAATGCCACTTTTAATAATCGAGAATAATATTGAACTTTAGAACGAGAAACAAGAACGTTGAAACGTTAATGTGCTTTGAAGTGTAAACTTCAAAGCACATTAACAGTTCAACAAATCTTATTTATAACAGTAATAATCTTGCAATTTGACATTGTAATAATCTTGCAACAGCAACAGAATAGTGTTCATACAAAGTGATCCTTTATTTCAAAAGGTTACAGTGGCGCACTTCTGGTAGATAGACAAACTACTCCTGATGTAATCCATGCGGTTTTGAAGCGAATGTTCTATACTGGCGTTGTATTACTTTTCTTTATAGTAAAATGTTAAGGCAAGCGTCACGAAAGTAGCGTCACAAAATACGAAACGCAGTTCGTAGTTCGCAGTCACAGACGAGGTGAGTCCGTTATACAATATGTAAACATTTCAATTTTATTACAATTTATAAAACATCTATAAAATAAATAAATTAATAATAAAATTACTTTATTCAATTTTTTTACGTAGTTATTTCATTTTAATTGTATTTTTTTAAATTTAATGTTAACATATGACAGCTAGCTTTATTTTTTTTTGATATTTATTTGTTTTGTTTGTTTAAAAAAAGGTTAATCTCTGTGTGGTAACATTTGTAAGTTTTTGTAGTATCTCCAATCCCTAGAGTTTGTAAACGGACACATGTAAGTTTTTTTATTCTGTATTTTGCAACTATTTATATAGTATATTTTTGGAGCAATCTGTATTTTTGTAACTGTTTGTTAGAGACACAAATAAATGTTTAATTTATTGCTCCAACCATTTTTTTATTTTAGTTTAGA
Source organism: Diabrotica undecimpunctata (assembly GCF_040954645.1). Lineage (NCBI taxonomy): Eukaryota > Metazoa > Arthropoda > Insecta > Coleoptera > Chrysomelidae > Diabrotica > Diabrotica undecimpunctata. The sequence continues at coordinate 101,162,399 of NC_092808.1, forward strand.
AAAATCTAGAGGCCAAAAAGGCCAAATTGTCTGAATAAAAGAGATGACGGCATCCGGTTACCTTCGGACATGGAGACCTCTTATAAAGAAAATATCGTCCGCTCCACCCTCCAATTAAAATCCTGCCGTTAGATACGTTCGCGATAAGTCGCGCGCCAATCCACGTGCTAATCCCCATACCAACCCCCACGCCAACCTCCACCCAAACCACGTCACCATCGACGGTATAAATGAACCGTCTGCTATTCCCAGTAGCAGTAATGCATTTATTACTGATCAGTGTAGTAGTGTCTGGGTGCTCGGAAGACTAAGAACTCGGAAGCCCTAAAGAAGACATCAGAAATGATCCCAAAAGCTCGGCGCAGTGATAGTATATATTTACATGTCATACTACATGTTAAAGCCAATATAACTACTTTTCATTTAAACTATTATTATCATCAGTAATAACTTCATTAGGATATCAAAACATAATACAGCACGATATGAAAAATCGCAGTATTATATGGATATAAGTCTTTACAATCATCTTCCCGACAATATTAAATCTAAAAGAAATTTAAATAAATTTCGAGATAAATTTAAATTTTTTCTATTGCAAAATTGTTTCTAGAGTTTCTTAGTGTTTCTAGAGTTCTATTGCAAAAGTGAATATCTGGATGACGTAAATAATTATTCCTATGTACATTTTATCTTTTTATTCTAAAATTGTCAGGTTTCTTAAATATACATAATATATCATGTAAATGATCTTTCAGGATGAATAAATTATCCAGGTTTAGCCATAAGGCTCACACTCCCTCTAATGAGAAAATTTACTCATCCCAGCTACCCACGGTATCAAAAGGATTGAGCTCTGGTGGGACTCTTTCCGTGTTATCGAAATCTGGGTGACGTGATACGTCGGTGTATCTCCCAAAAATTTTCGCACGCATCTGGACGTCTAAAATAGCACAGCTTTTTGCATGATCTTATATAGATGTTCATTTAGACCCAGCTTTTTTATGTTGTCTAGGAGGTTCTTCCGAATGACTCCAGTAGTAGAAAGAATAATAGGTATCGGCGGCTACTTTCCATTCTTCATTGTCTGCTTATTTGTATTTCCAGATCTCTGTACTTGGCGATCTTTTCGATGTATTTAACACGCAGAATATTATTGTTGGGTATCGCCACATCGATTAGCGTTGTTTGTCTTGTTAGTTTATTAACTAGCACGAGATCTGGTCTATTATGTGCTACAGTTTGGTCTGTGAGCACAGTGCGATCCCAGTATAGCTTGTAGTTGTCATTATCAAGCATACTCTCAGGAACGTATTGGGAATATGGGAGATGGTTTGTTTGGAGTAGTCCCAATTTGAAAGCTATCTCTTGATGAAGGATCTTCCCTACTGAGTCTTGCCGTTCCTTAAATTCAGTTGCAAAATATTAAATTATTATAATTTCATAATATTATTTTTATTGCCATATCTATCTTAGATGTTAGAATTAGTAAACATCAATCTTATATCAAAAATAGACAATTTAGTATATCTCAAATATGTAGACCCGCATGGGTAAATGAACATGAGTTCACCCAGTCCTGAAAGAAACAGGTGCTAAACAGAGAAAAATCAAAGAAGCTACTACAATTATGTTAAATGAAACAAATTAGGGGAGGGTCCTGTACCTTGAGCCGTCTTAGATCTCCCCACTAAATATATTGTTATTTCATGTGAATAGGCTGGCATCAATGTAAACCATCGCCTGCGCATTAAATACGAATTTTTTCATGAAATTTTGATTTTTGGGAGTTCAAAGTAAGTAACTTGTTTCCTGATAATTCTTGTTTTATGTAGAACAAACAAAAGTTAGTATAAAAGCTATTTATTGCATATAATACTATACTTATACATAATTTATCTGATTTAGTTTTTGTTGATTTTATCCATTATTTAGGGGTTATGCGATTTTGTTTACTCTTTTATGCATGGTCATGTACCATGAGCCAGGTTGGCCACGTTGAGCCGTGGCCCAAGGTGCATGATACCTCTAACTTAATTTGCTGGTTGTATTTTTTAATTGAAAGACTGTGTGTAGTAGTTGAAAATATAAAAAATAGCCGGATACAATCTTAAGCAAATACTTACAATTATTTTTTTTTTATTTACAGATGCCTAGAAGCAAAATAAAGTGAAAAAAATAGGCACCAGTAAAGAGCAAATTACACTAGCTGTAGCTGCAGTTAAAAATGGAATGAGTCAGCGGAGAACCAGCTATAATAATGTTGTATATTCTTATAATGTTTATGGGATTGCTTCCATCAAGAGTTCCATATAGTGGAACTCTAGGGTAGTTACTCGAACTCACTGGATACACATAATTACTTTATTGGTTCTCTATGTACAATAATAGGGAGAATACCCAGTTAACGGATGACAACACTAGTTTCGACTGTTCCACTAGTTTCGACTGTTCAATGTTAATTCTTAATTTATAATAATAATAATCTACTCCTATTATTTTTCAGCTATTTAACTCACGTGTGTTTATTTGTATAATAATATTTACTAATATAATTTGTACATATTATTTAATAAACTTTTGATTACATTGCAAATTCCAATAGGTCAGCGCGTGTTCTAGTTACACCGATATTTTGTCAATGTCATAAACAAACAATCGCATTTAGCAATAAGCAATGAATAATATTATTGAAAGGATTTTAAATGTTAAACTGAATTGGGTTACTTAGATCTGATTTCTGGATGCTTAATTTAATCTAGTTACACGGCGTCGATTTTAATGTTTCGACAGCAACCCTTCAACGACTATTGAAAGTCAATGAAAACGAACTTAAAGATGATAAGCCCTATAAAAATTTTGCGGTAAAACCAGTCTTTAATCCAACAGAGGAAGAAAGTGTCGTAAAATATCTCATTGTTTCATCAAAAATGCATTACATTGGTCTTCACAGAAATCAGCTTGATCTTTAGCGTATGCTTTTGCAAAATCAAATAACAAAAATATTCCTGAATCTTGGAGGACAAATGAAAAAGCTGGAAAGCAGTGGTTCCGTGAGTTTACGAAAAGACATCAGGAACTTAGTCTTGGGAAACCCGAGGCAACTAGCCTTTCAAGGGCTACGAGCTTCAACAGACATAATGTTGAAATTTTTTTAAAAATTTGAAGAAGGTTATTACGAAATAAAAATTTACTGCAGCAGGCGTTTTCGTCATGAATGAAACTGTAAATTTGACTTTTCAAATCCCTACAAAGATAATTGTACCAAAGGGCAAAAAACAAGTAGGCGCTGCTACATCTTGCGAAATGGGCTCAAACGTAACAATGATAGCCTACATTAACGCTTTGGGAAATAGTGTATCGCCCACGTTTATGTTTCCTAGGGTCAACTTCAAACCGTACATGATGAGTGGTGCGCCAGCAGATTCAATCGGATCAGCAATATTTTGTGGTTGCAACATTTTATTGATAAGAAAAGACCAAGCCCTGAGAAAAAAAAGCTATTAATATTGGATAACTAAGAATACCATTGTTCTATTGAGGCAGTAACATTAGCCAAAAATAATGTAATTTTACTAACCTGGCCACCAAATATGAGTCACAAACTCCAACCTTTGGACCTCACCGTTTTTGGGCCTTACAAACAATACTATAATACTGCTTGTGATTAATGGCTTTTAAACCACCCAGGGCAAACAATAACTATATATAACGTCGCTGAATTAGCAGGAACAGCATATTCAAGGGCATTTATGTCAAAAAATATCCTATCTGGATTTAGTGTGTCGGGAATTTGACCCCTAGATGAAAATTTTTGGAGATGATGAATATCTTTTCTCATCAGTAACCGATCGAGAGGATCCTAGTGTTAAAGCTAGAAGTAAAGACGCTTTCCCGTACAGAAATATTTATATCCCCTGAAGAAATACGACTATACCCACAATCATCAAAACGTGCTTTAAAAGATAACAATCGTAAAAAAAACTAAAAGCCGATTTTTGACCTATACTCCAGAAAAGGACGAAATTGAACGATTTTTTAATGAAAGACGACAAAAAGAAGAGCTACAGAAAAGCAAACAAACTATTCAGAACGTGTTTAGTGTTAAAAAGAAAGCTGAACGTCTGATGAAGATGACATATATTCGTCTAGTTCAGATAGTTTAGAGATATCTAATGAGATTTTTCAACCAGAGAAACACAGGTTTGATATCAGAGCTTTAAAGTGAAAATAGCTGTGAAGAAAACAGCGCATTTTTATGTAGCGGAGGTAATACATATCAAAAGTAAGGAATTTCATGTAAAATATTTAAAAAGGTTCTATTTCACGAACAAATTCTTAAAAGAAAGTGACGAGATATTTTCTATTGTTAGAGAATGCATTATTTTGGCTCTACCACAGCCAATCCACCAAGGCTTGTCAGAAAGACAAAAGAATATGTTAACTTTTGGAATTGCTTTTTCGTCCTACAAGGTTAAATAGTTAAGTTGCGATGTTGTATAAAATAAGATTGTAAAATAAACCCTTATTAATGATTAATGTTCGTCTTTGCTTTTGTACTCAAGGTACAACGCATGATGTACTTTGGGCCACTTTCAGTTTTTTTTTTAATCTAAATATGTAAATTTTATTTATTAAAAATTGACAAAAAATGCGTATTATATTGATAAAATACATCCTATTATTGACGCCGAGATATACAAATCATGATCATTAGCATATTTTTGCATTTCACAATTATTTGAAAAGAACTTGCTTCAAGGTACAAGACCCTCCCCGACGTTGCAAATTCTTCGGCAGAATGCAATACAAGGACCCTTAAGCTAGCGGGGACATAAGCGAAATCCAATTTAACCTAAGTAAAATTTTTCACCCATTTTTCACTAATTTATTACCACTCTAATGATTTTTCACCACGAAACCACCCTTAATGGGAGCGATTCTGCTGGCTTAAGGTTCAAGTTAGCAGAATTCAGAAAAAAACTTTTTGCCGATGGCATATTTTTCACCCATTTTTAACTAATTTATTACCACCCTAATAATTTTTCACCACCAAACTAACCTTAAGGGGAGCGATTCTGCTGGCTTAAGCTTCAACCTAGCAGAATTCAGAAAAAAACTTTTTGCTTATGGCATATTTTTCACCCATTTTTTACTACTTTATTACCACCTTAATAATTTTTCACCACGAAACTACCCTTAATGGGAGCGATTCTGCTGGCTTAAGGTTCAAGCTAGCAGAATTTAGAAAAAAAAAATTTTGCCGATGGCATATTTTTTTACCAATTTTTCACTAATTTATTACCACCTTAATAATTTTTCACCGCCAAACCACCCTTAAGGGGAGAGATTTTGCTGGCTTACGGTTAAAACCAGTAGAATTCCAAAAATAAAATATTTATGATATACCACAGTGCTCTGCTAGGTTTTTATGAATTTATTACCACACTAGTAATTATTGACCCCTCAACTATAATTCTGTTGGGGGTTAGTATTTAAGGTGATAAAAAATCTATTTTTACAATTTTACTGTACTCTTTTTGTAACTGAAAGTATAAATTGCTTGCCGGATTTTTACTTAATTTTATCCACCCTCATAATTTTTAACCCCGTAAGCCACAGTTAATGGAAAACATTCAACAAGCTACGCATTCACGATAGCTAAATGCGAAATATTTTTGGAAATACAAAAGTGCTCTACTAGATTTTTACTATATTTTTAGCAGCCTAGTCATTGTTTTCTTAACTACCCTAATTAAAAACATTCTGAAATGTTACTCTGTGCTAATAAACTAATATTTATTTTTTAAATGGTTAAATATTGAAAATATATATACTTTATTACAAAAATTATAAATTTTAACTGTTTAAAAAAATTGAAAAATTATAGTAGTGAGTACATGGCTAAGAGAAGTCGAATCGTGAGTCCCTTTTATGAATATAAAATAACTGAAATCAAGTTGAGTTTTAGTAAATACAATGGAATGTTTATATTTCACAGAATAATTACCAGGTAAGAAAGATTCAAATTCAAATAATTTTATTATGTCTATTACATTAATTACCTAATTGTAAAGGAGAGACGGAACACCCTGCACCCCTATTGTTAAAAGATTAAAAGATTTGTATTTAGTGGGTACATCCATAGACCTGAGCGAAGTGTACCACCAATCAAGGAGTGGGGGCTGCAGTCTTAATCGGATTTTAGATTGATACTGCCCTTTTCACTATTATTTAACTTGCAAATATAGCGCCTCTGTACTGTCCCTGAGTGTGTTTTATGCTGAGTACAATAGTTTTTAAGTAATTTTTAATAGTAAACACCAGTGCACATTCATTTACGCACGATTACGGCTGTAGTTGATTTTTTTTATACCGGGCGAAAAAGGACGACTTTACGCCCCCAAAATTAGAAATGTGCGGAATTGATGCCCAGTGTGTTAGTTGAAAAATATGAAGATAGCAAAAAATAGTAAAAGGTTGAAGTAAAAGTACAATACAAAAAAATTATTAAAAATAGCTTTTATAATTTTGTGTTGTCTTCTTATTGGCTATATATAGCTTATATAGAATTATTGGTTTCTTTAGTGGGGTAAACAATTGTGAAGGTGGTAAATGAATCGGAAAAGTTTTGTAGCACACAGTGGTATTTAAAAAATACTTTTTTTTATTTTAACCTAAGCTACCACGGGTCACTTAGTGAAAATTAGTTAAAATCGAGCAGAATCATGTGGTATTTGAAAATTTTTATTTTAATTAGCTAGATTAATATTCGAGCTTCCGCTTAATAGCTTAATATTGACTTCCCACAACGAGCAGTTAAGAAGTGAAAAATTAATAGGGTGGTAATACATTTGTAAAAGCCTATCAAAATACTGTGGTACTTCAAAAATATATATTTTTTTAAATTCTGCTGGCTCGAATATTTAGCTAGCGGGAACGTTTCCAAATAAAATTTCCTTAGTGGTGGAAAATTATCAGGGTGGTGAAAGTGTAGCAAAAACTTTTTTATTTCAATTATAAGTAGAGTACAGTGGAATATAAAAAAAATTTCGCCATAAATTTTAACCTAACAAAATTATTGATTGATAGAGTACAGTAAAATTGTAAAAATAGATTTTTCATCACTTTAAATTTGATCCTAATAGTTGTTGACTTTCTACATGAGTTAGTTAAGGGTGAAAAATTACTAGGGTGGTAATAAATTCGTAAAAACGTAGCAGAACACTGTGGTATTTCAAAAATAATTTGTATTAATTCCGCTGGCTCGAATATTAAGCTAGCAGGAACGTTTCCAAATACGATTGGTTTAGGTGTGAAAAATTATCATGGTGATCAAAGTTTAGTCTAAAATTAACAGAACACTTTTTTACTTCAGTTATAAGTAGAGAAGAGTTAAATTGTAAAAGAATATTTTTTCACCTTAAATTTTAAAATAACAGAATTATTGGCTTTCCATAAGAGGCAGTTGAGGCGTCAATTATCAGGGTGGTTAAAGTTTAGTAAACATTTAAAAAACAGTTTTTTTATTTCAGTTATAAGTAGAGAAGAGTGAATTTAAAAAAAAAAAAAGAATATTTCCCCTTAAATTTTAATCTAACAGAAATATTGACTTTCCATAAAGGGTAGTTAACTGGTGAAAAATTACTAAGGTGGTAATAAATTCATAAAAACCCAGCAGAGCACTATGGAATATCATAGATATTTTTTATTTTACTAGTTTTAAGCCAGCAAAATCGCTCCCCTTCAGGGTGGTTTGGTGGTGAAAAAATATTAGGGTGGTAAAAAATTAGTGAAAAATGGGTAAAAAAACATGCCATCGACAAAAAGTTTTTTCTGAATTCTGCTAGCTTAAACCTTAAGCCAGCAGAATCGCTTCCATTAAGTGGGGTTTGGTGGTGAAAAATTATTTGAGTGATAATAAATAAGTGAAAAATGGGTGAAACAATATGCCATAGGTAAAAAGTTTTTTTTCCGAATTCTGCTAGCTTGAACCTTAAGCCAGCAGAATCGCTCCCCTTAAGATTGGTTGGGTGGTAAAAAATTATTAGGGTGGTAATAAATTAGTAAAAAATGGGTGAAAAAATATACGTGGGTTAAATTGGATTCCGCTCATTTATCCCCGCCAGCTTAAGAGTCCTTGCAATACACTAGTTACCTGAAATGGGGTTATAAATGCAATTGTCGCCTAAACAATCCGAAAGAAACCCGGCAAAAATATCATACGCTAATATTATTAATATTATCCAGATTTAGCCATACGACTCACACTTCGTTTAAGCGGAAAATTCACTAATCCCAGATACATAGGTTCCAAAAAGATTGATCTTTGGTGGGACTCTTTCCGTGTTATCGAGCTCTGGGTGACTTGATACGCCAAAAATTGTCATGCGCATCTGGACGTCGAGAGTAGTACTTTCTCTATGGTCCTATACCGGTGTTCAGAGGTTATTATTATTACTATTGTTATTTTCAGTACTCTGTAGTCTGTATCTCTCAGAATAATTGGGCCTCTGTTAATTTTAATGCCATAATTGTAACCATCTAAGGCTTTATTAAAAATATCTTTCGAATATATGTAAAAAAGTATTGACGAGAGCATACAACTCTGACGAACCTTTCTCTATATTTCCATATCTTTAGTTTTTTGTGTATTGCAGTTTTTTGGCCGTAATAGAAATTAAACTTAATGTCGATACCTCTTGTACTATATTTATATTAACGTAAACATATTTGTCTCTTAATGGCCAAGGTACTTGTCAAACAAAAACTCTTAATTGGCGAATACATTTATGAGCAGCCTCCAATTTTACTAGCGGGTAGTTCCTAAAATAATAAAAATAATCATTCAAGTCAAACATTTAACGACCCTTGATATGGACTTAATGACAGACACAGAGAGCAAGCAAGTAAGAGCAAAAAGTTATTGAGGTTGCAGTGCAGTACATACCACCAGGAACAATATTCTGACGGGAGGATAGGAGGATAGACGAAACCAGTGTAGAGGCGTGGATATTTTTGGAAGTTTTTGTAAGAAGGCAACATAAGATCCCCGGAATAAAGTGTCCTCTTGTCCAAATATCAAAGATGTCACGCCGCGTGGAGACAGTAGTTGCATAGTTTTTTCCTAGTTGCTCTTTTCAAATGTGTTCCCGTAGAGAGAGCCAGTGACCTTGATTTTTGGCCTTGGTTACCGGTTCGCCGCACAGGGGTTTTGTGTATAGAGTATAGTGTATAGAATATAGCTACCAAGCCCGTACCTAACGGTGCACTGCCTAAATGCTCAAGAATCGCGGTTATTCTGTCTGTGCAAAAAATATTTGTTCTCTTGTGGATAACCTTAAACTCTGAACTGAACTAAAGTAGCAGTACTTACGTCGTACTAATATAGTGCCCTCGCATGCCTTGTGTATATATTTTTAACTGATTAGTGACTGATCTATTCTAACTACTTCACTTGTAAGGTCCAGTGTCATTCCAACCCGTTGAGTCCCATTTTCTACTATGTACCTACTCTCCCATATCTATAGTTTTCTCCCTTTACTCTTCGAGTTAAACCATACTAATTGGTCTCTGGGTCTTTTGTGCCTTGCCAGTCTGTTTGCATCGTACTTCGTCAAGTTGCGTATACTTGCATTCGGATGATTTCTTAGTTTGTTGAAGATTCCATACGCTTTTTCATTCATTTTATCTAGGATCCTTACCTCTTTTATTTCTCTGTGTACGAATCTTTCGGATACGTATGAGGGCGATGTTCACACCTCCCTTATTTTGAGTAATTTGGATCTTTTCCCTGTTGGTGTTTACAGGTTTATCCGAGCGTCTGATCCAAAGGTTCTGATGAATATGATCAGGCTCTTTGAGAAACCTTGGAAGATATATTCAACAGCTAGAAACAGTAGAGAAACAATTAGAATTGATATTAAATATATTAATATAGAATTGAATAGGAATGCAGACATAAATCACCCAACAAACGTAGGCAGTACATGTTGTGCAAAACTTATATTGCGTAAAAACATAAAGCAAACAGTAAAGCAAATTGTTTTTAAGTATAAACAGTATTTGATCTTATTTTAATTTTTGTATATATCTTAACCAATAATAACAGTTAGAAATACAATTTAAGTTGTTTAAATAAAAAAAAATATTTTCATTATTAGTAAAATTTGGTAGAGCGTTTGGTTAAAACAGGATGCAAGTCGTAAACTGAGTACTACACACACTCAATTTGATTTTTATGGGTAAAAATTAAATTTCAAAGCAAAAACTCAAAAAACGAAAATATTGCTTCGAGTAGTTTTCTATTTCTTAGTAGGGGTAAAAATCAATTAATTTATACCTTAAATTAAGGAAGAACACGAAGTTTACTGTAACATCGATACTCTTTTTTGGTAATTACCAAATAAAATGTGTAACTTTCATATTTTTTTATTTTAGTTCTTCATTCGGCTTTCTCCAGACCGATATTTTTCCATCGGACGCAAACAGTTTATTTTGGATTCTTCAGCAAATATCACTGAGTTCCAAAAACTCAAATCTTTGTTAATATGCTCCCTAGCGAACACCAATAAAAGGTTTATTGCCAATAAAAGGTTTATTCTAGCATTGATATTTATCATATATTTTCTTATTGGTCTTTGGCCAATAAAAGGTTTATTTCTAGCAGTTGGATCATGTAGATTGTTCCATGTGGGCTATATATATATATATATATATATATATATATATATATATATATATATATATATATATATATATATATATATATATATATATATAATTATATATATATATATATATTTCTATAGTGACTAATAATTAAATTTCTTTCACGAATCGTAGTTAGGCGACCCATTCTTAAATAATTTTGATATTTGCCGATTAAATACTTTGAAATGTCATAACTACAGTATAAATTAAATACAACGCCTACTTCACAAATTTCAAATTCATAAGTTCTGTAATGCTTCATCTTATTTTACCTGTGACCTCAAAATCATACCTAAAATAATTAAATATTTGTTATTTAAGTATGATAAATTTGAAACCGAAAAAACAGCTTATGCTATTTTAGAAGACAGTAATTTAATTTCAGTATGTAATTTTTTCTACTAAATATTGAGCCGCTGACACAAACTAGTTTTATTCAGTAGCGACTGCATCATTTAAGCTGTGGGCCACTGTATATATATATATATATATATATATATATATATATATATATATATATATATATATATATATATATATATATCTATATAAATATATATATATATATATATATATAAATATATATATATATATATATATATATATATTATATTATATAATATTATATTATATTATATTATATTATATTATATTATATTATATTATATTATATTATATTATATTATATTATATTACATTTGCATATAACTTTAAGAATATTTTGTTTCTGACCATTATTAAATAAATAAACTAGAAATATCTATACAAACTACAACTTCGTGTAACTTTCATCTCTTATAAACTGTAAATGCATATTCAATGTCGAATTTCACATCGAAAATTTTTGTAAAGAACTATAGAAATATTTCATTTTTAATAATAGTCCTGCATACTTTTAGTATATTTTAAATATTTTACAAGATTAAAGACAACGCTTTTCGAAATACATACCATGCATGTAAAGCTTTGCAAACGTGTATTTCCATAAAAGTTTACAGGGAGAGTTAAGATTTAGTTCTTTTTTAATGCTATGAAGTAATATTATGCCGTATATATGGCGTAAAGGAAAAAAATATAATAAAATGTGTACCGGCATAGTCTATCGACCGTATATAAGGTTGCCTTCCATCTTATACACATAGTTTATTACATATTTTTTTCCTTTGCGAGATTTGCCGATACCTTCTACCTTTATTTTACCATTAACTCTCATTAACCTTTTTCTTGGTATTTGAAACGTTCCAAACGTTTGCCATTCCTTTCCTCAGTTAGCCTAGCTTCCTCCGTAGATCTGTTAGTTGTTGCTCTGGAAACCTTAGTCTTCTAACATTATTGCCCCAAATTGTTCGCATTGTTCCTGTAGTGATCTTTTTTTAAGTTAACATGCTTCTTATATGACTTTACCTGTTTTGCGAGTGAATTATAAAAGTTACATGTAACTTTTATAATTCACTCGCAATAATCATTTCTGTTTGTTTTAAACGTTTTAACGTTTGACATTCCTTTCCTCAGGTAGCTGTAGGTTACTCCATGGTTATTGTTAGTTTTTGCCCTGGAAACATCAGGGCTTTTAACTTTAATGCCAAAAATTGGACGCATTGCCCCTGTAGTGATCCTTTCCCAAGTTAACAAGCTCGTTTTCTAACTTGGCTGCACCTTACTGAAAATGGCCAATAATAGTCAGAAATACGTATATACGGTTTCCCTCCATCTTATACACATATTATAGTTTTTTTCTTTATTATATATATGTATATATATATATATATATATATATATATATATATATATATATAAGTATATATATATATATATATAATGATTATGATATATATATATATATATATATATATATATATATATATATATATATATATATATATATATATAATGATAATGAAACAGAAATCCCTTTCCAATGATTGGAATATTGGAATACTTTGCACCATACACAAAAAAGAGATGTCTTTGAACGCTCTAACCACAGAGGAATAAAATTTTCCACAGTACTATGTCACCGTATGGCACCATATGCAGAACGGATAGTAGGAAAATACCAGGCTGGTTTCAGAGGTGGTAAATCGACATTCTATCAGATTGTCACCCTGAAACAAATTTTAGAAGAAACACTGGAATATGGCATTAATATTCATCACATATTTATGAACTACAAAGGAGACTCTGTGAATAAAAGAGAAATGTTCAAAGCAATAAAAGAGCTAGAAATGCCGAATTAGTTGGTAAATTTAACAAAACTAACTTTTGAAGTTGAATGTAGAGTACGGATTCAGGGGGAACTATCTGAACCTTTTAAAACAAATAACGGGCTGCGCCAGGGACACCTCTCTCCTGTATACTGTTCAATCTGGCTCTGGAAAAAGTAAGACGTAGTCACAAATCACAACCACCGGTTCAATATATAATAAATATCCATTTATAAACATCCATCAGCAAATCCTGGCCTATGCTGATGATATCAATATTGTTGGGAGAACGGAAAACGCTGTACGAGAGGCGTTAAAAGAATCAGCTACAAGAAAGGGTTTAATAATAAACATTAATAAAACGAAGTATATGAACATAAGCACGCAATCAAAATTCCTACGATCACTTGTTATAGAAAACGACGTCATCGAAGCAGTGAACAAATTTGTATATCTGGTAGCGCTCTTTAACACTGAAAATAATACTACCGCAGAGATAAACCGCATAATTTGCACGGCCAACAGATGCTATTTTGGGCTTAATCTCCTCCTTAATCCATAATTATATCGAGAAATACAAAAACAAAACTCCACAAAGCAATAATACGCACAGTCCTATCATATGGTTCAGAGACCTAGACTCTAACAAAAAATAATGAAAACATGTTGGGATTTTTCAACAGAAAAGTACTAACGCGAATCTACGGAGCAGTGAATGACAATGGAGTATGGAGAAGACGATACAACTACAACAATCCAATATACGAGGAACCTGATATCGTAAAACATATTAAGATAGGACGTCTGAGGTGGATAGGGCATGTAATGCGGATGGAACAAAATAACCCAGTTAAAAAAATGCTCCTTGATAGACCCATTGGTCAGAGAAAAAGAGGAAGACCCAGAACAAGGTTCCTTGATAACATCGATGAAGACATGAGAAATATGGGAATACGTGCTTGGCGGAGAAAAGCGATGGATAGGGACGACTGGAGAGAAATTCTTGAGGAGCCTAGGAGGCATCTTAATGATGAATGATATATATATATATATATATATATATATATATATATATATATATATATATATATATATATATATATATATATATATCATGTTTTTTGAATTTGTCAAAAAGTGATGTGATTGAAAAAAAGTTGTATAGTAATAAATCATTTCACTGTGATCTTGGTTCTTAATAATATATTTGATTTAATTTATTAGCGAGTAAAAAAATTTTTCATTGGATTTAAAAAATGTATGAGATAAGTTACTTTTTATTTTTTGAATTCTACTGTTAACGGTAAAGATTCCGACAACAAGCCAGTTGTTGTAGGTACTTTAAAAGATTTAAGTACAGTTTTTCTAGGACGAGATTTATGATTTTCTTTGCGTGTTTTCCGCCACCAAAAATAGCAATGAATAAACCAACACCCATCTAAAGTAATGAAACACAAAACTCCAATTTATTTTATGCCACGGAGACCTGTTTATCCGGCATTATGGCTGCACCTCTTGTTTACACACCTCCATAAAAACTGTGCTATTTTTATAGTGATTGATAATTTGAAAGAAAATTTATTACGGATTTTTTTTATAATGAGTATAAACTAGATATTATTACACGGGGAGTATAATGTTATGATTGATTACAACACTCGTCTATACACTAGAAAATGTTTGCTTGTCCTATAATGTCAAGTAACAAATACACGTTCTGAAAATACTCATACTACTGCTTTTCAGTTTTTCATATTTACTCGTATATTAAAAAAAAATTAAATATTGATATTGTGTAATTGATGTAATTTATTTTGAGTTATAAAGAAGATTCAGAACAAGGCTAATTTAGTTTTTTTACTCTGTACATTGTATTTTACAGAGCAAAATCTGAGGGTCTGTTTAACTTTTTTTGGCTCCCTCCAACAAAAACAACAGACTAAATTACAATGATATCTGATCCCATTTTAAATAGATAATAATAATACAAAATTTAATTTTAATAAATAATGATTGAATAAATATCTTAGTTATTATAAAGACCCATCGTATTTTTCAAATAACACTGGTCAAAAAAAATCCACTTTTTTTGTGACATGGATAGAATATTGCGTTCATTATGTACAATATCATTAGAAAACTGAAAATAAACTTAAATTTTCTCTATCACCCATACCTTATTTTCTGCGGAACTGTACATTGTAGGGGAATATATCAATTTTAGTATGTTCTTAGCAATGCGCTTGCCTTAACGTATTGTGAGGGATGTTACGGCAGTACTTACTTATTCTCTTGAGTATCACGGATTAATGTCCAGCAGTAATTGGCCAGTAGACTAGGACTCCATTTAACTTTGAAACGCTTTTCCATTGCTACAACACCTTGGTGGAACCTCGAAGTTTATCACTTACAGCTCCTCAATTTTCTGGAAAGAAATTCTATTGACATGTTCAATGTTTCTATTGACATTAAGTAATTTAGTGACAAATCTTTAGATTTGTCACTAAATTTAGAGCAAAATTAGAATACAGCATAAGTAAAACACAGTTCGCTTTTAGATACGGTTTTGGAACTCGAGAGTCGCTCTTTGCAATACAAGTCTTGATTCAAAAATGTCTGGATCAACAGAAAGATGTTTATGCCTGTTTTATCGACTATGAGAAAGCATTCGATACTATCAAACATGACAAACTCATAGAACTATTACATCTTACAGGACTTAACACTAAGGACTTCCAGATTATAAAAAAAACGGGTGTGGCAGTCCAGTGGGACTGCCGGTAGAAGTTATACTTCTATACACGCGTTCGCCGTTACAAATTTACATGGGAGTCAATCTGCACAATCATTACATATTTAATGCTATAGGTAAGAGAGAGCAGAAGGAGAAAAAGAATTAGGTATATGGGTGCATCGTTTGCTGTATACAAACATTTGACCTGTAATAGGAGTATAGTAAATGAAGAATTGTATCAATATTTTAATGAAAATATATATTTTTATTTTTATATATGTATAAAAGGAGTTGAATGCAACAAATTTTTTTTACACATACTCTGCAGTAAAATTCATTCTTTATTTTGTTATTAATATAAAAATTACAATACAATACACTGCAATATAATTCAATATAATAATACAATACAAAATTAAAATGCAATATTCATAAGTATTTAAAACTGCCAATATATATAACTTACTTTACGAAGATAAAAATAAAAAACCAACAACTCGGATTATGTTGTAAATTTTCATTTTATTTTAAAATTTAGCATTTTTGCGTATATTACATATATTTAATAACATTAACGTGAGGTTTTTAAATATTTCAAAAATAAAAAAGGAAATTCATATTGGGATTCGAACTCACGTACACCAGCGTACGATCCAAACACGTAAAAGATTTGTCAATTAGACATGATACTAACGGATTTCAAAATTGACAGTTGTCTGTCATACAGTGATTATTTTGAAATACAAAAGTCTAAAATAATTATGAACATTTAATAAATAATACAAAACATATCACATAAATAATAATATTAATATATATTATATTATATAAGTATATAATATTATATATAATTTATAATATATTTATAACATTAAATATATATACAAACGGAACATTTTTATTCTCGAGAGAGGAAGAGAGAGAAAATATATCTTATGTCTCTCTCTTACTCATTATCTTACATATGTAATGGTTTCACAGATTCACTCCCGTGCAAATTTTCAACGCCGACCGTGCGTATAGAAGTATAACTTCAAAATCTATATTGGAATCAAACAGCCCACATGAAGAATGGACATATGGTGAGTGAAAACGTAACCATCTCGAGAGGGGTTAGAGAGGGCTGTATTATTTCACCACTGCTTTTCAACCTGTACACGAAACAAATATTTCTAGAGGCACTGTAAGAGTACAACGAGGGCATCAAGATTAATGGCGTACCAATAAGTAAGTTTCGATATGCAGATGATACTGTTATACTGGCCGATAACATCGAAGATTTACAGATGATGCTTCTTTAGGTGCCGTCCTCTTAGCGAAGGTTGACGATGACCTCTGAAAAGTCTTCCCTATTTTGGGCTTTTCTTATTAAACTTCAGATGATGCTAAATAGAGTAAATACAACTGGCAACCAATTTGGACTAAAGATCAATAGAAAGAAAACTAAATTTATGGTGATCAGTAAAAAGAACATTCAACATATCGACCTGAATATTGAAGCCGAACATATTGAAAGAGTACACCGATTTAAATATCTGAAAATAAAAATGAGAAAGCCCTTAAGCAACCGCCACCTAAGCGTTAACCTCCGATGGCGCGCCACGAAATGCTACGTACTCTTTACGCTACTTTACGGAGTTGAAGGGTGGACGTTAACAGCAGCAACTATTAAGAAGCTAGCGGCTCTAGAAATGTGGCTGTATCGACGCATACTGAGAATACCTTGGACAGACATAGTGACCAACACAGAGGTATTAAGACGAATGGGTAGAGAGGTGGAATTGTTAACAACTGTTAAAAGGAGGAAAGCGTCATACCTGGACCATGTGTTCCGTAATGATAAGTACAGTCTGCTATACCTTATCGTGGAAGGCAAGATTGAAGGTAGAAGAGGTTTGGGCAGAAAGAAGAAATCCTGGCTGAGAAACTTGAGAGAATGGTTTCAAATACCAGAAGCTGCGAACATAATACATGTTGCACAAAACAGAGAAACCAATCGTTTGATGGTCGCAAACCTTCGGTAGAAGACGGCACATAAAGAAGAAGTGACAAATCTTTGTCATTGTCAGATTTAATATTGCCCAAAAATATGGACACAACTGTTTTAAAAGCTAATAATGCTGTTACTTCAACTTCATCAGTAAGAGTTATATCCCAATAAGACACCACGGTAGCTCAACCAGTGGCGACACCACTCAGAACACACGTAATCATTAGTAGCATATCTCACTTGGTTACTCCACCAGCTTAATAACTCCTACATAATTGAAGGGTCCGGTCGTAAAACATGTTAAGTAACATTACCTAAGATTTAAATGTTTTTGCTTGAAAAAGTTGTTAAGTAACCATATTACAGATTTAAATTTTCAAAATTGGGTATTTTACTCATAGGTATCACTACTTCACATCGTCAAAATCTGTTAACTGTCAAATATTATGTTTTTTGCATGTAAAACCTGTGAACTGCAGTGAGCACACTATAAGTGTACTTAACAAGTTGCCTGTTTTATTTTATTTTATGCTTAAAAGTGTCGAAAAATAGTGATTTTTCTTCAGCAGAAGAGCCCTTTGAGGGCTCAGATTCGGATCCAAACTATAGTGACGAAGAAGGTTTAATCGAAAGTTCCGATTTAGAACAAGTAAGTTTTTAGGTTAAGATTCTAACACTGCATGTAAAATCTGTTAAGTGATGGCGAATACCACGTTTTACTTGATATTAGTGATATTTATTTATTATATTAGTAAAATCTCTTAAGTGATATGATACATATAACATGTTTTACTTGCAGAAATAGTTAGTCATATTACTTTGTACTAGACATTATTTAACATACTAAATTTAGCTATATTTTTTAGAATATTAATGTAAAGAAGGGAAGAAAAAGAAAAAAACAGATAAACAGACAAAAGAAAACAAAAATATTAAAAGATTCTGGAGAAGAATATAAAAAAAACAGAGGAAGTGGTGGTGAAGTAAGCAAGAAAGCTGTTGGGCCTCCATGTACCTACACGTAAAAGAAAATGTTTTGAGATAATATTCGCAGATGAGAGATCCAAAATATTTTCTAAGTTCTGGCAGCTCTCAAACTATGATATACAAAATACTTATCTATTCGGATGTATGCGTAGAAATAATATAAAACGAAAGACCAGAAAAAGGGATAAGAGGAGGACTTCTACTTTTGAATTCTCTATTCAATCAAACAACAAAATTTGCAAAAATGCATTTATTTCTTTGCATGGAATCGGTAGAGGCATGGAATATATTGTGAGTAAGCTTAAGAAGGGTGTTATTGTTCCTGAAAAAGACCGCAGAGGTAGACATGGAAACCAAAAAAGAAAATATTTGCAAAACTACATTGGCGCAGTTCATCGTTTCATAGACTCTTTACCTCGATATGGAAGCCATTACAGCCGACCTGATAACACGAATAAAGAGTATATGAGCCTTAATTAGAATATCAAAATATTATATGAAAAGTACATAAAAAGTCGTCAAGTACAAAAACTGGAATTTGTTTCTTCAGACAAGTTCAGAAGAATTTTTACAGAGGACTATAATATTACTTTTAAAACTAATAATTAATATAAACCATATAAACCATATAAAATTAATATAAATTATTCTAAAGAAATTGGAGGTAATGAAAATCTTAAGGAACTAGAAACTTCTAAAGAGTTACAATTAAGAAAAGCAAACGCTGCAAGAGACGTTCTTGAAAAAGCAGTGGAAGAGTTTAAGTAAAATGACGTACATGTGATAACGTTTGATCTGCAACAAGCTCTTCCTACACCTAAATTAACCACCGGTCCATGTTTTTATAAAAAGCAAACGTTGGTGTTATAATTTTAGTGTCCAAAAAAGAAATATTTTGATAAGTTTGATGTTCGTGGTGACTCACTGTCAGCTGTATCTAATCTAATCTAACTGCTATGGTCAAAACAAGAATTGGACTATCGTAGGATTTTGGCTACAACTCCTGGCATTTAAAAGATTCGAAAAAATAATTCACGATTTTATAAAAAGTAGAGCACACTATGCTACCTAGTGATAGAGATTTTGCATTAGTGCAAAAATTGGCAAAAACTAAAAATGCAGTGTACTCTCCTAGTGAATGGGAAGAAGTTCAGAAAGGAGCTAAAAAGAAAAGGCCATGCAGATTTTTTAAATTTTTTTGAAT
Organism: Diabrotica undecimpunctata; assembly: GCF_040954645.1. NCBI lineage: Eukaryota > Metazoa > Arthropoda > Insecta > Coleoptera > Chrysomelidae > Diabrotica > Diabrotica undecimpunctata. Next base: position 101,182,231 of record NC_092808.1, read on the forward strand.
TAAGAGAAAATTTCAGCAAATCGAATTTTGGAATAAGCAACTCCGTGAAGCTGGAGTTTAATATTAATAATCCTTGTCATGCTTTCTTATGACACATACAAGGGATTTCCACAATTCATTAGTCTTAAAAGAAAAAGGGGTAGACCTAGTCTCTCACTGGAAGAAGATTGTAATAGAAACTTGACTCAAAAGTATCCAGAAGCGTTGACCATATCCCATAGAAGAGTCAAAACTAGGCCATGCGATGTCATTCCTTCAGTAGATTCCACCAGTATATCATTCTTTCTACTATTCACTGAAATCCCAAGATTTAACAGTTTAAAATTATTTTTTATGTTTATTCGTTGTTTAAATTCTGTTGATGTTTTCTTATAAACTTTGCTCAAATAAAGTTATCTTAAACTAAATAATTTTATGCTAACTTAACCCAGTGATTAACCTGTTAAGTGTCTTTATAGTTTCTTAATAGATTTTTATTTCCTTAACTAAGACGCATAAAAAACTTAAATAAGTAAAATACCATTTTTTTCTAAATTTCTTATTGTTAAAATTTGACAAAAAAAAAATTTAGTTTGATAAAAAACAATGTCTTTTTATTATAATATGAGAGCATTATATTTCTAAAATATTTTATTTAACGGCTGATTTAAAAAAAAAATTATATTGTTAGTCTCTAGATTAATTAATTTATGTACATTAATGAATACAGTCTGTCCCAAACCCTTCTTTCAGTGCGTCACTAATTTTGACGTCATATAGGATTTTAAGAATGTAGAGAATTATTGCATGACATTTTAGTAAAATTTGACAGTTGCAGGATCGCAATCTCTCTTTTTCTATTTGAAAATAATTTAATAATTTTAATATTAGTCTTTGTTCTTTCTCGATATATTTCGGTATATTTAAAATATTTTTATGACAATAAATACAAAATTAAATTTTCACTGTAAAATGTCTGATAATACTAACCTGGAATGACAATTATCATTTTATCAGTTGACATTGTGAAAGTACTGTCACGATCGAGACAATCTGCGTCAAATTATATTTATGCGCATCGTTGATTGGATATCTATTTAGTGTATTCTAAACTCCAACCAATTATACATCCGTAAGTAGAATTAGCTTTACGATAAATAATTTTCTAAGTTCTATGTATAATAATCACATATACACGTTTTTTTCTGTCACTTCTAGCTTAATGTGTTAGAGAGAATTCGAATAACTATGACGCACTGAAAGAAGGGACTGGGACGAACTATACTTTCATTTTTTCAAGAAAGTACATTTTCGGTTACAAAATAGTTTGCAAATTCATCTCGAGTTGATTGTGCTGTTTATCCTCCTTGATTCAAATTCTTGTTTACTTCCATGCTATCTTAGAAGCCTGCAATTTTTAGGATGTCATTATCTGAATATCTATCTCAAACACGTACAAAGTTACGCAACAGATAACTCTCAACAATGCTTTTTGCAAGGTCTATGTGCACATTCAATGGTCTATGAAATATCATCCACTTATTGGATAAAATACCAAAGGTACATTCTATGTATCGTAGAGCTCTCGATAACCTATAATTAAATATTCTTTTAGTGTGACTAAGATTATTTCTTCCATACGGTCGCATTATATATGTATATAGCCCAAATGACTTACCACCTATAAACACATATGGAAATAAATGTGGAGTATCTTCTGATAGTTTATCAGATTTAGGAAGTTTTAACGACGATTGATTTACGAGTTCATTACAAAATGAAGTGTCCTTGAACACGGATGAGTTACTGATTTTCCCATATGCACCGATATCGACATAAATAAAGTTGTAATATATCGACATAAATAAAGTTGTAATTTGCATCACATATAGCAAGCAACACAAGAGAAAAGTAATTATAATACAATGATCTCGAATCCGTAGGTTTAATTACTCTTATATGCTTTCCATCAATTGCGCCAATACAATGAAGAAAGTTGGTGTATATTTCGAATTCTGATGCTAATTCTTTCCATGTTTCTTCATTAGTAGGCAATGCTAAGCATTTTGCTAAGTTTTTGCATATCGTTGCACATACTTCTCTCACCAATGTTATAATTGTTGTATATCCAAGTCGAAATAGTAATGCAGTTCCATAAATGAATGGCCATTTCCTAGGTATCTGAAAAAATAAATAAATTTCATTTTAGAGTTGCAACTTCAGAAGAGATGGAAAGCTATAAGGTTATCTTACGCTCGAGAGATCAAGAGGCAAAAGTTCATATAATCTGTATCCGGAAAGAAAGATTAAATGCTTCTACTTCAAGCAGTTATAGTTCTTGCAAAGAATGGTCGCAGTCAGAGACACACGAGATGAAATGAATGGTACTGTAGGAAACAACGGGGAACATCCGATATCAGATCGCTCCCAAAAACAAACAGCAAAAAAGAGAAATAGAGATGCAGCAACTGGCGACGAGGATTCATTTATTACAGCGTTAAACTAAGACCAGAGAACGACGTGATAATAATACTAAACTAATAATAACAAACGACGAAGACCGATTATTTTTATTGTCCTTGCTAAGTACTGTACGAGATGTACCCCGTGAGAGAAAAATGGTTACAAAAATTAGACTAATGTCTGTATTGCAAGAAGCTGTAAAAGACAATACATATATTAGCCTTATATCTGGTAATGGCGAAATATCTCATACTGTAAAAGACAATACATATATTAGCCTTATATCTGGTAATGGCGAAATATCTCATACTGAATACACGCAACCACGTATAGACCAAATAAACAGTATGCCTACTCAGCGGTCCACTGCTATAACTTCTACGCAGAGTTACATAAACCTTCATCCATCTCCTCAACCAATATTATCACCCACAGACAGCAGCATTTCTGATCATTCCCAGTACATGGATCTGTTTTAAAAACTTGAACCTATGTATGTTCAAGGCCATACTGATTTTTAGAGATAATAATAAATTTAAGATAATAAAGAAATACTCGTATTTATAGTTATTTTTTTCTAAAATTCCGAGACTTAAGGTGACAAATATTTGTTTTTCGGTGATATGGATTTTCGTATAATAGTGTCTTCTTTGGATAAATTAGTACAAACTTAGTAATTCGTCGAATGACGCGGTTGACATACGCACATAGTTTGGTTGGATACTTTCACAAATCATCGTACAAGGTTAAAATACTCCGCTTATAAAACGATTAGCAACAAAAGGATGTACCAAAAATTTCCTCTTTTTTCTTTTGTTATCGCCACTGGTTTCGCCACTGTGGTGCCCTAGTGAGATCTACCTCTAAGTTATTAAATTCGTTATTTCTCATTACTTCTCGTATTTGTTGTCTCACTAATATACTCTCTTTTTAATTTTTGCCTGACTAACTTTTGAAAATTTCCTTAATGACAAATTTAAAAAAAAAATGTCAATTGCCCAATTTTATGTGCAGTGGCACGTGTACTGCTGGAGTACAAGAAGTACTCTTTGAGGGTCAACCAATGTTTCGTTGGGAACATTTTTTAGACCAAGGATTAGTGCATGACGTAGTGACCATTCTCTCTATATGTAGTGAAAACAGTATTTGATGTATCCGAGCTGTATTAAGAAGAAGCGCTATCATCCTTGGGTCTCCATAGTCTGGCCATCTATAGTCATTATACTGGATGTATTCTAGGAGATATCGTACACTGTCGTACAATTCCTTCTTATTCGTTGGTGCTGTGAAGCAAAACTGCTTTTAAATTTAGTTTAGAAAAATTTATAAATAAGCGCTGATTACTTGGTTCATGTTTGTGTCCCATTTCAAGAAATCAGCTGTAAACATCCATGCAATAGACCAAAGTATTTACTTGAGCGAAATAATGAATCAGTCCTGTATGACATTTTCGAAATTAAGTTATATGTATGTCATCTTTGGGAAGATTTCATCCTTTTAAGCTTGACACTTGAAGTTCTGACTGGGATTTAACTGGTTTTAGATCTCGAACAAAATCATTCAATTTAGCCTGTCAAATCAGATGTAGTTTTAAGGAACATTCTGGTTCTTGAAATTTTTACTCTGGACTTTTACAGGACGGAAAGCTGATGATAAATTGGGATACTGAACAATATGCTTGGACTTCGATCCTATGGTCTGAATCTTAATGAGACAAAAGTAACACTCTGTAATATGGTCTGTAAGTTCCCTTCATATCATTGGTAGTGCAAAGCACATTCGACGTTTTGTACCTTTTAACCAAGCTGTTTATAACATAACACAAGTCTCACAACATATACAAGGGGCCCATGACTTATCTAACACCGAAATAAAGTTTCTAAGCTCTATCTGCAAGTGGGGTGAGAGTACGTTTTTGAGATTTAAAGGTTAGTTCCCCACACAGATAACAAAGCCTGATTTACACACTGGCATTGTACTTTGTTGTTGGTAATTAACAATCTATTACATTATACTTATAAAAATGAACAAAATAAACGTAGAACACAAACACGTAATTACGTTTCACTAAACGACAATAGGAAATGTAATAACTTCATACTCCGATAAATACCTACTAATATATTTTATAAAATCGCATGAACTGTATACATCTTATTTATCAGAAATCAGAAATCCAAAGAAGAATAGTAAAGGGAAACAAAGCTTATTTTTCACTCGATCATGTGTTTCGCTCCAAAAACACACACTGGAGATCGAAAATCAGGGTCTACAAAACTATTATCAGACCAATAGTATGTTATGGATGCGAGACATGGGTGATGACAGAAGAGACAAAAAGAAGACTGAAAATCTTCGAAAGAAAAGTCCTAAGAAAGATATTTGGATATTTTAACGAAAACGGAATATGGAGATCCAGGTATAACCATGAACTCTACCAACTGTTCAAAGAGACACCGATCTCAGAATTCGTTAAACTTCAGAGACTTCAGAGAGCTGGGCTGGTCATGTAGTAAGAATGGAGATAGAAAGATTGCCGAAAAGAGCCCTTGATAGTAAAATGCAGGGCACAAGACCAAAAGGAAGGCCACAGAAAAGATGGGAGGATGAAGTGGCAGCGGACGCGCAAAATTTGCTAGACGTGAGAACCTGGAGAAGATCGGCGCGGGACCGACAAGGTTGGAGGCATAGTTTGGAGGAGGCCAAGGTCCGATTTGGGCTGTAGCGCCATTGGAGAGAGAGAGAGAGAGAGAGAGAGAGAGAGAGAAAGAGAGAGAGAGAGACGAGAATAAACTTAACCTAAGATATTAGTCGCTGTACAGAAAATATACACAGTGACGGCACGGCCCAATATTAATATTTCACATTTCTACCTATCTTTAAGATATAATTGCTGGTTACTTAAGATTGGTGGGTGATATACACATTTTCCTTTTAATTTTGATTTTAGAATGTCGAAACATTTTAGAAATACGAAAATATATCTTTATGACACAAAATGTGTGTTAATCAGTGTAATTATACCAATGAAAAGCCTATTCGTCTTGGTACAGGATAATACGTGGATGTCTATAAAAAAATTTATGCGTATAGAGATTACCATTATTTAAGGTAATTATTATTAGATGACTGTAAGCAATTAAAATTGAAAAACGTATGCACTCTGGTCGTCAAAAATTCTTGAAACATAAAGAATGAGAAAGTAGACATTTACCTATAAAATTGACTGATAGGTATTAATAATTCATAATCAAAATCAATATGTAACATAAATTTGAAGAATGTGACTTATATCGCAAACTATATATTCATATAAAAAATATCTCTACATACATTTACCCTTTGTACTATTTAATACGAATATTGGAGAATTTTTAGTTTACTGTCATTCATAAAATTCCACTCTATAAAATTAATTACAGAAATGTTTATCTGGAAAATAAAGGTAATTTTAAAATAATTAATGCAAACGCTAAGTAGTTTAAAGACACGGAGCGGTATCTATTTTCTGTCGTTTAAATTAGATGGAGGTACATGGTTAGGTCAAGTTAAGTTCAACATGAGTGGGCGCTTAAGCTCCTTTACACTCAACCTAAGAGGTCTATTGTTGCTTATCCCTAAGCTAAAATTGGCCCTTCAGCCCAGCCTTTATAACATAGTCTATAGTTCACACACAGCCTTAGCTGACAGTTCTACAAAGTCGTAGGTCTCGAGTTGATAATGCTCAAATGTATTGAGCCTTATCTAATTCAACCCTGGGCAGTTGCACACAACGTGTTCCACCGTCTCATATCAGCCTGACAGAATCTGTAATTCGCACTTTCTGTAAGTCCGATTTTATTTCGTGTGCCCCTTGAGGCAACGGTATTCTATAAGGAGACCTAAGATAATTCACAGATCATTTCTATTCATATCTAATAGATCTTTAAATCTCTTCTTCGAAGATTTATGTATAAAAGCCTTTGAATGCTTGGGACCCATTTATTCGTACCAGTACCAGTGATTAAGTTTCGTCCGTTTCACCCAGTCCGATGTTGTTCTTTTGGCTGTGTTTTTTTGCTATTCTAACAATAAGTTCTGGGCTTACGAATATTTCTTTTGCACCTGAAAAGTAGGTCCGGTTTTTCGTTCCCTTTATTACTAGTATATGATAATAAGGCAACGCTGCAGTCAAGCGTATGAAGTGCAATTGGCTTGCTCCTGCATTAAACCCGAAAATCGAGAGGTGCAGAGTGAAGTAATTGTGTCAAAGCAGCAATAAGTGTGTGTAAAGTTACAACGCGTATCGCAGTGGGAATAAACCGACAGTAAGTGGCTAATTATTAACAATATTAAGCAAAATCAGTTGTTCCGATACGAACAATTTCTGTTGTTTAATTTAGCGATAAGAGCAAAGGAACTAATTCGACCTCGGGATTCTGACCGGTAGAAAAGCGGTGTTGCCGTAATGCAAAAATAGTGAAGAATTTAAAGAGATCAGAATTATACAATTTATTGTGAAGAAAACTAACTGTAGATTAATAGAAGACCGATCGATAAAAGCAAGACTTACGACGGGTTGACCGGGGTCTACTTTTTACGCGATTGGGTAGTTGAACTGAGCCACTATCACTAGCACAATTAGAAAGCAATGAGTAGTGAAGACGAGTACACCACGGATGAGGGCAAAAGAAGGAAAAGCTCACAAACATTTGGTTTTGGAAAGTGCTCAAAAACTAAAAGATCTCCAGACATGAAAGAGAAAAAAGAAGATAACTCAGGAAAAATAATGGATATGATCCAAGGCTTGCAACGATTTATAGAAGCAGAAATGAAGGAAATAAAACAAGAACAAAAAAAATGTCTAACAGAAATTCAAGAGCTGAAAAAGGAAAATACGCAAATCAGGAAAGAAAATCAAGAGATCAAGAAAGATCTTATACAAGCAATGGACAGAATTGAAAGACTTGAGAACGAGAAAAGAAGAAATAATGTAGTAATTCAGGGACTACCAATAGAAACAAATAACGTAGAAACAGTGAAGAGCAATATGCAAAGATTTATAAGCACGCACCTGAACATTGAGATTGAAATAGAAAGAGCAATTAAAATAGGAGAAAAGACCTGTTTATTAGAACTAAAAGATAGTAACCAGAAATACACACTTATGAACAATAAAGCCAAACTAAGAAATATTAGAGAACACAAAGTATATATAAATGATGATATGAGCGAACAGCAGAGAATTATTCAAAAAGAAATTAGAGCTAAAGCTAAGGAAGAAAAGAGTAAAGGGAATACAGTCCAAATGGGGTTTCAAAAACTTATTATAAATGGAGAAGTATGGACGTGGAACAGGGAGATGAAGGCTCTCAACAAATCCACGAAGAAATAGCAGACCATCAGCCAAATAGAACTGATCAACATGGAATAACAAGCAAGGCGAGAATAAGGTTTAACGATATAATTGAATTAAACAAAAAAGAAAACTGTAACAAAGAAAATTTAATACAAGATCAAAGTGCAAATAGACTACAAACGTACATAAAAATGGCTACTTGGAACGTCAGAAGCCTCAATGGAAAAGAGAAAGAATTAATAGACGAATTTGACAAAGCCCAATTAGATTTTTTGGCAATCACGGAAACTAAGAAGAAAGGTCAAGGAATGGATGAATTGGATAAAGAACATGTATTTTTGTACAGTGGAGTCAGTACCGATAGTAGAGCGGCAGAAGGTGTAGGATGCCTAATGAGAGCAAGCTATATGTCATATGTTAAAAATTGGAAATTTATATCACAAAGAAATTTAAAGATAGGGATAACACTAGATAATTCAGAAATAACAACTATATTAGTCACATATGGCCCTAATGATGACGAACCATTGAAAGTTAAAGAAGAATATTGGGAAGAGCTCAATGATGCTATAGAAAATGTGAAAGGTAGAATAGTCATTCTAGGCGATATGAATAGCAGAGTTGGTAAAAGAGACGATGATAACATAGATATTTTGGGCATGCAGGGGGAAGATACAAGAAACGATAATGGAAGAAGGATGATAGACTTTTGCATGGAGAATAATTTGATTATCACCAACACATTTTTTGAACACAAGGATATACACAAGTTCACGAGAGAAGTCAGGAGCAGAAATGAAAAATCAATTCTAGATTATGTTCTCATTAATAGAGAATTTAGGAAAGAGGTCACAGATGTCAGAGTTAAAAGAGGACCGGAAATCTATAGTGACCACTATATGGTAATGGCAAAGATAAGACTACCTCAAAAAACCCCTAAAACCACTAAACAAAGAACGAAAAATAATAAAGTGAACGAGAATATTAAAAACTATAAACTAAATGACCAAAAAATCGCGGCCATGTTCAAAAGTAAAATAGAAGAAAAACTAGACAAATTAACGAATGCATATAGTACTGAGAACTTACAGGAAACTTGGAAACAATTTAAAGAAACCATCGTGACGACAGCAAAAGAAACGTGTGGAATAAACCATGTAAACAGAAATAAGAAGCAAACACGATGGTGGGACGATGAATTAAAAGCCCAAATAAAATATAAAAAACAGAAATGGAAAATATACTTAAACAAGAAAACAGAAAATAGTTATGAAGAATATAAACGACAAAGAAAGGTGGTGAAAGAAATGGTACTGAAGAAGAAGAAGAAAGCCTGGGATGAGTTTGGAATGAAGATGGAGGCAGATAGTCGTGGTAACCAAAAATTGTTTTACAAGGCACTAAAGACGCTAAGAAAAGGTAAAGAAACAACGATGAAACAGGTGAAACGTAAAGACGGCACACTGATTATCAGTCCAAATGAGATTATGGAAAGATGGAGACAATACTTCAGCGAACTCCTAACACCAAGACAACCGAAAGAGGAAACTGGAATGATAAAAGTAGAAGGAGAACATGGACAAGAAAATGATATTCAAATAGAAGAAGTCAAAGAAGCAATTAATAATACAAAGAGAGGTAAATCAGCTGGTCATGACAAAATCACTGCTGAAATGTTAAAGACAATGGGACCGAAAGGAGTTGAATTTTTAACCAAAATTATGAACATGGCTTGGAACCGATGTACAGTCCCCGAAGATTGGAGAATTGGCATAATACTACCAATCTTTAAGAAAGGAGACCCAAGTTCTTGTGAAAATTATAGAGGAATTAATCTACTCAGTATCGTCTCCAAAATATATGAAAGCATCCTAGAAAAGAAATTAAGACACATCGTTGAACCACATCTGGATGAAGTACAAAGTGGGTTTAGGAAGGGACACAGTACGCAAGACCATATATTTACGTTGAAACAAATAATTGAGAAAGCTAGAATAAAGAACACAGAAATATATATGGCATTTCTAGATATTGAGAAAGCATTTGACAGAGTGTCCCAGGAAGCAGTTTGGAAAAGTCTGCAAAATAGAAATATTGACCATCAACTAACAGGTGCTATCAAAAGTCTGTATCAAAATAACAAGAGTTATGTGCGTAAGGATAACTTGGAATCAGAGATGTTTGCAATAAACGAGGGTCTAAGACAAGGAGGTGTTATGAGCCCCATACTGTTCATATTGATTATTGACGACATAATTAAGGAAACAAAAGCAAGTATACACAAAGTACATATCGGATATAGTAAACTACGACCGGTTGGTATAGCTGAGTGTGCATTCGCAGATGATCTCATGTTATGCGCTTCCAACGAGAGAGACCTCCAGAAAAATATAGATAGTTGGAATAATGAGCTGGCAATTAGAAACATGAAGATTAATGTTAAGAAAACCAAGGTGATGTTAATAGCGAAAACGAACCGAAATGTTAACATAGAAATTAACCAACAACTCATAGAACAAGTAGATGCATTCAAATACCTAGGGGTTACAATAGACAGAGAAGGTACCATGCAGAATGAAATAACAGAAAGAATAAGTAGTGCTTCAAAAGTGTACCATAATCTTAGTAGAGCATTCATAGGTAAACCTGAAATCAGCAGAAGAACCAAAATGACAGTTTATAAGACAGTATTCCGACCAATCTTGATATATGGAAGCGAGAGCTGGGTTTTAACAAAGCAATTAAAAAGCAAGATACAAGCCATTGATATGAAATATCTAAGACGAGTCAAAGGAATAACACGACGAGACAAAATAAGAAATGAAGATGTTAGAGAAGAACTGGGCATAGAATCTGTACTACACGCTATTGAAACACAACAAATAAAATGGTTTGGTCATCTGTGCCGAATGAGCGACAACCGACCCGTTAAGCAAGTCTGAAAGGCTAAAGTGAAAAAGTTTAAAACCAGAGGCAGACCACGGAAAACCTGGGATGACGAAGTAGGGCAGATTTTGAAAAGTAGGGGAATGGAATGGTCAGAAGCTCAAAATAAGGCAAAAAACAAGCAAGAATGGACAAAATTCGTGCACAGAATAGAATAGAAAAAATCATTGGATTTGAGATGTAATGTAATGTATATCTGTAACATGTATTTGTACTTACCTCACACCTTAGGGTAGAGAGGTGTTCGATTATATATATATATATATATATATATATATATATTACTAGTATATTCAGGCACCCAGAGTAAACTTACTTTGTTACTTTTTCCGATCCGAATCAGATTTTGAAGACAATTTCAAACTAACTTGGAGTCAATTCTATTCGACTTCAGTGCCGTTGGTGTCGCTTGGCTATTAGATATAATTTTTATAGATTTGTCATTTTAGTTCCTCTTTAGTAGTTCCTGTAGGCACATCTCTATAACATAAATTTTCACTTATAAGATAGTAGAGTGATTATCTAGGCTTTCACAAAGGCTTATCTTTGGTTTCTCTCCGTATCAACTCCTTTATCGGTTTTAGAGCCTTTAGTTTTGATCTAATATAGAACACTGCCCGGGGTAGTTGCAATGGAATTGAATAGCTTTGCGGTTACCACAGCCCGTCCCAAGCATGGATAAAATGTTGAGGGTGATCGGCAAGGTTAAGAACCTACCAATCCTAAGAAAGAATTTTGTTCAAAGAAACAATGTCCAGCCTTGGAACAGGATTTATACCATGAAGTTGACTATAACAAGAAATAAGAACAAGCGAAAATATCCAAAACCTAGATGAGAATTACTACATGTAATATCAGGTCGCCCAACTCACGGGACCAAGAAATATCCCAATGCTGAAAGAGAAACAAATTAATAGTCATTTACGCTTTACAGGAACCAAAAAATAAATGAAAATAACAATCAAAATTGGGTAAATACATACTAATCTACAGTGGATCTAACAGCAAAGATAAGAATGGAGAAGGAAGACCTTTACACTATCGGTGTATACGGCCCAGAAAATAAAAAATTTAAAACAATAAGAAAAACGTTTTATGACGAGTTCCAACAAGTAGTAGATCAAGGGAAGTAGATAATATTGGAAGATTTTCACGCCCGAATAGATAATTAAATAATACCCGGAATTAAGCAAAAACATAACGAGAATAATAAAAACGAAAATGGAGAACTGATGATAAACTTCTGCCCGAATAATGAACTTAGAGTAAACAACACATTTTTTGACTACAAAGACCAACACAAATATACATTCAATAACACCCGTGGACAAAGATCTTTAATAGATTACCTTTTAACCAAGAGATATACATCCATCAAAAATAATCGACGTAAGATGCCTTAACTCAGCAAATGTAGGTAGCGACCATAGCTTAGTATTAAGTAAAATAAGAATCACCGCGAAATACTTCACACGTAAAAGAGCGCGGCCAACACAAACAAAAATTAGTCGGAGTCGAAGGACTAAATATGGAATCCACAACGAATACTTTAGTTAGACAAAAAAAGGGAACACTGGCAGAGCTTCCCAAAACAGATTGAACACGACTTCTATGGAACAGAGAAAGAAATATGGAGAATGACCAAAGAACAGAGAAAAGAGATAAACGAACTAATAAAAATGAAATACATTCAGAAGAAAACATAAGTAGACTACTTTCGATCCCTATTTGCTAAAGGTGACGATAATGAACCATTAACACCAGAGGTGACAACAAACGAAGAAATACATATTGAGAAGAAAGCGATAAAGGAAGCAATAAGGAAATTAAAAAACCGAAAATCATCAGGAGAGGTCTGAAACATGTGCAGACTACTTTCGATCCCTCTTTACTAAAGGTGACGATATTGAACCATCAACCCTAGAGGTGACGGCGAACGAAGAAATAAATATTAAGGAGGAAGAGGTAAAGGAAGCATTATGGAAATTAAAAAACAGAAACTTACCAGGAGAGGACAGAATACCGAACGGTAGTCGTCATTCAGGCATCACTGTCTCACAGAACATGATCTCCAAAAAAGAAGAAAAATAGCAGGCTACGAACTGCTGGATGCTACCTATCATCAAACATACGGTACAGTCACATACATAAAAAAAACATAGAATACGCATCCCTTGTTACCACTTCTCGCAAGAACGACTTACAAGCCGTTGTTATAAAAATCGGCATTATTATTAGTACTAACGCAAGGGTTCCCAAACTGGGTGCCACCCCGGGGGACGTGTGGACATGTCAGGGGGCCGCGAGACAAGTCGAAAATTAAATTAAATTTAGGTAGTCTTTCTAAAATTCTAAATTAACCGTGATGTTTAGAAAATTAAAACAAACCACTGTAACATCTGACTTTACACATAAATTTGAAATCAAATGCTTAAAAGAATGGAATGTAAGCCGTTCAATGTGGTAATAGCGCGCATTTGACAACCTAGCGTTTCCAAGCTCTGCCTCCCTCCTTCACTCCCCCAACCAGACGCACGGCAGCTAACCGCAGGCGCAACCATTGTTTAAATAGGACTAGTTAGACAATTCTTATGGAACAAACGTTTGACTTTTACTCTGCCGTCATGTAGCGGCCTCTAGTCATAAATTTAAAAAACTATTAACAGAAACTTAATTCTCGGCAGGATTCTATTCGAGTATATTTTTACCTGTCTCATGACTAAGGCAAACCTGTACACGGATGCCAGATTGTGAAGAAAATATAAGACTTTAATAAAATGCTTATTGTTATTATCGTTGTATGCGTCTAGTGAAAGATAACTTGACTATTTCGAGCGAATATTTCAAATTGTTTTTATACTTTGAGACTTGCTAAATCTAAATCGGTTAGTAATCTATTTAAATAAAGTAGGTAAATGCTGACTTTTTTTTAATTTTTATTAGTTTATCAGATATTTATTTTGGTTATATGATTTGCTAGAAAAGGATTAAATATTTAATTGAAATACACTCGATTGCTATCGTCTTAGAACACTCATGCGGAGGTTTATTTTTTAGTCAAGACTTAAGTTTTATCATTGTTTAAAAAAGAAAATCTTTTTAAACAATGGTTTTATGTATGTTTTGAGAAAATTAAATTTTCAATCTTTTAATCTTTAAAATGACGTTTGAAAATATAGTAAATTTATGGGTATGGTTTTTTGATAATGGTTTTGAAACAAATAAACACATCGATATGCCACAACAAGAGGCAACACATATTTAGGGACAAATTAATCTATGTGTTGGGATAAAAGGAATAATAATTAACAACACTTTAATAAATAGTATCCTTTATTTTATTTATTTATGTATTTTATAATATAAACACCAGTTTTGTATTTCTGTTTACATAAATGAGAAGTTTAAATGAATGAGCTGTTCATTAATGAAATAATTTTAAATTACAAAGTGATAAAGATACAATTAGTGATAAAAATTGATTGTAACATTGTTTTCATGAACTAAAATAAGCAATGTATGTAGTGCGAAACACTATTGGCACCGTGGATGGTTGTTTTGCTATCGAATACGTATGAAAAACGCGTGGTGTCGTTAACAAACCTTCCTCTTCTACCTCACTATATTTTTTTGGTTTGCATTTAGATAGTTTTGGTCAAAATGCTTACTGCATAGAAATTTTTTTTTTTAAATCGGGTAGCTCCAGACTTTCCAATGCAGCATTACCTACAACAATATTATTATTAACACAACTGAAAAAAAAAGCAATTTTCTGCACAATAAAGTAAAAAAACAATTTAAGTTCTGTATTCAAAATATAAATAACTTGGCAGTTATGCCAACATATTTATATATATATATATATATATATATATATATATATATATATATATATATATATATATATATATATATATATATATATATATATATAAGAGTAAGAAAAAAGAAATTTTTTAGATAGGAAAAAAAAGATTCCATAGACTACCAAAAACAATTTTTTTTTGGTAGTATGGGTATGGGTATGGGATCTAGTCTTTCACCCATTCTAAGTAGCTATATCAAGGATGATGTTATCAGTGATTGTATCAACAATTGTACTTTTTTCATTCCTTTTTTTAAAGATATGTAGATGATTTAGTTTTGGCACTTCCTAAACACAAAATTATTGAAATAGTCAACATTTTTAAGTATCATAATCAACATATACAATTTACAGTTGAGGAAGAGGTAGACAATTCTCTAGTTCCTTAGAGTAGGTTTCAAATCCAGTGCTTTATACAGGTTGGTGAATTGTTTGCAGTTGGTAAGTTTGGTATGGTTGATTCATAGTTGTAATAGTCGATGCTTCTCTTCTAGTTATGAAGTCTAGGGAGAGATGACCAATAAAAGATTGAAGTTTATGAAAAGTCGTTTTGCTCTTTTGCTCTAAGTTTTGTCAAGTATCCTCTACCGACTTTTTAAAAACGAATTTCGAGATTCGTTAGCTAGTTGAATTGGAGTGACTTCAGTCACCCCATGGTTGGTAGCTTCTTTGGCAAAATGATCTGCTGTTTTATTACCAGTAATTCCGGTGTGAGAAGGCAGCCATATGAGAGAGACTGTTACATCGTAAGCAGAGAGATTTTGGTATATGTCATGAATGTTTTGAACTAATAGGTGCTCAGTGAAAATTGTATTGACTAAATGGATATATGAAAGAAAATCTGAACAAATGGCAATATGTCTGTTTTGATGTGAGATACATTTAAAAGCCAACACAATACTATATAGTTCACCTGTGCAAACGTTGCATATTAAGGGTAACCGAGATGATCTTACAAGTTCATGTTTAGTGGTTACTGCACAACCAATACCAGTGGTAGTTTTAAAAGCATCTGTATAGAGAATTAAATTCTAAAAATGCTTTCTTTATAAGAAGGTTAGAAAATTCAAGTTTGTTAAAAATAGTGAGTGAGGTATATATTGAAGGGATATCTTTAGCCCAGAGGGGAAGTAAAGGTAGAGGAAATAAACTAGTCAGAAAAAGGTCAATATTTTTAAGTAGTGGACAAATTAATTGAGGTATAGGTTTTATGATAAGGTGTTGGTTATTGTTAGTGGAAGAAGACGGCATTGTGGCAATTAGGGAATGAACAAGATTAAATGGATTTGCAGATGTTGATGCAGCATACGAAAGTAGAAGTGATTATCGTCTTAGGGTAGGAGAAAGTTCATTAGACTAAAGCGAAAAGCGCTCAGACCTAGAAGTAGTTTTATTGGCAACCCATTGAAGATGACTGAGGGTTTTAACAATGTTCAACCTTTTAAAACAATTGATTTTAAGTTCAGAGATTTGATTTTTTCAATTTAATCTGGAGTCAAACATAAAACCGAGAATTTTACAATAATTAACACCAGAAAGTAGAGAATAGTTAAATAAAATTTGGGGTAAGGGAGTGGAAATCCCTATGGAAAATTTTATTAATTTAGTTTTGCTCTCAGAGAGTAATAATCCTAGTTCGTTAAATCTATCTTGAAGTAGATTTACTACACTTTGTATAAGTTTATATGAGGATGGGACAGATTTAAGATGGCAGTAAATGATTAGGTCATCAGCGTATTGAACATATTTGATGGGAGGCAAATTTCGTTGATGGCAAGAATGAATAAAGTTAAACTTAATGCAGATTCTAAAGGGACACCTTAATTTTGAGGAAGAGATCGAAAAAGTTTACCCTTGGCAAGGACTTTAAAGATTCTTTCAATTAGATATTTTTTTACAAATAAGAAAATATTACCATTTAAATTATAGTGGTAGTTTTTGTCAATGATTGCTTTTCTGGAGATTGAATAAAATGCCCCTTCAACGTTAAATATAGTTGCTACGACATCTTGTTGATTATAGATTGCTTAAGAAATGTGTGTTTGAAAAATAAAAAAGTTATCAATAGTAGACCGATTACGTCGGAAGCCGGATTGAGCGTCGGGAATAATATTATACTGTTTAACGAACCACGTGAGTATTTCATTGATCATTGTTTCAAGAAGTTTGCAGGTAATACAAGTAAGAGAAATCAGACGAAAGATATTGGAGTTATAGAGGGCTGGTCAGGTTTTTTAATTGGAATGATTATAGAATTGCGCCAAACATCTGGGAATTTTTGTGTGTTCTAGATAAGGTTATAAATTTCGAGAAGTTTGGAGAGAGATGTATTAGAGAGATTTTTTAAAAATATATAAGGGATATCATCGGGATCATCAGCAGATTTTGTACATGAAAACAAGGTAAATTTTAGTTTATTTAGGGCAAACAAGCCGTTCATAAACTTGACATCGTGTGGAGTTGACGAGATGGTGGAGAAAGATTGAGCGCGTAAAGAACTGGGAGTAAAAGCCATATTACTTTTATTGAATCTGTCTTCAACCCCATTAGCGAGTGTGTCAGAAATGAATTGACTGTCAGAGATAACTGTGTTGTTGAAGAAGATGATAGGAGAAATAGTTAGGATATAGGAATGAAGGATGACTAAATTCATAGGATGAAGGTTAGTTTTATTGCCTTGGATTTGTGAAACAGTTTTTTTTATAAATGAGAGTGGAGTTATCATATCCACTGGTAACTTTAACATCTTAATATATAAGACTAAATAATGTAAACTAAATTGTAACATATAACTTTTATCGGGTTTTTACCCAGATATTTAGTGGCTCAAAAAATGTACACCTAGACACTGATGATGGAATATGGATTCCGAAAACAATTTGTCTTCATGACATAGCCCGTTTGGGTTTTTTAATTTATGTACCTTTTATAAAGAATTTTAACAAATTTTTTTTTTGTAATGATCTTTCTTTTATCTTAGTATAGATTAGGGCAAGACCTTTCATTAACGATTGTCAGCGGTATGTCAGTGGTAAATTTACTGGCTTCATTTAGAGGTTCGTTGGTGCCTAAGGAATTTTCGAGAAATTTTTCAAGATAATTCTAGAAAACCCTAATTTTTGTGTTTTTATAGGATTTGAGTGCAGCTTTTAGTTCGAAATAGTTTATAAGATAGTTCGGATGATTGGTATCTTGTTGTGAAACTGAGGATGAATAATGAAAGGGCGAAGGAAGAAAAGAGTATATATGGTTAGGTCCAGATTTGTTGCAAAACTTTTATTTTAAATTTTCCGCCAGAATCTTGGCTGTCTCTTAATTGTCAAGGATAACCTTTCGATTAAAAAAGAGATTGGATATTTTAAGGTTATTTTTTGTTAACATTTTTTTTTCCAAACTGGACTTGGACTAGTATTTGATGTACATAAAGTTTTCTTACTTAATTAAATATCGTGTCTAAATTTGGCAAAAGATGAAGTAAAAATATACAGAGAGCAGAAAAAATGAATAAATGCGAGAGAAAGAGAGAAATTCTATTCATCATGTATGCTGTGATTAGATTTGACATCAGAAGATTTATCAGAGGATGCACTTATATATACTCTTGTAAGTCGGAGATAGGCTGTTCTTTTAACTTTTTTAAGATTCTAGTGATACGGTTTTTTAGTGATCTTTTCCTTGTACCTATGTAGAGCTGCAATAAGTCCTTTTGAATACCATCTATGTTGGAGGATTTTTAAGCTTCTTGTAGTGGGGTGATACATACAAAAGAGTTCTCAAGAAATGTAATAAGTTGCGTGGAATTGAGTGTAAAATTAGTCGGATTATCTTTGTAAATCATTTCTATAGCGGAAATATAATAAGGTTTCATCGAGTAATCCAATCAAAGATTAGATTTGGACATTTTTTGGCTGGTTTCAGTGGCATTGAAAATGTCGAAGGAGGAAAAGAACTTAATAGCGCAAGAATACCGGATGAAGATAGATGGTAGGAGTATCATGAGGACTGTCATTGAAGTGTCCCCTTTTTTGTCCTACTGCCAACATGGGCTTTGAATTAGTACGACGAGAGATGGATAAATCCATAATGGCAGCCAGGATGGATATGCAGTTAACAGAGATGGACTCAATTTCCGAAGATAGAAATTCTTTTGATGAAGTTAAGGATTCAGGATTAAGGACTCCTTAGAGTCAGCTGAAAATGAAGAAGGGGGAGGAGCATTAGCTGCAATGAGTGTGTGATCAAGTCAACTGGAGACTTTGCAATCAGACTCCACGGTACGACCCGTAAGCTTACAAAGAAAACACTATAGTCTGTCAGAGAATAAAAATATTTTAAAGGATGTATTTTCATGGTTAATTAACAGAGAAGATTGCACTTCGAAGTTCACCTTGTCAGCTATTTCAAATGTTACCCTAGGAAAACTCATGATATATGCCTATTGATCATCTGATGTTCCGTATTTTTTAGGGACTGCTCGATTAGGAATGCGGGATGGAAGGAGATACATTTGAAATAAGGATTCTTTTGGTCGCAGAAAGAAGCCTGCAGATAAAGATGACGGTGGAATTAATTATGACGTTCGGTGTATTAGTTGATCAACGATGTCGGTAGAAGTGAGGAAAATGCAGATTCGATTATTCGAAATGCGAGATGTAAAAGTAATATTTTTTGGATAAACTATTTCACCAATTTCTTTAATATATTTAAATAAAACAGTATTCAAAATGGAGTGCATGACAATAACTTGTTCCCTTTTAGAAAACGAACGGGAAGGAGGTCTAGAGACTGCGTCAACGACATATGATTTTGGGTTGGAATTGAAGTTGTTTTGTGTAAATGTAAATATTAAATTGCTGTTCATGATGTGTAGTCCTGGTTACCCAGACCGTAACACAATACCTAAATGTGAGTACCTAATGGATCCTCTTCCAAACTGGAAAGAAAGAAAAAAAGGATCTCACCTATTTCTTGGGATTTTCACTGGTTTTCTTTAATTACACCAATATAGCCGCAATTAAATTCGACTATTGAAATATAAAACCAAATTTGATACTCGTTTTCTTATCACATTGCAATTAAAGAACTTCGCTTCGTATTGTTAACTCGTCGATGAATTGCTTTATCTGTTTAACACTGTTTAAATCTTTTTTAAATCCGTGAGGAACTTTAAAAAGGGTGTTTAACCTTTGACAGTTATTTGACGTTTTTTGAATCGATTATTTGAAGCTTTATTTATAAACTTCAACATTTTATTAAAAAAACAGTTTGAAAAAGTACTTTTTAGCTTCTAAACATTTATACTACTTTTGGTATTTATCATGTCATACGGCTGTACGTAGGCTCAATGAAAAGCTGGTGTAAAAGCACAATTAAAAAAAAGCAGAAATTTCCATAACCAATAACAAGAAACAAGCTGAGAAATTGCAGAGGACAGATCTCCCTTGCATTTTTCTGTGGCGATATTTTACGAGTACCATTATTTTAATGTTTCAAAACTAATTAACTTCTTCACTGTGTATACCATATATAAATCGAATTATAAAATTTAGATATTCTTTTACAATGTGTTCAATTTTCAGCTCTTAATGTTAATAAACAATGAAAATATTGGCAATTTCTTAAATAAGAAAAAAAATGCTATTTGATTTCCTCTGGGCCATAGAAGGTTTTGGTTTTTTTTTAAATGTCTTTTTTTTATTAGCTTTATATTGAGCCTACATGCAAGTGTATGACATAAAAAAGTCAAAGTTATTAGAAAGTTTTATATGCTAAAAATTTGTTATTCTTCAAACTGATTTTTAAAAACAAATTTAATATAATCTTGATGTTTTTTTTTTAATAATTTAAAACGAAGCCATAAATCGATATCTATTTACAAAATAACCCTAGAGTGACTGTTTGGACAAGTACAGTTGTTTAAATAATCGGTCTCCTGGATAAACAAATTAAATAACTCATAAACTGTATGGTCGTTCTGTATGATATTTAGCACACTTTAAAAACTCATTAACTGCCATAATTTTAAATAGTTATTACATATCGTTATGCAGAAAAGAAAGTTATTTATATTTATATTATTTATATTTATATTAACATTTATAAATTTTACTTTAAAAATAAGGGTTTTTAAATTATCTCGGTCAATTCTTTATGTATTTTAATTATAAAAATATCAATATTAGAGAACATTTTATGATCTATAACTTTTATTTTAACCATATATCTCTAACATGAATAAGAAACGTTTTATGCTCATAAACTTTTTTCACTTTTTACGATTGTTTAATAAAAAAGCAAAGCAAAATTAGCTGAAGTCTTCACATAATTGTCATCAGCTACCCCTCATATACCTTTTAGAGACTTTAAATACCTGTTTAAGATTTTTTCAGCTTTTTTAGAGTTTTAGATCATAAAAAGTTATGTAATTTTTGAGAGTATCTAAATTAAAATACATGAAACTATTAACCGAAATAGTTGCAAAAAAACCTTATTTTTTCAGTTGTTTATAAATTATAATAACTCTTTTTTGGGCAAGGACATGTACCATAGCTCCTTGAAATTATGGAAATTAATAAGTTATTAAAGTGAGCTAAATATCAATCAGAGCAAATAGTTTATAGGTTATTTAATCTGTTTATAAACATTTATAATAACGTTGATATCGTTTATGCCACAAACTTATTTAGAGGCTTATGAAAAACTGGTGAAAAACACACTTTCTAAAAAAAAACAGAATCTTTTATGACCATTACTAGGCAAGAGAGCATTTTATATTTAAAACCAAAGCATTTTATTCTTAAAATCATACTTCCATTGTCTATTAACAGTAAGAGCTGAAAATTGAAGGGACCCTAAATGAAGATCTGAATTGTGCGTTCCAACTTACATATGGCATATGCGGTAAAGAAGTAAAAATTTATAACCCGTTAAAATGATGGTATTCGTAAAATACCGCTTCGGAAAAGTAGAATGGAGAACCATTTGAGCTCGGTTTTTTTTTAGATTTGAACTTTTTCAAAATGAAGCGCGATTGCAAAATTTGCAATATCTTGGCTTCTGTGGCACGTAAAACATAATTTTTTTTTAAACTGGGATAGGTCAACAAAAAGTTGTTTACATAATCGCTTTCTACGATAAACAAATCCTCACTATTTTTATTAGTTACATTACATACCATTATGCAAAAACAAAGTTATTAAAATTAATAAATTTCTGCAAAATCAAAGGTTTCTTGCAACTATTTTGATGAATTCTTTATATATTTTAATTTAGAAACTCACAAATGGAAGAACTTTTTGAATCTACAATTTTTATTTTAACTATTTTTCTCTAACTGGATAAAAAACATTTATAGCCAAAATCACCTGTATGTCTTCACAGATTTATTATTAACTAACCCTCATATATCTTTTAGAACCTTCAAATATCTGTATAAAATTTTTACGTGAAACCAATAATTTTTTCCCAGATGGACCTTTGTATAAATTAGTTCTCCGATAAAGATGAACTTATTTCTACTTTTCAATACAATAACTAAAAATAGCTAAAGAAATACATATTTAAATATCTAATACTTTGTTTATGTTTATTAACTTGTTTATTCACTAATTTGTTTTTCCGAAGTTTATTATATATCATAATTATAATACCAACGAAAACGTAAAATTCAAATTAATGCATCTCGAATATGACGTGTGCACCCTGGCGATAATAAAAAATGATGAATGAAAAAAAAATTAAACATTTTTTCAAGTTAATTACGTAACGGAAACGGTGTAAAATAAAAGAATATAAAAAAAGTTTCTATTTACTTACCAGAGTGTAATATCCATCTTTGACAAGCCGAAGGATTTTTGTCGGAAATCTGAACATTCTTAATCCATGAATATTGTATGGTGATAAACCACATTTGTAATAACAACAAATATTTCCGGCCATCTGTAAAAAACCATTTATTTATTATGGAAGTAACATTATTTTAATTTAAAATCACTTTTTTCAAATATTATCGAATGTATGTAATATCCGGTAAAATTTATTTCTAAATACCTAATTTGTTTTCTCATACAATGTTTTTTTATGTTTTAAATACATATAATTAAAATGTTTTACTTACCTCGGACCAAATTTTTGTAATACACTTGCAAATAAAATAAAATATTTAAATTCTTTAAACTTATTTAGATATAGGAAGACTTAGAAACCATAGTACGTTTATGTACAATTTTAGTTGACACCATATTTACTAGTTGATAGTAATAACTCTATTTTAAATGAATATCTTAAGTGATTCAAGGTCTGTTTTTTGTAACATTTTTAGTTTAACAAGTAAACCTGTTGCTACTATGTCAGTGAAATATTGCAACGCTGGTGAATTTAATTCAGTGGATCAAAAATGGACGTTTAGTTTAGTCCTTAACTTTTTCACATAGCACCATCTAGTATAATGTATATCAAACAAACAATGGTATATTAAAATCTATTGAGACAGAAAGAGTGGTGACATCTAGTGACTGTCTCAATTAGAATCAAACAAATTTATACATTGCGTTGGCTAACTAGTCCTATTTAAACAATGGGCGCAACTAATCAATTAGTGTTTGAGATATCTTGGCCTAGCCTGCACGTATTTTTGCATTATAAAAGCGTACGTGTTGTGAAATTTTAATTGTCGTAGTTGACTTTCATTGATTTCGTTGATTTGAGTGAGAGAAGTTATTGTAGTCAAGATGAGCTCAGCAAACAAATGCGAGTATAATGATGAATATATCAAATATATGTTTATTTGTATGCATAAAGATAATTTCAAACATCCTCAGTGTGTAATTTGCTATGAAGTATTAAGCAATGATGCAATGAGACCTAATCGTCTTTAAAGACATTTGACATCCAAACATGAACTCATTTAAGGATAAACCAGAGGAATTTTTTGCTACAAAATCTGAAAATTTAAAACGCATGAAGTTGGATACCTAGTACTGGTTCTACGGCTCAGTCATCTGAAAAAGCTCTTGAAGCTTCATATGAGCTATCAGTTCTGGTTGCTAAAGAAAAAAAGAGCCATATTATTGGAGAGACGCTTGTTAAATCGTGTTTGTTAAAGGCAGCTGGTATTATTCTTGGAACGCAGAGTAAGCAAAAGTTATCTCAAATACCTCTTCTGACAATATTGTGAAACGTCGCATTGATGATATGGCCGAAGACATACAAAACCAGGTAGTTGGTGCAGTAAAATAATCGCCGCAATTTTTTACTGTTCAGCTAGACGGCGCGCCTTCAATTCTTGGTTCTCGTTCAGGATTTGTACAATAAGTAATAGAGAAAAATGCTGATGTGACTGGGCACATTGTGTTATATATCGACAAGCCTTTGTAGCAAACACTCTTTCTAATGAACTGAATGCTGTCTTAAAGTTGTGTAATAAAGTAGTGAATTACATAAAAAGCAGTGCGTTGAATACTTAACTGTTTAAAACAGTATAAATAAATGCTTTGTTTTCTATGTGATACTTATTTGTTTTTGTTTTGTTCCTTGGTCCATACAATTTATTGTTGATTAGTGGGGGCGCGAGAAACTTTCATTTCAACAAAAGGGGGCGTGGTACAAAAAAGTTTGGGAACCCCTGCACTAACGTCTATAAATCTCCAAGTAAACAATGGCCAATTCACTTTCTAAAAACTTACCTCCATCCAGCGGTGTATTAGGCACTTCAATAGCCATCATGAGGAGTGGAAATACATGGAGAATGACATTAATGTTGTTGCCTTAGTACCATGAATTGAAGATGAGCATTTATATCTTTTTTTGACGCTAAAGAGAAAGGCACATTTAAATCAGCAGTATAGGACGGGGAGTACAAACCCGACCTATAAGAATTAAAAAGATTCTTAACAGCACGGCATGGCAGTTACGTAACATATAAAAGACGCAACCAGAAGTCGACTGAGCTCCAGAAAATCTCCCATGAAAACCATAGAAATGGCCGCTGCCATTAGATTGAACATGATTACCAAATAAATCATCAAAAGCTCAAACGAATACAATTATACCTTGCATTACAGAGAGAACTCCTGGATTTGACCTACCACGTAAGACCTGGTGTACACTTAACCACATCAAAACTGAACATTGTCAATGTGCATATATGTTGCACAGGTAGGGTAAGCATCTACCATCCCCATCATTGAGCTGCGGAGAGTCTAGTCCATCAAGCAAATAACATAAAAAAAAAATGCCACCCGCGGGGCTACGGGGGCAGCAAAAATTGTTGTGAAACAATGTTGATTTTTAAACGTTTAAAAACAGACCTTTAAAAAACAATTATAAGAGATAGAGATATAACTAAATATTCAAGCTATGTTGTCAATACAGAGGAATTTGATCCATTACCTCGTCTTAATCTTGTTAACTCCTGTGGCGGTTATACACTCTTTTTAACAAAATTTTTAAATAATTTTTTTTTGAGATCGAATTCCGGGGTAGAAATCGAAATATCAATTTTTTTAGTTAAAAATGAAATTATCATTACAATCAATAATTGTGGACATGGGCGCCCATAGGGGGGCAAGAGGGGGCAGTTGCCCCCCCTATCATTAGTAATATTATTTAAAAAATCAGTATGTATGTAAGTATATTTAAAAAAATACATTATTTACGCATATGGCGAGAAACTTGCAACAATACCTCAAAACAGCAAACAACCGGAAACTAATCTAGCGAAATACCGAGAAATGCGGTAGGTACTTCCTTAAGAATGCCTCGAATGTAGCTACCTACCATAATATATATATATATATATATATATATATATATATATATATATATATATAAATGTACAGTGTCATCAACAATAATGTTATTTTAGTATTAATTTTATTTATGTGTATAATCTTTTAATTTCTGTAAGTATTGTAAATCTAAGTGTACGTCAGTGTTTTGAAATGTTTGTTTTTTACAGTTACTCCCGATGAAGCCATCAAATAAATGGCGAAATATTGAGCTTTAGAAAAAACAAAGATTTTTTATTTAATATAGACCACATACCCGATATTTCCAACATATTTTTATATATATATATATATATATATATATATATATATATATATATATATATATATATATATATATATCAAAAAATATACTTCACCTAGAGTTCAAAATGAGCTAATAAATATATGTGGCTTAGTTGTTCGACGGCAAATTATCGAAAAAATAAACCATCCAAACACAATCGCATTTTCCTTGCTTGCCGATGAGACTGCAGATATATCTGGAGTCGAACAACTATTTATTGGGGTGAGATATGTTGAAAAACAAACAGTTAACGGAAATATAATTCATGAAGATTTTTTGGGTTTCGTACCATTAAATGAATTAAATGCTAAATCAATAGCACTTGAAATTTTAACATTTCTTTCAAAAATTGATTTAAATGTGGAAAAATTGGTGGGGTTGGGATTTGATGGATGCGCGACTATGGCTGGTCAAGAGGGTGGTGTTCAAAAAATAATTAGAGAAAAACATCCCAAAGCATTATTTTTTCATTGTGCCTCACACAAATTAAATCTGGTTGTTAATGATTTAAATACTGTTAGAGAAATTCAGAATTGTGTGGGAATTATTAAAGATGTCATCAAATTTTTTCGTGATAGTACTTTGAAACGGCGATTAGCACCAAACATGCCTTTGTTATCCGAAACTCGCTGGTCATCAAAATACAAATCTATTCGAATATTTTCAGAAAATTTTATTGAAATCAAAAATGTTTTAGAAACAATAATAGCAGATAACAAATTTAATTGCTCAACAAGATCAAGAGCACAGCAGCTTTCATGTGCCACATCCGATGAGACTGCAGATATATCTGGAGTCGAACAACTATCTATTGGGGTGAGATATGTTGAAAAACAAACAGTTAACGGAAATATAATTCATAAAGATTTTTTGGGTTTCGTACCATTAAATGAATTAAATGCTAAATCAATAGCACTTGAAATTTTAACATTTCTTTCAAAAATTGATTTAAATGTGGAAAAATTGGTGGGGTTGGGATTTGATGGATACGCGACTATGGCTGGTCAAGAGGGTGGTGTTCAAAAAATAATTAGAGAAAAACATCCCAAAGCATTATTTTTTCATTGTGCCTCACACAAATTAAATCTGGTTGTTAATGATTTAAATACTGTCAGAGAAATTCAAAATTGTGTGGGAATTATTAAAGATGTCATCAAATTTTTTCGTGATAGTACTTTGAAACGGCGATTAGCACCAAACATGCCTTTGTTATCCGAAACTCGCTGGTCATCAAAATAAAAATCTATTCAAATATTTTCAGAAAATTTTATTGAAATCAAAAATGTATTGCTCAACAAGATCAAGAGCACAGCAGCTTTAATGTGCCACATCTGATTCCACTTTTATATATATATATATATATATATATATATATATATATATATATATATATATATATATATATATATATATATATACCCGGTATTTAGGCGTTCCACGCCCTTCCGGTAGGGATCTATGGAGGAGTATCACCTAGCCGCAAGCCCTTATCTCTTGCCGTACTGCTCCACCATAGGCCGATCAGATACCAGCATATTCTAGACTAAGCCGCAGATTCATTTTAGAATTTTAAACTACTGCGTTAGCCTTTTTGTTTGCTATTCACCGAGCCGGGGATTTGAACTGACATCTCTCGCATTGAAGCGAAGGAGAAGCCAGCCGCCCAGCCCGCTTGGCTATCCGATCGACATTCCACTTTTATAATTTCCCTAAATTTAATTTCCAAATATTCTTCTTTCTTAGAACCCATAGTAAACATTTTACAAACTAAATCAATAGATATGCTAGCAGTTAAAAATCATATACAGTTATTTCTTGATATGATAACAAAGCACAGACAAGAAGCGGAAACAACTTTTAAAACAATTTTTGAAAAGAGTACAAATGATGCCGAATCTCTAAGTATTACCCTTGAAAAACCACGAATCGCTCCTAGAAAGCAAACACAACGGTCAAACCATGCGGTTAATTCCGCTGAAGACTTTTTTAGAGTGTCATTATTTATTCCGTACCTAGATTCTTTAATTAGTTCTCTTGGTGTCAGATTTTCAGAAGACAATAATCCTGGTATGTTATTGTATAACTTGCATCCCAAAAACATAATAAAATTAACTGAAGAAGACCTCGCCAAAATAATAGAAATCATAAATAATTTATACAAAATTACTAATCTAAAAGAACAGGCATCATTGTGGCTCTATTATTGGAAAAATCAAACCAATTTAGATGTAGAAGATATTTTAATGATAGAGCTACTAGACCATTGCCTATTTTACCCAGCTATAGCCCAAGCCATAGAAATTTCTCTGTGCCTTCCTCCCACTACATGCACGATTGAAAGATCATTTTCAACTCTTCGAAGGGTTAAAACCTGGATTAGGTCCACTAGTGAACAAGTGAACAAAGTGAAGTGAAGTGAACAAAGATTAGATGGACTATGTA
Source organism: Diabrotica undecimpunctata (assembly GCF_040954645.1). Lineage (NCBI taxonomy): Eukaryota > Metazoa > Arthropoda > Insecta > Coleoptera > Chrysomelidae > Diabrotica > Diabrotica undecimpunctata. Next base: position 101,210,337 of record NC_092808.1, read on the forward strand.
TGATGAGCGTTCATAGAAATAAAATAGAAAACAATCGAAATAATTTTATTAAAAAAGTAATAGATGAGTTTGAACAAAAGCCCAGAAACCTTCAGTTTTTATTTTCACAAGATACAGAGCACTAGCCTTCAATATCAAGTTTACTTTTTACTTTTTGTTGGGTGTAACATTTTACCATTTTAGATTCTATTGGGAAATTATTCGTTTCAATAAATTATAACACATACAATACTAACTGAAAAAAATGTTAATTTTTTATAAGAAATTATAACAAATAAATTTTTAATTAAATTTCTTCAATTGTTTACAACATAGTACAAATTTTTAATGTCAAATATAAATAAGTTGGCACCCAGCGAAGTATTTGAAGATTGCACACATTTGACTATTTATGCAATTTCGGCTAAGCATGGTAGTAGAAGGGTGTACACCCTACCCTAACCCTTTCAACGTAGTACAGTTTTGAATATTTGTTTTAATTTCCTAGTAAAAGAAATTTTTCAATTCAGATATTATGTTACTTACATATTATTTAAACTACACTATTGCTTGTGTTGCATTTCGTATCTCAGAGTACCTGCTTTTTTTATTACTATTTTTTAACATCCTTGCTTAAAATTGATTTTTTTATTCCTACATAAAAAATTTTGTATAATAAAATTTGTATGTATAAAGTCATACCATAAAATATGTTGTTAATAATTTTTAGTTTAAGATTGCTTTTACTTTTCTGGTATTTCTTTACTGTTTGTAAATCATGTTTATATTTTTGCATTTTTGCAATCGGCTATTTTAGTTTTTATTAAGTTGTATGGATCAAAATAAAAATTTGAGTTGACTTGCCCCCCCCCCCTGGATTTTGATATATGGGCGCCCATGATTGTGGATTAATCCCATATAAAAACAATATTTAAATTGATCCATAATTAGATAAATAATTTAGATGTGAAAATTATAGTAAGCTCTCCTATCATTGACCGTTTTTAATTTTTTATTTAATACCACAGCTTTACGACAATTTTATCATCATTAATTCATTTAATTGCCATAATGTGATAAAGTGAACATTTCTATGGATGACTATACCAAATTAAACTAATTTTTCTACCAATTATATTCAAAAATCAATAATAATTACTCGTCCTTAGCCCTACAATCCCTTTGAAAATCACGTTCATTACCGTGTCGCATCGAGGGAATTGCATGATAATAGTTATCGAATTTTCATTTTCACTTATTATAGCTAAATTGCATATTCCATGCTACTTTATTCAGTGTTTCAAATCTGGACAGGTTTATACTGCATTATGCACGCAAACCAAAACACTTGTAAGTGTTAGAGGTGAATAAATGTGTTACTCAAATATTACTTTAATTATTAAAAACTTTTTAATAAGGAAGATGACGTTTTGAACTTTTTTCAATAAGAATTATTGTATCATCATCATCATATAACGGGGGTCCAACGGCGATTGCCGCTTCCCGCATTTCAGCCTCCATCTTTTCCTACCTCTCCAATCTCCCTCTTCTAAGCCTCTAGATTGCATTGTTTTTGTAATTTCTCTTCTCCAGGAATTTGGTGGTCTTCCCCTTTTCCTTCTTTCTGGCGGAACATACATTAAGGCTTTCTTTGGCCACCGCTCCTCCTCCATTCTCATCACGTGACCATACCATTGTAATTGCCTTCCTTGTATTCTATCTGAAAGAGTATCTCCAATTCCTGTACGGTTTCGTATTTCCTCATTCCTGATTCTTTCCATTCTCGATACTCGACATGACCTTCTAAGATAATCCATTTCCACAACGTCTACTTTATCTCGTTCATTCTTTGTCATCGTCCAACATTCGGCACCATATGTGGTAATTGGTTCTACAATTGCTCTGTATACGCGAAGTTTGGTATACATCTTTATTTTATTAGACCACAGTAATGAATTCAGTATTCGGATGCACTTTTTCCCTTGGGTTATTCGGTTTTGTACATCTATCTTAACTCTGCCATCTGCTGATATGATGCTTCCTAGATATTTATACTGGTTGCAGCCTTTTATGACTACGTTTTCAAGCCTCAGATCTGTGGTATTTCCTCCAATTTTTAAATATTCTGTTTTGCTTATGTTTACAGTAAGCCCCCATTTGGCATATTCCTCAAATAATTTTCGATTCATATAATTTATATCTTCCTCATCGGTTGCAACCACCACCTGATCATCTGCAAACAACAATGTATACAGAGTTTCTTGTCCCACTTCGATGCCCATAAATCTACATTTATTTCTCCAATTCCTCAATGCTTCTTGGACGTATATTTTAAAGAGTGTCGGTAACAAACAGCATCCTTGCTTTAGGCCTTTAGTGACTTTAAATTCATTTGAGGTTCTGGTTCCAATTTTTACACAACTAACTGCATTTTCGTACAATTTATATATCGCTCGGATATACGTCGAATCCAATCCGGACCTTTTGAGGACCTCAAACATTTTCTTTAACGGGACACTATCATATGCTTTCTCGAGGTCTATAAATACCAAATGGGTCTCTCTACTTCTTTTGACACGCTCTTCAATTATTTGTCGTGGGATAAATATATTATCAAGGCAGGATCTCCCAATACGAAAGCCGCTTTGTTCTTCAATATCTTGTATCTGTCTTTCAACCCTCATCTTTAATATTCTGCTGTACAACCGGCCCACAGAGCTCGTCACACTAATACCTCTATAATTGAAACAGTCTCTTTTATTCCCTCTCTTATATATGGAGCTTATATAAGATTTATTCCAATCTTTAGGAATTTCCTGGTCTCCACACATACATTTATTGAAAAGGTCTACTATTAATTCTAAAAGTGCAGTCGGCCCATATTTAACCAGGTCTATGGGAATGTCTCCAGACCCTGCGGCTTTTCCGTTTTTAACCTCTTTTAAGGTTTCCGTCAATTCAGATAATGTTATTATAGGGATTTCCTGCCTTTCGTCTCTGTTGTCTATTAATTCCCTTATCTTTTCCCATCTGTACTCTACTCTATCCTCTTTCAGCAGTTTCGTATAATATTCTTCCCATTCATTTAACTTCATGAGAGAAATGTCTTTATTTTTCTCATTTTTCCTAAACTGTTTTAATGTTTTCCAAGCTTGCGCCACTTTTGTTCCACCCATAAATCTGTCCAGTTCATCACACTTAGCCTCCCAGTTTATATTTTTCGCCTTATCCACGTCTTTTTTAACTTCTCTATTCCATTTAGCGTATATTTCTCTGTCTTGAGGATCTTTGGATTGAAGCCATATGTGATATGCTTGTTTTTTCTTGAGAACTTTCTCTTCTAGTTCCGTTGACAACCATTCAGGTTTTCCTTTTTTCCGATTTTCAACTTTTCCCAGTGCTTCATTTGCCGCTTCATGAATATATTTTTTAATTACCTCATACAGACTTTCAGGGTCTAAGTCCTTTGTTTCTATATTTTTTATTTTCTGAGCTATTGTAATTTTATATAAGAACTTTGTCGAATCTTGTTTAAAGCTTTCCAGGTTATATTTTATGTTTTCTATGGTTGTTCCTATGTCTGTTACTTCATTATTTTTGTGACTTGATTGTTCTCTCTTAAATGTCACCATTACTTTTGCAATAATCATATGGTGGTCACTTCCACATTCTGGCCCTCTTAACACATTCACGTCCTTCGTTTTTAGTTTAGAATCTTTACGATGAATGAAATAGTAAATTATTGATTTTAAATTCCTGGTAGGCTGCGTCCATGTAAATTTATGTATATTCTTATGGGGGAAGAAACCATTTAATATTTTCAAAGAATGTGCCTCGCAAAAATCTATTAATCTTTGACCATTAGAAAGAATTATTGTAACTTTATTAATTGTAACTACGTATTTATCGGTGTGATACCTAATTTCTTTCAGTTCTGTCGGTCTTAATCTTCCTGCAGCCAATTCCCAGCGATTCTTTTGACGTCGTCGTCTGTCCATCGTGTTGGTGGTCTACCTATGCTTCTTCTATCAGCTCCTGGTCGCACAGTGTAATTTTTTGAGTCCACCGCCCGTCATTCATTCTGGTCACATGGTCCACTCAGTTCCACTTCAGCCATGTTATGTGCTCTATGACATCTGTGACTACTGTCCTTCTTATTTCTTCGTTTTTAACTCTGTCTCTGAGAGTTAGTCTAAGTAGTGAGCGTTTCATTCGTCTTACTACTCTAAGTGTGGTTGCTGTAGCCTGTAAGAAAAAGTGTTTCGACGCCGTAAGTCATGATTGGAAGCACACATTGGTCGAACGTCTTCTTTTTCAAATAATTTGGCATGTGGCTCTTGTAGATGTCTGATGCTAAAGTTCAGCAGTTCAGATCATGCTTAAAAAATATTTTTAAATATACAGGACCACCCATATTAACAGAGTAGAACAAATTTATCTTTTTTTAATGGAACCCCCCGTATATTTTATTTTAATTTAATTTTATTTAATTTAATTTTATTTTGTTTTATTTTTCTCTATTTTATTCTACTCCATTCCATTTTATTCTAATTTATTTTATTTTAATTTAATTTTATTGTATTTCATTCTATTTTATTCTATTTTATTTTATTTTATTCTATTTTATTCTATTTTATTATATTTTATTATGTTTTATTTTAATGTATTCCATTTTATTCTATTTTACTCTATTTTATTCTATTTTATTTTATTTTAATAAAAAGGTTCTGATTCATCGCTGAACTTAAAATCTACATAACAATATATATATATATATATATATATATATATATATATATATATATATATATGTATATATATATATATACAGTGTGACCCATTTAGATTGAAAACACCTCTATAAAATGTGAAGTTGTTAACCGATTTTAACCAAATTTTTTTTTTAAGGTCATGTAATAAAAGGTCTATTGCGGGACAAAATATGAAATTTTTAGTTAACTTTTCAGGGCAGTCTACGATACTTTTCCTTCGTCGAAAATGCAGAATCTGTATTAGCGATTTTTTTATTAAAAAAATTTCTACGCCACTGGATTTAGAGTGCCTTTAAATAGCTATGACAAAAATTTCAATAAAATATATTTATTAATAATGAAGTTATGACAACTTAAAATTTTAAAATTCACTAAGCTATGAGTCAAAAAAGAACACCCTGTATCAACAGATAACCATAAAACTAATTATTTTTTAAATAATTTTAATAATAAACCACTACTAGACAAAAAAATGTTTAAAATAGCATAAAAATTTAATGCAAGTAACGCACTTACATTATTATTAACTTTACATGCTACAACTTAAATCTCAGTTGCCATGACAGCGATATTACTGTTTGACTTATTTTGTGTCATACATCTATTATTTGTATCATACATAGATAAAGAATATATGTATCATACAAATTTCAGTGCTAGCATAAATTTATGCATAATTTCTGCAACAATATTTACTTCAAATTCTTTTAATAATATTTTGTGTCATGGCTGCAAGATTAAGTTTGAGAAAAAATTAAAATTATACGTCTTTTAGGAGATAGCGATAGAAGTGCCAGGGAAGTTTGTACAATATTTAATGACAGACATGTGGATCGTCCTAATATTAGCTGCGGTACGGTAAACAAAATAAATAGAATATTTAATGAATATGGTGCAGTATCAAAACTAATTTTAAAAAATAACCCCTTACAAAGAAGAAGAGGAAATGATCAAATCAATTTAGATCATTTCAGAAATAACCCTAATGCCAGTTTAAGGAATGCCAGTTTATATTTGAATGTGCATCGAGAGAGTATTTGGCGATGTCTTAAGGTAAATAATATTAAACCTTTCAAACCAAAATTCTTACACACATTACAAGAAGGCGACGAAGCAAACCGTTTAGAATATTGTTTATGGGCCCAAGGGGAATATTTAAACAATATAAATTTTCTAAAAAACGTGTTGTTTACCGACGAAGCCACTTTCAAATTTAGAAATGGAGTACAAATGGAGTAGTATCATCACAGAATTGTCGCTATTGGACAGCAGATAATCCCCATTGGGTAATAAACTGTAGAAGCCAATATTCTCAAAAAATCAATGTCTGGTGTGGTATACTAAACGAGTTATTGGTCCTTTCTTTTTTGAAGAAAACTTAAACGCACAGAACTTTTTAGAATTTTTAAACATTGACTTGTGGGATGCTATTCATGAGCTCCCAATTAATGAACGATTAAATTTGTATATCCAGTTAGATGTGTGTTCTGTTCATTACGCCAGAACCGTGAAGCAATAGCTAAATAATGGCTAAATAGTCCGTTGATAGATTGCCACCCAGATCTTACAATTTTAGACTTATTTCTCTGGGGAGTTATCAAACAAAACCCGTGCAAGAGACGTAAATGAACTTCGTGCAAGAATTCGACAGGCATGTGCAGAAATTACTCCCCAACAACTAAGAAATGTAATTAAAAATATTCATAAACGCTACGACAAATGTATCCAATTAGATGGTGGATTGGTAGAGGCAACTATGATTTAAACTAAAATTATGTTTCCATGTTTCTGTTAATACAGAGTGTTTTTTTAACGTTAATACAGAGTGTTTTTTTCTTAGTGAGTTTTAAAAATTTAAGTTGTCATAAGTTTGTTATTAATAAATATATCTTAAAAAAATTTTTGTCATAGCTATTTGACGCCACTCTAAAGCCAGTGGCGTAGAAATTTTTTAAATAAAAAAATCGCTAATACAAATTCTCCATTTTCGAAGAAGAAAAATTATCGTAGACTGCCCTGAAAATTTAACTAAATATTTCATATTTTGTCCCGCAATAGACCTTTTATTACATGACATTAAAAAAAAATTTGGTTAAAATCGGTTAACAACTTCAAATTTTATAGAGGTGTTTCCAATCTAAATGGGTCACACTGTATATATATGTTGTGAAAAGGAATAATTTCTCAGCTATCTAGCAATTTTCTCATCGTTGGATTGGCAGAGGTAATGAAATTCCGTGGCCGCCTAGAACACCCGATGTACTCCCTTAGATTTTTATTTCTGGGGGTATATTAAATCACTGGTATACTCACAAGAATTAAATAATGATTAATCACTATGGCCGCAAATAGTAAATTTCTCTAATTTTATCAGCCAAACATAGTTTTTAAAGTTAAATCGTTAAACGAAAGAATTCATGAGTTTTTTTTTTCTTAAAGGGGCTTCACATTGACCATTTCTTATAAAATATTTAGTTAAATTGTGTTTTTTATTTAGATTAAAACAAAATAGTTCTTTTTAGAATCACAGTTTGTTTTTAAATGTTGAATGTATCTATTGGTTTCAAGAAATTTCAATAAATAACATTAATACATTAATAACATTAATTCCTAGGTATTTTATTTCCATTACTTGTTCAATGCTGATGCTATCAATTTCTATTTTATATCTAGTTGGTTCTTTGCTGACTACTATTGTTTTAGTTGTCTAGGATGAAATTGTCATATTAAATTCATTTGCTCTTATGTTAAATCTGTGGACCAGTCTTTGCAGACTATCTTCATCTTGGGCTATCAATATTGCGTCGTCTGCGTAACAGAGTATTTTGATTTCTTTGTTTCCCATTCTGTATCCTCTTCCTTTGTTATCGGTTTTGATGATTTTATCCATGATCAAATTGAAGAGCATAGCTCAATGAATTCCCTTGTCTTATTCCGCTGCCTATTTCTATAGGTTCTGTAAGTTGTCCATTTATTCTGACTTCCATTTTGTTGTCTTGGTAGATGTTTTCGATAGTTTTATAATATTTAGGGGAACTTCTCTATTATACAGAAGATGGATTACATATTGGAGTCTTACTCTGTCAAACGCGTTCTTTAGGTCAATCAAACACAGACATGCTGGTATATTATTATAATATAATACTCTAGTGATTTCTCAATAATTTGCTTTATAACAAATATTGCATTTGTACACGATCTTGTACGAAACCCTGTTGTTCATCTGCTAAACTTATCCTCTGATTTATTGGCACTTATAAAATTTTAGTTGAAAGTTTTAGCGTAGTATTTAACAGGTTTATACCTCTGTGGTTGTCTGGATGTTTTTTATCTTCTTTTTTGAATAGTAGAACTGATGCGTGTAGATGCAAAACCGGACATGTAACAGTTAAGTAGTTTAGAGAAAAACGCAAAAAAATGTAGAATAAAACTTGACGGGTACTTTTAACGTTTTTTTTACTATGAGGAAGATTGCACACAAATCTTTATAACTGAAAAGAAGAATTAGCGTATCTTTACTGATTAATAATCTACACGGTTATTAAGGTTACTTGCGTCTGAGTTTGCAACAAAAATTTGGATATGCCCTGCTTTGAAACTTATATGACAAAGCGATGGGAAAATTAATAATGAAATTTTTTTACTTGGACAGTTTATTCTTAAAAAAAAACAGATATTTTTTTTTTGTTAAAAAAGAACAATTTTTATATTAAACATGGAATATTATTTTTCTTTTAAATATTTGCATAGTAGATTGTTATCATCATTATCGTTATGTTCAGTGGTATGTTGTTGGTCTTGACCACTATCGAGAATGTTTTTGTAAAAATCACATTCAGGCATAGATGACCAATCATTACCAAAATGACATCCCGATAATTGAAAATGTCCCGATATCCTTCTTCTTTTGAAAATTCAGTGGAACACCGATTTGCAGTTCTGCTGGAGTAATTTTGGATATTTTTTACCTTTTTTAGTAATAGGCAATGCATTTGAAGCAGAAGAATAATAATTTATTATCAAATCCAATCCTGGAAAATCCAGTCTTTTTTTAATAAAGACATCCTGCTCCTCAGATGCAGGATGTTGCCTGCTCCTCAAAAACTGCCTGTATCAGGAATTATTATGGTGTGTATCTGTCTCAATTTTTTCTCACTGACACCAAATACTCGATCAGGAGGTATATAGGAATAATCTGTTACTGGAAATATGACCTGAAGTTCAGTTACGTTCTTGGGAGCTTACTGGAGCCATGTTGCACCGATAGTTAATATTGTACAGTTTTTGTTTTGTCCAGGACATCCATCGGATACTAGACGTACAGTATGAATATCAGTCATAGTAGGTTCATTCCTTTTCAGACAATTATATACTGCTGACGCAATTTCATTTGATCCTTTGTATCGTTCATGTTCCATCCAAGAGTAGGCAATGTATTATTTTTGTTTAAGTTTCCCTTTGAAGAACCTTTAACAACGGTAAAATTATATAGATAAAGTTGACGACTATAGTAAGCCCTTTGGTCAGGTACTTTGGGCAGCACCAAATTCTTTTGATTCTTTTGAATGAAGTTCTTGTTTAATCTGCAATGCTTTTTTTATCAAGATCATTTTCGACTTTTGTTCGTTTCTTTAGTTCAATACATGTTGAGCATACATCTGTTTTAAGACTTCGAAGCCCATGTTAAAGAATTGGCTAAATTTGTTCTGCAGGTAGGTACTATCTTATAGCTGATTTACCTCTGCAATAATGAGATTCATCAGCTTTTAATGTCTTAATAAACGTTTTTACTGCTTCCAATTTATCCTTATAAAGGTCTGTTCTTCTGTCTCTACCTCTTTTCTCTTTTAAATTACCATCGACTTGAAAACGTGTTAAAACACCATTGACGCGGTGCTTGGTTATATCTAGCAATCCAAGAAAAGACTTCTTCTAAATTTCGTTTTCGAACAAAATAACAATCTGTTTTTTCCTTCGGTTTTGTTGCATCTCTAGGTCGCTGACGTTTTGGTTTATGAATTATACAATAGCGAGAAATGAACTGATCTTGTGTGAGTTTATCTGCAGTTTTATAAAATCTTCATGGAACTTTTTGACATCCTGCATCGAGAGTGTTGAACATTTCCATTTTTCTGTTGAATGCTTACACTTTGGAAATGTTGGTAAACCTTTAGGCAAATATCTACAACAAACCAAAAATGGCTTAGGTACCGTTAAAAAAGATAATTAAAAGATGTCATTATATTTTGCCAATTACATTTAGATAAAGCTTTCCGAAATACGTTTCGTTTACGTTTTTTAAGTTTTGACTCATTAATACATAATGTAATTTTTGAGGTTATTTTTTGCATTCTCGTATTCATCGTTATAATATTTACCTGTTAACTTTAGCTTTAGCGAAGAAATACACTCCAGGATTGACCAAGCAAGATCAGCCACCAGACAGCTACATGGACTATTATGGAATAAAAAAATAACAAAAGAAAATAAAAGAAGAATTTATAAAACAATAATAGAAAGTATTGGGCTGTACGGCGCCGAACTCTGGGAAATAAACCAAAGAAACCAACCAAAAATTAAGGCCATGGAAATGAACTACTGGAGACGATGTTGCCAGCTCACTAGACTTGATAGGGTGAGAAACGAAGATATTCAGAGAGAAATGGAAATCGATCTAGACATAATAGACACAATCAAAGCCAAAAGACTTAACTGGTATGGACACCTTCAGAGAATGCCTGAAAATAGATGGCCAAAAAAATATAGAAAAATGGACTCCGCCAACTAGAAGAAAACGAGGTAGACCAAGACGATCCTGGAGAGACGATGACGACGATGCAATGACCGCCAGAGATCTAACAACTGAAGATTGCTTCGACAGAAAACGCTAGAAATTAGGATGCGAGAAGCGGCGCCAGCTGTAGAAGACTCGCTTGTTATATATATATATATATCTTCTCCATTCTGCTTTCTGTACTTTCTTCTTCCTTCCAGAACCCATGCTAATTTATTCATCTCTAAAATATTGCAACAAAGGACTATAAAGTATTATGATTAGAAACTAGTAATGATCACGCTGCCGGGAATAACAAAACAGACACGTGCTGCGCTACGTCATGTGATTGTAGTCCATTGGTCGAACGTCGATGTCCGATTTTGCAACCAAGCCGTTTGGGCTTTGTCCGCTTTTGAAACTACAATCAATATTTGATTCTAATATCTTACTGTAAAAGGCCTGTTTTGCAACGAATTTTCATTGTGAACTGATACAATAAGTTATATTGAACAAAATCCTGGCGTTAGTTTTCTTTCTACCAAAATGTGACATGTCCGGGTTTGCATCTACACGCCTCAATTAGTTCGCTCGTTCTCCATTCTTCCTATATTGTATTGTGTTTTATAACTTTATTAATTAATGTTGTTAATTGTTTTGTCATTGCTGCTCCACAATATTTCAGTAACTCGTTTGGTATCCCGTCTTTACCTGCTGCTTTTCTTTTCTTCAGATTTTCAAGTATTTTCCGAACTTTCTGTACATTTATATTAAGGTCTTCATTTGTTATAACGTCTGAAATACATCTTTAACCGATAATTAAGACTGAATGGCTGAATGGAAGATGAAACATAAATTTATTGAGTCTTTTAAATAGCAAACGGTTTATATTTAAGCTGATATGCAAAATTTCGTATTGATTTTCCTTAGCCCTTTATAAAACACTAGACCGTATAATATATTTTCTTGGCGACCATTAGGGAATACAATAATTCCTAAATCATTTCCAATAACAGAAAGTAAACACTATTACTCTTGAGGAGAAATATTTATTCTGTAACACTTGCTTATTATGTATTTTGAATGCACATTTATTCTTGGAGTATAACAACTGAGAATAAATATTCCATAATTATACTAAACGAAATATGTACTCAATTTGGCGGGGATTTTGAAATCTGTTATTGTCGGTTAATATTAATAATTGCCCAACTTTTGTCGACACAAATATTGACACGCTTGCAATACCCTTAACGTTAATTATGCAAACTTCTTTCATTCATAACTCCTTACCCCTAGTTGGAAATTAGCTTCCGTTACCCCTATTTTTAAAAAAGGCAACAAACTTGACCCCAATAATTATCGTTCGATTAGCTTGCTGCCAGTAGTTGCCAAAGTTATGTTACAGGAACATGTTATTCCAACACAACAACATGGATTTGTTTCTGGTCGCTCTACTCTAACTAATATCTTACATTGTGTTAACGACTGGACGTCATCCCTTAACAGTTCGCAGCCGGTCGACGTTGTTTATCTAGATTTCTCTAAAGCCTTTGACCGTGTACCTAAGCGCAGACTTCTACATAAGCTAGAACATTTCAGAGTTCGCGGTACTTTATTTCGTTGGATAGATAATTTTCTGACAGATCGATATTACAAAGTTAGAGTTGGCGAATCTTTCTCACAGGACAGGTTAGGGGAAAGTGGAGTGCCTCAGGGTTCCGTCCTTGGACCTCTGCTGTTTACGGTTTACACCAGCGATGTTCCTTATTATGTCTCAAGTAAAATATCGTTCTACGCTGATGACACAAAAATATATGCCAATCCAATCACAATCCAGCTAACACTCCAAATGGACTTGGACTCTATTTTAACTTGGTGTTCCCAGTGGTTACTACCCTTAAACGCGGAAAAATGTGTAACGCTTCGAATTGGTAAAAATAACCCACTTGTGCCGTACTTTGTTAACGGGCAGCCAGTAGATTTTGCGTTTTCGTATAACGATCTTGGTGTTATCATAAACAGCAGCCTAACTTGGTCCGACCATATTACCTCTATTTGTAAACGTGCGAACTCCAGACTGTATCTTATTCGGAGGTGTTTTTCGAGAGTTTCAATGCAATCATTCTGTAATGATTCTTCTTTTAATTTATTATGTGCAGAAAAAGGTATTATAGGTTTAATATTTTTATCAATTTTTAAATGACTGTGATGTATTGGCAACCATGCAGTGCGGTTACGTCACAATCAGCTAAGAGAAAACTCAGTACGAGACGCGACGATGGCCTATTTAATGTATATTGTTATTTGCATTACTTTAAGGAGTGACATTTAAAGTCGGTAGCATTTCCTATACTGTTATTTTTTACAACCCGGTCCGATACATATGATGGTCCGATGGGATTCGTGTGTGTGCCAGTTTAAGTGCATTATTTCGTCCCGGCGATAAATAAAGCAAATTGTGTGCAAGATGGCAGCATTCGAAAACATCGAACAGTTTAACGTGCGTGACTCCAAAGGTTGGGAATCGTACGTCGAGCGTATGGATATTTTCTTCTTGGCAAATAACATTACGAACCCTGATAAGAAAAAAGCTACATTTTTAAGTTTGTGCGGTCCAAATACATACGAGATTATTAGATCTTTGGTCGCGCCGTCCAAAGTGTCTGATAAAACTTATGACCAAATCATAGTCGAGTTAAAAAAGCATTTTTCTCCAAAAACGTCGGAAATTGTGTGTAGGTTTAAGTTCTATCGTCGGAATCAACAGACTGGTGAAACAATATCTGTGTATCTGAAGGAATTACGAAAATTGGCAGAACCCTGTGGTTTCGGAACTACCCTTGACATAATGCTACGTGACCGACTCGTTTGTGATATTACCGACGAATCGCTACAGCAAAAGTTGCTAGCCACAGATAAGTTAAAACTTAAGGACGCGCAAAACATGTGCCTTGCACACGAGGTGGCTGTGGAAAGTTTGGCAGTGCTACGAGAAAGTGAGTCGAGCGCAGATGTAAACGCGGTTACATCCAGTTTTCGTAAAAATCAACCAGGCCTGTTCAAACAACAATTAGCTAATCGCGAAAGGAAAAAATGTTTTCGGTGCGAAAAAGAACATTCTCCTGAAACTTGTAAACACATTAAATCAACCTGTGCCTATTGCAGGAAAGTTGGACACATCGAAATAGCTTGTTTTGCTAAAAAGAAGAATCAACATCACAAACGCAAAGTACATCAGACTACCGTGGAATCTACGTCCAATACCGAGTTTCGCCGGTTTCGGGGAACACTCCAGAGTGTGACTATGAATTTTCGTTAAATAACGTGACGTCTGATAGCATTACCGGTAAATATTTAGTAGATATGCTACTCAATGACCAAAAAGTGAAAATGGAGGTTGACTCGGGCGCGAGTTATTCAGTGATAAGCAAATCAATCTACCATGAAATCTTTAGTGAAAATCGACCTAAAATAGATAAATCCAATGTTATTTTACGGGACTATCAAAACACAGTGATACCCACACTGGGTAAGTGTCAAGTGAAGGAAAAGAGAGGTCCAAGATCAGCGACACTTCCTCTCATAGTCACGGAAGGAAATTACTACTCGGCAGAAACTGGTTTGATAGTTTAGATTTAACCATAGCTGGGGTAAGTCAAATTTTATCAATGATTAATTATTCAGAAGAATACCCAGATGTATTTAATACAGATTTGGGATCTTACCGGGGTCCCCCTGTAAGTTTTTCGTTGGACAAAAATGTAAAGCCGGTTAGGTGTAAAGCTCGTAAAGTTCCATTTGCGCTAAAAGACAAAATCGAAGTTGAACTGGACAGGCTTATTGCGAAAGGGGTTTTAGAGCCGATTACGCACCCAAAATGGTGCACCCCAATTGTGACTGTTTGCAAAGAAAACGGGGAAATTAGGATTTGTGGTGACTACAAATCCACATTGAATTTAGCGTTAAATCCGGAACTTTATTCAGTGCGATCGGTACAGGGTATTTTATCTACACTTGCGGGCGGTAAAGTTTTTGCAAAACTGGACATGGCGCTAGCTTATCTGCAGTTAAGTGTCAATCGCGAAGCTGCTGAAGCACAAACAATAATTACGCATAAAGGGGCTTTTAAATGCAATCGTTTACAGTTCGGTATATCAGTGGCTCCACAAATTTTTCAAAAATTCATAGACACTCGATTAACGGGTATTCCTGGTATACTACCTTATTACGATGACATTTTAATAGTCGGTAGCTCAGAAATAGACTTGGATTCAAAAGTGCGCGCGGTACTATCGCGTTTCTAGGAAGACGGACCGTATTTGCGCAAAGAAAAGTACGTTTTTCGAACAAAAACTATAGATTTTCTTGGTTTTCAAATTAGTGAAGACGGTTTAAGCCCCACTAAAAACGAAATCGTGGCCATAACTAATGCGCCTCCGAAAAGACGTTCCCTGGCAGTGGCGTTTCATAGAACAAAAAGCTTTCGATTTATTAAAAGAAATTTTAGCGAAAGAACCTGTGTTAGGACATTACAGTGAACAAATAGGTTTATTTTTGACGTGTGATGCAGCCCTATGGGGTAGGTTGTGTGCTTAGTCAACGTGATGATTAGGGACGTGAATATCCAGTGGCGTACCATAGCCGTACTCTATCATCTACTGAACGAAATTTCTCCCAAATCGACAAAGAAGCACTGGCCATAATATCGGGCATTAAAAAATTCCATGAATATGTATACGCAGGAAAATAGGCATAAGAACGGACCATAAACCATTGTTGGGTATTTTTAATCCGAAAAAAGGTGTTCCAGAGATACTGTCACCCAGAATGCTTAGATGGGCTCTTATGTTATCTGCTTATGATTACGAATTATGTTACGTACCAGGTTCAAAAATTCAAAATGCAGATGATCTTAGCAGATTGCCACAAAAGGTACATGCGCCAGAATCACCAAGCTCAGATGACGTTTTGATGCTTGAGAACATCCCAGAAAAACTAATCTATGCCAAAGACATTGCCAATGAGACTAAGAAAGACCCAGTGTTATCTAAAGTTTTGCAGTGGGCTTGGAAAGGTTGGCCTGATGAGAAAATTAAATTTTCAGACGAATATACTCCTTATCTACTACGTAAAAACGAAATTAGCTGTTATCAAGACTGCCTGTTATGGGGTACAAGGGTAATAGTTCCACTTGGAGGGAGGAAAACAATACTGAATTTGCTACACTCAGCACACCCCGGAATCGTAAAAATGAAGTCACTGGCACGCTTATATGTTTGGTGGCCAAATCTCGACAAACAAATCGAACACCTAGTAAATACATGCGGCGAGTACCACGAGTCTAGAAACATGCCAAAAAGGCTCCAATCCATCCGTGAGAGTGGGCCAGAGCTCCATGGACAAGAATACACCTCGGTTTTACCGGTCCATTTAAAGGCAAAATGTTTCTGATTATCATAGACTCGTACTCGAAGTGGTTGGAGGTTAAAATCGTTCCAAATACCTCTAGTATTGTGACTATAGATGTATTACGTGGTTTATTTGCCACTCATGGCATCCCAGATGTCGTCGTATCTGATAACGGAACTTGTTTTACGTCAGCTGAGTTCCAAGATTTTTTAAAGGAAAACCTTATTAGACAAACATTGGTTGCACCGTACCATACAAGTAGTAATGGGCAAGCGGAACGCATGGTACAAAATGTAAACAATGCACTAAAAAAATGACGATACGATATCGACGAAACGATGATAGTAATGAAGAAACTAAAATACAGTTAGCATTGCACAGATATCTCCCTACTCAGCACATTACACCCCATTGTACAACAGTGAGATGCCCATCAGAAATATTAATGGGGCCAAAATTGGGCTCATTATTTGATCGTTTACAGCCCGATTTTAGAAAAGAGATGTTGTCTAAGCAAGAGATGAAAGATTCTTACAAAACAGTACCCAGATGTTTTCAAGAAAACGAGACTGTATTTGCAAGGTCATTTGCTCCAGATGGTCAAAAGTGGCTTCCTTCCAAAATAATTGAAACCACTGGACCGTTAAGCTACAAAGTTCAAACCCCTGATGGTAAAATTTTACGTCGTCATTCTGACCAAATCAGAACCCGTGTGTGTGTGACTAAGAAACAACAGACGAAGTTACACCGTCAACCTCGATGGAAACAAAATTACTAGTAACTCCGAAACCGTTGTTTCTGCATCCAAACGAATTTGTGGACCCAGAAATTGTAGAGCAGGCCACTGAAGTTAAAAAGCCACCTGCTAGTATAAGAAAACCTCGAAGGTATTTGGAGGACTATGATGAGTGGATTCATCCAGGAGGAAGGAGTGCGATGTATTGGCAACCATGCAGTGCGGTTACGTCACAATCAGCTGAGAGAGAAAACTCAGTACGAGACGCGACGATGGCCTATTTAATGTATATTGTTATTTGCATTTCGTTAAGGAGTGATAATTAAAGTCGGTAGTATTTCCTATACTGTTGTTATTTACAACCCAGTCTGATACATATTAATGATATACATTAGGTATACAACCTAGACCAGTAAAAACTTCTTTATTTTTCTCTATGATAGACTCATGACTTGCTAGACCAACTCTTTTAATTAATTTTAATTTTTGACAAGTTCCTTGACCCCAAATTGTTTGACACTCCAAATTCACAATAATGAACTCAATACTTTCTAACCTATTCACAATTTCACGTAACAAATTTACTTTTCCTACAATAGGTATCACATCGTTTGAGAAAGACTTTAAATTTATACATGTAGCTACTAGTTCTAACTTTTCTACATTAACCTCATTAAAAAATTTTATTGACATCACATTAGCTTGTGTACCTATATCTAAATAACATACTATTATTTTATTAATTCTGGCTACAATTGACCAATTCTGACTAATTGTTTTAATAACAAAATATGCATCATTTACCTTATTAGATGGTTGTACTGTACTTTCTCTTAAATTTATTTTATTTACTCTTTTAATTTGACAAAATTTTGCATAAGGACCTTGTTTTTTGACAAAAATGACAAATCGCTACTAATGCTGGACATTTATTTCTATGGTTTTCACCACATCTTTGACAAACCTATCTTACCACTTGATTATTTTCATTATTCCTATTCTGGTTTGCATATCCATTATTTCTTGATTGAAAATTATAGTTCTGACTTGTTACCTGACTTTGAGTTGTACGAACAGCCGTATCATCTATGTTGTGCTATTGATTATCATTTCTCCAACTTGGACCTGGAACTTCACTTCTATACCTAAAATGATTTAAATTGTGACTATTGTAACTGCTATTTTGGTAAAAATTCGAACCTGGACCATCTTTATTCTTCTCCACTTTGTATACCACAGCTTCTGAATTTTTATTTAACTGTTGGGCTTGCATTTGAGTTGTAATTATATTTTGAGCAATTTGTAATACCTTTTCTGTTTACAGATCTACTTCTTGCAATAGTTTTTGCTAAATTGAATGGTGTTTAGGATTTAAAACAATAATGAACATGTCACACACCAAACTTTCTTTTAAAATTCCTAATTCACATGTTAAACTCAAATTCTTTAAACTAGTCATGAAATCCTCAATGGTTTCACCATCTTTATGTACTCTAGTAAAAAAATAATATCTTTCTACTGTTAAATTTTTCTTCGGGTTACAATATTTTTTAAATCTCTCTATTACCTCTTTAAATTTTACAGTATCTATGTCAACCTCAAATGACTTGTAATTATTTCTTGCATCTAGACCAATAGGTATAGTGTAATAGCAGAGCTACCTTTCTCGCATCAGTTTCCTTCTCTAAACCTGTCGCCCTCAAAAAGATTTTGAAATTCATGCACCATTCTTCCCAGTTGTAAGCCAAATTTCCCTCCATTGACAAAGGTTGAATTTCATTGCCGACTATGTTACTATTTATTTTTACAACGACTGGTTGGTTCTGCTCATCAGCATCTTGTTCTTCCATATCTATTTTATATCTTGACTGTTTTTAATAATAAATCTCTTTTTGTTTTTAACACCCCAACACGTGTTCTTAGGTTATGTTTCGGCTTTTGTAACTATTATAATGACTCTTAGATATTTGACTTACTTTTTTTTACTTCTGACACCATGTTTGTTCTACTCTGTGGGCTTTTTGTTATAATAGACGACTCATTTCTGTATATTTTATTTATTACAAGACAAACTAATACTAATACATAATTATCCTCTAAAGAGCCATAAGACCAGTCTGTCGACTGACAATGTCTGTCCTTCTCTTTCACTCCTGGACTTCTTCTATTTGACATGTCACTAATGTTAAGGTAGGTTTACAAATATTTACAGGTAGATACAATAGTAGATATATACAAGGTAGATTTAAAACTTAACACAACATAATATTTTCGATTTAGAGGGAGCATTCGACAACACTCCTTACTTAGCAATCACCAGGCGATACGCCTAATTAAAAGAAATAGACGAAACAAGCTGCAAATGGATAGACCGCATGCTGAGGAGCCGTGTGACATACGCAACGTTACTGGAGGATAGTTTCAGCATAAGTAGCCAAAGAGGTGAGGCTGTCCAGAGGCGGGTGTTTTATCTCATTTCTTGTGGAATATGTTCGTGAATAGGCTGGTAGCTAGACTCAGCAACGACAGGCATCATGTCCTGAGCTACTGAGCTATGCAGATGACCTAGTCATCTTAGCCCACGGCAAATTTAATGGCAGTCAGAGATAGAATGCAACAGGCTCTGACTGTAATTACGGAATGGACTTCAGATGTAGGACTTAACATAAGCCCTCAGAAGTACAAAAGCATTAAATTTACGAAGATGAACTTGGAGGATTAAATCCTCTAAGCCTAATGGTACACATTTAAATCTGGTCAGTGCAGTAAAGTATCTTGGGATAATATTGGACTCGAAGCTTACTTGGAATCAGCAAATAGAAAAAATAATCAACAGAGCGGTTGATTATTTTACTGCGTTAATGGTAACCAGACGCACTCATGGAAAAATGTGGGATGTAAACCCAGACATGTTATATAACATGGTGGTGAAACCAACACTTACATAAATGCATGAATCGTATGGTGGCCAAAGGTGCAGCAAAAAGTGTTATCCTTAAACTAAGCAAGGTGTAAAGACATGCCAACCTCAGAATCACAGAGGCTATGAAGGGCACACCAACGACGGCTATAGAGGTCCTAATGAATCACCCTCGTTTACATATAATGGATGCGAGGCGAGGATGGGATATTATCTTCTTTGTGTGCCGTGCTTGTATTCAAGCGTTGGCTATCGTCATATTGACAAGCTGATGGAATGATTCTCGGTCGGCAACTAGATGAAACAGTTCCTCGACCGTTCGACCTGTCCATTGTCTAATGTTACGCAGCCAGGACAGTTGTTTTCTTCCGACCCAACGTTTTCCTTCGATTTTGTCCTTAATAATTAACCGGAGTAAGCGATATTTAGGTCCCCTCATTATATGACCGAAGTATTGGACCTTTCTCATTTTAATGATGTTGATCAATGCTCGCTCTTTGTGCACGGTCTCCAGCACGCGTTCGTTAGATATGTGTGCTGTCCACGGGATTCTGAGCATGCGACGGTAACACCATAACTCAAACGCTTCTAATTTGTTAAGATTTTTTATTTTTGTTGTCCAGGTTTCACATCCATAGAACAAAGTGGACCAGACGTAGCACTTCAATACTCTTAGACGTGTGGTCAACGACAGACTTCTACTGCATAATACAGAACGCCAGTTAATAGTTTTTCCGTGCGAGTTCTATTCTGGTCGAAATTTCCTCGTCACTTTCAACCCTGCAGTCAATCCAGCTACCCAGATATCTAAAGTGTTCCACTCTTTCCAGGATTTTGTTATCTAATCTTAGTACTGAGTCTTCGATATTAATTTTTCCGACCACCATCCATTTTTTTTGCGTTAATTGTTAATCCCTTTTCAGTGAATTCTTCGTTTATTTTATGTATTATTTATGGGATATTATAGACTGCGATAAAACCTAAATAACGCACAGGTTAGATCAGAACATAGTAACATCATAAATAAAATTACGAGACACCGAATGGATTATGATTTCTGACCATATTGTACCCAGATATAGGCCCAATTTACCTTTCCAAGCTGACATGAGCACACGAGAGGAAACCGTTGACTAAAACAGCAGGACACACAAAGGGTCTCAAAATTCAGAAGCTTCGGCCACAGTAAGATTTGGTAGTGATGAAAATTTAAACAGTTCTATTCCACTAGGAGAATATTCCTCTGTATTTCAGAGAAAGTACTAAGGTTTTTATTCCCAGAGTATTTTTTAAATAAATGTAAGAATTTGCTAGAATTTTCTTTTTATAGCCCTTTTTCTATCGAATTGTCGAATTAAGGCCTCTCCCATTTCTCGCCATTCATCCCTGTTGTGTGCTAGGCGTTTCCACATTAGTCCTGCGACTCTTTTGATATCGTCGCTCCAGCGCATTTGAGGTCTAACTCTTGGTCTCTTCGCATCGTACGGTCGCCAGTTTCCGACTTCTTTGTTCCATCTACCATCTTCGAGACGTTAGTTGTGTCTAGCCCATTTCCATTTTAATTTAGCGGCTTGTTTCGCGGCGTCCTTTATTTTTGTTTTGTTCCGGATTGCTTCGTTCGTTTGCCGATCTATTAGTGAGATACCAAGCATCTGTCGTTCCATGGCTCGCTGAATTTTTCGAATCTTGTCCATGTTCTTTTTTGTGAATGTCCAGGTTTGAGCTCCGTAAGTGAGAACGGGAAGGATACAAGAATCGAACACTTTGGTTCGAAGGTTTTGGGGTATCTTTTTGTCTTTCAGTATGTATGAGAGTTTTCCAAATGCGGCCCATCCCATTCTTACTCGTCTGCTTATTTCGATAGTTTGGTTTTCTTTGTTTACCTTGATATTCTGACCCAGATATATGTATTCATCTACATGTTCCACTTTTGTTCCTTGGATGGTTATCGTCGGTTGATCATCTTTATTCGACATTAGCTTAGTTTTACTCAGATTCATTTTCAGTCTTTTTTTATGGATTCCGTATGAAGCTCATCGATCATCGTCTTCAGTTCTTTCCAGCTGTCGGCTATTAGTACTACGTCATCTGCATATCTTAGATGGTTTAAATACTTTCCGTTTATCGATAGTCCCTTCGTTTCCCAATTTAGTGATTTAAAGATGTCTTCAAGTGCGGCAGTAAATAGTTTTGGAGATATGGTGTCTCCCTGTCTTACTCCTCGGTTGATTTTTATTGGCCTCGTTTTCATTCCGTTATCCATCGTGACTACCATTTCAGAATAATTAGAATAATTTCGAGAAAATGCATAAGCCCTGCGAATTATTCTCTTTCACATAAATAATAAACCATTTGGCCCAGTCAATATATTCCGGACAACTTTATATTACTAAAGATCGTATGTTCTTCAGGAGTTCATATTGGGGCATGAACAGTTTGGGCTTCAGAAAGCTATACATTTTTCCTAACCTGCATTTAGGAGTGTGGTATCAAAGTTTTTGATATTTTTTTATCATAAATTTAAACATTGTTATCAGAGCATCTTTATCACCCCTCTTATTAGGTAACAGCAAGCATTAATTGTGTATTAATTTATTTTTCTGTGTATTTTTAATAAAATACGAATCAAACTTGTATGTTTTTGTTTTTCAATTATTTCCCATACAAAAAATTAAATAAATAACACATGGAATTGGAAAACAAATCTATTAGCTAAAAACAATACCTGTTGAATTAGTTAAGTTTTTTTATTAAATAGACTTGCGCATAACGAATGAATTTCAAATAATTTTACATTAGGGCCTCTACGGAAACTTAAAATTTCGGTAAGTGGTCTACGGAGTAAAAAAGTTTGAGAAACACTGCTCAACATGGACAACCCTCCGTTAATATTGTTGATTCCCATACTCACATACATGTAACTAGTTCGTGGTAGCCGAGCATTCAAGTTGCTTTTAATTCAAATACATCGGTTATTTTTATGATTGGGAAGCAGAATTGGCTAAATTCGTGGATTGTTTGCTCACATAAGGGGACAAAGAGCGTGGATTAGACTTTTATGTTCAGTATATTAATGTTTTTCCCCAGTGTGCATTCTCAAATGTGTTTTCAAAGTACTCGTTTGAGAAAACTGCTTACTAGAAATTTCACACTTGAAAGGTTTTTCCCCAGTGTGCACTATCACATGTTTTCTCAAAGTGCTTGTTTGAGAAAACTGTTTAAAACAAATTTCACACTTGTAAGGTTTTTCCCCAGTGTGCAATATCACATGTTTTTTCAAAGTACTTGATTGAGAAAATTGCTGAACACAAATTTCACACTTGTAAGGTTTTTCCTCAGTGTGTACTCTCAAATGTCTTTTTAAATTACTAGTTTGATTAAACTGCTTAAAACAAATTTCACACTTGAAAGGTGAACTCTCAGTGTGAACTCTCAAATGGTTGTCCAAAGTACTCCTTTGAGAAAACTGCTTAAAACAAATTTCACACTTGTAAGGTTTTTTCTCAGTATGCACTCTCATATGTTTTTTCAAAGTACTTGTTTGAGAAAATTGCTTAAAACAAATTTCACACTTGTAAGGTTTTTCCCCAGTATGTACTCTCAAATGGTTTTTCAAATTATATGTTTGAGAAAACTGCTTAAAACAAATTTCACACTTGTAAGGTTTTTCCCCAGTGTGCACCATCACATGTTTTTTCAAAGTACTTGATTTAGAAAATTGATGAAAACAAATTTCACACTTGTAAGGTTTTTCCCCAGTGTGCACCATCACATGTTGTTTCAAAGTACTTGTTTGAGAAAATTGCTTAAAACAAATTTCACACTTGTAAAGTTTTTCCCCAGTGTGCACTATCACATGTTTTTTCAAAGTACTTGATTTAGAAAATTGATGAAAACAAATTTCACACTTGTAAGGTTGTTTCTCAATGTGTACTCTCAAATGTCTTTTTAAATTACTAGTTTGACTAAACTGCTTGAAACAAATTTCACACTTAAAAGGTTTTTCCTCAGTGTGAACTCTCAAATGGTTGTTCAAAGTACTTCTAAGAGAAAACTGCTTAAAACAAATTTCACACTTGTAAGGTTTTTCTCCGGTGTGTACCATCAAATGTCTTTTCAAATTAGATGTTTCAGAAAACTTTTTGAAACAAATCTCACAATTATAAAGTCGATGTCTAGTCTGAACTTTAATATTTTTTTTTACGGTTTTCCCTTCAGCGAGTCGATTCACAGAATGTTCTTTATGGGACGAATGTTCAAAAAAAGTCTCCATAATTTTCGTTTTGTTCTCCTCCTGAGTAAAACCTAAAAAACAAACCATTTTTTATAAGAAAAAAATGAATTCAGACACAAAGTATAAAGAAAGTACAGCAAAATACATAAAATTCTTTTGCTGGCAGCAAAATTCTACCCATTAATATATTAAATATGTTTTAAAAATCTGTGTTTCCGTCTTTTTTTTTAATAACAAAAAAATCGCATCAGCCAAATTAGCTTATTAGCGAAACAATAGTAGCGAACAATAATTTGTGTTACATTTATAGGTTTCGATCAAAAATATCACTTAATCTGTTGGGTATACCTATTAGTAGATAGATAGTTAATGGTAATGGGAGAAGCGGCTGTCTTGGTCATCTAGTTGCACTCATTCGTACCGGTCTTACTGTCGGTACTGTACAGTCGTTGTTGAATATCATCACGTCACTAGCTAAGAAAAATATTAAAATCATTAGCGATGTTAAGTCCGAACGAAAGTTTGAATTCGAGTTCTAATTCGATAGTATTTTTCGACGATCTAAGTAAAGTAAAGCCGATCGGTTTCAAAAAGTGTGTTAAAGAAATTAGTGCCACATGTCAAAAACGAGCTGGAAAGTGATGACGAAATTGAAGAGGAAATGTATAAACTTGATGGGTGTGCAGTTAAAGAAACAGTCAAACCATCGCAGATAAATTTTTATGGAAGTAACAAAGAAGAAAAAGTCGAACAGACAAATCTTTATGAAAGTAATGAAGATGTAGTCAAACCATCGCAGATAAATCTTCATGGAAGTCACGAAGATTTAATAAATGATGAAACTATGAATAATTCTATGGATGATAGAAGTAGCTAAGAATCAACAACTGAGAAGTATGAGATAAAACTTCTTCTTCTTCCTTCTTTATAAATAGGCTTAATGCCTATTTTACTTCGGTTTTTAGTCTCAATTGACGTTGTCTGACCATCTTTTCCTCGGTCGTCCCAATGATCTTCCATTTGGCGATTTGTCTCTTGCTATTCATACTATTCAATTTTCTGTCATTCTTTCGATGTGTTGATTCCATTCAACTTTTCTTCTTTTGGTCCACGCGTTTATTTCCTCTATACCACATCTCGCTTGTATTTCCTCACTTCTTGGTCCCGGATAAAGGAGGAGGGTTGTAGGGTTAGGTTAGCAGCCTGCCATATATAAAAAAACAGCTCAAAGAACCGGTGACGAGATAAAACTAAAACCTATAATAAAAAAACTTGTGAAAGTGAACAGTGAGATATTGCCTGAAAAACTCTGTGTTAAAATTAAATTACAAAGTAAGCTAGAGTTGTGTAAGCTAGAAGAAAACCAAGCGAAGGTTCTGTTAGAAGAAAAAAGTTCCAAAAGACGGAAAAATCAAAAAGCGTTAGAAACTTTAAATTCCAAAATTACTTCTCTAAACAAAGTAACAAATATTGTTCATAATTTTAAAATATAATGGTTTTTATTTTTCTTAGCTAGTGACATGATGTCAACTGCCTTTGAATAACAACCCTATTATACAATAATGTAATCAATAAACAGTTTTTTCAGTGTATATATTTTTTATTTAACCTCAAAAACAACGTTGCAGATGCAACAGCTTTCGAAAATTTGATGAATTTTAATATCAGCCTGCAAAAGTCCATAAGCTTAATAAAAAGTAGTTATTTTGCAAACTCTTTATTTCCATCTGTCTATATTTTTCAGATAGTCAATATCACTTTTACAAAAGTAATTTTGCACCTTTAAAAATACAAGCATTTTCATTAATTAAAATCCGGTATAAAGTTCCTTGTGTCAACACTTATCTCGAGCACTCGAGTAAAAAGATAATTACTTTTTTGTTATTTATCCAGTGACGGATCCAGAAATTTTTGTCAGGGGGGTCATGGGTCTTGAGAGTAATTTTGATACAGGATTTAGTTTTTGGCACCTTTCAGTGGCTGATCCCTAGAAATTTTTTGTCGGGGGGGGGGGGATGGGTCTTATAGAATTTAGATTTTTGCCCCTTTAAGATTGATATGATTTGTGCCTCATGTAAGGGAACCATTTTCTCGATAATTGTTTTAAGCGATATATTAAACCAATGAGAATAAAACCAGGAAAAAAAAATAATTTAAACCCACATACTCCATGACAGTAAAATCAAGTGTACAAGACTCTTAAACCAAAGGAAAGTTATTAAAATATAAATACTGAAAAATCAAGGACTGTCAATTTAAACTAGGTATTTTAAGGACAATCAATTTAAAACCACCTATCCTATGGCTAGAAAATCAAGAACAAACCAAGGATAAATAAGTATAAACCAATGTTAAGTAATGAATGTAAACGTTAATGAATGTATTAAACATTCCTAATAAGCTCTACCTTATAGTTGGATATCCGATATCAATTTGTAAAAACATTCATTTATTCCGTATTGCTATACCGAGTGGAAAAATGGACTCTCGGAATTACAAGTATGGGGTGTATAGAGGCCTTTGAAATGTGTGTTTTTCGAAGGATGCTGAAGATTTTGTGGACAGAATACGTGGTCAACAACGAGGTGCTGAGAATAATGAAGACTCCTAAAGACTAATGAGAGAACTCCGTAATAGTGTAAACAACAGAAAAACGAGTGATCTAGGACTTATAATGGAACTTTCCACGACTCATAATGGAAGGAAAAGTAGAAGGAAAAAGAGGTCCAGGAAGAAGAAAATGCTCCTGGCTGAAGAATGTAAGAGACTGGACAGGCATGGACACACATTCGATACTAAGAACAGCTCAAGATAGACAGCAATTTTCTGTAGTTTATTCAACAAAAAACATAATATAATTTAAGAATAGTTATTTCTAAGTGAGTGGAATATTTTTTTACTCGGTATTGAAAATTTTCTTACAAATTGTCAGTAACAGCTTGTCAGTAACAGCCGGTAACGAGTGGTAAATAAAAGTTCAGTGATTAAAAATACTATAAGAATAAGATAAGTAAATATTATATAATTTTATAAAATATATTCCTTTCGCCTATCCGATTTAGCAAATCGCTCTATGATTGCATCAACATCTAAAGAAATTTCAGGATGCACATTGATGAGTGCTAAACCAGTAAACCTTTCCCTCTAAGCAAAGTCTTTAGACGCTTAAGCGTAGAACGCTCTGCTGTTGCTGCACTTACTGACAGTGTAATTAATATTTGCAGAAATATTATGATATTTGGATACATATGAATATCGCAGTTTTCTAATACTTCTAAAATACAAAATGGAAGTTTTCCATTATTTTGCACGACTCTTTTCCACTTTTGAATCCACAGTGAAAACTCTTGTTCTACTGTGGAATATGCAGTAAGTAGTTGGTCCAATAATATCCTGGAAGGTGTCAACAATTTTTTTAATGCAACTTTATTTTCTGTTGTGTTATCAGTTTAAGGTAAAACAACTCCAAGATTAAATAAATTCATAACTTTCGGTAAAATTCGTTCTTCTAAATCAGTTAAGATATTGTCTAAAAGTGGTAAATAAATAGATCTTCGGAAATATTCTTCGCAAGAGTTAGCAGATTGGTTTTGACGACAGGTTTGACGAGAAACTATACGAGGCATCTACAATTCAATGTCTAGTTGTTCAGCTATTTTGTTTACTTCATAGTAAAGTTTGCTAAAAACATATTCAGCATTTGATCTTTTATTTTGAAGAATGCATTTAGTGTCCTCTATGGCCCCAGCAGCCTACTTCAAATCTAATTTTGGTGACTGAAGAAGGCGACTAAGTGATACAGTTGTACCTAAAACATTACTAAGACAAACTACTGAAATGAGAAATTCTGGGCTCCTAGTAGTTTGCATTAATAAAAATGCATCAGCTGACATTTTACTGTCCTTCCACGTAGAAATTGTTTCTACAGATTGTTTCTAAAGAGCGATGTATAGTTTGACGGTTGATTCGCCTTGGAACTGAAGATGACCTTGGGCATCCTTGCGTTGGGTTGAAGGCTTGGGCATCTCGTTGGGTTGAAGGTATGACCTTTCAACCCAACGAGTTTCACAAATACCTTAGACAGCAGTCCCCAGTTCATTTACTTGTATTCACTAACGTATCAGACAGAGCTAATGTAAAAACAATATTCACTTTGATATTTATTATAGATAAATAATTATAAAATGTTGCACACAGTCTCAATAATTATAATACATATTACTGTATTTAGAATTGTTGATTTTTTTAAAGAGCAATTTAAAAAGGCTTCCTAGAATAAAGAAGTTTAGAATAAATTTACCCCTAGAGTAATTTCAACTCTTGACTTCCCGCTTATAAGGTTGATGGGTTTTAAATTTTTTTTTTTTAGGATTTTTAGATTTAGAATTTAGAATTAATATTTAATTTTGTTTTGGGGGTGGTCATGACCCCCGTGTACTTTTTCTTATATGCTCAGTATTGAATTTTCAAAACTTAATAATAATTGATGCAACCAGAATTTATAGCATTTTCACTGTTAAATATGATCGCATCTTAAAGATGATTGTTTTTTTTTTCAAGACCACTTAATTATCCGACAGATGAGATGGAGGCAAAATAATTTCTCTGCAAACATTAAACTGTTAATTAAAACAGGAACGCATGCTTTAAACCGATCAATAATCAAAAGCCACATAAGATGTTGTTATCAGAAAAGTTTAGTAGTGGGAATTATTTCTTACTGGGAAACGTAAAGAGAAAAGATTTGTATGGCTTAATATGATTGTTCTTTACTTTTGGGGATTTGTTGGTGGAACCATATAGTATAAATAACAGCATTCCTTATATGTAGTTATTACACAGTTTTAAACATTAGACACTATATTTCCTATAATGTCGGCACCGATTGCAAGAAAAAATATGTGTAAAGAAGTAGTCAGCGAAAGCTCTAGTTCTATAGTATTTCTATCCGATCCATCTATCGTTAAACCAATTATCGAGACTGACTTTTTTGGGCAATTTAATGCTCAAGTGAAATATGAGGACATTTCGGATAGTGAACGAAAAGAATTTGTTGAGTTAAGTGATGTGGCTAGTGGTGAGGAAGAAGACAATGTTGGAGATTTGCGTGATCTTACTAGTGTCAAAAATATGGATAGTGCGAAAGAACATGAAATGGATTACGCGGGTGTAAGTGATCAAGATGCGAATGGCTGTAACGAGCCATAACAGGACAAGACAGAAGATATGGGTGACCCAGAACAGGATCAGACAGAAGATTTGGGTGATCCAGAACAGGGCGACATAGAAGATATAGGTGAAGCAACAAACGATTCTTTCACCCAAAATGAATATAACTCATCAATAGAACCCTTAACAAGGTTAGAAAAAAAACCTGGAAACACAGGTAAAAAAAAATAAGTTTAAATTAATAGCTATAAATAGAAAATTTAAAAAAATTCAATTAAAACCCAAAAAATTAGAGAAAAATGTAATTAAAGTAAAAAGTCATATAACATCTTTAAATAGATTAAACAATGTACGATTAGATGTATTTACAATGTATCGATTAGAATAAAATACAATATTGGTTAATCTATTTAACACTAATGCTATTAATTTAGAATTAATTTTTGAAGTTATACTTCTATACGCGCGTTCGACGTTGGAAATTTGTACGGGAGTGAATCGGCAAACTCATTACATATGTAAGATATAGGTAAGAGAAAGACAGAAGATATATTTTCTCTCTCTTTTTCTCTCGAGAATGAAAATTTTCCTTTTGTAAATATATTTAATATTTATTATTATTATTATTTTATATTAATTCGGTAGATATATACATTTGGCCAAAGTCTTTTACAAATAAATATTCTTTCTGTAACTTCTATGATTCGTAATAACCTTTCCATTTTTAGAATACAATAAATAAATAAACACAAACACAAAATACAAACATACATAATACATACAAAAAACTGACATATTAATAATGTTCTTGTTAAATAATGACATTGATTTGCCACCTTATTATTTTAGGTTACTGGTCGAATGGGTTGAAGCGCGGTATTTAGAACCAGAAGTCGCGAGTTCGATCCCAATGATGGAATATATTTTTTTAATTATTACGTTCTGATTTTTGTCACTTTGGTTTTAAAAATCAAAGAATGGAAAAATCATAATATCTTTTTTAATATTGTTTCGATCATTTTATATATTATTTAATTTTCCAAACTATTTTATTTATCATTGAATATTTAGTACATATAGTAGTCATGGGCGTAGAGATGAAAGGGAAAAATATAATGATTGTTTTTTTAAATTTCTTTTATGTATATGTTTATATATAAGAAGATAAATCTCAAAAAAGGTCGATTTTATTTTTAAATTAAGATTTTTTGGCATTTATATATATAATACTAGTGACGTTATCCATCTGGGAAGAAAGAGTTTTCTGTCACCGAAAGTTAATTTAATAAGATTTTCACAATTTAGTGGGGATTTTGAAACGGTGCCACAAACAATCAAAAAATCCAGGGACCTATTGATTTATACAAGTGCTTTCAAATAATATATTAATTTCTTCATGGTCCCATTTAAAAGTATCTTACAAAATGACGCCAAGACGCTATTAATAAAACTAAGGCTTAGTTCAGTTACCTAAAAATTTAGTAATTCAAGTTTTAAGGTTCAGAAAAGATTTGTTTGGGTTATTTCGTTTTTTTTTTCCACGTTAGCATATTGAATAAATTCATTCATTTTCGCTAGAATATATATTGAATATGTTGTAATTATCTCTACAATTTATGAGAACAAACTATATACTAAAATTTTTGGGACTCAATTATTGTCTGTCTGTTTTTCTGCCTTTATGTGCTATAACTATAAAGGAAAAATCCTAAAAACTTGATACTTGATACATAGCTTGGTCCAAGGTCGAACTCTATTGAATTTCTTATTCTTTATAAGCAAGTCTGCTTGTTCATTGGCGAATTAATACATCTATGGAAGGTCAATCCGTCTTTTTCCGGCCGTCCGATACTTCTGATGACTTACCTCTTGCTATTTTGACGGGTCTCCCCCATTCTGCTTATGGGGTTATTCCATTTTAATTTTTTCTATTTATTGTCTATTCGCTTATACACTGTACGGTACATTTTCTTCTAATGTCTTCGCTTCTCTTTCGATCTCTCAGCGTATTTCCTGTAACTCTTCTCAGTACTCTCACTCCCATCTCTGCCGTTTCCAGTAGCCTTTGTGTTGTGGCTGTGTCGGGTCTTGTTTCGGAGGCATATGTCATTATTGGTCTTACACTGACTTTATAAATTCTTGACTTTATCTCGGTGTTAATGTGTCTGTTTCGCCATATAGTGTTATTAATTCATCCTGTCAGTATATTTGCTTTTAATACTTGATTTCTCACTTCTTTGTCCAAGACTCCATAGCTGCACAATGTAGCTATACATTAGTAATAATGGTATTTTATTTCCATTATTTTCATCAAAATATTAATTCAATCCTTCATTTACTATACTCCTATTACAGGTCAAATGTTGTTTATATAAAGCAAACAATGCACCATATACCTAATTCTGTTTCCCGTTCTGCTCTCTCTTACTTATAGCATTATATACAGTGATTAGTGTCTTACCACCCGGCAAAATAGCGGAAAGGATAGAAGACAGATTAAGTTGTGAGATAGTACGAGATAAAGCTAATTTTTAGACGTGGCTATTTTACTTCAGTCATAATTATACGGATGACCTCGAAAATACTTTATTTTAATAATTTTTGATGTTAGAATAAACGATTGAATAAATTAAGATATATTATAGTAAAAAACATTAATTAGTAGCGATTTTAAATCATAAATCTTTAAGTTTATTTAATAATAAAAATAACTCAACTGAAATATTTGACTAAACTAAAGGTAAGTATGTTCTGTCAGAAAACAATTATTGTATGTAGAATTGGTGTAATAGTAAGAGACGTGGTCTATTGACAAGAAGATTGGGGTTCAATTCACATCAAGGATAAAATTTTTGTTTTACTCAATCAAAAAATATGATACATATTAGGTAACAAGTTTTCGAAAAACTCATTATTTACAATTTATTCTTATTCCAATGTTATAAAATAGAAATACAAAATAATTCAAATTCAATTCCAGTTTTACAGTCTTCAGTTGTGAATGCAAAATAATCCAGTGAATCTCAGTGTTAATATCAATTCCTCTGTACAGGTAGATTTACAGTTCTCTGTCCTCTGTACAGTTTATTTTTGTAGAATTTTTACTTATTTAAACATTCTTTAAACGTTCTTTTAATTTCGAAGAATTTTTACTTTATTTTCGAAGTACAACGATACTGTTTTTTCAAGATATTTATGTTTAACTTTAAACACTTCTAATACTAGTAACGAGTGACATAAATGTTTAGTGATTCAAGTGCTTCAGTGCCTTATGTAGTTGAAGCTAACAATGAATTTGTGGCTATGACATCCATATATGGGTTTACATCTTTCCAAAATTAAATTATACGGTGACTCTAGGTGGATGACATTGGATAAAATTTAATACTTGAGGAGCTACATGTCTCCCTGCTCGGTTTTTAACACGTGGTTCTTGTCAGTTAAAACGACACAGACCAGCTGGCTGAGGTAACAGGAATATAATTTAAGAAGACAGCTAAACATGAGGAAGTATGGGTGTATTCCGTGACTAATGTAATTTTTAAAAATTATAAAATTTTATTTTGTCGCAATAATACCTAATATCTTATTAATGAACCTTCAGTTACAATTAAATTTGTTTAAATGATAAAATTTTTGCCTTAAATCTGCAAATCTCTATTATTAAAAAAAACAACAAGTGAGTTATTAAATTAGTGGAATTAATGTTTTAGGTTGAATCTATGACATCATAAGTGGTATGAAAATTGATTGATGTGGAAAATGAAAGAAATTGATGTGGTACTATCCACATAATAGTGTAAGAATGATATAAAAAATAAGTATATATAAAAAAGATTAAGCTGAAATCCAATGAAATTGAAGTTAAGAATTTTTTTATTATTTTTAAATTTGGGTAATGGTGGTTGCCTAACAACGGTAAGAGACCTGGCGTGTAAATCTCTGAGTTTAAATTTTTTTTTTTTTTGACTCACTTCTTCACGTATTCCTTCCTCATGTCTCCTACTTCTTGGGGTCACCTTACTTGTCTTTGTACTGTTCTTCACCATAATTCTTCATCTTTAAACTTAAATTTCATCACTAAAATTAAATGTAACAATAAAACACTGAAAACTTTGTTTTCAAAACTTCCACAAAATTTATTTTAAATTCTTATCACTACAGCTGTTTCGGCCGATTGCCTTTCTCAAGTGATCTGTTTTTGGCATGGGTTTACACTTTATAGTCTCTAATGAAATATTGATATTTTGCCTGTATCTGTGATCGAGCAGAAGGTACTGGGTTTTTTCTCTGGTGGTGGAAATACTAAGTTCAGGGCTTTCTTGTGTAGTTTTTGATTTAACATTTTATTAATTGTTTGTTCGTTGTATCCATTGTTTACTGCTATTTGCTTAATGATATTTAATTCTG
This sequence comes from Diabrotica undecimpunctata, assembly GCF_040954645.1. Lineage (NCBI taxonomy): Eukaryota > Metazoa > Arthropoda > Insecta > Coleoptera > Chrysomelidae > Diabrotica > Diabrotica undecimpunctata. The sequence goes on from NC_092808.1 coordinate 101,243,742, forward strand.
TCTCAAAATTGTATTTTGACATAGGAATTGCTGTTAATCTATGTAACATACTATGATAGGCTGCTAGTTTATGTTGTGTGGGATGGGATGATGAATTGTGAATAGTCGTGTCAGTATGGGTAGGTTTATGAAATATGGAGAAGTCATGTTTGTTTTTAAGTCTGGTAATTTTTAAATCTAAAAAATTTATGGATTGATTTTGTTCTGTTTCTATTGTAAATTCAATATGACTATGAAGAGAATTAATATACGATAAAAATTGGTCGAGTTGCCTGTTAGTTCCTGTGAAGAGAATTAATATACGATAAAAATTGGTCTAGTTGCCTGTCTCGTCATAATTCTGAATGACCAGCTTGAGACAAACAGTTCTCCCCTCCTCAACCTATTTCATTAGAGACTATAAAGTGTAAACCCATGCCAAAAACAGATCACTTGAGAAAGGCAATCAGCCGAAACAGCTGTAGTGATAAGAATTTAAAATAAATTTTGTGGAAGTTTTGAAAACAAAGTTTTCAGTGTTTTATTGTTACATAAAATGAATTTCCATCAAGTAACGGTCGAATCCATCAATTACTAAAATTAAACTCCATCAGTCATCTTCACTCATCCATTCGACACTTTCAGTCTGTGGACCCCATTACGACCTATACTACACAAGTCAATCTAATCCCCTCACAGTTAACTTAACATATAGTCTCTATTATTTCATTCTTTCTCTAATACATATTCACACACATATCATTTTGTCTGGTTTTATCCAATTTATTCTTGCTGCTGTATATTACTCAACCAACATTTTACATTTCCTCTTTCCTATATTAATACTCTCATTCATTCTTTCTCAACTCCATGTATATTCATTTTAACATACTTCACAACAATATTATATTAACACTATCAAAACTACAATATAATAATAGTTAGAACATCATATTCTGTTATTATATGACCTCACAAAATTTTTAATAGGCTTATTCATTTTACTAATTAAAAAAAAATTTTAAACTCTCAGAGATTTACACACCAGGTCTCTTACCGTTGTTAGGCAACCACCATTACCCAAATTTCATTGGATTTCAACCTAATCTTTTTTATATATACTTATTTTTTATATCATTCTTACACTATTATGTGGATAGTATCACATCAATTTCTTTCATTTTCTACATCAATCAATTTTCATACCACTTATGATGTCATAGATTCAACCTCAAACATTAATTCCACTAATTTAATAACTCACTTGTTGTTTTTTCAATAATAGAGATTTGCAGATTTAAGGCAAAAATTTTATCATTTAAACAAATTTAATTGTAACTAAAAGTTCATTAATAAGATATTAGGTATTATTACAACAAAATAAATTAAAAAACAAAATAAAAGTTTTAACTGTATGTTTTTATATACCTAAATACAATGGTGAAGTGTTTTAACTTCTGTATGTTTTTTTAAACGATGGTATACAGCCAACTACTGGGATTTTGCCATTAATTTTTTTTATGATAAGTTAGTATGTTATTAGCTGTTTGGATTGTAAATTTCCAATAATCTGCCCCTTTTTATTACTTTTTTAAAGTTTTTTGTTTCTTTTCATACTTTTATAACTTTCAACACAATACTTAATAGTTAAAATTTGGCATTTTCTGGGTTTTTCAGACAGCCAGAAAAAAACATGTGATTTTCAGCGAATCCATTTAACCCCGTACACATTAATTTTGAAGTTATGGTCAAAAAATAATCGAATTTTTTTTTAGTAAAAATGTTTTGTTTTGGTTATAATTGAATAAAAAAAATATTTTCAATGGCGTAAAACCTTTACTTTTCGTGGGGGGAGGGGTGTATGCAAATCCGTTGAAATTTAAAAATTTTGTTTAGACGAAATACTTTGAATAGGTAAATAGTAGTATGATTTATATGAACAATACAAATATTCCAACATATTTTATTGACACACACACACACACACACACACACACACACACACACACACACACACACACACACACACACACACACACACACACACACACACACACACACACACACACACACACACACACACACACACACACACAATATTGTATTTTAGATGAATTATAATGAAATTTAGTAAAACAAAAAATATACACATTACTCTAACCTACCGAATATTATATGCAAAATTTACTTACCAAACAATATGTTGAAAATAAGGCACAAATTAGTTCAAATGCAAAAAACAATAAATATCGACTTCAGACGACTTTACACCGGCAAGACAGAAGGCTTGTATCAAAAAAAAGTTCGACAATAATATCGGTTATAAATGATGATGATTGCAAATTGCAAGTTATGAGATAATAAATATATTTTAAAGTAACTCAATACTGACTGAGTCATCTATTTTATAATAGAAAAATAATTTAGATATATGCTTACATATGTCTCTTTATACAAATATCCACTTTGCAAGGCTTGAAAAATTTTAACGGGATAAAATTTAACTGGCGCCCGTGTCCCAGACGAGCGCGTACAAAATTACCAGTAAGGCGCGTCCGTGTCTGAGACGGGCACGTACGTTAAGGGGTTTGAATTGAGAAAAAAATTGTTGAACAGTTGAGAAAACATTGAAATGTAGGTATATTTACTTACCTTCTTTAGTTTTTTGCCCTTTTTTAAAACATATAAGTTTATTTCGATCTTGTTCCATTTCATTCTTTTCTGGAAATTCCTTCAAATCTAAAGAATCAAAAGCATAATCTGTATTTTTTAAATTTGATTCTTCCTTAATTTCATATTTAAAGCTATTCAAAATAGCATCATCCAATACTTTATTCTCTATTTCTATTTTACAGGTCTCCTCACAAATTTCTTGTTTTATAACTTCCATTTGGTTAAAATTGATTCATGTAATTCAATAATAATTTTACCACCTCAGCCAAATCTAAAACCCAAAAGCAATGCTCCGACGTGCGAAAAATCAATTCACTTCGTATGCTATAATTTGATTATAAAGTAAATAAATATTAAATAATAATTCTTCATATCTTCTATTGGCTTGCATACAAGTGCATTTGCCAGCGCATTTGGGTACACTGTACTTTGTCTTGCTCTTGGCAATTGTACAGTGTGGATTTATTTCTGAAAATAAATAATTATAATTATCAAATATGTTACATTATTCAGATTTTGTTTCACTTCAAACTTTATCTCATATTGTCTGTGTATTCTTGGTGAAGGAATTAATTTTTAACAAATTACAACAGAGGAAAATAAACTTTTCTCGCTCCAGGGCAACACAGAGCATTCCACTTCACCCAGGGTGTTGCCTCGGACAGATACCCAGGAATAGGGAGGTTAAAAAAGAAAAAGGAATATTTGACTATATATTACATTGGTTTATGGAAAGAAATTTGTTTATTTTATCTATCTGATTTGCGTTAATATTTTTTAATATGTCACTCATATTTGCATCTATTTGTAGTCCTGTTTTTATCATTTCAGTAATGAAGTCATAATTATTGGATTTACGAATTGGGCAGTGAATAAAAATATGGTCTATATCCTCTAGTTGCCCACATTCACAAAAAGGATGTGGGCTTGCATTGATTGATACGGAACAGGTGAGCAGCAAATAATGCATGGCCAGTATATAATCTAATTATGTTTGTTAAATGTCTTCTGTCGATAAAATGAAAGGGTTTGAACTTAGGATAGTCAGGAAAGGTGGGTTGAATTCTTTGATACCATTTACCTTTTGTTTGGAATGTTGATTTCCAAAATTGTTTATGAGATTTTTTAATTTTGTTTTTTATGTGGAGTAAGATGTCATTTTTATCAATTTTTAATTTCCCACTTTTGACAACAAGTCAACATGTTTGTTATCCTTAATACCATTATGGCCCGGGATCCATGTCAAACTAAGATTAAAGTTGTTGTTATTGGATTCAACTAGTAGTTTTTTAGTTTCTAGAGAAAGATAGTCAGCTTTGGCATCTATGCTTTTACGTTTTAGCTTATCAATTGCACTTTTGGAGTCACTAAAAATTATACAGTTGTATAACTTTTTTTTAATGCAGGTATTGATACCTTGGTTACTAGCCATAATCTCTGCATTACAGATAGTAATAAGGGGAGGAAGTTTAGTGGAGAAACTAAAGTCAACTTTAGGAATGTAGAGGCCAAGACCTACTCTAACTGAATCATCCTTGTCAGTGGATCTTGAGGCATCTGTATATACAAAGAGGTTGTCCTTTTCCAGAGTCTGTTTCTGCTTTAAATGCTACATTGTTGAGATGGTGATTGGGATGGTTATATTTTTTACGTTAAATGAGATTGTAGGAGTGTGATAATAGTTTCCTCATCCATTTTGAAACATGGAAGAGTATCGGATCTATAAAGAGTATCTTTGAATGGTTCTATTTCATTAAGGGATTCGATAACATATGGGATATTTTTGTTATTCCAAAAGTCTAACTGTAATCTGATTTTTATAATATTCAAGAAACAGGGTGAGAAGGTGATTACGGAAGGTGTCGATTTTGGTAACAAGTTTAGCTGATAACCATCTACGTCTAAATTCCAAATACTATTCCCCTGCTTCTGCTAATAATGCATTTTTTGGAGTTGATATTATGCAACCCAAAGCTACTCTTAGTGTTCTAAATTGTACCGTGTCTAATTTTCTTAGTAGTTGTTGATTAGTTGGTTTTAGGAGAATGCTCCCAAAATCTAGATGTGATCTTACAAGACCATAATATACTTAGAGTAGTGTGGATGGATCAGCACCCCACCAAGTTCTGCAAAAAGATCTCATGATATTTATACCCTTGGTTGCTTTTCCTATTATGTGATCAATATGTTTTTTCCACGAAAGGTTGTGGATAAGGAAGATATCTAAATTTTTCACTTTCTTTTTGTAGGGAATTATATTATTATTGATAAGGTGGCCATAATGTTGATTTTTTGAGAACCATATGGCTTCACTTTTGTTTACAGAAATTTGGAAGTTATGGATGGTACACCATTCATTAATATCAGATAAAACATGATTTATGTGGGAAGGGTCTAAGCTAGGATTTTGACTATTAAAAAGGAGAGCCAGATCATCAGCATATGAGAGTAGTGTAACATTATCTGGTATTAAATCATATATGGATTTTATGTAGATGTTAAACAAAATTGGACTTAGGGGAGAGCCCTGAAGAAGTCCTTGGGAAGTGAAAGACGGACCTATGAGTCAGTTTTTATTGTCTTTAATAAATATTTCTTGATTATTGATGAATTGAAAGGTTAAGTTGACTAGGTCTGTTGGAATTTGGAGGTCCAACATAATTTTATATAAAAGATGTACATTTACATGATCAAATACTGATTTTATGTCAAGGAAAATTGCCATCGTATGTAAGTTATCTGAGAAGGATTTCTGTGGGTGTGACGTAATAAAAATAAGGTTATCCTGAATTCCCATGCCTTTCCTAAACCCTGTCTGAACGGGGTTCAGTATTTTCTTGTTTTCTATGAACCACTCTATTCTGTTTTTAATAATCTGTTCCAATATTTTATCTATACATGACGAGAGTGCAATGGGTCTATAGATGTCTATTGAATTGGGATTTTGTTAGGTTTCAGTATCAGAAAAATAATTTGTGTCTTCCAAGTAGGGGGATGGGAATACCCTTAAGGAGTGAGTTATAGATATTTATAAGGATATTGATCCATTCATCAGGTAAATGTTTTATCATGGAATAGGAGATGTTATCCACACCTGGGGAAGTATCTATTTTATTGGAAATACAAGATATGAATTCATTCATAGAAATTTTTTTTTAATGTAGGAGAGGAGTTTGCATTACGAAGTAGGGATCAATTCGATCAGATGAAAGAACCAATAGCATATCTTAGCAGACATTTTCTGATGCTAGTTTAAGTCTACTATCAGTATTTTTATTATAAAATTGTTTAATAGTTGACCAAATGTAACTAATATTTGAATGTCTGTTTAAAGTTCCACAGAATTCTTTGAATTTGCTAATTTTTTTTTTTTTGTTTAAGGATTTTAAGTTAATGCAATTTGCTTTTTAGCATTAATGTAATTATCTATATTGAAGTTTTGTTTTAGTGAAGCTAAAGCAAGTTTTCTTTTTTTGACAGAAAATGAACAATCTGCATCCCACCAAATATACCCCACTTTGCCTGGGATATATTTTTTGTTAGGAATTGATATGCTAGCTGCTATTTCAATAATGGATGTTAGGGGTATGAGGGTGCAGTTGAATTTAGATGTTCAGATATTATTCTTGAGTATTTGGACCAATCTGCAATGAAAAAGTTTCTTTTGTCTTTATGATTGATGACTGTATATTTGTCTGCACATTTATTAAGGGATAGAATTGTGGGAAAGAGTTGTAAACTCTCCAGGTGGAGACTGAGATAAGAGTTTGAAAAACAATAATGTAATTACTATTTAAATGGGAATAAGCCACAATTAAAGGTTAAAGTACGTTTATTGACGTTTCCATTTCCACTTTGAAAATCGTTCTCAAAAAAGTGGAAATTGAAACGTCAATAAACATAGTTTAACCTTTAATTGTGGCTTATTCCTATTTAAATAGTAATTACGTTATAATGCCACAAGAAAATAGCTTCAGAACAATATTAAGAAACAATAGTGAGATCCACTGCACTACAATTTTCTCCAGGTGGGGTTAATCTAGCAGCAGTACCATTATTTAATAGTAATAAATTTAAATTTTCGATGAACTCTATTATATATTTACCATTTGTGTTATTAATATAACTACCCCAGGATGCATGATGAGCATTGAAGTCACCCATCAGTATTACCTGACCCTTCAGTGAGTTGATTATGCTGTTTAAGATTGTTGGGGATATTTTATTGGATGGATGTGAATAGATATTTATTATATTTATGTCTTGGATTTTTATAATTAATAATTGGAACTTTTTTGATTGCCAGTTGGATTTATTTTTTATTATGGAGTATGGAATTTTATTACTTATTATTGTTGCAATGCCGGTACTTTCTTCCTGGTCATGTCTGATTATAGAAAAGTTTTTTGTATTGAAGGACTGGTTTGGTTTCGAGAAGGTTTCATTTAATAAGAGTATATCTGGGTCCTCGTCTCTTATTATAAGAGATATGAGGTTGTTCCGATTACTATTTACACTTCTAATATTCCACTGTATGCTTTTAAGTGAATTATTGAATGTGGAAGAATTGAATTTTAAGTGTAAATAGTATTAAGAGAAGAGAATGTAACTATTAACCAAGTTGAAACAATTTATATATATTTAATATGATTATGAATGATATTGAATTAATAAGTTATATTAGTATATTAGTGAATTGTATTATAATGTGTTTAATTTTATTCAATAAATTTAGTTATGATGTATGTTTTTTTTTAATATACAAGTTTTATAGGTTTTTTGGTCCGTCTAGATCTCAGTAAGATGCAGACCAGTCAAAATAACTATTAAGTAAGTTACATGTGATATGTTTTGCATTAGGCAATAGAGTATTTAAAAAATGAGTATATGGATATTCTACTTTGTTTAATTCCACTTTTGTGGAGGAACTTTTATCTGTATTATCCTGATTTGAGCAGGTGGGAATGTTTTTCTGATTTTTGACTGTTAAATTTGAATACTACCCCACTTTCTGATGTATAGAGGTTTCTTCCATCGGGGCAGGAAAGTAATCTTTTAGGGGCTATCGGATCTGTTGAAGTTGTGTTTTTCATGTTCGGTTGAGTAACCACTTCTCTGTAGGGTCTTTTTTTTGATATTATTAGCTGCAAGTGTAACTAATCTTCGCTGGGAGATATCTATTTGATTATCTTTGGATGAAGTTTTAACTGGTATGGAGGGAAATTCCCTTCTATTCTGATGGAAGGAGTTACTTGAGTTCTGATGGTTAGTTAGGTACGATTTTGGGTGGAGAAGATTTGCTTCATAGAATGAAATATTATTAAATACCATGGATTGTTTAATATTTCTTCGTCTATTGTACTCTGGGCATTCCCTGCTTGTAGCATTGTGAGAATTGGATTTGCAAAAATAACATATTTGTATGCAAGATATAATTAATAAATCATCTGATTGTTCATGGTTTGTTCCACAGTTTTTGCTCTTCCTGTTACCTTTGCACTGTGTTTGGGTGTGTCCAAACAGAAGGCAGCTGTAACATTGTGTAACTCTATGGATATATGGATATATTTCAAATGAAAAATAACTCAGTTTGACTGATTTTAGAAGGATTGTGCCCTCGAAGGTCAGTAAAACTGTTCCTGTATTTACATAGTCTGTTGTGTTATCTTCTCTAATAAGTTTTCTTTTAAAGCGTTTTACTTCTAAGATTTTAATAGAACTGTCTGCCATATCTAGTAACTATTGTTCATAAAATTTTGGGAAAACTGAATTTATAATACCTTTACATGTTATCTCATTTTTTGGAATGTATACTTTATTTTCCTATTTATTTAAAACATTCTTTTTTACAAAATTATTAGCGGCTTGGGATAACAAAAAGTGAATACCTATATTATTCTTGCCTTTTGCCTTTACCTCTACTATATCATTAATTTTTAAATTAAACATTTCTTTTGCTATTTTTAGATGATTATATTTGCCTATATTGTGACCTCTATCTGTACTTTCAACAATAACAAGAAAAGGACCTAATGATTTACTTGAGTAAAAAGATTCTAAAGTTGTCAGTGTTTTTGTTTCATTTTTTGTGCTCACCAGTCACCGGTTCCATATCCATATTTAAATTATCATCTTTGATTATATTTGATGAAATGATTTTAATTTTGTTGCAATATGGAGGAGGACCCTTTGGGGTCTTCCATAATGATATTTAGAAATTATATATGTTTTAGAACTTATGTTTTAGAAAAATAAACAAAAAAAATTAGGTTATAAATTGAACTTTATAATTAAAATAGTTTGCCAATGAAATTATAAGGAGATATATAAATGAAAGGTGAATAAACAAAGGTGGTGTTAGTAAAAACTCACCAGGGATGATACTTTAAAAGTTCTTCCTTCTTGAGCACTCAGCAACACCTCTTTTTTTATTTTATCAATAAATAATAAATTAAAAGTTAGGTGTTAGCAAAGAAGATAGACGCTTAAGCGTCTATATTCTTTGGTGTTAGGTTAACTTTAACGAAAGTACAAGCTGAACATAGACGCAAATGTGAACCATGAAACGATGACACAGTGTTGCTATATGTACGATAATTATCGATTTTGTACGATAATTTAATAAATGTACGATGTACGATGATAGTACGTAGGCGATAATGTCCACTTTGTACGATAATTTCGTCACATGATTTTTTTACGGTTTTAACAGTCATTGGATATTGTGCTAACGTAAAGTAATTGAATATGTTTATACTATAACAACTAAAAACCCTTATATCATAATATAAATACATTTATTTATATGATCTTAGTAAAGACTGAATCAAAATCTGATTGCCATCTATCGTCTGTAAAATCAATGTGTACCATTGTGATTTAATTATCATGTCCGTTCTGAGGTGGCGGTAATCTGATCGTATTTTTGACTGAATAAAAATTGTGAGATTCCCATATTTCTGGTTTTTCGATCTGGTGTTCCACAGTAAATACCTGGGGGAAATATATATATATACCTGTTCGGACGTTTTTCACATTTAGTCCCAGTGAAGATAGCCTCAAATGGGTTTGACAGAATGAAATATTGGTGTTTAACAGTAATGAAATTTACATTACAAATGAAACATACACTTCATCTAATTTATATAACGATTTACGTCATCGGCGTCATAGCCTGTGACGTCACATGATACCAACACGAAATATTTAGGGTGTAGGTGTGTTCTTTTTTAGAATCATTTTACCGAGTACACTGGCATTACAGCCACTAGATATATTTTATTATATACGCGTAGAAATAATATTTAAAAATTTCTATTGATGTTAACTTAAAGAAATACACAATAATATGTTTTATTTAATTTGTATAAATGCATTATAAATCGTTTTTATCAAGAACATTTGTTCGGAACACACTGTAACTGTAATCGAACGAAGGTAAAATTTTGGCATAAATTGGTAACACTTATTTGACAGTTGCGGTGTTGACACTTTAGTTTTGTTTTTAATATTTACTATTACTTAAACGATGTTGTTTTTTAAACAAGCAGCTCAAATTGTTTTTAACAAGATTATTTTTTAACTCTTGTTTTGTTTCTATTTATTTACATTAAATATTAATTTATTTTGTTGTATACTGTTGTTGTACACTTTTGCAATAATTATGTGACCTATTTGATTTAAAATGGATTCAGGATTTTTTTATTCTTTGGCAACTATGTCAACTTCAATCTCGGACGTAGATAATGACGTAAATCGTTATCTAAATTAGATGGACTGTATGCAATCAAAAGCAATAAGATATTTAAAATCTAATACTTAACAATTACCAAAAAAAGAAAAAGTAAAGTTTTAAAACAGTTTTTAATGTACTTTATTCAAATTTGAAGAGCCATCTATGAGTAACCCAAGAAATAACACTCAGTGAATAAATGAAATCTAAACTTTATCCTATTAGTTTTAATATATTCAGCAACATCTAAAAATTCATTTTGGAAAGTTTAGTTAAAAACTGCAAAACTTTACTTATTGTGTAAAGCAACCTTAATACAGCATTTTTTGTATATATTTATGGCTATATTATTATTTATAGCTTTTGTCCTTATTTAAAAGAAAAAAATTATATTTTGCGTTTAAAAAAATATTTTTGCCCAATATAAATTCCAAAATTTTTCTTTTGCCTTCCAAATACAAAATTTGTTCATAAATTAGGCATGTTAAACATTTTTTTTAACGATCGATATTTTGTACGATAATGTACGATAATTTGAAACGGTTCATGCGATAATTCTCATTTTGACATCTAGCAACACTGCGATGACATCGTGTTAGAAGAATGCCCACTCTCAGATGCCGCCTTTGAAGTTTGTCAGCACGCGATTGCCATATTTTAAACGGAAACAGACTCGAATTGAAAAATTGGTGACAAGTGTCGTCTCCGGTGTAATTAATAAACGTATGAAAAACCGATTGCAACTTGGTGCAAGTTTCCATGTTTATTAATTTATCCAACTATTGCGCAATATGGTGTAATATTGCGTAGTTGGCCGGTACGCTCTTGTTGTGGCATTATCTTGAAGAGACAATGCCATTATGGTTTTATTAGGTGGTGGAAATAAAACACATTCTTTCTAAGAAGAAAAAAACTCAGCTTCAGAGTCTTAGAAAGTTTGCAGAGCCCTTCGAGCAAAGTGCTCTAGGGAGCTACCCTACACGGGTAAAACTACACCATACACTGTACTATCTTGACTGACTCGAGATCCGAAAATGTCCCATATTTAAAGATAAATTAACTTTTATATGAAACCTTTTCATTTCTCGACCAATTAAATTTAATTATTTGTTCCAGAAGGAAGGGCGATGCACATCGAGATGCGTGATTGGTGGCATCTGATGACACAAGCTACGACAGAACTGTAATTTTGTAACAAGATTATACTTGGCAACCCTGTCAACCATTGTGACGTAGGATGCTGTCAACGGTTGTCTGCCCTGCCATATATTCATTGTCATTGTCATATTGTCTAAATAACAATCAACATGACATGTGTGTATATGTATAATGTAGTTTAAATTGTTTTATTTTATTCATCTGAATACACCACATCAAGCAATGTGTTTTACTATAATTTACATCAACCTGTGCGTTGCTACCTATTTGCAGTGAAGTTATTACGAAATAAACCCTTCTTTCTCGAGAATCACACCCCAACCTACACATCCCCTTAAAATTAAAATTTTTAGAAATTAATAATTTAGTACATTTGAAATAATTCAATCTATTTTTCATCTAAATGTAGTTGCCGTAAATAAATTAAACCTAAATTCTCAATTTTTAATTTATATAAAACAATAACGAATAAATATTTGTATCTTTCGAGATCAATTAAAGACTTATTTACAAAAACAAACATATCGGTATCACAGAATAAATAACAGTCAGAATGCCCACTCTGAGATGCCGCCTTTGAAGTTTGTCAGCACGCGATCGCCATATTTTAAACGGAAACAGGCTCGAATTGAAAAATTTGTGACAAGGCTACGACAAAACTGTAATTTAAATTTTTAGAGATTAATAAATAATTTAGTACATTTGAAATAATTTAATCTATTCTTCAACTAAAAGTACGGATAAAATAGTGCATATTATGTTTATAGTTGCCGTAAATAAATTAAATCGGGTTAATTTTCTATGCACACCAGATACAATGTCACTGAACAGCACTGGTTCCGTTTAAAACATGGCTGATTCAGTCTGCGCGTACTTATCGTGACAAGCAGAGTGGGCATTCTAATTGTTTATTATTCTGTGACGGAGGTATACACGTTGATCACGGTTCGTAGACTTACTACGGTTACCTCTTCCGCCTAACCGATGAACATTAAGCCCGAAACTGTACTCTCGTGACGTAATTCTTCCCCTTCAACCAATCAACAATGCAACCGACCTGCCCTCTACATTCAGTTTCAATCGCGAATAAATGGGTTTTGTATTCTTGTGTACTCTGGTGATGTAGCCCAAGCATCCCCACACAAGTCGGAAGAGGCAACCGTAGTAAGTCTACAAACGGTGCACGTTGATTGCTGAAGAGCAGCGAGTTAGATTCTAACTCGATGCTGAAGAGAAAATAATGGCGGATGGCGATATGACAGGCGTTGACAGCATCCTATGTCAAAATGGGTGGCAGGGTTGCCAAGTATAATTTTGTTACATCCTCCCCCTTTGGATCAGACGTAGAATATGACTTATACAAAACAAAGCTGTTTATTGGCGAGGGCTTGGGACAGACCTCGGGCATCATTTATGGACGTCTTGGTAATGCTTAGGAGGGCGCTTGGAACGCCTGGGTCTCTGCATAGAACCATTACTCTTTGCAGGCAAAGAGGTTCTTCTGGGGTCAGTGGCTGTGGTTTCAGGTACACCAGAACTTGCGGATTGCTGCGTTGACTTTGGGTGTCGTTTTGGGATAGCTCCTTTGGCTTCATCTGTGACACCTTTCTGCAACGTGGTTGAAGGTCGTCCTCTACTACGTAACTCATGTAGAGGTGTTATAGGCGAATTGGAATCATCCACATCCACAAAAGGATGGAGAGCAGATACATGGTACTTTTCAATTGCTATATCCGGGTGCGTTACAGTTGCTAACTCGTACGAAGTAGGAGAAAGTTGATTGGGGATAAGGTATGAGCCATCGCGACGCGGCGCAAATTTGGAAGACAGTCCTGCATCACTCTTATTAAGGATGTGAGTTTTTACGACAACTTTCTGTCCTTTGTTAAACACAACGATTTCGCATTTATCTGCGTACAGTTTCGAAGCGTCTTCGCGTAACTCATTATTCTCACGCGCACTTAGTAAAATGTCTGTATGCCTACGCAAGTACGGCGTTATCTCAGGAATAACCGTTTCACTCGCGATAATAGCTCGTGTCTCTATGCACATCTGTGGGCGTACGTAGTTTACGCGCAAAGTTCAAATAAGCCGGGGAGTAACCGGTAGCTAAATTTGGTACCGTATTCATGGAAAAACGAATACTGGGTAGCACTTAATCCCATTAAGTATGGTTCCTTTGAACTAATATAGAAATCTAAATCTTAAGATCAAGATTTTTACGTGCCTCCGGATTTGAGGCAGGGTGACGAACAGGAATGAGTGATTGCTGAATACCTATACAGTATGCAAAGTGCTGCATTATTTTACTAACGAATTGGGGTCCGTTGTCACTTATTATTCTACGAAAGTTGCCGTATCGTAAACATATTTCGCTTATTAGTATCTTTGTGCACTCCTCCGTAGTGGCCTGTTTTAACGGGAATATTTCCATCCATTTCGTGGAAGTATCTTTCACTGCAAAAATCTATCTGTTTCCTTTTTTAGTTACAGGTAGTGGATATACTAAATCAATTGCAACGCATTCAAAGCGTTGTGCCAACACAGGTGTTTGGATCAGACCTTCTGGTTTCAGATTCAAAGGTTTATACCTTTGGCAGTCGATGCATTTCTTTATATGCTTTACGACATCTCGCCTAATAGTAGGCCAGTAGTAACAAAGAGCAGTTCTTTGAATTGTCTTTTTCAACGCCATAATATCCTGCGATGGGAATGTCATGGCACTCTTTTAAAACATCGGCTATTCTACTTTGAGGCACTACTAACTGAGCGTCCTCACATTTAAGGTCTTGTATATCGATACAAGACTCCTTGATTCATTACATAATAGCGATCAGTATATCGGGTGATGTCTACTAATTCAGGTTATTCCGATTCAAGGCAATCAATAATTATTTTAAGCTGTAAGTCAGTGAACTGTTCCTCTCTAAGTTTCTTATTGCTTATCGTTGGTAGATCCATTGCGATAGTACAGATGTTACGTTACAAATATCTTTCGTGTCTGTATCACAGCTAGGCCTTGATAACATATCGGCGATATGAATAGGGACATATTCAATTCGTAAGTCATAACTTTGCACTTCCAATGACCATCTAGCAAGGCGGCCAGTAGAAGTTTTTAGTGATATCAACTATTTCAGTGGTTGATGATCTGTTTTGACAATAATAGGCAGTATTTCTATGTAACCCCCGAATTTATTAATTGCATATATTATAGCTAAAGCTACTCGCTCTGTCGTACTATAGTTACGTTCAGCCGCTGTGATTAAGCGACTTGCATACTCTATCATCTTTTCAGTTTTCTTCCTCCCCCTCGAGGAGACATGCGCCAAGTGCATACGAAGTTGCGTCTGTTTTTATTATAAAAGAGTTTATAAAAGTTGCTTGTTGCAAAATAGGAGCTTGCGTAAGCAATCTTTTAAGAGTTTCATAAGCCTGGTTTTATGCCGGTCCCAAAACAAATGCTATATTCTTCTTAGTTAAGTCTAAAAGAGGTTTGGATATACCTGCGAAGTTTGGCACAAAACGTCGAAACCAACTACAAGTTTGTAAAAATGATAAAACATGTTTAACATTGCGTGGTATAGGCATGTCAGCAATTGCTGATATCTTCCCAGGATCAGGAGCGATCCCATTGGGCGTCAGAAGGGTCCTAAATACTTGAAAAAAGAGCGCACAAAAGTACATTTCCCCCTATTTACACACAATTTAAATACTTGCAATCTTTAAAACACATTAGTTAGATCGTTGATATGATTTTCAAACGAACTAGATGGTAGAATAGATTCTGTGGTAATAGGATTTACAGAAATTTTACAGTTACGACAATTTGTGTGAACATAACCAGGAGTATTGCAACCATAACTACACTGGAAGATCGTTGAGGAGATACATTTGAGTTGCTAGGATTCGTATTTACACGACTAGAAGGTACATACGTGCTAACTGAATCATTAGAACTAGATTGCTTAGTCTTCTGACTAATATTGTTAAATTTTCTGCATTCTGACTGAAACTGAATATGGCCAAAATGTTTACAAAACGTACACTTCGATTTGAATTTTATTTTGCAAGAATCCTTTTTTTAATTTGATTGAGGTTTTTGTCGACGATCAGAGTCGGTAGCAACTAAACCTTCCTTTAAGAATGCTGCGATTTCTCGAGATTCCATTAAAAGTTCCTTAAAGTTTTGAAATTTATTTCTTGGTAGTCTTTTTCATAATTTGCGTACCAGTAAGCCATAAACCATATCCAGCTG
Organism: Diabrotica undecimpunctata; assembly: GCF_040954645.1. NCBI lineage: Eukaryota > Metazoa > Arthropoda > Insecta > Coleoptera > Chrysomelidae > Diabrotica > Diabrotica undecimpunctata. The sequence goes on from NC_092808.1 coordinate 101,259,542, forward strand.
AACCTCTTCAGTTAGGGTATAAGGTAATTGTGCAAGTAAGGCTCAAATATGGGAAACAAATAATTCAGTAGGTTCACTGGAATTTTGTTCACGCGAGAATACTTCTCGAAATATTAAATAAGGCGGAAGTTTTACCCAATGGGTATCTTTTAAGGCCTGTACAACATCTGTCCATGTGAGAGCTGTATTTTTAATACCTTGCAACCATGTAGCAGCAAAACCATTAAGCAGCATGGATAAACTACGAAGGGCATTCTCATCACTTATTTGGGAGCAGTCCTTAAAAGTGATTACATTGTCAAGAAAAGTTTCAACATCAGCGTTAACAGTGCCATCAAAGCGAGCAGTACATTTAACGAAATTCCCACCTGTCATATGTGTAGGAGTTCTCGTAAGATCTCTGATTTGTTCCAAAAGGTCTTCAGATACTTGTTTATTAGAATTAGTAAGTACTGAAAGTAAAGATTGAAACTGATCTTGGGACATTGTCACCATAGCAGGAGCAGAACACTCTCCTGATGTAGGATTTTGTGAATTGGCTTTCGGCATTGTTCAAGATGTAACAGACAACCAAATATCACTAAATATGGATCAGCTATATGCAATAAAAATTATTTTATTGTAAAAGTAAAATGGTTATATAAGCAATAAAATTTATTTTATGGAAAAATGTATATAATTATGCGCAATAAGTTATTTTATTGATAATGGGATATAATTATATGCAATAAAAAGATTTTATTGAAAGAGTTATATAATTATATACGCAATAAAAGTTATTTTATTAAGAAAGTTGTATATACGCAATAAAAGTTATTTTATTGAAAAAGTTGTATAATTATACGCAATAAATGTTATTTTATTGAAAATGTTGTATAATTATACGCAATAAATGTTATTTTATTAAAAAAGTTGTATAATTATACGCAATAAATGTTATTTTATTGAAAAAGTTGTACATATAATTATATATTTTAATTGAAAATCCGAACAAATTGGATACAATTTTACATTTGGCAACAAAATGTTGAAAAAGTTTAAAAAACTACGAAATTAAGTTAGACATAGGTAACACTGCGTAGATCGACAAACAACAACGAATATTCGCTAGAATAATCGAAATGAATCGATTTCTCCGCAGCGAAATCTACGGCATTAAAAGCATTTTAACACTTACGATATAATGTTTATTCTCGGCCATTAGTTGGGAGCCAGGTTATAAGGGGACGTTAGGTGGGAAGTAGGATACTCGAGAATAAGGTTCCATTTCGTAATTACTTCACTGTAAATAGGTTGCAACGCACAGTTTGAAGTAAATAATGAAGTGTAAAACACATTACTTGATGCGGTGTAATCCGATTAAAATATAACAATACACTACATTATTAAAAACTACATTATGCAGTCAAATATGGAGTATGTCGGATGTCGATAGATATGACAGCCGTTGACAGCATCCTTCGTCAAAATGGGTGACAGGGTTGCCAACTATAATTTTTGTTACAGTATCAAATTGAGTATCAATATCCTGAACTAAATCCTTACTCTCTAATAAATTACGCGGTAGATATATCTCGAAAGGAATATCTGGGGCAGGGTTTCAAGATTGTCTGTACCGAATTGAACGGGAAAAAGACACCCTACCTCCTGTCTGAGGAGGAGAAACTCCGATTAATACGGGAACTCTTTCCTCAGGTGGAGGATAGACGTGAAAGAGTTACTGGTTTCGTAGAGGCCGAACATCTTACTGAGTTGGAACTCGGCCAGGCTGTTGGACAGATGAAAATCCAAAAGGCACCTGGCATAGATGGAGTCACAATAAGACTCACCGCACTAAGATATCCGCTGGTTTTCCTGAGATTGCTAAACAAATTGCTTGAACAACATCAATTTCCAACACTGTTGAAAGACGCTAATATTGCCCTTATCCCAAAAGCTATAGGTGAAGAGGAAGAGGTGCGCTTTCTGCCAATTTGCCTTCTTAGTTCGGTAGCTAAATTGTACGAGTAGCTTGTAAAAGGCCGCCTTAAACGAGAGCTGGAAGAAAAGCATGCGCTGAGCGACCGCCAATATGGTTTTAGGGCCAAAAGTTCCACCATAGATACGGTCACAGAAGTAACCTCTTTAGTTACGCAGGATACAAAGAGATGGGTGGCTCTTATCCTGCTTGACGTCAAGAATGCCTTAACCACGGCATCATGGGAAAAAATCATGTACAGGCTGAGAGACTTGGGCGTTAGTGAGTACCTGGTCAACGTAATTGACAGATACTTTACTCACAGGTCCATAAGACAAAAGTTTGTTGCAGGGTGTTCCACAGGGTTCAGTACTAGGTCCTACCCTGTGGAATGTCCTATACGACGGGGTGTTGAGGCTACAGATGCGAAGGGGATGCACTCTTGTAGCTTATGCCGATGATCTCGCACTGGTTGCGAAGGCGAGTCAGCAGACATAGCTAATGCGGCTAACACAGCCTTGCGTTGTATTAGTAGGTGGATCAGAGAGACCGATCTACAGCTAGCATCTCAGAAAAGTGAGGTGGGAGTTCTCAAAGGGAGCCAGGACAAATCCTCTCTTCGCTTTATAGTGGAAGACGTGGAGGTTGCACCGGTTAAGTATCTCGGAATCTGGTTTTTGGAAGGACTGCGGTTCGGAGTACACATCCAAAAGATGGTAGAGAAGGCGAACCGAAGTCTGGAGGCGTTGATACGACTGATGCGAAACATTGGAGGACAAGCTAGCTTCAAAAGAAGGGTGCTAAATGTAGTTTTCCAGTCGGTGGTAACCTACGCTGTCCCCGTGTGGTGTAGCGTACTGAACGCTGCAAAATACGCTAAGCTAATGGAGACTTCGCAAAGGCGAATGCTCCTGAGGGATCTAGCGCATACAGGACAGTTTCAAATGAGGCTCTGTATGTCATTGGAGCGGTGATACCGATCGTTTTATTGTGCAAAGAGCGAGCTAGGGTATATGCGAGGAGGATGGATGGAAATATAGATGAGAATGAGAGAAAGAGAACGATAGTGGAGTAACAGAGAGAATGGGCGAATGATAGCTGAAAGGCAAGGTGAACGAAGGAGCTTATTCCCGATCTGAGACCGTGATGGGAATGTAAGTTCAGGAAACTAGACTACTTCCTGACGCAGCTTCTGACCGGATATGGTAGTTTTGGCATCTTCACAAATAGAATAGGCAAATCTGCCTCGGCATACTGTACTGTTTGTGGGATACCGGACGCTCCCGCCCCCATTTTTAACTGCCAGAGATTGGCAAATGAGAGGCGAGACTTCGAGAGGTAAAAGAAACATGGTAAACATAATGATGAGAGGAGAGAAAGAATGGAGTACACTGTCTGATTTCTTGGGTGATGTGGAAGAGGGACCAGGAGGACAGAGGGGGAACTTGAACCAGGGATCTGAAATTTATTTATTTATTTAAGTTTTCCTTAATATAATATAGTTATTCTTCTTTTAAAGTAACGGTTAATATAAGAATTTTAGTTGTTCATTGAGCCGCAAGACCACTACTCTGGAACAGTGGTTTTAGGTTTTATCCGGAACATGATTAATCCGGTACTACCCTGGGGTCTTCTGGCTGGCTGGGTGCCAAGGTGTCTCTCCATGATGTAAGATATCTACAAAAAGTTTTCCCGCACCGTTACCTGACGGAATTCAATGGATACCATCTTAAGCTCTTACTGAAATCTGGCAATACGGGCAATTAAAAAAAACGCGGTAATGCTTTATATCCAACGAATGCGGAGTAATTAAAAAGGAGTATCCACACTTTAACGATTATTGAAGTTAATATTGGAGTATTTTCCAATGCTGCTTGTTAAATATTGTTTACAAATATTTCATCAACGAGTTTTGTGTTTTTAAGTGGTAGTCAGATAAATTTTGCTTTAAAATCTTATTTCATGAATGTCTCAGTTTGCCTTTTTATTACTCAGAGTTGCGTTGTTCTCCTTTTTAATATGTATCATATTTAAGATTATGAACGAGTTCATATTTGTGCGAAGTGCAAAGATCTTTACTTATTATGATTTACTTATTCTATCCTTTGTTTAGGTAAAAAACTGAGTAAAATAAATCAAAACGTTTTCAAATATTTTTAATTACAAATAGATTTTTTATATATATCAAAAAATAAATATATCTGCAACTAACACTAGATTTATAGAAATAAATATATTTACACCAAAATAAATGGACAATGTACGTACATGAGTAATTTTTTTTAAATAATATAATTTGTTAAAATTTTAAAAAATTATAAATTAAGAATTATAAAAAAATGTCTTGTATTTGGGTATATTTGATAAAAACAAAATAGAAAGTAATTTTTAGCTAAAATGCATTGTCAATTTTTGAAAATAATTAGTAGGGTGGAGTGCTTTAAGAGTGCTCGGTCGATTAAGCGAAGTGTTTGTATGTGTCTTGAGCATTTTAGGCAAATTAACACCGATAATAACGTTATTAGGTAACTTTAATAATTTTTACTTATTTTCTTATTATATTTTGAAATTTTTAATATTGTACACAACTGTATTTTGTAAGAATTTCGCGGTAATATTTTACCATACTTGCAATAAACTTTGAAAACTCGTAAATATCATACCGTTGTTTACAATTTTGTACCAAGATGGAATCAGCGCTAGCATTTGTTAAAATATGCTCGTTTTCTAAGAGTGCGCAGTAATTAATATTGTAAGAGTACGCGCGCATTCTTATAAACCCTTTTTTTTATATAACGGATTAACCGTATTTTTTCTTTTGTTTAAGCATGTCTGGCAGAAAACGAACTTCTCAGCTTTATGCTCACCGGTGGTTATGGAGGCAGCAAGAAAAGGGTTGAAAATGGAGAAAGTAACAGAAGCGTGGCAAAATCTATAGGAATAGCGGAAAGTACGTTAAGAAAAAGGCTAAAAAGAACAACTTTAGCTACAAAGCTGGGAAGATACGACATTACTTTAACAGCAGATATGGAAGAAGAGTTGTGCAACTATATAAAAACAATAGACAATACGTTTTATGGGTTAACTTCTAGAGCTCTAAGAAGTCTAGCGTTTGAGTTCGCTGAAGTAAATAAATTAGAACATCGTCTTGATAAAAATGGCAGGCAAGGGCTGGCTATGTGGATTTTTGAAACGACACAAAGATGTTAGTTTGAGGTAACCCACCGCTACTAGCGTCGCCAGGGCTATTGGGTTTAATGAACCACAGTGTAAGCGGTTTTATGAAAATCTCTCGAAGTTATTGAATTCATATAAATTCCCGCCACATCCAATTTACAATATGGATGAATCGGTATTTTCCACTATCCAAAACAGGTCTCCTAAAGTTGTCTCTACAAAAGGAAAAAGGTGTGTCAATAAAATATGTAACGCAAAACGGGAAACCAATGTTACTGTTGTATGCATAATAAGTGATAGTGGACAATATATTTCTTATACATTTATATATCCACGTAAAAGAATGAAGGCAGAAATTTTGGATGGAGCTCCACCATCATCAGTTGGAATGGTATCCGACAGGAGTTTCATCAATCAGGACCTGTTTGTTGATTATGCTACACATTTTAGAGATCACGCTAAGCCGATAAAGGAACAACCAGTCCTATTGATAATGGATAATCATACTTCCCGTTGTTTCATTGCAGAAATTGATCTTTGTCGACAATATAACATTATCGCATTAACACTTCCTCCTCATAGTAGTCACCGTCTGCAGCAACTTGACAGATGTTTTTTTAGCCCGCTAAAAAAGTTGTATCCCAACGAATGTGAAAAATGGCTGACGAACCATCCAGGGCGGGTAATTACGGTTTATCAAATTGCTTCAATATTTGCTCCTACATACTTTAAAGCTGCTACTATAGCGAATGCAATTGAAGATTTTAAAGTGAAGGGGGATATGTCCCTTTAATAATGACATATTTACTGACGCTGACTTTATGGTCACTTTTGTCACAGAACGAGAAAAACCTGCTGCAGCTACAGTAACTACGGAACTAAAAGCGTTTAACGTACAATCAGGAGTCGCTAAAAACTCTAAGTCAGAAATCGATATTCAACCATTTCAAATGTCTGAATCAGCCTCTGAAAATACTCCCAATGTTCTTAATAGTCCAACTATTGTTCTTGAGAATTCCACTACTAAGGAAAATATTCATGTTAATGAAAGAGATGCCATAATCAGCGAAATACCAACATTTGAACCCGATTGTACGAGAAGGATTTTACAGATAAAAAACAATACCTCTCAGCTTACATATCTGTTTTCCAACACATCTGCAATAACTTTGGAAGAAAAAATTAATATAGCTCCAGAAACAAAAACATTTGATTTATCAAACACTCCTGGAAATTCAGCAAGTTATATTAAATTAACAACCATTTCTCCGTTACCAAAATCAATTGTGGTTAGATCCAGAAATCGTAGAAGCAAAAAGTCGGAAATTATCACCAGCTCTCCGTATAAGGACCAACTAATTGAAGAAAATGAGAAAAAAAAAGCCTCAATACAAACTCAACCTGGATGTTGGCGATAACTTGCCACCACCGCATGGCATGCTGAATGGTTGCATGAAAAGTGCAGTGCCTACGCAGGTTTTGGATCTTATAAATGTGACCTATGTTCATAAAATTATGTGTGCAATCTTACAATCCTAAATGCGTACTTTTAAAAAGCGGGTTTATAAGAGTGCGCAAAACACGTTTTTTTAGTTTCACTTTTTCTATTAAAGTAATAATGTTTAGTTTGAAAATTATAATTGATTTTGTTGTTTATGTATCAACAGACTTAAATAAAAATAAATATACTTTCAACGCAATTTGTTTGCATTTTTTACTTAATTAAACCTTAAGTGTGCATTCTGAAAGTACTCTACCCTAAACTAATTGTCCTCTATTCAAAAAATTATACAGTGTGATAATTATACTATTAGTTATATTAACGAATTATTTACCTATATCAATAGTAACTTAAAATGTAAAACATTTGTTCGATATTTCACTAACAAAAATTAACATATACTTTTTAGGTGACTTTTTGGTGTCCTTGGTTGATAAAAGGCAATCACAGTATTGATTTTAGATTGAATTACAATGGTATGGTACAGTAGCGCACCTAGAATTTGCCTCTGGGGGGGGTTTTGGTTGGTCACCGAAATTTTTTTTATGGTGTTACCTCCATTTTGAGTCCTTAAAATGTGTTAGTAACAGTGTCGGAATAGGGTCCTGGGGGGAGGGGGGGTTTAACCCCCAAAACCCCCCCCTGGGTGCGCCACTGGTATGGTATTTAGTTACTATTAATAAAAATATCAACAACTTGGTAGTGTCTCCATCAATTACGATTTGTAATTTAAAACAAAATTTAAATGTTCACTTATCGGATGTGTCGTTAAAATGGTGTTTTGCTTTGGTTACATAAAATGTATAAAGTTTAAAATTATATGCATAAACTGAATTAAATCCAAATTATAAAATAATTTAGTAAATTTCTTGTATTTTTTTTACAGTCTAAAATGTCAATATGACATTTGTCATAATCTTCCTAACATAATTAAATACATACTTATCTTATTTCTACAATACAACCTAGTATATTGGAATGGATCAAATAATAACAGGATTTTTTGACGGTACACCCACTGAATCAAGGTATTTTATTTGTCATCGTCATCAGTAACACCAGGTCTCAGTAGTCTAGTTAATTTTTATTGTATTCCTGGCTTTGATTAACCGGTTTTTTTAAAATTTAAATTTACATACATATAAAATGCAAATCTCATAATAAACCAACAATAACGAAATTATAATAATAAATATTACTAACAACCAAAATGATCTTAAGAAATATCTATTAGGTATACCTTTTGTAGTGCAGTTTGTGTATCAGATTACCTCAAATTAAGCTGAGACCAGCGTTGAATAAGTAGTCCATTAGTTAAAAAATTCTTGGAAATTGTGCTCATTAGAGTAGTTAGACCATAAACTAAGACTGGTCAATATTTTGATTATACCAGTGTACCTCCATACGCCAGAATGTTGGACACTGAGGAAATTCACGAAGGTACCATGCAGACAACTTTGCGATTTTTAATTAGAAATTAAATTCAAAAAATATAATCTTTCTCAAATTCACATTCCACTCTCGAAATCTACAGATATAAGAAAAGTATAATTATCACGATAAATTACAAATTAAGTTAATGAATAAGACAAATGGAAAAAATTACAAATGAATAAAATAAAAGACAAAAGATGCCAAATAATCCTATATCTCCTTCCGACTTTATCAAAAGTCTTCGAAAGGTTAATCCTTAACAGAATAGAAACAATAATACCTATAGAAAACCTTATCCCAGATCATCAGTTTGGTTTTCGGTCAAATCACTCAACCATACAACAGTGCCATAGATTAGTCAACAAAATAAAAGAGAGCCTAGAAGGGAAACAAATCTGTCTATCAGCATTCCTCGATATACAGCAAGCATTTGATAGAGTGTGGCATGAGGGTCTTCTCTTTAAAATAAAAGCTCAGCTAACTGACCAAATCTACCTCCTCCTTAAATCATACTTGTCTGACAGATACTTCCAAGTTAAATTCGAAGGTGCTCTATCCAACTACCACCAAATAAAATCCGGAGTACCTCAAGGCAGTGTACTTGGCCCATTCCTTTATCAAATCTTCACTGCTGATATTCCTATTACCGAAAATACACTAATGGCAACATTTGCGGATGACACTGGTATACTAGCATCAGACATCAACGAAATATTAGCATTTAACAAATTGCAAAATCATCTCAATGAACTAGAAGACTGGCTTAAATGCTGGAAAATAAACGTCAACACAAACAAGTCTTGTCAAGTAAATTTCACAAATCGAAGAATTAGTTGTCCACAACTACAACTAAATAATTCACCTATACCTATAAAAACAGAAGTAAAGTACCTGGGTCTTCATCTAGATGAAAAACTTACTTGGAAATCACATATTGCAGCCAAACGACGACACCTCGACCTAAAAGTTAAAAATATGAGCTGGCTAATCAACAGAAGATCGCAACTTTCATTAGAAAACAAACTGACCATCTATAAAACAATACTCAAACCAGTGTGGACATACGGAATTGAGCTGTGGGGCTGTAGCAAACCATCCAACACCAAGATACTACAGACATTCCAGTCAAAAACTATTCGTATGTTAGCTAAAGCCCCATGGTATGTGTCAAACCAAACCCTTCATGCAGATCTCAACATCCCCTTCATCAATGATGTGATTGCCGACCACTCCAGAAGATACATGAATCGCAGCGCAGACCATCCAAACCATCTCATAGACGAATTATTCAGCCCCCCACTGGTTGACAGACGTCTAAAAAGACTTTGGCCAGAAGATCTAGCTGCTAGGTAAATTCCAGAGAGTCGTCAATGGACGACACCTGCCACAAGCCAAGAACATACAACATATTTACTTATTACTGTATTGAAGTAGATTGTAAATTAGCAATAAATAAATAAATAAAAAAAAAAAAATAATCCTATATCTTTGAGCAATGAAATATATTTAGATAGCTGTTTCTTGAATGGATACTCCAAAATCAAAACAATTAAGGATGACGTGGCTATCCCTGAACATATTTTACCTACAAAATAGAACACGTCAATGATCTGGGAAAAACTTAACAAATATACTTATAATTTATAATTTAAGTGAATACAGCTTACTGATTGTTAATTAGGGGTTATAATTATCGCTGCCTACTGTTACATCAGACCAGACAAAACAAACAAGATCTTTCTATAAAAGATCTCATCTTTTACCAGGTAATAGATACAGCAGGGTATGCTATTAACACAAAACTGGTTATTGTTGCGATTACATCCATCAGTCAGTTTTATTCTGTGATAACGAATATAAAAAGCATCAATTATAAAAACAAATTAATTTTATGACAATAACTTATTAAAAAGTCCAGTTATTTTTGATCTAACTTATACAAGTTTAAAAATAATCATTTTGTCTCAATAAATTATATTAATGGGATTATTCTACAGAAAACATTTCATATTCTGCAAAATATATGTCAAGTAGCTGCTCACTATGGTTCCAAAGACTGGATGTAACGTTAATACACTTTTTACTTGAAATCATAAATATGTAACTTATGATTTTTCTAGTTTAACGTCTTGAAGGCTCAGAACTTCGTCTCTAGTTTGTGGTTCCTCTTCTTCTGGTAAAGCAAATAAAACCTTGTATATCCCGCATCCTAGAATTGCCCCAATGTTAGGACCGATCCAGTATACCTAAAACAAAAATATCGTTTATATAAACAAGAATATATTTCTAGTATAAGGTATAAAGACATCACAAGATTGTATTAATATCAGCCTAAATTGTGCTTATCTGTTTTATATACATCTCAACCTATTTTTTATGTTATACTATTGCGAGCTTTTCTAAACTGATACGCCAATACTATAAAGCTAAATTCGCTCACTTATTTCACAATAACAGTGAATACGTTTAATACATATTCGATTTCATATTCATTTTGTGTTTCGTTACTCTGCGTTACTTGTTATTTGGTTCTTAAAGATGTGCCACCTCCTTTAAGAAGGTTGGCAACCATCATGGCAATTCGCACTTTCGATACCGCTGCTGTAAAGAGGTCAGCAGAAGTGTAGGTAAACCAAGCTCTCAAACTGTTTAACCAGGAAATGCGTCTTCTTTCTCGACTTCTTCTACCCTTTATTCTTTCTTGCATTATTAATTGCAACAAGTTGTAATGCTCGCCCCTCATGACATGTCCCAGACATTTCAGTTTTCTGACTTTTATTGTATTTAAAACCTCTTTATCTTTTCCCATTCTTCTCAACACCTCGACATTAGTGACCCTATCCACCCAACTTATTCTTAATATCCTTCTGTAGGCCCATAACTTGAAGGCTTCTAATCTGTCCGAAACATCTTTCTTTAATGTCCAAGCCTCCAACCCATAAAATAATACGGAGAATACGTAGCATCTCAGAAGTCTTATCTTTAAAGAAATTGAAATGTCCCTGCTGCAGAGTACTTTTTTCAGTTTGTTGAAAGAATTTCTTGCCTGTCCTATTCTTGCCTTAATCTCTTCTGTGTACTCATTATTTTCGTTAATTATTGTACCCAGATATTTATTCAACTTTTAATTTGTTCTCCATGTATTGTTATGTTTTCTTGGCGCTGTTGGGCTTTTGTAATTACCATAAATTGTGTCTTTTTTGTGTTTAGGTACAGTCCGTTTTCTTCACTGACTTTTACTACACTGTCAACCATTTGTTATAAATCCTCAAGACATTCCGCTAATAAAATAGTGTCATCGGCAAACCGTATATTATTAATTGGTCGGCCATTTACTTTTATTCCCATAGTTAGTTCTTCTTAGTGCTTCCTGGATTATTTCCGCTGAATACAAATTGAACAGAGTAGAAGACAGGACACAGCCCTGCCTGACGCCCCTCTTAATCTGTATTTCATTTGAAAAGACGTTGTTCTCTTTTACCACAGCGATCTGATTATAATATATAGCGCTAATGATCCTGATGTCTCTCATATCTAAGTTTTTCTTTTCAAGTAATTCGATAAAACGGTTATGTCTGACCTTATCGAAGGCTTTGTTGTAATCCAAGAAACACATATATACTGGCTGATTAACATCAATGCACCTTTGCATAAGTACATTCACAGCGAACAGGGCTTCCCTCGTTCCCAGTGCATTTCTAAATCCAAATTGGGTGTCACTTATGTCCTGCTCAAGTTTGTTGTGTACCGTTAGTCCTAGAATATTTTATCATAGACTATTTTAAAATACAGAAAATAAGCTTCCTTTTGAATTCAGTAATGCATATACCTAATTGTACAACAAAAAAAGCTATGAGAAATTTAAAAAATCGCCGTAAAACTAAAAAAATCGTTAGAAGTAGAAAATTTTAAAGAATCGTATCTTGCTTATAATTATTCACAGAACCTTCTACAATAGACCATTTTACAGATAATTGATATTTTTTGCTTGATTGACTTTTCCATTGCCTATACCTAGAACTTTGTAGAAAAAAGTGTGGGTGTTATTCCATCTTCTAGATACAGCGGCAAGGAAGTCTTTCTTTCGATATACAAAAGTAAAAGAGGATAGAAAAAATCTAGCTGATTTTAGAGAAGCAATAATAGGATCTCTCATACAAATACAATCGGCTGTTGATGGCAGACTTTTAGTAAAATAACAAAAAAAAAAAAAGGAAAACGCACTACAAACAGAAGTTACAGAACAACATTTTTTAGAAGAGATACCTTTGCCTGAAAATTACCACAAACTTTATTTATTCTTAAAATGTAGGCAGTCTACAAGAGAGAAGAAACAAAAAGAAATAAAGGTTTAGGTGTCAAGTATGGAATTTCTGATTAATATTCTAATCTACTCTATATAAAAACAGTTCTTACTAATACGAAGACGTTATTAACGTCTGTGTCTAAATTGTGTAAGAGAATGTTTGTAATGTGACACTGACGTCTATAGCCGTTGACTTTTTCTCTTCTAGGGTAACTTTGACTTGTTTTTGGTAAATTTTAAGAATGTCATAACGTCCTTGCTTAGTAAAGCAGACAAACTGATCATACTTGGTGATTTTAATATAAATTTTAAAATTGAATTTGACCCTTTTCTTGATATTCAAAATCTATTAATATCTTTTGGTCTAAAAGTAACTATAAACGATTATTCTAGAATCATATCCCAGTCCAGTAGTTGCATCGACAACATTATGGCAAATTTTTCTGAAAATATGTAGGTACAGAGTGGGCGTACTTGAACCTTGTTTTTCTGACCATCGAGCTGAATTCTTATTTATTGACTCTGAGCATATAGTTCTTAACACTAATCAAACATTTTAACGGTTTATTACTTCTTCTGGTTTACAGAAGCTTAAACGTGCGCTAGCTAGTAGAAAGATTGACTTTCCTATGATATTAATAATGATTCTGATTTTTTGACAGTCTTTCTTACCGAAACTTATAACAACTTAATATTAAAGCATTTTTCACTAAAAAAATACGACAAACTGCCAAAAAAACACTTGCGCAATGGTTTAATAATGAATTATTACAAATAGATAAGATTTCCGAATTAAAAGCGACTACAACCTCGTTCACGGTAATCCTAATTTAAACAAGAAAAAATAATCCAAGTTTTTAACTTGTTAATTTTTTTTTTAAATAATTTTGATATCTATTTTTAAACATGCAGTCTAAACAAACGACTCTTGCCGATCTTCAAAAAAATAGTCAAAATATTAAAAATTGGACATATAAAGTTGTTAGAGCGTTGCATATTATTGCATATGGTGACGAAGGGGTGCCGCGACAAACAAGAAGAAACTTGCAGAATTTTTCAGGCTTTTCGTGGGATAAAGACGTCTGCGAATATGTTGATAAGATAAATGACGTAAAACGTAAACTAGGTATGCCAGCCTTAGTTGCAGTTTGTAACGTATTGGACCTGGATTATTCGGTTTCAAATGACGACGTGATTGAACGTATTTGTTCGTTTTTGAATGAATTAAATGTGGATGACGAGAATGACGAAGATGACGATGACGACGCAGACGACGATAAAGAAGCTTATGATGAAGATAAAGACTTTTTGACGGTAAAGAAGAAGAAAACAAAATCAGAATGACGGCCGATAAAGTAAATGATTCTTTTGCGTTAACTTTTAGAGACGTAGAAGGCAGCATAAAAACCTTCGAAGAAAAAGACAATTATCCGATAAGAAAATGCATTGCTGATTTTGAAGAAATTTAAGAGTTAATGAAAGGGAATGATTTGTAAATGCTAATTCTTGCAAAACGATCCCTAAAAGGAATTGCGAAACTGTATATTCAGTCAGAAAAAGGAGTTAATAGCTGGAAATTCTTGAAGGAAAGACTTATTTTGGAATTCGAGAATAAAATAACCTACGTCTGAAATACAATAATGCTGATGCATAAAAAGAAAAAGCATGATGAAAGTGTACAGGAGTATCTACTGACGATGAGGGTCGCAGACGTAAGATAGAAGACGAGATCATAATACAACTTATCAAAGAAGCATTGATGCTACGTCATTGGAAATGCTTTTGGGACAAAAATGAAGAATAAAGAAGATCTAAGCATGAAAGAAATAATAGAGCAGGAAATGATCAAACAATATGATGAAGACAGAGAAATGTTAAGAAACGAGAGTAGACGTCAGTTAATCAAAATTTAAGAGGAAAACAAGCGCAGGTATGACTTACGAAGAAAAAAGCTGAGAATGCATAGAAAAGGAGACTTAGTGGAAATTAGGAGAACACAGTTTGGTGGTAGTAGATGTTAAGCCAAATGACAGATATGACGTGAAAAAATCAGGATGTCATGAAACCCACTAAGCACATCAACGTGCTCTGAATATATGAAGCCATGGATAAAGAACCAGTCAGAATCCGAGTCGGATTCGTAGCAGGATGGCCGAATGTAGGAAGTCATTCTTACTATAAGTATTCATCATACTATTTTTCGTTAGTAACGCCTCTGTAAAATATTACCTAAAACATATGCTCATATGCTAAGACACCAGACGCCCTTGAGGGGAAAAGGGAATGATGTGAGACCTAACGGAATATACATTTTGGCCGGCAAAAAGAGAGGCAGTCAGTATTGTCGCTTTGGCCTGAAAGGAATTCGATTGCCCCTTTGGCTAAAGAAGTTTACGCATTATTGGCTCACCCGGAAATATCGCTGATTTATAGATAATAAAAGACGAAATAGTTAACGACGTTCTGGGGGTGTGTTCGATTTTAATTCGTAAACAATGCTCCGTAATTTTTATGTATCAATCTTGTACCTGTAAATAACACCACTACAGTTTGTTTTGTGTAATAAAGACTTCTAGTATTGATCATGAGCTTTAATTCTAATATTAGTGCCCTCAAATAATAAAGAATTAATAATGGCATATGCGGCAGAAACAAGACCTGAGACAGAGAGGACAAAAAGGATATTAGAAACAGCAGAGATTAAAACACTTGGTAAACACTTGGTTGGAAAAATTGATGATAAGACACTATAGGGCAGAGCTAGAAGTACAGATATAGGTACGACGTAGATGCAAGGTGGAGAACATCAAGAAGTGGGTAAGAAATAGAAGAGTAGAATGGAATGATCATATAAGCCAAATGACAACAAATAGAGTAGTAAAGACGGCAAGAGACGATTCCCTAATAGGAAGACGATCAGTAGGAAGACCACGAAAACGATGCAACGACAACTTACTGGAGGCACATTGAAAAACAGACAGAGTCATGTCTATATAAAAAGAAGAAGAAGAAGAAGAAGAAGAAGAAGATTTCTTATGAATTCTTCTTAAGTCGTATGTTGATATTTGCAACAATAAACAAAGAAGCTAATATTTTTTGTTCATTTAGCATAACTTACATATATTATTACTCTTTTGAATATTTAAAACTCTTATCAAAAAAATTATATTAAATATCAATATTTGTTAGCATGTGTTGTATGTACATACTCCTTGTAAAGTTACAATATGTCAATCTAACTAAAGTAGATAATTTATTTATATTACCATGACTAATTTATCCATTAAATAATTAAAAAAGTTGCACCTACGGTCTGCCTTCTTCAATGATCTTTCCCAATCAAAACACTCATAAGTGTTTTTATTAAATAAACAACTATTGATTCGGGTCATTGGATAATGTGTAATCAATCAATAAAATTGATTTAAGTACCCGTAATATGTTGATGGGTACCTAATAGGTTTTATTTACGGCAATTAATTTGGTATATCGACATACTTTACTTAGCCATATTGATTGGCAATGAGCTGAAACGGTTTTTAATAATGAATCTAATATGAAGTTTGGTTATTTCTCAATGTCCTTCTTCCGAAAATTAAATGTTTCAGAAAATTGTATAACCTTAGAACTATTTAAAAGGTAGAATAAGTTAGGGTATGATCGATTGTTTTTTAAGGTTGTTAAAATGTAAAAAAAGAAAGAAAGTAACGACACAGGAATATATTTCGCAGTTTGGCGTGAGAAAGGGGACGAAAGAAGTCAATATTTGGTGAAAACGGGATTGTTTGTGGATAAAAGGGGACAAACCATTGTAATTTGTATGTTATGTTGATTTGTCCAAAAGAGACAATTACAAAATAGTACCTTAAGTTTAGTGTAAAAAGGAATATGTTAACATATCGCTTATTGTACTGCCTATATCAGCATTTCTATCAGTGAATAATGAGACAACTTGACTTGCCCCTCATTCACGGTTAGCTTTTAAGGCCGTTCCTCGCGATTCTGGGCATAGCTAAATTCCAATGTAAAAGTTTATAGCAAATAACGCAAAAACTATGGCAGATATAGAGATGATTCTTTTTTTATATGAAATGTCTTAAAAAGTTCTAGTGCACTATTTGGTTGTAAATTAATAAATTGTTTAAACAATATTTTTTTTTCAAATATTTTTGGTTAAAATAAACGTAAATTTTTTTTTTTTTTTAAATAGGGCACTACAGAATTTGACCCACTTTCCGAATCTGTTTTTATTTTTAACATAAAGTGTAACACAAAGCAGTTATTTGGTATAAACTTTTTAAAAAATCTCAAAGTTCTGCTAAATGTTACTCTCTCTCTCTCGGTCAGTACAGGCTGTCTTTGTCGATAGCTTCTGGATTCTCGCCGACAGGTAGGTAAGAAATATACACCCTCTCATAAATAATGTTGAATAACATTATTAGGGCTTATTAAAGAGTAATACCCAAATATTTTGAAGTATTTGAATATGGAATTTGATTATTTATAGTTATTGGAATATTTATTTTAAACGTTTTTGTTAGTAAAGTTTACATAATATATGAAGTTTGTTTCGTCACTTGCTTGTCCAGTCATATTAGTCCAGGGTAATAAGGATTTTCTCGTGACACTCAATAATTCAGGTAGCTGACAACTTTTTTAGTTATTGTAGACCTATAAGAAGAAAACCTATCTGTTTCCTGCCTAAAGTTCGGAGCCGTTTTTTAATGATTAACAAT
The DNA here is from genome assembly GCF_040954645.1 of Diabrotica undecimpunctata. Taxonomy (NCBI): domain Eukaryota; kingdom Metazoa; phylum Arthropoda; class Insecta; order Coleoptera; family Chrysomelidae; genus Diabrotica; species Diabrotica undecimpunctata. The sequence goes on from NC_092808.1 coordinate 101,276,653, forward strand.
TTAATGCAAAAAACGCGATTTTTTCTATTTTTTGCACTCCATTAGAAAGCTAAATACTGGACATAGAATTACAAAATTTTATTTTTTAGAATATTGATAAAGCTTCAAAATGCCGATTTTTGAAAGTTGAAAAGTCAATTTGTTGCTTCGCAAACTGCAAAATAAGTGACAATTGATATTTGTTAAAAACTTTTAGTAAACTTAAACTTTAAACTTTAGAGTTCCACCCAAAGTTGGGTATTGGGGTACTTAACAACCCCTCAAAATTTGGGACCGATATATTAATTAGTTTAAAAGTTATTGTATTTGTTTATCTCAGAGACCTTTTTTTTACAATAACATAAGATAGAAAATAATAAAGATTCTGTGGGTGACAAATGAAAGCAAAAGACTTATACTATCAATATGCATTAAAAAAAAAATAAAAGAATAATTTATTATAGTCAAAAATCCTGATGTCAAATTTTTGAAATTATGTAGTTTATAAACATTTAGAGGGGTTAGGCAAGGATGCGTCTTGTCTCCGACGCTTTTCAACGTGTACTCACAGGTTATATTCAGAAAAGCCTTATGGGAAAGAAAAGAGGGAATAAGAATTGGTGGAGAAATCATAAACACCATGAGATTTGCAGATGACACGGTAATTATGGCTGAGAGTATAGAAGATCTACAAACTTTACTAGATGCAATAAATAGTGAATGCATTCAAATGGGACTTGACATCAACACAGTAAGACCAAATTTATGATAGTATCAAGGAGTCCAATAAATAATGAACAACTAACTCTTTGTGGACTGCAAATAGAGAGAGTGACAAAATATAAATATCTGGGAGCTTACATCAACACAGAATTAGATCCAGATCAAGAGTTCCGGGTACGAATAGAAATGGCAAGGGCAGCGTTCTTAAAATTCAAACAATTGTTCTGTGACAAAAATCTGAATATTGCGCTGAGACTGAGGTTTGTTGAATGTAACGTCTGGTCGCAACTATTGTACGGGGTAGAAACATGGACACTAAAAGCGCAAATAGTTAAAAAGATTGAAGCCTTTGAACTTTGGATATACCGGCAACCAACTTGACCTAAATTACCTATAAACTAGTAAGTAGCATATTATTATTGTTGTGATTATTACTGCAAAATATATTTTTTTAAATTTTATTCATATAAATATTATAAGTGAAAATTGTAAAATGTCTAGAGGACAAGTTGTTTACAAGGAGTGTTTTACAAAAATATATAATATTAATAAGATATTCATGGAAGTTACAGCAGTGAAAAATATTCAAATTCAAAAATATACTAATTATTCTTATACAGGCGTATCATGTTGTATCTATACACTTATATGAAAATTACTATACAAGAACTGATGAAAAATTAAACTTCACTCTACACATTTACATTATTTGAAGCTTATAAGAAGATGTACCTAGATAATTTTATTAATCATTAAATGTACAAAAACATATTTCACAGCCTAAACATAACCTTGTAAACGAAAGACACATACGGTACATGTGACAAATTAAAAACGAAAATTAGTATAAGGATAAATAAAAACTAAAAGAGTAGTTAAATAAACAATATTTACAAGGTAATCAAGGGTATAAAAGTAAATAAAAAGATAAATTTATGACCATCGATCATGCCAAAATCAAGACTATTACTTTTGATCTCCAGCGATGCCTTCCAACACCAGACCTCCAAAGCGGTGAGTTGTTTCACAAAAGTCAATTTTGGACTTTTAATCTTACGGTTTACGATATTGAGAATTCTCAAGCTCACTGCTACTTTTTGTGGTATTAGTCTTTAGCAAAACGTGGTGGAATAAAATGGGATCATGCCTATATGTATAAATACTTTACAAAGGATGTTCTGATCAGAATAACACTTTCACAACACTAGCTTGTTTAACTGATTTACAATACTCCGGGAATTTAAAAATAATTGACCACAAGTATTTAATATCAGACCATACACATATGGGTGCGATAGGATCATGGTCTAATTAAAAAAAAAGAAAAAAATGAGTAGGCAAATAGAACATTCACATGGTCGTGCTAAACTAATTCGACAAGTAGAAAAAAAAATAAAATTTAATTACAGAAATGCAAAGCTCCACGTTTCTTGATTTTTGTGGCTTATTTAGTTCTATATTAGTTAACCGCAAAACTGATAGTCATAATAACAAAGTTAACTGTAGACAGTTTCGTTTATCCGTTAGATTTAAAAAAGAGGAGAAAAGAAACTACAAATGTATTACCCAGGAAGGCAAAAAAAAAAATAAATTACAGGTCAATAAGTTATAGGTCGATCGCAACAGTGTTTGCATCAATTGAAAAAGTAAAAGAAAGGCGTATTTTGGGGCCAAAGTGAAATCATTCTACAAAAAGGCATGCAATAATTGTTAGAACAGCATTTAAATCGCTGTATTATCTTCAAAAAAAAATTAAGTTTTGATTAAGATAAAATATTTTATCTAAATATTGTTGTTTTATTAGCCAAACCGGGGAAATAGGTAATATTATTATGTTACTCATATTCAAATTTAAAATTGTTACCGTTAAGTATAATTTCTATTTTTACTTATATTATTTCTATACCTTAGTTGAACTTGTAACATCCAATAAATGAATGATTGTCATGATTTATATCAATGATAATCAAATGAATATATCAAAAAAATTATGTAAATTAATTAATTATAAATTATGTAAATTTTTTAAATAATAAAATTTAAAATTAAACTTAAAATATCATTCTACTTACCCACTGATCTTTGAAATTTCCTAGAAGTAACGCTGGAGCAAAAGTTCTTGCTGTATTCATACTAGCACCAGTTAAAGGACCCTAAAATTCATTTATTACTGTTAATATTTCTAAATGTGTAGTTACGAATAAACATGCCAGATTTAAAAGAAAAACACAAAACACAGAGTATGAAGTTGGTAGATTTGCTTATAAGAAGGAAAGTACAAATTGTTGTATTCAAGAGACGGGGTTGAAAGGTCAAAGGGCGAAAGAACTAGGTAGACCAGGGAAATAAGCAAAACCGATATGTTTCCTGCAGTCGATTTTTTGGACTTAATTAATTATTATAAAATTAACGTCAAAAAACTCTAAATTTTCGCTTTTTTTGGTCTATCAGCAAAAAGTAAAGCGTTTAAAACAAATTTGAGACAAGAAGAAACTTGTAAGTCATGTAAAAACCTTCAAAATGGCGTTTTCTAAACGTTCCTATTCTTATTTGTTGCTTAGAGAGTTGCAAACTAAGTAAAAAATTTCGGTTTTTTATAAATAATTAATAACTTTTTTTAAAATAAACTTATAAACTTTAGTATTACACACAATGTCGGGTCTTGTGGTGCTTAAAATAAGATCAAAATTTTAAGTCGATCGGTCAAATAGTTTAAAAGTTATTTAATTTGTTTATCCCAAATAAAATTTTTTTGTAACAATATCAGTCAAAAAATTAAATAGGTATAATAAATATACGGATAGATTGTAAAAGAAGAAAATTTATTATATTAATATTATTTAAAAAAATGAGGTAAAATAATTTTAAATATTGTAAAATAATTTGGCAAAAACATGTCAACAATTAGAACAACTTTATTTATTTTTTACAATAAAATTACCTCAAATATTCCTAAAAAATAAAAACTGAAAAAAGATTGTTTAAACAAATTAGATGGTTTATTTAACAACCTAATTATTTAAATAATACATATTCATAATATACGCAAAAAGTACATACAAATTAAAAAAAGAAACGTCGAAATCTATAAACAAGAAACACAGTTAACAGCTCCTTCCCCTCCTGTGCTCTCACTAATTTCAAAGCCCATTAATTTTGAGGAACACAATTTTGAAACTTTGTCAAAGAGTCTATTAAAATATAATCTCTTTCGAATTTTTCACGGTAAAACCTTAAAGTATATTCTTTCAGATGACCCTAATTAGATTTTTTAATTGTTATAAACAAAGCTGCTACCAATTTATAAAAAAAGGCACGAACTTCGTCCCAAAGTGTCCTATGTAGCTCAACTTTTTTTCTTTTAAATTTATAAAAAAATTCAAGTTGTCAAAATATGAAAAAATCAGGTTTTTGCAGTCAATGGTTAAAAAGTTATTCTAATTGTTTATAAGCAAAAAATAGACATGTTTTTGCCAAATTATTTTGCATTATTGTAAAATTATTTTTCCTCATTTTTTTTTAATAATATTAATAGAATACATCTTCTTTTAGAATCTATCGGTATATTTAATATATACCACTTTTCAAAGTAAAAACGTTGCACGTCACAATTTATATAAAGTGACGTCACTTTTATTTAAAATTTCCAGAACGTCAACCTTAGCGTTCAAATTTTCCCTAACACAGCTAATAATACGAAACCCATACGGAACTGCTCGATCTTTCATAGGCGTCAGCATGGTATAATAATCATAAAAATGTTATCATCATTATAGTGCGAATTTTAGAATTATATTGATTAAATAACCAAAAACATTTGCTATTATTAATAATATAAATTTTATGAAATAACTCTTTAAGTCTAATATTCCACAAAATAATAATTTTAATTAAATAGATTCAACTGTACGCAACTGATACGGGAATACTTCAAATTTCAATGACAGTTCAGCGTGTGGCAAACTTGTATAAAGTGATGCTGCTTTTTTAGAGTAAGAATTTTGTTTATGTTTTGATTTCTTACACAATTTGATTATAATTATATATTAATAAATTGTATTTATAAATACATATTAAATTTAGATTAATAGTTTTAAAAACTAATTATTGTTGTGTATTGTGATTGTGCTATGCCAAAACAACTAAGTAGTCTGTAGAAAGCTGATAAGCTTTCATATAGGATCGATTATTTTTAACAAGAAATAATGGCGGGGCGTTTTTACTATTAATGCTCTAAAAGAGGTAACTTTAAAATTTAGAATACATAATTTTGTATTAAAATGTTTTCTTATGTATTTTAGTGTGTTGCAGTAGTATTAAAACTAAATGAATTTACTGTTAATTTAACAGTTTGACAAATAGTTGACGTTTTAAAAATTCCTTACTTTCTAACTATTCTGATGTTTCGACAACGCTGTGGGGTTCTGACGTCATAAATCTTGAATGGCGTGCAATCACTTTTATATTATGAAAAATTCTATACTACTATTACTTCTTAAGTTCTAAATATTATTAAATTTAACTTACCGCAGCCATAGAAATTCCAGCGATAATTAAGGCAAACCTCAAAGGTGTCGAGTCTGTATTTTTTTCGTTTCTTTTATCCCAAACTGCACAAACTATTAATATCAAAGTTGTAGTTATAATCGTCTCTATTGCCAATGCTTGCATTGCAGTAATTTTGGGATGTGGCAGCGTCATACAAAATCCATCTTTATAAAAGTCAGTAGGCAATAATACCTAAAAGTATTAGTATAGAGTATAAATACCTTTAGTTTAAAATAAAAACTTACTTTAAGTAAGGCAAAACCTAGAGTAGCGCCTAAGAATTGAGCTGCAATATATACTATGGACATCATGGGAGATACGAGCTTCATGAAAACTGCTGCAAATGTGACTGCGGGGTTTAAGTGAGCTCCCGATATGTGACCAAATGTCTGTAATTATAAAAAGAAAGTATTAACGGTAAAAAATTTTAATTTTACATATCACATCATAGTTTCTGTTTATAATGGTAATATGTTTTATAAGAGATCGAATCAGCAAAATGAGCAAATTTTCACAATTTGCAAATAATAAGAACCTAATTTAATTACCTTACGTATATAATAAACTAAACTAAGTAGTTGCAAATATTCTACAGTCGAAATCACATAAAAAATATTCTTCTGCACCTGTCTATCCTCTGTGGATGTCGTCATTTTCGCCCATTGCCTAATAATATTAAGTCATGGTGTTCTTTGGCGAGCTTCAGATTTTTGCCTTCTATGTTGCCTTGATTAGATTAAATTAGCTAGATTAGTTGAAATTGCATCACAGCTTTTCACCATTGACTTAGGTTCTCTTGTATCCCATTGGAATACAAGAACTGAATATTATTTTCGGGTATGTGTTAATTAATGTCGGTGACAAAATTTGGCCTTTACACCTTTCGTTTGTTAATTTTTAAGAGGTTTCGTTGCCTGCCGGCCTACTCGCTCTTTGTAGTGAGTAGCTATAGGTTTTGATTATGCGTAAATTTTTGTCATCTATACCAGATTTTTTTAATATTTGAAGCAGTTGGTAATTTTATGCTTACTAGAATGTTTTCTCGAAATTAATAAAGCATAATAACATATTCCGCTTAATGTTTTATACGGAACTTGGAGCATGGGCAACTCAACTGCAAATATATATATATATATATATATATATATATATATATATATATATATATATATATATATATATATATATATATATGTTCGGAAAGATTTCCGCGGTTAGTACAATTAAACTTAGAGCTGAGATTAATACTATTATAAAAATTAATATTAAACTCACCAGTCTTCCGGGTTGAACCGCGTCGATATCCATTTTGCCGAGCTGTCGAATGTCGAAAGCTCGGCAAAATGGATATCGACGCGGTTCAACCCGGAAGACTGGTGAGTTTAATATTAATTTTTATAATAGTATTAATCTTAGCTCTAAGTTTAATATATATATATATATATATATATATATATATATATATATATATATATATATACAGGGTAAGTTACCACTAGCGAGACGGAAGATTACAGCGAAACGGTAAAAGATTTTGAAAAAATTTTAAATGTATAGTATGTAGGTTGATAAAGGCTACATTTTAAAATTATTCTGAAATATACAGCGTGTCACAATAAAGCGCGGCGTTTCAAAGTTATATTTTTTCTTATAGAACACCCTGTATTTTATTCGATCTTCTAATTGTCTGCAAAAAATAAGGTATAGTTCTATAAGATTTCCCTATACCTATGTACTAAGTGTTCTGAGTTATATCGAATTTTCTTAAAATGTAAAACTTTAAAAGAGGACTCATTCTTAATTTATTTAAGCAATTCTAATAAAATTACTCATACATCTTATGTATTTCATGATTAATTATTAAACATTTATTTACAGGGTGTGTAGACTTAGGTAGTATCATGTTTAGTAGGGTAGTATCATTTTTGGATTATTCAATGTGTAATATAAAGCTTATTTTAAACGGAACACCCTGTATATTAATTAATTTTTAAATTAAAAAATTTTTTTTCTTTCGAATGATATACGGATGTCCTATAACTAGGACTGATAGTTTTGCCGTAATTTAAAATTTTGTTAAACGGAAATCGATTTCAAATATTTATAATTGTTACTTTCGATTTTTAAACCCATCATATTGACATATTGCTATAAACGAAACCAGTGTAGTTGTAAATACATTTTTTGTAAATAAATTAAAATTTTTACGTCTTTGGGTTTGTATTCGTTGGGAGTAGGATAATTAGTATTAAAATATGATGAAAAGAAAATAAAAAAAATTTGTTGAAAATCTGTTTTTTTTTTTAGATTTTCTACGATTCATCAAGTGAAAGGCAACTGCGCAGAGGTTACAGTTTTCAAAAATGACGTAGATATTAACGTTATGTTTAATTTTTTGTATTATTTTAAGTATTAAAATAAGTAATATTTAAATAAAAATAAAACTGTAAAATATATTTATTTCTTTGAAGTCATAATAATAGATGTACCTATAACTTCTTAAGTGCTTACAAGCACACACCCCTTTATTGAAAAAAATTAATTACATAACGAAACAGAAAGAATTTTATTAAAACAAATAATATAAAATATATAATGAACATAAATAATACAAAATAATCCAAAACGTACTATAAGTAAAAAATGTTACAGGTATGTAACAGATGTCCAAATTGCTTGCCATCTTGTGCAATACAACAAGCGATTCTATCTTCGAATGAATGATTTACATCATTTAACATAGCAGGAGTTATTGAAGCAAACGCGTTTGTAATTCTTAATTTCATGTCATCTCTTGTAGTAGGAGGTATATCATACAATATTTTTAATATAACCCCATTTAAAAAAATTCATCTTGGTTAGTCCTGGTGACCAAGGGGGCCAATTATATGAACCACCTCTACCTATCCATCTGTTTGAAAAATTTCTCGTAAGGTAGTTCCTAACATCACGTGAGAAATGAGCAGGAGCTCCGTCCAACTGGAGCCACATTTTTGTTCGTAGGCTGAGTGGAAGGTTTTTAAGCAGTATCCAAAAGTCTTGTTTTTAAAAATTTAAGAAATTTGTAACATTGAGATGTCCGTCAAAAAAATACGGCCGATAACGTACTCGCCCATAATGCCGCCCCAAACATTAACACTCCGTTGGTGTTGGCGGTCAACAGAACGAAATAAATGTTTATTTTCTGTGTCATAATAATGCAAATTATGTCTATTTACTAGACCATTATTATGAAAAGTCGATTCGTCTATAAATAATACATTTTAAAAAAAATCAGGATCTTCTCCAACTTTATCTTAAGTCCATAAACAAAAATTTAAACGGTTACCATAATCTTGTTCTATCAAATGCTGGTGAAGTTGAATGTAATACGGATGAAAGTGGTTGGTCTTAAGTATTCTACGTACACTAGTTTGACTAATTTCTAATTCACCCGAATTTTTCTTGTACTAATATTTGGATTTTCCGTAACAGAAAACAGGACATTAAGTTCGTTAACGTTGTCACCAATAACTGGTTTATTTTTATTTACCTTTTCGTATGCAACATTACCAGTAGCACGGAATCTATTAAGCAATCTCCCAAAAACTTCCTTGTGTGGGTGTCTTCTATCAGGATACTTTTGAGCATAAACTTTAGAAGCTAAGAGACAATTTTCCAAACATTCTCCAATGCAAAGTACCATGTGGACTCTTTCATGGATAGCGTAATTCTTCATTTTTAGGAACAATGAAAGTTAAATTTTACACACGAATGTTTATATTTTGACAATTACCAGACCGTAATGTCAGAAAATGACAACGTCATACAATGACAATAACTATATCTTTTGTTTTAAAATCAATATGTAATATATATTATACCGATGAGGACTTTAAATAATTGTAAATTTCGCAAAAACTATGAGACTTAAGTATAGGACATCTTTATACCATTCAAAAGAGGAATTTTTTTTAAATTACGATTAATTGTGTTCCATTTAAAATAAGCCTCATGTTAGATATTGAATAATCCAAAATTGAAACTAAGTTTTTAACACCCTGTAAATAAATGTTTAATAATCAATAGTGGAATAAATTTAACCATTACCCAACTATTTCGCTGTAAGAGAAAATTTGTTATAATTACTTAAATAAATCCAGAATGAGTCTTCTATAAAAAATTTTTTTTTTTTGCTTATAATGTAGTAAGTTGTGGTTTCTTTTGTACTATTTATGTTCATTTTGTATTATTTTGTATTATTTGTGTTATTAAAATTCTTTCTGATTCGTTGTGTATCAGCAAGTAAAAGTATAAAGTATACACATTTCTTTACAACTACATTGGTTTCATTTATAAAAAATATGTCAAAATGATGGGTTTAAAAATCGAGGGTAACAATTATAAATATTTTGAAATCGAACAGAAAATTTTAAATTACGCAAAATCTATCACTCCTAGTTATAGGACATCCATATACCATTCGAAAGTAGAATTTCTTTTTAATTTAATAATTCATTAATAGACAGGGTGTTCCATTTAAAATAAGCCTTATATTACACATTAAATAATCCAATAATAAAACTGCAAATTTTGAACACCCTGTAAATAAATCTTTAATAATTAATCATGAAATACATTCAACCAATATCCAACTACTTAGAGGTATAACCAATTTTATTAGAATTTTTTAAATAAGTTAGGAATGAGTCTTCGTTTAAAGCTTTACATTTTAAGAATATTTGACATAACTCAGACATATTGCAGACAATTAGAAAACGCATTAAAATATAGGGTGTCCCATAAGAAAAAATATAACTTTGATACGCCGCGCTTTATTGGGATGCCCTGTATATTTTAAAACATATTACGTAAAATTAAGATTATACAAGTATAAGAGCCCTAAATTTAAGGTCGCATCAGAATGACTAAGTTTAGAGAAACACCACTAGACAAACTCTTCGCCTTCGATGCGAGGAGACTGGAGGATGGAAAAAAATAACATTTGCATGATGTACAAATCAAGAATGTATGAAAAAAGGGGAAGCCAAAGAAATCTGTAAATCGATAAAATGTCAAAATATTAAGGACTGTAAAATAATATAGATTGTTGTATTGGGAATAGCAACAAATTGAAGGTTAAAATAAGTTTATTAACGTTTCAATTTCCACTTCGAAAATCGGTCTCAAAATAAAAACATTAATAATTAAACAAACTTTGTCTTTTCTTACTTGGTGAAAAATTCTTCTAATAATTTAATTTTATCTGACTCATTTATATTGACAATTCAGATATGTATAATACATTTTAAAGTAAACGGCTTTAAAATGATATTGACAATACTACTGAGTTGCGTTCTTACATACAGTCGTCCCAGGAATGCAACTCAGCAATATTGGCAATATCATTTTAAAGTAGTTAACTTTATAATGTATAATATATATCTGAACTGTCAATATAAATGAGTCAGATACAATTAAATTATTAGAAGAATTTTTCACCAAGTAACAAAAAACAAAATTTGTTTAATTATTAATGTTTGTATTTTGAGAATGATTTCCGAAGGGAAAATTAAAACGTCAATAAACCTACTTTAACCTTTAATTGTGGCTTATTCCCATTTAAATAGTAATTGCTTTAAAATGTCACAAGAAAATAGCTTCAGAACAATATTGTAAAATAAAATGGGATACTTTCATGACTCACAAGGAGTTTGAATAAGTGCTCACACGCAATTGTAAGAAAATATCGCAATATTGAAACTGAACCAAAACTCAAAACTATTAAACGAATAACTAGATCCATATTACACAATATATTGCATTATTGTATACTACTGGCGCTATATAATGAACTACAGTAGTGTCTTAATAATTAAGGTACAGCCAAGTACGAATAGGCGAAATTAACTTAGAAAAGGATCACTATAGAAGCAACGCAACAATTGTGTGACAACAACTAATATAAAGAACGGAAGAAACTACAATCACGTGAGGAAAAAAAGAAAAAGCTAATAACGTGTTAAACAAGATGAAAAATTAACGCTATATAGAATAAATTAAGTAAAACAGATTACAGTTTCCCTTAGTTTATACTACTTTCTTGCATTAACCACTTATTATATAATATACAAATATGCATATTTACTATGTATTTCTAATCAAAATACTATCTAAAAATACAAAAACTCGACTTGCTTTAATCTCAAGGAAGCATTAAAATTAATTACGCTAATCCTAATAATCTATCAATAATTGCCGGTTTATAAAGCTCAACCTTTATTGTAATTTTATCTTACCTGAATGATAAGCAGGACTACTAATCCAAAAGTCAACGATGCCATGTGATGAACTGCGGCAGGATTATCAAATTCAGGAACACAACCCATGCAGCCTATGAACATTAGAAGACCAGTACCAATGAACTCCGCGGCAAACATAGTAATGGCGTTTGGTGCACCTTTGATATCTGTTTAAACAAAAAAAAATATCAATAATAAATAAAATTTATGTAATTTATAAAATAAATACAACAGCATAAATTATTGCTTACTGAATTTGTGTGCTATATAATTGTGCAATATTATCATCAAAGATACTTTTAAAGATATAGTGAAAAAATGGTTTATAGTTTTTCTTAAGTATCATAGAGGTTGTTTACATTTTAAAATGTCTATTTCACTAGACTATTTTTAACTAATAAAACGTCATAGCAACGCCGCGTTTCCTACTGCCAAAACTCTTTCGTGATTTCTCAGCGACAAAATTGTGACAGATCCGTCACGAAGGTGTCTGCTAATTCTATTGTTGTCAGTTTGACAAACGTCATTGAGGCGTAATCAATTTTGGATAGATATAATAAATACAGACGAAAAATCAAGATATGGATGCCAGTCAGGTGAAGAAATAAAAAAATTGGTTTCGGAAAATGTGCCATTGGACACGCAAAGGTCCAGAAGCTCTATTTGGACCGAGTTTTCCGAGATCCTACGGGTGAGAAATTTTACGCCTGAAAGATGTACTACCATAACGGAACTAGCAAATATTGCTACTTGGTAGTACTAACATATATCTTCTTCCTTTTTCTCACTTTAAGGATAAGGCTTCAAGGCTGTTCCGTCCTCAATCTTGCCATCTTCTTCGAGACCATCTCACGTTTCTTCTTTCGCGTGGTTTATATTTTACAACCTGTCTTACCAATCTTAGTTCATCCTTTCAATATGTTCTCTCATCTTAACGTGTTTTGTTGTATTCTATTATTACCTAATTAAAATTGTATTCTTGTTTTTTTTCTTCTTTTATTTTGGAGGTTCTTTGGATTGTGCCACACCTCATCTGATATTTATGTATGTTGTTAGTAATGTCTTTTTCTTTTCCATAACTTATGTCTTACTGTAAATAGTCAAAGTGTGAAACTCGTTCTACGGGTTATATTGTATTTATATGTGATTGAATCGGCATAAGTTTTAATAAAAATTTCATTTTAAATTTGTTTTTGACGAATCGATTTCCACTCCAGAAATCGTTTTCAAAAAGATAGAAAACTAGAGGATTTCTACCCTAACATTACAACTGTACTGAGAATGTTTCTCACGCTGTTGTCTTTAAAGAAACAACCACATGCAATAATGGTAGTAAAATTCTCCTGTTAGTCATCCCATAGTAAAACCGAGGAAAATACCCATGGTACTATCTCGACATAAGTATTTGACCATACATTTAGCTTACTCTCACATTACTATCAAACTCTAACTTCATTTGTATGATATTTAAAACACAAATAATAAACATATACATAAATATATCGAGAAGACATCATCGAGGGAGGAGATCGGGAAAGGATAACAAAGTCATCTTTGCCCGCCGTAACAAATCTTCTAGTTCCAGCCCTGTGATACCCTGTAAATGCGACGACAGTCCTCCTAAATTTTTGATGCTCTAAGATGTAGCTTTACGAAATCTATCACATTTCTTTTTCTCTCAACTATCATTTATTTTTGTAAATAGGCGTCAAGTAAATATTAGTATACAAGTTGAAATACCTTTTTGCTTTAACAATATATTTATTTTCAAACTTTTTAATCTAAAGAACAATACATCGAATAAATGTCAAGATCTCTGAACAAAAAACCAAAAAATATGTACCTGCAAGAAGTATATTATACAAAACCACATGAAATATCGTGTCAATGGTTAAATAAATGTCATAAATTTTTAAACGCCCTAATATTATTAATGCGTTATAAGATATTAACAAGTATAATATACTATCTATAACCTTAACAAAAAGTTCATGAACAAAAAGGTAACTGTAAATCATTGTGCAATCACAATAAGCTAAATATTTACTGTAATAAAATCTGATATATTCTTTGATTTCTATTAACAGCTTGTAAATCTAAAATAGCAGTATTTTTATTTTGTTCGGTTTTATGAACTTTTTAAAGAAAATTTGAAATATTCTTGATTGGTATGTATAGTATAGATCATTAAAATCTTGCGGCGGTCATTTCACTATATATTTTAACCATTTAATATTTCCAATGATTGATATCTGATATATTTTTGGGTTTTGTTTTGAAACATTTTCAACAAGGTGATACTTTTAAGGGCGTATTTTGGTGTCATTGTATATCTATCTTGTACATTGATAGTTCATTCTAATCCAGTGATGGCGAACCTGAACCTATGAAAAAGTGACAGGGCTGACACACGGGCTAATTTTTGATGAGACACATCTACAAAGGCAAAAATTTTGTAATTCAAATATTAAGCATCAAACTTGAAGATAGTAGGCAAACTTCAGCATCAAAATTACTAATTTTATATACCAATTTTATTTTTTTTTGTTTTTGTTAATTAATTATGTTTTGATTTTTTAAATTTTGACACACCGAGCTCAAAAGATTCGCCATCGGTTATCTTACCTGTTTGGATGGTATACACATAAATGTTTTTGATCTTCAATTATGGACAATATACGGAACACATTTCAAGTGTGTTTCAGCTTAAAAGCCAAAAAAAAATCTTTAATTTTATAATTTAAACAAATAACAAAGATATATCTTATGTTTAAATCTAGGCAAGAATATATTCTTCACTTCTTTTAGATTATATTGAAAAACTATTCTTTTTAACCCCGCTACTGATGAAGTAAGTATCTGACGAATGGGCGAATTGACCAGCTCAAAAGTCATTTACGATACCAACGCCCGTTTCAAGGCAGAATAAGGGAGGAAAGAATGTTGGTAATGCCAGCAACCTACCAAAAAATGACAGTTTGCCCATAGAACTAACAAATAGAAAGATACTAAGGTAATAACACACGCAAGGACAAGGAAAAAGATGTTTTCTAAACTTTCTTTATTCAGAAATCTTTCGAATGGAGCAATAATCCAATGGTTTGATAAAAATAGTATTGTATAGAGTGGATCCAGTGAACCACTTATCTAATGCAACCTAATAAGTCCAATCAACACTATAATAATAATAAAACTAACAGTTAATTAGTTTCAACGGTATGCTTCTCTTGAGTCGTCGAATTCTAAACACGTATTTAGCTAGCACATTAGAATGTGTTGTTATATGTTTCCAATATCTCTCATAAACTTCCGAAATCACTTCCTTAATGAAGGCAATTAGAATATCATATAGATAACTTTATTTTATACGTAATTGGGTGCGTTGACTATAGTGAGCATTAGCTTATTCTGGAAACGTTGCAGAATCTCGATGTTGCTGTTGCTCGCAGTGTCCCAGAGTTGGATACCGTAGCTCCATATTGGTTGCAGAACAGTTTTATATAGTAGGATTTTATTATCCAAAGAAAATTGTAATTTTTGACCAATGAGTAAATATATTTGAATAAACTTAATTCCTAGTTATTTTCTCTTACTAAATATATGTTCATATAAGCCGTCGCGTCGACCAAAGTACATCCCCAGGTACTTGGGGTCGTTGGCCTAGGAAATTAGATTTTAATTAATTAGGACAGGAAGGTAGGTTTGGATCTTGTTTGGATCTAGTTTCATTTACCTTGATGCGCCATTTCTTGAAAAATTATTTCTAAAAGCACAAGTTGGATCTTTGTGTGAGACCAATATCGCAATATTATCTGTGTATCTTTCCGCAGTTGTTTCTTCAGGGGTGGTACACCTGAAGTATACAATCAGTACGGTAAAAAATCCAGTATGCTACCTTTCGAAATACTAGATTTGATAAAAAAGTACCTGTTAGTGAAATAAAATATAAGTAATTAATAATAAGGATATGAAAAGTACTTTTTCAATTTGTAAAATAATCCGCTGTACTAAACTTTATCTAAAGCTTGCGATACTTCTAAAAAACAGCTGAGCAATACATTTTTCTTCTAAGTCACTATTTATCTGGTTAACCAGTCTATGGACTTGTTCTATCGTTCCATGTGTGTTTTGGAACCCAAATTGATGTTCTTGCAGAATTTTGCATTCTTCTATAATTAGTTTAAACCATTTCGCATATATTTTCTTAAAAATTGAAAGCAAACTTTTTGATTTATAGGATTTGACATTCTTAGCATTTTTCCCGAGTTTTAGGATCGTAATTATTTAAGCAACTATTCAGCCAAGATCTGTGTTAAAAATATGTTATTAATTTGAAGCATTTTGGAGATAATTCTTGTAAAATTTTTTTCTGTGAGTAGGTCATCCAAATTCTTTTTAAATATTTATTTCAGTCATGATTGTTCTGACAACTTCTTTACTTTTATTGGTGGAAGAGGAAAATCCATTAGAAATGGATCCATCCATTAACTGCTCACTAAAGAGGAGACTAGCCAAACGAATGAAGAATACGAGCATGAGGAACCGTCAAGAAAACGTAAAAAACATAAAAACGTTAGTCGAATCAGTAGATTATAACTAGTCTGAACGTAACATAAAAACCATTCCGTTCGAAAATTCATCAATAGGCAATAATACAGTAGAGGTAACCTTGTCTCTTTCTTATTTTACGTGTTTTTTTAGTAAATCTAATAAAGAATATTGTATACTGGACCTATTTATACAGTACGCAAAAACTGGGTTAAGTCTCAACACAAACACTTCCGAAATAACATACTTTTCTCGATTTTGATTTTTATGGGGGTAATACAGCTACCAGAAACAGAAGATTATTACTGATTCCTCTTCTTGGTGATGTTACAAATACTGAGAACATCGATCCATTTTAATGATAATTTTGAAGTGACTTTAGAAACGAATGACAGCTATTTCAAGATCGGTTCGGATACGGATCAGTTCGAAAACCAATATTCCATAGATGAGGTTATGGCTGCATAAAAAGGTATATACACCGGCAATTTATGACAAAACATTTTAAAATAAGCACCATAAATGGGGTTACAAGTAAGAACAGGTGTTTTAGGATATATTGCCGATTTCATTCGTTATCAGGAGCTTCGACGTTTTTACAACTACAGGAAACTATTAATCAGAATTCTGAAGAAAAACAATCCTTCGGTGTCAGTGCATCTTCAGTCATTGCGCTATGTAATACATTGGATGCCCCCCAGAATTTAATGATTTTTTTCGAAAACCGTGTTGTTCTTCTCCTATTAATACAATAATTTTAATATACTGGTAGTACTTTTAATTTAATTCAAGAGACTGTAGAGATATCCTTACAGTTGTAGATACAGTGATTGTAGATTGCAGTTTCGAAAACTGCAATTATTACGGTAGCATATTTTACAGTAAGTATTTATTTGTTGGGTAATTTAACTCTTTTCGTTTGCCTTGTTTCAGGTAATTTTGATTCCATCCAACATTAATTAATTAAATATATAGAAAGAGACTTTTTAGACGTGTGTTTTAAGTGTTAAAAAGCTTCACACTTATTTGGTCTGCTCCTGTTGTTATTTTATTCTATAATGTTGCCATAACAGTCATTGTTTTGTTTTTGCATTGTTATACTCGTATGCCAATTCCGTATATATCTTTCTTTTATAGAGTTACTAGGGAACTACTAGGATTATACCACAGATTTTCATAAATACATTTCTGATCAATTTCTGATCAATACATACATTAAATATATTTCAATATGATTAACAAACTTTTCCCATAGTTGCTGATGTTTGTCTAGAAATCTTTTTAGCTTCATTCCATCGCACGTCTTTCTGGCTTCTTATATTCATTTTCTTTACCTAGGGCCTAAGAAGAATTTCTTTATTTTTACAACTTAGTGCGATTATCCATTATATTATTTATAAAAATATACAAAAGAAAAATATGAGTATGGCAATAAACAACAGTTTTCTTTTTACGAAAGGTCGAATGCAGGTTAAAGACTGGAAATATTTACCGAAATTACCGAAAGTCGTTAAATTCTTGTAAAAAAATGGGAAGTTATACAAAAAGACTTTACTTTACAAAGATATCTAGACGTACATTTAGTACATTTACTTGTAGACCTTCCTGAATTTTTTTTCATTCAATTTTCTCATGATTGTTGCTAATTTAAAATGAATTAAAGCTTTACCTAAAACCTGTAGTCGACATTCAACCATTAATTAGCTATTGAATTAGCGTGACTATCTTAATTAGATGCAGACAATGAATTAAGTTGAATAAATAATTACTTCCTTCCGACTAAGATCTATAAAGACTATTAAGTTGATGAAAATTTTTGTATGCAATAAACAACATAAAAGTTTATTATAATACATCTTTAATAGTTTATCAGACTAAACATAACATAAAGAGTACAAGGGACAGAAATAACAAGAGTCAGATTTTCACCTACAGTTTTTGTCTATGCCGATAATGTAGTCGTAAAAACACGAATAAAAAATATGTTACTGAGAATATTTTAATTATTCGAAAGGAAGCTAAGAAAAATGACTCATTATCAATATATCTATATATAGATATATATATATATATATATATATATATATATATATATATATATATATATATATATATATATATATATATATATATATATATATATATATCCTCAGTGACATTGGAAGGGTTACACCCAGAACGGTTAACGTTGTCAAGAATTTTTATTAACAAGTAATCAAAAATTAATAATGTGTTTAGCGACCACGTAGCTGAAAACACTCCTGTATACGTCTAGGCATTGGCATAATGAGATGATCGATGTCTGCTTGTGGCATCTCGTTCCAAGCAACTTGAACTTCATGTATTAACTGTGCCAGAGTCTGTGGAGGATGGTGCAAATTTGACAGTCTCCTTCCGCCCCAGACGGGGCGGCCACGGCAAAACATTAACGCCAGCTTCTTGGAGGAAGTCCATAGTTTGACGAGCATTAGGGAGACGCGCGTTGTCTTGCTGAAAAAGGACGTCTTGAGCACAGATAGAACGAACACAAAAAAAAAGAAAAAAAATCAAAGTTTATGAGAAAAAATAATGAAAATAAAACGGCTATGAATGACTTTAGACGGTTGCTATTAAAGTAAATAAAAGAAAAACTATGAGAATATGGCCAAAACATGAAAACTGTAGGCCAGCATATTAAGGACATTAAAAAGAACAATAATATTATAAAAAAGATTTAAAACATCTAGAGAAAGTCAATGAAGAAGCAGTCAAAGAAATGGATCAACTAAAAAACGAGGTCGATTCGAAAAAGGAGTCAAAAATATAGTAGCACAATGACTAAATAAAAAATAATGTATAGGAAGAATTTGGATAGAAAACATGTTGTGTTAAGTTAAATAGTAAGGAAGCAAAAATAACAGTTATAAAAAATAAAAATAAATTGCAGAACATGAAAGATAGAGTCTATTCTATACAAATGACGATATGACCAAAGTAGAAAGGGATATATTAGCAAAATAGAGGTACCAAAAAACAAAAGAAAACATATTAAGATCAGATTTCAAAAGATATTTATCGACAATGAAATATGAAATTTGAATGGAAAAAAAGACAGACTGAAAAAAATAAGCAAAGATGTTCCAAAAACACTAGCAAATAAAATAGAAATTCGTAAAGCAACTAACGACATGACATAAAAAGAAAACGATAAAAACATAGTGTAGCAAAACAGTTTAGCAACAGAAAAATATATACATATAGGAACGTGGAACGAAGGTCGCTCAAGGAAGGAAACCAAACATTTCGATGCAGAAGTAAATACAAATTTTGATTTTATTGCTTTACAAAAAACTAAGTAACTTAAAAAGAATATGTTATAGGTATATATTAAGAGGTAAATGTTCAAATATTTTATTTGTGAACATATAGGTAATATCAGAGTAAAAACAGGCAGAAATAAAAGACAAATTTTACAGTGATTTGGATACAATAAATAGGAAGATACCTGTATACACTTATGCATAAGAGAAATGGACAATTAATAATAAACAACCAAAACTTTTGCAGATACACGAAATAAATAAGATAAACGAGATATACCAGATAACCAAAAATTGCTAAGGAAAATATGCCAAGAAAAAATGGATAACAGCGTTTGGATCAGAAGGACAAATAAAGAACTGGAAGAGTTATACGGCGAGCCCAGTATATTAAAAGTAAGAAGAACACAGCGACTAAGATAACTATTATACAATTACACATTAAAAAGGTTGCCAGAGGGCAAACTATTGAAAATGGTAATATGAAGTACAACAGGTGGATGTCAAAGAAGGGGTAGGCCCAGAACAATATGGAAAAGAAACGTAGAAGAGGATCTAAAGAGACTCAACGTCACAAATTGGAGAACGAAAGCATTGTATAAGAAAGGATGAATAATAATAGTCAATCAAGCCATGGGCGTACTAGGCTCGATGTGCTAATTATAATTATTAAGATCTTCAGAGACTGGTGACTAGAATAGCGGAGAAGGGAAAAGAGTACGGGCTAACAATGAACGTCAAGAAGACCAAAAAATAATATAATCAAAAACTCAAAGAAATAACGAGAATCTTCTAATAAACGGAACCAACGTCGAACAAGTGGACAAATATGCATACCTGGGAACAATGATTAACTCCACAAATGCTTACATTCAGGAGATCAAAATCAGAATAGAAAAGGCTAGAGCAAATTTTAACAAAATGAGAAGAGTGCTATGTAAAAGGGATTTAAAATTGGAACTAAGAGTTAGGTTAGCGAGGTGCTATATTTTTTCGACTTTGATTTATGGAATGGAATCTTGGACCTTGAATGCGACAACAATGAAAAAACTGGAATCATTCGAGCTATGGGTATATAAAAGAATTCTGAAAATATCGTGAATAGAACACGTCACAAACAAAGAGGTTCTGAGAAGAAAGAATAAAGAAAGAGAAATTTTAAATACAATTAAAACAAGAAAATTGGAATATCTCGGACATATTACACATGGAGAGAAATACACCTTGCTCCAACTGATTATCCAGGCAAAGATCCAAGGAAAGAGAGAGAAGCATAGGGAGGCGTAGAATGTCATGTCTGCGCAACCTGAGAGAGTGGTACGGATGTACATCAAATGAACTTTTCAGAGCAGCCGTCTCAAAAGTCTGAATAGCTATGATGATTGCTGACCTCCGCCGAGGAGATGGCATTTGAAGAAGAAGACTCCTCTATCCAACTAGAATTTAACTCCTGAGTATTCTTCCAGAAATCTCTAGATTTCGAACTTCTGCTCCAAATTTCTCTTTAACTCGGAAGTCGTCGATCGTCTCGACCTTAATTCAAAAGAAATCAATAATTTCTGGCATTGGAAGATCACTACGACTTTGTCCTATTGCTCTTAACAATTTATTAAGGTTATTTAAACTGTCCGACTTACTATTGACTGTTTAATTGAAGTTAAACGAATAAAAAATGTATCACCGCAGCAATCACCAGACTACCATCAGAACTAATACTTGTTGTGAGACTGCTCCCGTAGAAAAAATGTTTCTCATTCAGTTCCTTTGCGGATTTTTATTAAAAAATGTCTTCCTTAAAAAAATGTAAAGGAAACCGGGCGAAAATTGGGGCAAAAATTGTATAAACAAATTTTTTAAACAAATTCCAAAAGTCACCTTTTGTTGCTCTGAAAAATATATTTTTTTATTTTTCATGTTGTTTTAAATAAAAAAGTTCTCCTGTTCTTTTTCTCGTCTGAAACTTCGAAAACTGCCTGAGAGTTGACAGTTTTTGATTTATAATCTTAAAAATGCGAACTATACATTGAACATTAAATATCTAGGCATCACATTATCTAGCTACAGAAAGCTCGAAACGGAAGTGGAAGATCAAGTGAATAGAGCAAACAGAGCCGCAGGCTGCCTAAATAAAACAATATGGAGAAATAAAAATACCGGGAAAGAAACGAAAGGCAAAATTTACAAAACAGTCATCAGACCAATAATGACATACACGGCAGAAACAAGACCTGACACAGAGAGGACAAAAAGGATGTTAGAAACAGCAGAGATAAAAACACTTAAAAAATTGATGGTAAGACACTATGGGACAGAGCTGGAAGTACAGATATACGACGTAGATGCAAGGTAGAGAACATCAATAACTGGGTAAGAAATAGAAGAGTAGAATGGAATGATCATATAAGCCGAATGACAAAAAATAGAGTAGTAAAGACGGGAAGAGACGGTTCCCCAATAGGAAGACGATCAGTAGGAAGACCACAAAAATGATGGAGCGACAACTTACTGGAGGCACATTGAAAAACAGACAGAGTCATCTCTATATAAAAAGAACAAGAAGAAGAAAAATGCGAACTAACGCATTTTTGAGGCTTGAAAACTCATATGTAAATTGTTGTTTTTAAGGTTGGCAAGTGGCTAAATTAAGGTTTAAACATTCAGATTCTAAATAGCATTCAGAGCTCCCTTCAGTTTAGACCGTTGTTTTTTAATTGTTGATTATGGTGCGTCCACTCGATTTTTAAGCCACCGAACCGCACTATATGGTGCGTGTTTGATACAAATGTTAATAATAAATTTGGTTATTTATTATTTACATTTTTAAATAACTAAAATATTTCGTAAAAATTTCGTCCCGCATTCTTCAGATTTGTTTATAGGGGACATTTTTGAACAAGAATCATCAAAGAAACCGAAGAAACATTTTCCTACGGGAGCAGTCTCACAACATGGACTATTCCGTTCTTCAGATTCACTTTAATTGCACAATTGATTCATATTTTCAACTGTAGATATACTAAGTAAAGTATTTATTTTTATAAAATATAATAAAGATATAAAAAGTTAAAATACAAATTTTCAGCTTTTTAGAAGCTATACAAACGTAATAAAAAATAAATAAACTGAAAACCATATAACATTTAAAAGGTCATTTCAATTTGAAGTTTATTTGGTTAATTAGTGTTTTTTTTCTACAAAGAAATAACCACAATCACAATCGATAAAAATATGTTCATAACGAAATAATGTAAGTTACACCGCTCCTTACACATACCTTTAAAATAAGTCAATGGAAAACATCACGATTCGATTGAAAAGCGCCGGAAGTAAATTGCGGAACCAAAAATATTCTTATCCAACAGTTTAAACAAATTAATATTAGACAATTAATAAGCATTTCTTGTGAAGATTAAAGCGAACAATAGAAGAATACCATATTTGAAGGTTGCTTTTTGGCTTTTAATTCAGTAAGAGTTATTAATATTTATTAGGAGATATTTATTGATGCAATTATTAAATAATTATCTTTATAAATCTGTACGGTCGACGCTTAAGAGCACTAATCAGCAATTATATCAGTGAAAATTGTGGTATTAGACTGGAATTTTAATAGAAATTTAATTTCTAATTGTAGTGCATATAAACAGGTGATTTAGTTAGATGTACTTTTTTTGGTGGAGATTTAATGGGAAGTGCGTGAATCATGTCACCTGACGCTGCTTTGTTCAGTATTGTTTGATATTTCATCGTAGAAAGATTTAGCCCGGCACATCGTCTAGAAATTATTCAGCTATATTACGAACATGGGCGTTCAAGGAGGAATATGTTTCGTGCAGAGCAACTTATAATTAATCATCCTACCGATCGCACAATTCGCTATTATCATCAGTAAGTTTGAAAACCAGTTTTCATTGTTGGATAACACGCGACCAAATAGACCACATTCACCATATACTGAAGAAAATATAGCGGAGAGTGTATGCTAAAATAATGAAGAATCGGTATTTCTGAACTGGCAAATTTTACGTTAGTACCTGGGTTTAAAAAAATACAAAAATTAAAATAGTGCAAGATCCGAGTCGTCACTATTTAAGTCGACAAGCTGTTGATAAGCTTGTAGAAGATCCACTGTTTTCGAAAAAAAATTGTTTTCCGATGAGGCCCATTTTTGACTTAATGGTGAGCAACCCGAAGAGGTTCAAGAGTTGTCATTACATTCATAAAAAAAACTGTTGGTGTGGTTTATGAGCCGGTGGAATCGTCGGTCCATATTTCTTTAAAACAGAGGTTGGCCACAATGTTACCATGAATGGAGACCGTTGTCGTGTCATGATAACGGACTATTTGGTACCTGAAATTAAAGCTCGTGATCTAGACGAGATTTAGTTCTAAAAAGATGGCGTCACTTGCCATATAGCCCGCAAAAGCATGGCTTCACTGCGATAACGATTCGACGAACAATGTATTTCACGATTCGGACCAGTTAATTGGCTGCCTGTATCCTGTGACATCACACCTCTAGACTTTTTCCTTTGGAGCTCTGTAAAGTCCAAAGTATACACGAATAAACTAGCTATGACTGAGGCATTGTAGGCCAATATTACTTCAGTCATTGTTCAAATACCAATCGAAATTCTCGAACGCGTCATCGAAAATTGCAACTTCACAATTGACTATCTTAACCGCAGTCATGACCAACATTTAAAAGAAAGTATTTTTAAGATTTTTTTGTAAAAAATGGTTATTTTGTATGATAATGAATATTTTCAAATAAAATTAATTTTTTTCGTCGTGTTTTTATTTTGAAAAAAGTACCTCTAAATGAATCACGTATTACTAAAGCATAAACACTAAATCAAATGATTTGTAATATAATGTACGTCTGCTGCTTTCAGCATTTAAATATAAAAATTATCCTATCTGTCCACTCACCGTCCTTCAGTTCTCTCACTTCTTTTTTTTTTCTTTTTGTGTAGACACGACTGTGTGTGTTTTTCAATGTACCTCCAGTAAGTTATCGTTCCATCGTTTTTGTGGCCTTCCTAGTAATCGTCTTCCTATTGGTATAATCGTTCCATTCTACTCTTCTATTTCTTACACAGTCCTTGGTGTTTTCCACCTTGCATCTATGTCCTATATCTGTAGTTCTAGCTCTGTCACATAGTATTTTATTATCAATTTTTCGTGTGTTTTCATCTCTGTTATTTTTAACATTTTTTTGTACTCTCTGTGTCGGGTCGTATTTCTGTCACCTATGCTATTATTGGTTTGATCACTGTTTTGTAAATTCTGTCTTTACTTTTTTCCCGATATTTTTATTTCTCCATATTTTTTACATTCAGGCAACCTACCGTTATGTTTGCTCTATTTACTTGATCTTCCACTTCTGTTTCGAACTTTCCGTATCTAGATAATGTGATGCCAGATATTTATACTCCGTCACGTGTTCTATTATCTCACCTTATAGCTCCAATTTACATCTTAATAAATTTGCTGTTATAACCATGCATTTTGTCCATTTTGGGAAAATTACCGAGTTAAATTTTTTGGAGCTTATATTAACTTGGTGCATCATACTTTTATCATATTTTTAATCGTTTTGATTATTCCTAGAGGTATATCTCTTGCGTACAATGAGTAGAAAATGTTCTTTAATTCGGCCTGGTCAAATACCTTTTTAAAGGTCCAATAAACGTAGATATGCCAGTTTATTGTATTCGAATGATTTCTCTTGTACTTGACTCACTATAATATAGCGTCGGTGCATGATCTTCCGGACCTAAAACCTTGGTCTTTTGATAGTATTATAATTTTATTTAGTTTATTTGTTATCACTTTGGTTGTTAATTTTAGTGTTGTATTTAATAAATTAATTCCTCCCTAATTTTCCAGGTCTGATTTGTCTCCCTTTTTGAAGAGAGGTATTGGGATTCTTAATCTCCATTATTGAGGAATTTTTTCTTTATTGATGAAGCCTTTCTCTGTTCCTTTTTTTCTCTTAAAATTTACGGTATTTTTTTCTTTGGCAATCGCTTATTATTTATTCTCATTAAATGCAAAATCATAGGAGACGTCTTTCTTGAATTTTCTTATTTATTGTTTTCTGTAACATTTACACGATTCGATATTTCCTCTTATTTTCTGCATTTTCGAAATTTGGCATGATCGTCTACCGTACATTTTGATGGTATCCTTTTTCTCCTTTCTCTTTAAGATAGTCCAACATTCATACCATACGCGATTGATTCTTTTATTGCTGTGTATATACGCAATTTGGTATGCATTATTTTTGTACTTGTCCAGAGCATTGAGTTTAGCATATGTAAATGTATGTATCCTTTTCGTTGTATTATTTTATTTTTATTTTATTTTGTATATAATAAATAGCCATTTCGAGATTCCTTTTAATTTAGTTCTTATATTAAATGTACCAACGTTGTCTTTGGGTTGACTCGCGATTGAATCACTTTAGCCCACTTAAGTTTTCCACATCTATTTTCCAGTCCGACATTCTAGCTATTCTGTTGACAGAAGTTAATTTATACAAAACATTTGAAGTACCTTTATTAAGATCAGTATTATTATAGGACTATCTTTGTTAATAATTTTTTCATTTACCTTAAAGCAGTTTTGTCGTCTTGTAAAGCATGTTTAAACCCTGATCTGAATGTAGATTAAATTAATCAAAATTTCTCAAATGTCAAATACAATAAACATGATTTTTCATTCAAATTGCAATTAATTTTCCAATAATTGATTTCGCTTATCGTTTAATTGATACAATTTATCACACAGTGTGTTAAGAAAATCTTGTATTACAACAACTAGCGCACTCCTTTTGAACGAAGTGATAACCTTCGAGGCGAACTTTGTTGGTTTAGAAACATTGACCGCTATCAACCTTAGTGCAATATAATTCACTTAATTTATTACTAGAAAGTAAGTTTATTGAATATTTCACGCTTTTATAATCAATTTATAAACTATGCATAATGAAATAAAATGAAAAATGAATTATATACAATAATAGCCTTCCTTTTAAATCAATAATAAAACTAATAAATGATTTGTTTTCATATCTTCATTTCCATTAGATTTTTTTGCACAATCACTTTCGTACGATACCTCAAAATAAGGTTCAAGAAGTCGCCTAGACGAAAAGTTGTTTAATTTTTTTTTAACAATTTTTTTTAAACAAATTGTAACAATCAATTTTTCGGAGCGTAAATTTCTTTTTTGAATTTTTTGGATCATTCTGAACAAAATAGGTAAATGTAATTTTTTGTAAACTTGATCGTTTCCGAGTTATAACTAATTTAAAACTAAGAAAAACGCAAAATTACGATTTTCAAGGCTCAAAATCAAGTGAAAAACAATATTTTTGAATTCACCAATGACCTAAATTCAAGTTTAAACCTGGTTATATCATTTTCGGGTAAAAATTGTGGGCCCATTTCATTTTAAAACATTTTTTTTATCGTTAATGAAGCGCTTATAACAGGATGGGCGCTCGAGCTGCTGCGTGTATAAGAGAGAGAAACAAGACCTAGGGTATAAATTTTTGCTGGTTTAAATTCTCATTGTACAAAGAGCGCCCGCCCTGCCATACACGCTTCATTATCAATTAAAAAACAATGGTTTAATAGTTAATTATGCACCAAGGGTACAATTAAGATGACTACGCCCGAAGAGCAACATAATCCAGAGAGTCTCTTAACTAAATATTTTATTTCATGTGATCCAATAAGAAGTACTGGACGTTATTCTAAAAAACAATATACTGAGACAAGCAAAGGGTACAATAACCGAAGATGGGGTAATTATATGTAAAAATGAAGTAGACAATTTTGTGATGCAGATTGCTATTACCGAGACGATAGACAATGATGATCTAACGCTGAATCATATAAAAGATCAAACTCCAAAGGAAAAAGTCAAACTAGATAGTAGAACTATTAAACGAAACTCAATTATCACTGTTGGTCCGAGGACGATTTTAAAACGAAGGATATAGAAAAAAAAATAAATAAATGAAATTGAAAGCGCACCTAAAGTAGATAAAAGAAAAATTGACACGGAAATCTTAGACTAAGGATAGTATAGGGAACGAGAATGTCCATAAATGTGACAGAGAGTTAAATAGCAACAGAAAATGAAGTTTCTAGTAAAGAAGGTATGACAATAGAAATGTAAAGTGAAAAAGAAGTTACAGATCAAGATGAAAATTAGACCGATAAGGAAATATCTGATAAAGATGACAGTAAAATATTGGATGAAAGTCCAGCTATACAAGAGGATGCAGTTGAAGAAAATATGAAGAATTGCGAATAAGAAAATGACAATGTTGGAAATGAAAGCTCAGAACAACAACTGGAACAAACAGAAAATGAAAATTAAGATGAAGTAGAAGATAAAGAAGACCAAATAGAAAATGAAAATCTAGTAATTGTGGAAGATAAGGGAGATAAAACAGAGGATGAAGAGGTAGCAACAGCAGATAAAGTACATAATGTTGATGAATAAACCACAGCTGATGAGGTATATATAGCAGATAACAGCTCGCAACTGAAGGAGAATACCGAAACAGAGGAAAATATAGTAAGTATGTATCAATAGAGCAAAATAGAGAAAACGAAAAAACGAAGAAACGAAAAAATAGAGTCGAAATAAAGATGTAATTAAGCAAGAAAAGAAGGCAATGGAGACATAGACACTGGAGAAACAGATAATGGAAAAAATTGTCTTAGGAATTGGAAAAAATGGGCAAAGACCGTACTTGATAGTAGAAGTTAAGCCAAACGACAGATATGACGTAAAATAGTCAGGATGTCATGACGGACCTCAGAGCACATCAACGTGTGCAACGTGTGTTTTAAGAATAAAAAATATATTTACAAAATATGTCCCATCCTATATATAAAAAATATTAATTTGTGCATGTTTGTAAAATTATTATCATTTAATAAAGTGATGATATATTTATGGTAATATTATCAGACTCAATAATTAATTTGGTCATTTATTGAGATATAGTAGTTTTCGTATTAGTTTTATCAAGTTTTGACATTACTTTTATCAACATCTGCGTAAGAGTGTAGTGACGTCTGACATGTTAAATAAAACTAATATTTATTTTCAAAACACATTACGTTCATTAAAAAAGTGTTTTATTATTATTTTTTTATACATCCAACTGACGGGACGCATATCATCGTATTTGCTTTTTTTTTTAATAAATAGACAACCAGGAAAATATATTTTTTCATGCTCGTTGAAGTAGATGCTCTGATTATCCCCATACATTTTGTTTCAAAATATTTGTTCGTTTATTTTTTGTAACGTAGTTCCAAAATTTAAAATAGCGTTACTGCCCGTCACTTCTTTGAAGCTATGGGCAAAAATGAAAAAGGCTGTTATTGTAAGAACATTTTCAGCTCTATTGCTGATGTAGCTTTTTTTTCTCCGGAAGCTGTCTATAATCTGTTTTATACACCGGGTGGTCTACAAAAAGTGTTTGTCGCTTGCAGTCTACTGCTCCACAGTCATACAAAATACGGTTTTTTGCTTGAGGTTCTCTACTACAGAGACTACAGCTTAAATCTCCATAAAATCTTCTTTATATAAAGGTGTTTTCTGACTGGCACGTGTCCAATTCAAGGGGTACAATTACCTCGTGGAACGTGTTGTAGTTATACTTATTGTATTTATATTCAGGTATATTCCAGCTGATCCTTTCTATGAAGTTGATCCGCTTAAATTCAAAATACATGACGTTAATTTTACTTACACAACTCAGACTGCATAAATATTTGCTTGAAATACGGAGGTATATTTATATAATGAAATATAAATATTTACATGTCCACCACTACTTTCGATTGATGCACCCTTCTAGAGTTTTAGACCCGTGTCTATAACTCCCTTAATAGTGTGTTTCTTTTGCCCCCACACAATAGTGTGTTTCCATTCCAGTAATAGTACGCTAATTTGACAAGCTACAAAAACAAAATACAAATAACTTTGCACTACTTATTTGAAATGCTTTGTTTATTTTCTTCAAATTTCTTTGAGGTTGTTGAAAGGTTTTGTGTCAGCAATTAGGAGTCTAAATTAGTTATTTGTAGTTAAAAAAACATTTTATATAAAATTTAATTTATCTGGAGCTTTGTTAATTTAGTATTCTATATATCTATTAATACAGAATAGTTTTTCAGCTTATTATGCAGTTAAAAGAATATTATCTATATATAATTTATAGTGTTGCATTCAATTAACATAAAATTATATTTGGTGAGTATATTGTACTTTTATTACATTATTATACTACTACATAAAAATATAATCGACCAAGAAGAGATTCCGTTTAGAATCAGATCTCTATCTTTAAAAAAAAAGTAGTGGTACTACAAAATTTATAAACAATTAAGAATTTTTATGAACAATTAAACGTATTTTGAAAAGGAATTAATACGATCTTAAAAACTCTCATTCGATATGTAATTAAAAGAGCTACAATAAAATGTTTTTGCATAAAAAAGAATTTATTTCAAAAATAAGAAATGGCGCAAAATTTATATTTTTGAACCTTCAATGGGTAATTTTGGGTCAAATTTAATATAGCGTAGCTCAAATTAAAGCTATTTTATGTATTTGTTTAATATTGTGCTTATTTTACTCAAAATCATTGATTTCTTCTTGTTTTTCTTCTTTTAATCTAGACATGACTCTGTCTGTTTTTCAATGTGCCTCCAGTAAGTTGTCGTTCCACCGTTTTCGTGGTCTTCCTACTGATCGTCTTCCTAATGCGGAACCGTCTCTTGCCGTCTTTACTACTCTATTTGTTGTCATTCGGCTTATATGTTCTTCACCTTGAATCTACGTCGTATATCGGTACTTCTAGCTCTGCCCCATAGTGTCTTACCATCAATTTTTCCAACCAAGTGTTTACCATGTGTTGTCATCTCTGCTGTTTCTAACATCATTTTTGTCCTCTCAGTGTCAGGTCTTGTTTCTGCCGCGTATGTCATTATTGGTCTGATGTCTGTTTTGTAAATTCTGCCTTTCGTTCCTTTCCCGATATTTTTATTTCTCCATATTGTTTCATTTAGAAACACTTGGGTGATTTCAGGGTGGATTGAGTAGCTCTGCGGTTACCACAGCCGGTCCCAAGCCCGGATAAAATATGGAGGGTGATTGGCAAGGTTAGCAACCTACCAATCGTAAAAACAAATACTGCTCAAAGAAACAGTGTACAGCCTCGGAACCGGATTGATACTATGAAGACGGCTACGGCAAGAAATAACGACAAGCGAAAAACATCCAAAACCCAGATGAGAATTACTCAAGGGACAAAGAAAAAACTCAAGTGGTGAAAGAGAAAGAAATAGACATTTTTGATATACAGGAAACAAAAAAGAAAGGAAAAGATCAATCAAAATTAGAGAATACACATACTAATCTACAGTGGAGTAGTAAAAGAAAACAGGGCCAAAGAAGGTGTAGCCTTGCTAATACACCAAAAGTACCAAAATCACATCAAAGAGTGTCAATACCTATCAGAAAGAATAGTAACAGCAAAGATAAGAATGGAGAAGGAAGACTTGAACATCATCGGAGTATACGGCCCAGAAAATAACAAGCCTCAAACAACAAGGGAAGCGTTTTATGACCAATTACAACAGTAGTAGATCAAATCAGAGGGAAGATGATAATATTGGGGGATTTTAACGCTCGAATAGGCAATAAAGTAATACCCGGCATTAAACAAAAACATAACGAGAATTTTAAAAACGAACTGCAGGCATTGTCCTTCATAAAACTGTGCTGGTTTCAAAAATTCACTAATTAATACACGTTTTTTTCTTCTACATCTTGGGCTAAGTTGCACCCTATATAATAAATAAGGAAAATAAGTTGACTTGAGACGTTAACAGAATACGTCTTAATGTAATATAAAAAGTTAGTCACATTCTAATAATAATCCTCATCAATTTAGCTGTGCGAATAAAGTAAAAATTAAAGATTTATTTTATAGCCGTCTTTGCTAGTTGCACCTAAAATTTTCCATAATGTTATTGAAGCGTTTATTGCGTTAGATAAAGGATTATTTTAACGGTCTTGATTCATTATATTATTATTAAAAAAATAATAACGCATTGGAGAAAGGACTGGCGGTTGAGATATAAGGTTAAAATAATATTAAATTAAATATCAAGATAATCGAATTATAAAGGTTAATCAAATAACAAAAGGTAGCTGCCATTATTAAAAGAGTTTATCGAAGGTAAGACTTTTTGTTTAAAGTCATTGCTGGCTTTGATAAATATTAATCGTTTATAAAATAGACCAAGGACGTAGGTGAGTTAAATACATCCAATTTTTGAAGCCAACCTTTGTGTTTTCACCCTTAATGGCGCAAAGTTAACATATTACACCGTAGCATAATATTCCAATGATACAATTGGTGAAAAAAACTTAGCGATTTGGAATCGTTCAGGATTCAATCGTTCAGATCAAAAAATATCAGGATAAAAAAATTATATAGACAAAACATACATTTAAAATCATTAAAGCAGTTGTTAATGATGTCCTACATAGAGTTGGACAAAATTGTGATGTAAAAGGAGTGGATGACAATAATAATATTTTTTTTATCATGGGATCAGAGAACTTTTAGAAGTAATTAAGTCAATGTTGCATATCAGAATTACTATTTTAATGGGAATAAGCCACAATTGACGTTTAAAATAAGTTTATTGACGTTTCAATTTCCACTTCGGAAATGGTTCTCAAAAAACAAACATTAATAAATTAAACAAATTTTGTTTTTTTTGTTACTTGGTGAAAAATTCTTCTAATAATTTAATTTTATCTCACTCATCTCAGACAAATATTATACATTTTAAAAAAGACAACTTTAAAATAATATTGCCAATATTGCTGACTTGCGTTACTGGGACGACTTTATTGTAAGATAGTTCATTTGATTACATAAAATCAACTTTACATTGAGAATATCCGTCAGAAAAATCATAGCATGTGATTCGTCTTTAAAAAGACAACCACATGTCATGATGACAGTAAAATTCTCCTGTTAGTAATTCTATATTAAATCATGAGGAAAAAAACCTTATAATAGTATCCCGACCAACCTTTGTCCCTCTTCCCAAGAAGGCACATGCTAAGCAGTGCAGTGATCATCGCACGATCAGTCTGATGAGCCATACCTTAAAAATATTCCTCAAAATAATTCACAATAGAATTTACAGAAAATTGGAAGAAGATATCGGAGAAACTTAGTTTGGATTCCGGGAGAGATATGGAACTCGCAAAGCATTATTTGCCTTTAACATCTTGACACAGAGTTGTGTGGATGTGAATCAAGATGTATTTGCTTGTTTCATTGATTACAACAAGGCGTTTGATAACGTCAAGCATGACCAACTTTTAGAGATCTTGGATGCTAAACAGTTAGACACTCGCGATATAAGAATAATATCTACTCTGTATTATAATCAGAAGGCAGTCGCACGCATCGAAAATAGCACAAATCTCTATTCGAAAGAAATTATGAAGAAAGCATTGGAGGAAGACGAGATTGGGATAAAAGTTAACGGCCAACCAATTAATAATATTAGATACGCAGATGATACGGTTTTAATGGCGGAGACAGTAGAAGACCTGCAAGCCATTTTAAACAAGGTAGTCACAGCTAGTGAAGATAAAGGGTTAACAATGAACGTCAAGAAGACGAAATTCATGATTATTTCAAAAAAACAAAGATTGCATGCAAACCTGTACATTCACAATAACGAAATCGAACGGGTGCACAAATATAAATATTTGGGAACAAGCGTTAATAAGAACAATGACATAACAGAAGAAATAAAAACTAGATTGGAAAGGCTCGAGCTGCTTTTGTTAATATGAAGGACATTCTGGGAAGTCATGACATTAACTTAAAACTGAAAATGAGATTGGTTAGATGCTACATCTTCTCGATACTGCTGTACGGAGTAGAGACTTGGACTTTAAACAAGAGTAATACCGATAAACTAGAGGCCTTCGAAATGTGGATATACAGAAGAATTTTGAAAATACCTTGGACAGACAAAATAACAAATAGTGTAGTTCCTTCGAAGAATGAACAAAGAACAGGAGCTGTTGATCACCATCAAGAGAAGAAAGTTAGAATATCTTGGGAAAAAAGTACCGATTGCTCCAGTTAATTATCCAAGGAAAGATTCAGGACAAACGAAGCGTGGGGAGACGAGGTATATCTTGGCTGCGCAATTTAAGAGTCTGGTTCCAGTGCACATCTAACCAATTATTTAGAGCAACAGCTTCAAAGATACGAATAGCAATGATGATTGCCAAACTTAGTAGCGGAGAGGGCACTTCAAGAAGAAGAAGTATCCCGACATGGGAAGTATTTGGTCTTACATTTAGTTTACTCTCAATAAACACCAAACTCTGATTTTATATGTTCGTTACTTAAAAAAACATAAATGATGTCTCCTCGGTATGTTACTGACTTACTTAGTGGTATTTTCCATTTATTAACTTTTTTTATACGTAATTTTAATAATAATATACAATTGGTCTGATTTAGCATAATTAGGGCCGCTTTTTTTATTTTTCTCTTTTTATCATCTGTTTCTTTTAGGACTATACTTGAATCGTTTCATTGAACCTTATGTTCATTTTATCATGCGTACATATTTGAGATCTATCAAATTTTCTATTTTTAATATTTTTTTACAAGAGAGAAAGAAGACTGGAACGGACACATTAATAGAATTACTATTTTTATTGGGAATAAGCACAGTTTAAATTTAAAATAAGTTTCTTTTTGACGTTTAGATTTCCACTTCGGAAATCGTTCTCAAAATACAAAACATAATAATGATAAATTAGACAAATTTTGTTTTTTGTTATTTGGTGAAAAATTCTTTTAATAATTGAATGTTCATTCATTCTTTTATTATTCATATTGACGATTCAGACATATTATACATTTTAAAGTAGACGACTTTAAAAGAATATTACCAATATTGCTGAGTTGCGTTCCTGGGACGACTTTATTGTAAGATAGTTCATTCGATTACATTAAATCAACTTTAACTTGAGAATACTCGTCAGAAAAATCGTAGAATGTGATTCGTCTTTAAAAAGATAACCACATGCAATGATGATAGTAAAATTCACAAAACTGTGATTTTATATGTATGTTATTTAAAAATATAATTGCAGTAAGTTAAGGTTAAAGAAAAACAGTTTGACTAAATAAAAAAAGAAGAAAATATTTAAAAAAATAACGAATACGGAAGAACTTTATTGCACAATATTGATGTATTGAAAAATGTATCAGTCTTTGAATGCCTAGCCTTAGTAGGGATAAAGAAGTTAAAATCCTGAATATTGCATTATACTGGATTTATTGTCAAAGTGAATACCTTGTAATTATAAACAGAATGTTGCAATTCTCAACACAAGATTGTTCTGGAAATACCAAGGAAGATATAATCAGCAATCAGAACGACTATCTATTGATCATAAATAGATACAAAAAGTCGATTAAAACCTTAAAGACATACCCATAGCAGATATGAACAGACCATGACCGTTTTATAGCAGTAATGCAAGTTAGATATACAAAAATTAAAAGAGACCGAAATAAACTAATATTGGATATTACAAACATAAAGGGAACAGCGATGTATCAAAAACTAAAACAAGTTAAATATCAATAAAATAAAAAATGTAAGATTAATCTCCGGAAACATCAATAAAGTGATACAACATACAAAAGGCATTGTTAATTAGAGGAAAAGGAACGCTACAACTAGAAATGATAAATGTAACAACTGAAGTAGATGATTTCAGAAATTTTATCACCTATGAAAGGAAAGGATAATGTTAGGGGAGAAAAGAATTGAAATACAAGGAACTACAAATGAAAATAAGAGTAAAGATAAAAGGATCAAAGAAAAGTAGTATCAATGTATTGAAATAGAACAGTATGATAAAATTTACTCAAACGTACCCCTTTTTCAAACATTTATTTTGTAAATAAATTTGATTAAAACGCAATATGCATTTAACTTCTAAAATAGTTTAAGACTTAAAGAATCCTATGAAATTTGCTAAATGTGGTCTAGCATCAATAATAGAGCAAGTTCAATAGTTTAAATATTTAGCCTCAGGTATAAATAGAATAAATTAAAAGAAGGTAATTCCTCGATGTTCAAATGTATTAATAACATTTTATTTTATTAATAAAAAAATTAATAAAATTTATAAATTAGTGCAAAAAACTGCTTTTTTGCAAATATCTCCGTAAATTATTTATCAATTTTAATTTAAAAAACGGGAAAATAAAGATACTCTTGATATAAAAAAATGATAAAAATATAAATATTGTTTATGTAAAACATAAGAGAAAAAACTTATAGACAAAAAATCAAATTGTTAACATAAATTATTAAAAAAAATGCAAGGTAAAAATACGAGTACTTTTTCATCTATTCGTCATCTAGTAACCCCCACATATGTCCTAAAAGCTTAAGATATCTGCGAAACATTTTGCGATGATTTTTGCATAACCAGACTGGGCTATACGTACTTTTAATAAATGTACTAGCTAAGTCCAGTTTTAAATAGTTAACATTAAAAATATCCAATTTTTTTAACTATGCTCTACTTTCGCCATTATAAAACATAACCTAAAGTATGTCTACTATGTGAATATCATAAATACTAATATGCGATATTAAAAGATTACCTGCCGTCATAGTTCTTCCTCTTTTCCCATTTACTGAAGACCTAAGGATACCCACCTAGGTCGCACCTTAACTAAATGCAAACTAAAGGTTTAAAAATAGAAGAATGTCAATAGAAAAACGTCCGTTTATTATGAATAAATTAATAAATTATAATTTTTTACTTTAATAATAAATAATCACACTGGAGGTAAAAAGATTGTTTTTACAAATTTGCAATCTATGTTTTCTGCAGTAGGTACCATAATTTGTTGGTTGATATTTTTTCAAAGGAAGTTTACAAAAAGTTATTAATCATCTGACGACAGCTGATATTATTTAGTAAACATATTTTTTATATTGATGTCTAGCTTTAAAAAGCAATGAGATAAATGTGAAAGGTCACTGGAAACTGCCTAGGAGACTAACATTCGGTTATCTTATATATAATACTTTAACATTCAATTCATGCTAATGTTATAAATAAAATGAACTGAACTCGTCCAAAGATCATTGTTAGTTATCAAAGTAAAAAATATTGTTATTACACCTATTTATATCGTTCAGATATCGTTTCGAAATAATCCCTTGAGAAAAATTTGTTTTCCGGAATACACGGTTTAAGATCTGTGTTCATTTGACGCGAGATGGCGCTGTAAAAAGATGTACTGCGTAGTCAGAAAATATTGTATTACAGAGTACTTAGATAAGAGAAAAATCTCGATTTCGCTCTAAAAACTATTTTCATGAGTTACTTTGCATAATCACTTTTGCCAGACACCCCAGAGAATAAGATTCAAGAAGTCGCCCAAACGAAAAGCGGTCCTTGTTGTTTAAACATTTTTTTGTAAAACAAATTGTAAAAATCAAATTTTACATTTTTTTTTATTTTTTAGATGATTCTGAAAAAAAAACAACTTTTTTTAATCATTCAGTGCAGTTGACGCTGTGTATGTCCTGGTTCTTCTGACTGTGAGAGCTACTAAACAATCTTGAGCATAAGTTGTGGCTTTTTTTCATCCTCCCTCACATGTATATGCTGCAGATTCTGCATCTAAATAGCAATTTCGTGCCCGGCTTATATGGGACACTCTGAGCCACATTCAGTCACCAACTGAAGACAAACCTTCCTGTCTCCAAAGCACTAAAATAGCTTTACAAGTTGTTCAATTTCTAATCGTCTTAAAGGTATATTACTAAACTAATTTTTATTGAAACAAAAACTTATATCTACTACAAGTATATTATATTTTAATCCTCATGTTTATTTACTGAAAAGTATAAAAAACTAGAAAGACAAAGTAGCATGTAAAAATCATTGGCTACCTATTGTTGTTCAGGTCTTATCCATTACAATTAAATAGGAATATTTTTTAAGCCAAAATTACAAACAATAAAAATATCTACTTCAATTGTTGAGCAGTGTATATTAGTGTATATTATGCAAGTCGGGCGTTTGAGCTTTTATACCTTTTGAATAAACGTTTCGGTAACCATGTTTTTTTAATTTTTAAAATGATTATCATTTTTTGATGTCATACTTATTAATCAACCTCTAATTTATTTTTTTATTGCCACGGGAATAATTATCTCTTTTAAGATAAAAGTTAACATGTGAAGCTCAGAAATTCAGTTCATATGCACAATTGTTTAAATTTATTTCTGTTAATATTTCCTTGAAGGATTCATTAATAACTTTATTAAGTACCTTTGTTGTTGATCTTCCGATGGGTGTACATATAAATTTTATAAAAATTATCCATTTTTACACGAGTAACAGGTATAAATTTTTCTATAAAACTAAAATCAAATGTAGTAATAAGCCCTTTTTGTTGTTTTTTAAAAATTGCCGATTATAATACAACAATTATTATCAATTTCCTTTGTTTTAGTTTTAACCCTAGATCAGTGGTCATACTTGTGTAGTAACTAGAATCAATTAATTTTTGTTCTTTTTTCGCTAATGAAGTATTTCGTTGTTTCATTTTAACCTTACAGGTATAAATAAAATAACAAGTTTTATGCCACACAAATTTTTGGTGGGTTGAATTCTCATTGTACAATCAAATTGCTTTGTAACATCACATTTTTGACGGGATGCAGTTTTTCAATAATTTGATGATACCAGTTTTGGTGATTGCATTTTATTGTGTTTCACACTCCGTTTTTCACAAATAATACATATTAATCATTGTTCATGGTTTTTTTAGCTGGGACTATGAAAAAAGATATAATTGATATGTTTACGATAATAAACAAAATGAAACTGACTAAAAAATGGAGTTTTTTATGTACAGTATATACTGAACAATATAAGCAGAGTACGATTACAAGTGCTGTAACAGACATCATGAAAAACAACTTAGGGTACAAACGAAATAACAAGAGGCAAAAATGGATGACAGACGAAATACTATTACTAATGGAAGAACGACGAAGACACAAGAATAAACAAGATGGCAGCAATATGTATGAAAACATTAACAGGCAAATAAAAGCAAAAATAAGAATAGCAAAAAATGAATGGCTTAAGCAACAATATATCGATCTAGAACATTTACAACGACAGCACGACGACCGTAATTTACATAAAAAGCTTAAGGAGACTGCTGGAATATACAGAAAACGAAGACCAACCACCATAGTTAATCAGGATAACCAGATAGTGCTGGGTGAAAAGGAAAAAATTGATATATGGGAAAATTATATCCAGGAGCTCTTCCATGACGAAAGACCCATGAGTGAAGTTTATACAGACGACCAGCTGACTGGCCCTTCAATCACCAAAGAGGAGATAGAAAAGGCAATATTCAATTCAAAAAACAATAAGGCACCTGGACCAGATGAAATCCCGTCAGAAATACTCAAATTACTGGATGAAAGGGGAATTTCAGCACTACACAAAATATTTAACTTAATTTATGAAACTGGCTGCTATCCTCAACAGTGGTTACGCTCTACCTTTATTCCCCTGCCCAAGAAAGTCAATGCAAAAAGATGTGAGGATCACAGACTCATTAGCCTGGTGAGTCACACTTTAAAGATATTCTTAAAAATACTACATCAAAGAGTATACAAAAAATGTGAATGGGACATCAGTGACTCCCAGTTCGGGTTTAGGCAAGGTTTAGGAACACGAGAAGCAATAGTAGCAACACAGGTGATGGTCCAAAATTGTTACGATCAGAAGAAGGATGTGTTCCTATGCTTTTTAGATTACCAAAAAGCGTTTGATCGTGTCCAACACCACAAGTTAATGCAGATCCTCAAGAAAGTTGATATAGACCAAAAAGACATAAGATGCATTGAAAACTTGTACTGGCATCAAACGGCACAGTTAAAAATAGACAATTCTATATCCAAACCCATACATATAAGAAGGGGCGTTCGACAGGGATGTGTGCTTTCCCCTCTTTTATTTAACATTTATTCGGAAGCCATATTTCAAGAGTCTCTGGAGGATGCAAAGATGGGAATCAAAGTGAATGGAGTACTGATCAACAACATACGATATGCTGATGATGGTGTCTTAATTTGTGACAACATAGTCGATCTTCAACAACTTGTCACTATAATCGGAGAATACAGTAAGCGAATGGGATTAGAGATTAATACCAAAAAAACCAAATTTATGATCATCTCCAGAAACTTGGATGCACTTGAAAACTCCACCATAACACTGAATACTAAGTCCATTGAAAGAGTGAGTAAATTTAAATACCTGGGATCGTGGCTTTTTGAAGACTGGGCATCGGACAGGGAAGTAAAATGTCGCATTGAGCAAGCTCGACAAGCTTTCGTAAAATTCAAGAAGGTACTGACTTGTTCAGAGTTCGATCTTCAACTGAGACTAAGGTTTACTAAGTGCTACGTGTGGTCAGTGCTGCTATATGGCGTAGAGGGCTGGACACTCAAAACGAGGGATATAAACAGATTAGAAGCTTTCGAAATGTGGCTCTATCGCCGTATCCTAAAAATACCATGGACAGCGAAAATCACAAATATAGATGTCCTTAAAAGAATAAACCAAGAACGCCAACTTTTCGAAACCATCAAGAAAAGGAAAACGGCGTATCTAGGTCACATCATGCGAAATGAAAAATACCAGTTCCTCCAACTTATAATCGAGGGTAAAATTGAAGGCAAGAGAGGAATTGGACGCAAGAAAATGTCCTGGATCTGAAACATAAGGCAATGGACAGGGATTAACGACATACAATCTCTGATACATATTGCAAGAAATAGAGAATTAATGGAAAATGTGATCGCTAACATCCATTAGTGGATTTGCATCTAAAGAAGAAGAAGAATAAGCAGAGACCTGTTGCAGCGTACAGGTTTAATAGTAGGGGAGCCCAAGCGTGAATTTTGCGCGTTACTCGATGAAATCATATAATCACTATAAAATCATATGAGGAGAAACCTTGTACCCTGTAATCTAACCCCTACCATGTATGAATGTATGTGCGTTGAAAAAATACTGCAGTGGATGATATGACTGCAGTTCAGACGTCAGATTAGTAATAAAAATAGATCTCCAGACAAACTTGAGCGCATCCAATTAATACAAGGTAACATGAGCAACAGTAAATATTTCAATAATCTGACGATTTAAGCGTGGCGTAAGGAAATGGGCGAGTTACAAAGTTGTAAAAAAACGTCATCTTGAAATACTCGAGCGCGATTGATTTTTTTTTATTTTGAAGCAAATCCTTTAAGGATAACGGAGCTAAAACAGCGCACAGCTGCTGAGAACTGTTTTTCCCACTCCGCGTCTCTTATTTATTCTATTTCCCTATCTCTCACTCTTTCGCGACATCCTCACACTATCGTCTGCCGCCATGATGGCAAGTCAGCTGATCACGATAATAACGTATTTGCTGTTGTAGATATACGATATATTTGTTGTGTCTTAAAACAATTTTGCGAATCTATTGCAATAAGTTATACCTACATTACAATAATGAGTGATGTAAGTGTGAAATAGATAACAATAAAGCACTGGAAAGTTTTGTTTTAAAAACTTATTTTAAATTCTTATCACTACAGCTGTTTCTGCTGAGTGCCTTGCTCAAGTGATCTATTTTTGGTATGTATTTACACTCTCAGTCTTTA
The DNA here is from genome assembly GCF_040954645.1 of Diabrotica undecimpunctata. NCBI lineage: Eukaryota > Metazoa > Arthropoda > Insecta > Coleoptera > Chrysomelidae > Diabrotica > Diabrotica undecimpunctata. The sequence goes on from NC_092808.1 coordinate 101,317,906, forward strand.
ATTGAATAGGTTAAGTAGGGGAGAACTGTTTATCTCAAATTAGTCATTCAGAATTAGGTCTGTATTTTGTTGATTTTCATAGATTCTAATAAGGATAGCTTAAGGCATTTATTTTGGATGTAAATAATTTGCAATTCGTCATTAAAAGAATAATCCTGGTCTAGAAGGTGAAGTGCGTACGTAGAATCTATTTTTCTATTATTAAAAGCCCTTTTTTGATCTGTTATATATTTGTTGAAAATTCTATAGGTTTTACCAATGTAAGTTTCTAGACAGGCGCCATATTTAAGTTTATATACACCACTGCATAAGTACTTTTTCTTTTGTTTTTTGTTGTTGTTACTGTATTTGTTCAAGTTGTTTGTTCTGAAAGCTGGTGTTGCATAGTTGTGTTACCATAATTATGGCGTTTAAAACTGTAAATATATTATGACTACTTCTTTTTTTGTTCTAGTCATTTCGGCGCTTGTTTACCTGCCGGCAGAAACCTCTAGACCTGAATTATGATGAGTCACCCGCGACTCGAAATCTCCAGGCAGGCCGGATAAAAACCAGTCTGGGGTCTTCGATGATAAACCACCGCATTCTCGAATAACTGTGTTTTATATTTAAAGAGGAATTTTGTTGGAGAGAAAACAGTTAATTTTGAAGATCGCGCCGCGTAAATTAAAATGCAACGCCCGTATTATCAATTGTATAATTGTTCGTGTAATATAAATTAGTAATAAAGACTTAAATAAATTTGTAAGTGTTATAAATAGAACCTTGAATAATAAATAGAAACAATAAATTAGAGTAATAAAAACATTACAGTTGCCAAAAATTCTTTTACACATCAAATAAACATTTTGGATTGAAGCCGTACATTTTTCAATGACCTCAACGAATGGGGGTTAAAATTTGGTTAGGTTAGGTTAGGTTAGGCTAGGGGACGATCGTGGACGTGACGGCCGGGGTACCCCAGGGATCTGCCTTGGGCCCGACTCTATGAAACCTGGCATATGACGGGGTTATGCACTGTGAATACGGAGAGGGTACAACCCCTTTGTATTCGCGGATGACCTCGCTGTACTGGTAGTGGCCCGGGAGGACCTAGATCTCAAATACCGGGTTCGGGACGCAGGCCGCGTCGTAAAGAAATGGATGACGCGGACTGAAACTTGCGGCAGAGAAAATTAAAGCCATTATTCTAAAGGGGACAAGGAACAGGCAAAGTATTGAATTACAGTGTACTGGAACTTGTCTAACACACAAGAAATAAGTAAAGTACCTAGAAGTGACCTTGCACCAGAATGGAAAATGGAGGAAGCACGTGCGGGAGGTGGTCCGGAAGGCTACGAATAGTACGGCTGCGTTAGGGAGGGTGGATCCAAATCCGAAAGGAGGAGAGTCTTACACGGTGTTGTACAGTCGATCGTCCTCTACGCAGCACCAGTCTGGAGCGAGGCGGTAGAGATTACGGCCTAATAGGAGGCTCATGACACACGTGGACAGAACAAGTCTGTTGCGAGTGGCATGCGCTTACAGGACTGTGTCTGCGGCAGCCTTGTGGACCATCACTGAATGTGTTTTGTTGCATGTTTTGGCGGTGGAAAGAAAAGGGCTCTATGAGAGAAGAGGCCCAAACCTTACTGTGGCCGAGAGAAGACAGGAAAGGGAAAGGTCAATTGAAAGATGGCAAGAAGAATGGAACAACACGGATGATGTGGCACAGTGGACGAAAATGCTGATCCCGAACATAAGAGATTGTGTGGCCGCAGGCGACTGGATTATGTCCTGACACAGGTGCTCACAGGACACGGGTGTTTTAGGGCCTACCTCTCTATGTTCGGAAAAGCTGACACAAATGAATGCCTATACTGATACTCAGACACTGTGACACATACGATGTTAGATTGCAGCAGATGGGTAGTAGAAAAGAACAGAATCGAGAGAGAGACAGGTGTGAATTTTGTTACAGTGAGAGAAATGATTGAGAGAATGATTGAAAATAAATCAGGTTGGTTTAACATACACAGCTATATCCGTGCAGTGATCAAGAAAAAGGAAGAGGAAGAAAGACAGCAAGGACAGAAGTGGGTCACACTGTATGAGTTAGATAGGCGTGAGTCAGACTGTGGGGAAGGAGGAAATGCCCGTCTGGGAATGATGCCGTACTAGGAGCGACGAGGGTCCTCTGTGTGCTACCTCAAACGAGACAGGGAGCCTCCTGGCTGATGAATGGAGTGTGGATGTGTATGAATGGAGAACGAATAAATAAAGGTGCTTCAGAAGTGATGCCGGCCTTACAGCGGCCATTCCGCTTCCGGATCGCTGGATGACAGAGGAGAGTCTGGCTTAGCAGGTACGCGTTTGGCGTAGACTCGGCGACGAGAGGGCATTTTAAAGTACCTCGGGAACTATCGCCGGGAGTACGAAGAATGAATCCTCAACTAAGGTCAGTCCTGGACTGAGATGTCTTTTGAAGATTCCTGACCCCCTCTCTATAAAGACGAAAAAAAAGGTTAGGTTAGGGGGGTTGCGCCCTTGATTTCTCACCCTTTACCATCCGATATGTACGGCACTGCAAAAAAAGTAATCTAAATAACGATTCGAAACTATGTGTATGATTGCCGTACTGTATCAAATGACCGAAAATGGGGTCAAAATTTTTCGAAAATCAAAGATTGTCCCTGTTAGTGGTACCAATATTTTTGTACAAAATTAGATGGCATGCCATTATTTTTGTATTATCTACCTAAGTTATAAACGCGTACAAAAATATTCGACCAAAATACCTCCCTTCCCTCCCGTGGGTGGGTAAGTTTACCTGTGTAGCCACCTTGACGGCACAGTTTCATAATTTCTAAAGTTGTTATTACATATTGTAGTATTTATTAAATCTGGGTAAAATGACCCCTTAAAGAGATGGGGGATTTTGTTATACTTAAAATTTTTGTTAATATCAACTACTTCTTTATGTAGCACAAAAATACAGTGCAGTGCTCTTTTATTTATTTAATCAGTCAATCAAACATTTCCATGCAGATACAATATCACCATATATCAATCTCGCATAAAATATTCAATAAAACGTGTTATCAGCTATAATACTTTCACCTTTAATATGACAAACAATTTCTGCTTAGTATGACCGATTATGATATACATATACTTTTATTAACAACACAAGTGACTGATCAATTATTATATAACGTCTGCTTTTTTATGAGAAAATTTTTTTGTAATTTTTTATTTTTTTAAATTTTTTTCCGTAGAAATAACTAGCCAAAAGTGTTTTATTTTTGAGATAATAAGTATCATGCAGATAGTTTTTTAAATTTTTTTATATTATATTCTCTGTGCACTAATTTATAGTTCAGAAATTCTACACTGTTCCGCCAAGTTAACAGGCACGTGAAATTCCAAAGTTTTCTCCTTTTTAGTTTTGTTGTTTTCCCTGTATAATATGTAAATATAGTTATTAAAATAAAAGTTGTATTTAATTTTTAAAAGTTTGTCATCTTTTGTAGCCTAAAAGAAAGTTTTTATCATGTTGCTCTCGATAAATCGTATATTTACTGAGTATAAGAAATTTTTATCAAGGGTAAAATGTAGATAATTGTCGATATTAAAGATTATTCCTAACATCGCCCAATAGCTTCCAGTAGGCTTGAATTTGTTGCTTCATATAGAGCACGCTGCTAGCGTACCCAGATATGTTATGTTACTATAACGGCTTGTAGATTGCATTTTATTTAAGTTTAAGCTACCACAAGTGTTTCTGATAAGAGATCAATAACTCAAAACACGTGTAAAACAATGATGGAGTGGAGTCGAATTGAAAAGAAGTGCAATCGTCTACTTTCTATAAAAATGCTTGTTCAATTGATTGTATTCGCTTTTGGTGTATTGCTTGCAACTTTTTCGGTAAACAGTAAAAAAAAGTTTAATAAAAAAAAACAATTTACAATGAGATCAGCGCGATCAAGTAGCGCAAGCTGTTCTGCATATCTGATATTGTTGATGGGTCTGCCGTTGACTTTTATTCCAATTGTTACATTTTTTAGTGATTTTTTAATTATTTCTTCCGAATATAGATTGAACAATAAGGGGGAGAGTATGCAACATTGCCTTACGCCTCTTTTTATCTCTACTTCCTTCGAAAGTTCTTTGCCTACTCTGACTTTTGCTGTTTGATTAAAGTAGAGATGAGTTATTATTCTTAAGTCTTTTTTGTCAATGTGCTTATCTTTAAGTAACTGTATAAGACGGTTGTGTCGGACCTTATCGAATGCCTTATTGTAATCAATAAAACAAACATAAAGTGGTTGGTTTACATCCATACATCTTTGCATGGACGTTAAATCCAAATAATGCCTCCCGTGTACCCATGGCATTCCTAAATCCAAATTGGGTTTCAGTGATGTCTTCTTTCACTTTTCTGAAAATTCTTAAATGGATCATTTTTAAGAATATTTTTAGTGTGTGACTCATTAGACTAATTATTTTTTAATTTTTTTGTGCAATTCAAAACTGTCATGATTTCTCTGGAGTTCTTCTATCTCTAAACATTTGTCGTTGGTCGACTTCTCTTTAGCTGCCCGTATTTTTATCCTGATCTCCTTGTGTGTGGCTTTGTATTCGTTTACATTTTTGTTTTTGTATGATCTTCTTTTGTCCATTAGTTGCCGGATCTCATTTGTCATCCATGGAGCTTCATTTTGTGACTACTCAGCGTATCTTTAATTGGCATCATTAATGTGTTCTTAAATGTTTCCCATTTTTGTTGGAATCTTCATTATCATTGATTATTGTTTTGCTTAACTCTTCGTTAATTTTTATTAGTTCTTCTTTTATATTTGGGTGTTTTAGCAGAGTGCTTATTTGTTATGTCTTTTGTTGATTTTTTATTTTCTTTAAGAGGATTTCGAATTTTACGATTACTGGATTGTGGTCTGATGACACATCTGTTCCTGGATATGTCTTTGCCGATTTGATGGAGTTACGGTATCGCTTATTGATAAGGATATAATCTATCTAATTACTGATAATTTTTTCTTTGCTATCCTTAGGTGATTTCCATGTATATAACCTACGTGGTGGTAACTGAAAGAATGTATTTGTCGCTATCATTTCAAACTCCTGACAAAATTCCGTCAGTCCTCTCTTTCGTTCCTTATTCCTAGTCCGAATTCACCAATAATGTCTTGGAATTTACCTTTTCCTAATTTGGCATTAAAATCCCCCATTGTTATTGTTATATCTCTATTATTGGTGCTGTATAGTGCTTTTTTAATGTCATTGTAGAACTCTTCTATTTCATTTTCATCTTTATCTGCAGTGGGGGCGTACACCTGTAAGATATTAAAAATTCTATGCGCTGTTTGGGCTGTGATCATTAACACTCTATCCGATATAGGAACAAAAAAGGTTACATGCTGACAAAAACTGCGATCAACCACTATCGCGACGCCATTGTAGTGATGAATATCTTCATTTCCCGAGGAGTATATTTTGACTTTAAGTCGCCTCATCTCATGTATTACATTGTGGATCTTCCCTGTTTCATATATAGACTTCACATTCCAGGTCCCTATCTGCAGTTCGTTTATATTTTTGTCTAGGAACTTTGTATTGGGACTTAGTCCGTAATAAATAAAGTACATTTCACGAATTTGCTACTATTTTGGATTAGATATGATAGATTGACAGGGCCTGCGTAGCGCAAGCGTTAGGATGCTTGACTCGCAAGCCGGTGGTCCGGGGTTCGAATCCCACCGCCGGCAAGAACATCTAGACATTTTAAAAATGTCTATAGGCCCCAGGTCGACTCAGCCTGAATAAAAATGAGTACCTTGGGTAAAACCAGGGGTAATAATAGACGGTTAAAGCGTAGCACTGGCCATGTTACCTTCCTTGTATACCGTAGGCCCTAGATATAGCAGACTACCCTGCTATACTCCCAAAGCCGCGACAGCGGTATAAAACGGGAGACTATTATATTATGATAGATTGACTTAAATGGTCCGCTGTAGTGAGAGAGCTCTTCCAATATTTGAAGCACTGTTAAAGACAAGCAAAAATACGGTTTTAACTAATAATGTAATACAATTATTACTGCAAAAATGGAAAAAAATTACAAATTCTGTTGTTTCTAAATTGTAGTGGTAAGTATTTACTGATAAAATAATAACAATAATCCTCATATTTTTTTTTAATAAGAAAACGAAAACGTATTATCTTAAGTAATTAAGAATAAAATATATTATATTAAATGAATATTAGTAGACAATAGAATATTAATAGACAATACGAATTTGATCCATACTCATAATCACTGTTATCGGTATATTTATTTGGATTGCAAATGATGACTGGCTTAATTGCTTCGCTGTGATTTTCACGCATCCAGCATTCTTCTATTAACTTTTTATTATTTTGCACACTTTTTCTCAATTTGCAGGAGTAGTACCAATGTTTCTGACGATGTTTTTAAAACAGCTGAGTTACTATAACCATCACGTCCAATATAGTTATCGTAGTAAGTTTTGCATATTTCCCAAATATGTTTAATGGGATTGAATTCACAATCATAAGGGGGCAGTCTTAACACATCATGTCCACAACAATGTATAATCTCGTCTACAATAAATATTTTTGGTTTTTCATTTCTTTTGGCTAACTGTAGTAATTTCACCTTAAAACGATCCTAAGGAAATGAAATATTTTTATTCGTTAACCATTATTTTTTTATTACTTATTATTATTTTATTTTATTAATTATTATTATTTTAATACTTATATTATTACGAGTCAGTCAGTGTGACGAGTCATTCACCGAGCGATTGCCGGTATATTCAATCCCCTACTTACTGACCAACGGCTTCGGGCGGATGAGTTGGTAAGTGGTAGGGCAGCCTTTGGTCCTGAGGTTGTGAAATCGGCCTCGAAGGCAGATGAACCAAAGATTTAATCAACGGCATAAGGATGGGGAAGCACAAGTAGGGCAAACACTCCATTACAGATCTACAGCGATACGCCCTAGTCAATTAATCATGGCAATGCTCAATAATAAAATAAATTCCGGAGTAAGTCCTCCAATCGGGTCTCTGGAGAGGACAGTTTTGAGTTTACCAAAAGATAATAAATAAATAAAGTGCACAAATAATATCAAGATCTGCACATGGAATGTCAAAACTTTATACAATGCAGGAACAATCCACAATGCAATACAGGAGATGAAGAGAATGCATATTGAAATCATGGGAATAGCAGAAATGACATGGTTAGATTCTGAAGAAATACAATAAATAAATACAAAAAGAAGATCACAAGGTATATTACTTAGGAAAAAGTGATGGATCACATGAATATGGAGTGGAAATAATCGTATCACCCAAGGTTGCCAAATGCGTTACTAACTTTACACCAATATCAGAGAAAGTGATTTTACTACAAGTAGAAACCAACCCTATTAATATAAACATCATCCAAGTCTATGCTCCCACTGCAGACAAAGAGGAGAAAGCAATTGAGTTGTATCAGAACATCAACAGTATCATACAGAAAATTCCTCGATAGGATGTTCTCATCATTATGGGCCATTTTATTGCCAAGATTGGAGCTGGAGATAAGACACAGTACATTGGAGCACAAGAACTTGGAGTCAGAAACGAGAGAGGAGACCTCCTAGAAAAATTCGCAGAAGACTCAGAACTAGTTGTCACCAACACATTCTTCCAATTACCACTTCGCAAGATGTACACATGGAAATACCCCCAAGACAGACCGAAGAGAATTATTAGGAATCAAATAGACTACATTTTAGTAAATAAAAAATTCCGAAACAGCTTTACATCTATCAAGTCTTATCCTGGAGCAGACTTGGAGACAGACCACGTTCCACTAGTGGGATTATTTCGAGTCAAACTCAAAACAGTGCATAAAGGGAAAGCACAATCATACGATCTACGTATCCTGAAAGACCTTGATACGAGAATGAGAGTCTAGGCCACGTTAAACGATCAAGTAACTGCAATTAGAGACGAATCGAACGAAGAACAAACGATCAAACATATTACAAAAATAGTGCAAAATGTAAAGGATAAACACTTACAGACAGATAGATTAACGAAGAAAAAATCATGGATGACAGATGAGATTCTGAAACTAATGGACGAGAGAAGATAAGCCAAGACCATATATATACCTATATAATTGCCAATTAAAAGTAATATTAATTCTAAAATCTGTATATCTATAAAAGTCAATTCTACTATTTTCTAATGCATTTTTTTTAGATAGGGAATAATTTTTTTGTTAATATTTTCATTGTTGGAGACGCGGTCAGCAACTGGCTAGTAAAAAAAGAAATACGCTCATAGAACTTATCACAAAGCCTCTTATACAAGACAAAATCATTTGAAGACTACATTAGCAATGATGGGACTCCCAGACAAAATATTAAATTGAGAATATCATGCTGGAACACTATCGTGTACAAAAACAGTCTAAGACACTGTGACAGAACTTAATACCCACAAAATCAAAATACGAGCAATTTAGGAAACTAGCCCTTAACTTGACGGTGTGTACTCCAGGATACGTTATTTATTAAAATGTACTTCCTCTACATAAACTAAGTTTGCCGCGAGCTTTTAAACGTACTCTCTACCTATAGCATTCGGCTAACCAATAAATTAATTTGCATGTCATACATAGAGTTTTGCCACAATCAGAGAGTGTTTTGTGTAGACGCGCTCAAAATGACTTCCAAAGAAAGTGCAAATTTGTGTCATTCGGAAATAAATTAATTTTTTAATGTTATTAGTTATTGTATGGATTGATAAACTATAATTATAGTTAATTGGGTCTTCAGCAAATAATTGTATAAAATAATATTCATGATTTGTCTATAAACAAACAGATAGGATCACTTTGAAAAGTAGTATCTCCGAAGACATATTGCCAGTTAAGCAACAATTTAGTTAGTATCCTGGGGTATACATTGGCAGGTACTAACGAAAATAGAATAAGTATCTTTTTGGATACATTACCCGGTATACGGACAAATACTAATTGGATCTTATTAGATACTTTGCCCATTAGAGGATTAACAGAAAAGTGATAAAAACATTTGGTATATTATGCTTGTAATGATTTAGATGTGGTGTATCTGGAATAGTATACGATTTTTTACCTTACAGAGGGGATGATACATTCAGAGATAGATATTTGGCTGATGACTAGGAATCTTTTGGTTTGGGTGCCAAGACGGTATTAGCTCTCTGCCAAACAATAAAAAACCCTGAATGTTGCATGGTTTATTTTAATAATTTTTTCTGCTCCCCTAGTTAAGTACACTACTTAAGACACGAAAAAGGAATTCTATCTCTTGGAACATTGAGAGCAGATCCTCTACAAGGTTGTGGTTTTCAAACAGATGCGGAATTAAAAAAAAGGAAGAGGATCTTTTCAGCAGAAAGTGGATAATGAAAAAAGAACTTGCATTATAAAGTGGTTTGATAACAAGGCCGTTCATGTGTGCAGTTCGTATGTAAGTGCTTATCCTATGTCTTCAATTAAAAGATTCTCTAAAGAAGCTAAAAACAAAATTGAAATACCCCGTCCATTAATTATCAAGCATTACAATGCACATATGGGTGGCGTAGATTTGGCAGATATGCTAGTTGCGCTTTATCGAACACCTTTTAAAAGCCACAGGTGGTACCTTTCAATTTTTTCCCAAATATTGGATATATGTGTCAATAACGCTTGGCTTTTATATCGCAGAAATAATAATTTACTAGAGGACGAAGAAAATGGTATGGGTCTAAAGGAATTTAAAATATAATTTGTCGATTCCCTTGTATTGAAAAATAGAAAAAGGTGATCCGACGGAATTAATACACCAAAAAAGAAGATTCGTACTCACGTCCAGAATATACCTGGAGAAGATGTTAGAAAAGATCTTTTTGGACACTTTCCAACTTTTACAACCAAAGGACGATGTCGAAACTGTGGCAAAGGACAAACAACTATGAGTTGTTCAAAATGTAGAGCGAGGTTATGTTTAGTGGAATCCCGTAATTGTTTTTATGATTTTCATAACTAATTTTTTTAATTTTTTAACAACTTATAATTATTAATTTTACTTTTATTTTTTGAGTGTTCCAAGTTTTATTTGAAGTTTGGAATTTAAGCTGTAAAAATAAATAATGTTTGATCATCTTTGTAGATTGATATTAATTGATCCAATATTATGTGTATGGTTTAAACCCCTACTTTATGGTATCTGTTCATAATAATTGAAGTAAAACACAGTACCACAAAATGTAATGAAAACATTAAACAAATCTACAATTGTTTTGCTAAAAGTCTTGAAAATGCTAAAGACCTTTAGCGAAACAATTCTGCCGTGTTAACTCAAAAGGGCGTATCTGCTTTAAACTAGTTTGCGAGAAAAATCAGTTTTAGTGGTTTTGATGAGGCAATCGTGATTTTTTAAAAAGTTGTGACTTGTACCATATAGAAGTTAATAAATAGGTATATACTATCATGTGACAGATTTTGGTATAGTGTCAACTTGGGAAAACAACACTTTTAACAGATACGCCTTTTTCACTTAACAGGAGGTATACAATTAAGAACGTAACTACATGATTTTTTAAAAATATTTATTGCATTAAACAAATGAACGTTACAATATTAATGTTGTATTAATTTCGTAAGTTATTCTTAATAATTAGGAAAAGTTAAAAAAGTAAACAACAATACAGACTAACTAAAATATCATATTCAGTCAATCAAATATAAATAATTAATACTTAATTTTCTGCTCCGAACTAGTTATTATATTAATTATCAATTATTGTGTCCACATTTTCGCTAACAAAAATATTTTTCCAAAATGTAATGCGATTTGGGGGCATTATTTGACCAATTTTAGTGATTATATTCTGTGTTCTTTCCATGGTAATACCTCGTGGTTGAGAGATAGAGAGTGGTTTTGCAATGCCAATTTTTTGGATATTAGCCTTTAAAGAATTGGCACTTATGATTTCTCCTTCAAAACTAGTTTTATAACCTAATGTATGGAAACCTCTCATGAACTAAACTTCCACCATTTGTTGAAGGTACGGACGAGGGACCAACCTTGTTATTTTATATTGAGATGATTCGTCTTTCCAGTTGTAAAAATCATTAAAAGCCACGTCGATAACTTCGACATTACGTGTTGACGTTTTAACCGCATTTACAAAATCAACGAAGTCACAAACTTTACCTTGTGGATTTAGTGATTGCTCGACTCTATGGTGAAATGAGTCAGCTGCCATAAATGTATGGCCTGACTCAAAATATCTTAGAGTTATTTTCCTAATGTTCAATTCTAATGAGTTTACAGCATACACAAAAAATGTGTACAAGCACCAATTTTTGTTCTGACCGAAACAATTATCCACCCAAACAAAAACTTCTTCGGAATCCCTAATTTCGTTTAAAAATGCATAAAATGTGCTAACAATATCAGCCTTTTTTCGTCCAGAAATAGCTTCATGCCATAGAATAGCAACTGTAGAAGTTTTAGAAGTACCAACTGGAACAAAGCTCTCATTAAAGGCTATCAGTCTAGGAGTAAATATAATTTCTTTGAAAGTATCGCATCTTGGGAGCATAATCACCTACAAAAAGATCCCTTTACAATAACTTCAGAAACAAAAATATTTACCTTGACACATAGGTACAAGGTAACAATTTGTATTTGTTTAGCCTTTTATATAAATTAGTAGAAAATATACTTACTAGTTGTTTCTGCAAAATTATTATCCATATTTATTATGAACAACAAACTAAACACATTCTATGAAAATACGAAAAAGTAAGGTTAGATAGAAATAAAGTAAATTGACAGTTTACTACTTTTCGCGCCAACATAATAATATCTTGAAATGTTAAGTGAATAGGCCGTATCTGCCGAAAACTTTTTAGTTACGGCTTTTTGTGTTAACATTTACAGTTGCGGCTTTTAAAGCTAACATTTTAGTAGAAAATTCAGATACGGCTATTAATTTAAGCAGTATATATCCGGTTTTATTGCAGATACGGCTATGAAACCCAGGTAGATTTGTAGAAAAGATTACTAAATAACTCGTGGGATATGAAACTCGTTTTTAATAAAAATTGCAGTTACGCCCTTTTGAGTTAACACGGCATTTTGTAGATTTGTTTAATGTTTTTATTATATTTTGTGAAAATTTGATAATTTTCATTTAATTCAATGACCCAATATTATTTAATATATTGGTCCAAACGACAAATATACATCTTTGCAATGTATCTTTCTAGATACGGAGGTGTTTTTCTAATAACCTGGCAATGTATCTATTGGTCATCAGTACTTGTTTTATAGTATTCCTGGCAATGTGTCTTGCGAGATACATTGTAATGTACGGTACGCCTAGTAGTGTATCTTATGAGATACAATGTCAATAAAATGTCAAAAAAATTAAAATAGAAACAAAAATGTAATTAACTCTGAAAATGGAGCCCTCTAAAGATAATATTCAGTAAGCAATAACATTTTTCTTACAGCGGTTGTGTGCGCGCCAAGTTAGGGGCTAGGAAGAAAAGAAAATGACCATTAAAATGACAAAATTTACACTTATTTTTAGCAAAATATTGAAAAATACATGCCAGATCAGAAGTTCTCCTTTTACTGCATGAAAAATTAAAAAAAAAAAAACGACGTAGAAGACATCGAATATATCTGGCACAAAATCGTGAAAGCGGCGTTGAATCAGGAAAACTGTAAGTTTCATATTATATTAGTTTACTTCACACATAAACAAATCGAAAGTGAAACGAAGAATATTTATAATAGTTTGCAAGATGTAATACACACAACTCAACAAAAATAATTAAGATTTAAGATCTTATCATCTATGTATACATTTTATACATCTAGGATATTCTAGGATGGACTGGATAAAGAAGACGAAAGTTGAAGTATTTTACACTTGGATAGTTAACTTTTACATAAAAATATATTTTTGCTATTTTTAACAGTTTTCAACTTAATTATAAATATGCAACATTTGTGGCTTTATGCCATAACTCTAAAAATATTAAAGCTTCTTCTTGGAAAACAATATCGTATACAAACCTTCGACTTTTCCCATTTTTCCAAGTAATTTGCTCTTAATCACTCAAATAGTATCACAACAAATTACACTCACACGATGTTATTAAGCCTGCGGTGCCCGATTTAGTGAAATTTTAATCTGCTACATACATATTTATTTATAAAATTGTTTTATCTTAATTTCGTTAAATTATAAATGGGACCTCTCGATAGATTAGGTATCTTTTATCATTGTTTGTGGCGTCACTTTACATGAAGAGTAGTTCATTTTATCTGAAGCGCAAATTCAAACATTATTGGATTTTTTTAGTCAGTACAATATTACAAAATACAGATATGAAGTAATTGATTATTTGGTATAAAACTTTTTTATCTCAAAATACATTTTACCCGTAAAGAATGGGGAATAGAATAACTGAGGATTGTCAGCTACAAAATAAGATGCATAAATGCTTATATGTCATGTTAGTTTTTGCAATATTAAATGATATTACGGTTTCAGTTCAGAAAAATGTAAAATGCCGAGCAAGGATAATATGTCCTGTCAGTTAATCGGGCTATGCACCATCCAAATTCTGTAGAACTGAACCGATTTTCTTGAAATTTGGTGGGTTGATGGGAAAGTGCTCAAATAATAAAATTTATATAACGCTGATGTATGCTTCTGCACCAGGGGTGGTTACCACCTCTTCTCAGGGGTTGAAATTCTTTTGCTCAAAATAATCACTGGAATCGATAGAGGATTAAATTCTAACCAACTTTTGTTGTATAGAGTTTTTTTAGAAGTTTAATACGGTTTGAGTTAATGTATTGATAATAACGACAATAAAAATCTAATGATGAAAAAGGTATGAAATGGGATTTTCATTGGACAATGGAATGTTAGAGGAAAATTTTAAACAAGCGCATTATAAAACTTGTGGATATGCTAGAGAAGTACAATATTGATATTGCAGCTATCCAAGAAACCAAACAAAAGGAAAATTTTCTGCACAGAGATTAAGAACTACATATTCTTCAACAGCAATACTTTTTATCGTAGGGTTTTGGTTAAAAATAAAATTGCAAAATTAGTCGTGACCTTTGAGCCAATAACAAGCAGATTATGTCAATGAGAGCAAATAATATCAGAATGAGAAGAAAGTATAGAAAAACATTTGTAAATATCCTTGCCTGAATAGACGATAAGGATCAGGATATTAAATAGTATTTTTATGAAAAGCTGGAAAAACTTGATTTAAATAATATAAATATTTGTAGGAGATAAATAATATAAATAATATAAAAATATTTGTAGGAGATTTTAACGCAAAAGTTGGTAGGGAGAATGCTTACAGACAAATAACCGGCGAAAAGAGCAAACACAGAGACAGCAATCTAAATGGCGAGTTCGGCCCTGATAGCGATCAAATCTACAACGTTATCAGCTGTCCCGAAATATAGTCATTTTAAATGGTAAAAACAAATCATAATTTAATATTTTATACCTCTACGACAAATTTAAGTGCATTAGTTAGTGCTGACAATATTATCTCAAGTGAGTAGCACTTCTTTTCGTATTATTTTTGTAACAATAACAAAATAACCTTTAAATAATACCTACGTAAAGAGATAACAAAAATTCCAGTTGGGTCTTGACCAGTTTTTTGGACCGGCCACAGGACCGGCTCAACTTCTGATCAAGAAAATTAATTAAAATGACTTCATACAACAATAATACTACACACAACTCCGTTAAACGCAATTACTCAGATGTCGTAAATTATTTTAAACATCCAACAAAACAACAAGCAATAGTCATTTCCAGCATTGAAGGCACAAAAATCCATGATTACGTCGTAGCTGTTGGATCACTAGTGGGTCCAATTAATGTACTTTTTGCCTCAAGAATTGCTAACAATAGAATATGCATATATCTCTCTTCAAAAAACACTGTTGATGCTCTTCTTCATTCTTATAAATATATCGAAATAAATGGATGTCAAGTCGAAGTAAGAAGATTAATTTCTCCAGCCCAGAGACTTCTAATATCTAATGCATGTCCTACAATCCCGAACGAAATAATTGAAGAAGAATTACAAAAACTTGGTATTCACACTGCATCTAAAATGACTTTTCTTCGAGTAGGTATGTCTGAAAGTGAGTACAGTCATGTTCTGAGCTTTAGAAGGCAATCATTCATTACACCCCTGGAAAATATGTCTATTCCTGACTCTTTTACCATAACTCATGATAATACTTCCTACCGAGTATTTCTCTTCGTAGACGGATTCAGTTGCTCCAAATGTAAAACCATTGGTCATCAAGAATCAGAATGCGCTAACATTTCAAACCAAACTAATTCAACTACCCTCTTAGATTCAACTCAAACCACATCAACATTATCTAAACATCATCAACCTAATGATACCCTTTCAACTCCCCTCTCAAATTCAACTCCAATCACATCGTCATTATCCAATCCTAATGAACCTAATGATAAAATATATCAATCTATGGAAACCGACCTCATCCAAAACATATCTAAAGATAATACAAACACTTCGTCTTCTTCTTCCAAAACAACATCACCAGCTGTAAATAGCACTAAAAATACTACGGAAACCGACATCATCCAAAACATATCTACAGATAATCCAAACACGTCGTCTTCTTCTTCCAGAACAACAGCACCAGCTGTAAATAACACTGAAAATACTACGACACCAGAAACATCAATAACCTTAAATAATGCAGTCAATTCTAAACAGCTAAAAAGACATAGCATATCATCTCCTGAAATTAACGATGACAACCCAAAAACCGACTCATCCGTTTTTAATACCCCTAAACAAAATAAACCAAAAAAGAAACCCAAAACTTCTTCCAAAACCCCCCGCGAAGATGTCATCCACTCCCTAGAATCCATCAAAGACAAAATCGAAAATAGATCACCTCCATTTATACTAAATTTTAATGAAATATGTGATTTTATGGAAAATGTTTTAAACTCTCATAACCCTGAATTAACTTCGAAAGATTACTCCAATGAACCAGAGGAACTAATTCAAATCCTTAATTTTGTTTATTGTTACACCCAAAATTCTAGGTTAAGAAATAATATCACCCGACTAAAGAAAAAAATAAACCCTAACCCTTCTTCAGCTGACGAAACTGACGAATCGTCACTAGTTGAAAAATAATTAACGGATGACTAATTCATTTATAGTGCAATGGAACATAAATGGGTTTTATACCCATTATGAACAGTTAAAACTACTAATCGGCGAGCTTTCCCCTTTAATTCTTTGTCTTCAAGAAACCCACTTTAAACAAAATAACATAAATTTAAAAAATTTTCAATGTTTTAAAAAAAATCGAATGTCTCAACAAGCTAGTGGTGGAGTAGCTATTTTCACCAGAACTGATTTGGAAGCTAAACCGATCGCGCTAAGTACTAATCTTGAAGCTGTAGCAGTCTCTATTACCTATCATAAAAAGATTAACATATGTAACATTTATTTACCACACCCTAGTAATCTAGATATGCATGAATTAAATAATCTTATAGACCAAATTCCACATCCTAAATTAATTTTAGGAGATATGAACTGCCACCACCCGGCATGGGGAAGTCACAAAACTGATAAATACGGTAACTTATTGAAAAACCTAATTGATTGTTCTGATTTATTGTTACTTAATACAGGGAATCCAACTAGATTTAATTCTTATAACGGTTCATTTTCCGCCATTGATATATCCTTATGCAGTCAATCACTCTCAACTACATTGTCATGGAACACTTTGAACTCATTATATAATAGTGACCACTTTCCAATTTCTATAACATCAGATCACATTCATCCCCTTGATTTCCCAATATATCAGTCCTGGAAATTAAAAAATGCAAATTGGGTATCCTATCAATTCTATATCAATAATAAACTTGAAAACTTCCATTTAAGCAATGATATAAACTATGATATCACCTCTTTAAATAATATTATTATAGAAGCAGCTTTAGAAAATATAGGAAAGACAAAACCCTGTAAAAGGCAACCCGTACCTTGGTGGAATAGTGGAATTGCAAAAGCACTCTCATCTTGTAAACATGCCTTTAATAAACTTAAAAAACATAATACAGACGAAAACTTACTTAATTTTAAAAAACTCAGAGCTGAATCAAGATATCTTATGAAAAAAAGCAAAAAAGATACTTGGAAAGACTACGTATCGTCCATAAATTCATCAACACCTTCACAGGTTATTTGGTCTAAAATTCGGAAACTTAAAGGTACCAACTCCTTTAGGCATATCAATGCACTAACATATAATAATGAGATCATCACCTGTAAAAAAGCTATTGATGAAACTTTAGCCGAAGTTTACCAAGAAAATTCTAGCGACCAAAATATAACGCCGGAATTCTTATTACATAAGCAAAATATAGAATCATTCGAAATCGTTGATAAGGAATCTGGTGATCCATTAAATGCTACCATAACTCTTCAAGAACTAGAATACTCTATTGTAAACTCCAAAAACACATCCCCAGGACATGATGATATTCCACCAATATTCATAAAACACCTACCTTTCCGAGCAAAAATAATATTGTTAGATTTATTCAATACCTGTTTTTTAAATCATAAATTTCCAAAACTCTGGTCTCAGTCAATAACTATTCCCATTATTAAACCCAATAAACCCAAAGATATGCCCTCATCGTACCGTCCTATTTCTCTCACATGCAGCATGTGCAAAATACTGGAAAAAATTCTAAATCTCCGTCTAACATGGTATTTAGAAACAAAAGATCTCCTTACCCCATTTCAGAGTGGTTTTCGCAAGGGACGGTCTACATTAGATAACCATATTTCACTGCAAACCTCAATCAATGAAGCCTTTGCAAACAATCAGAAGTTGATTGCAATATTTTTTGACATAACCCAGGCTTTTGATAGGACATGGAAACATTCTATATTAGCAACACTTAATAATTATGGAATTCAAGGTAACATGCTTGCTTTTATAAAAAATTTCTTAAGTAATCGTTCTATACAAGTTAGAATAAATGGAATCATAAGTTCTCCAAAAATGCTAGATAATGGAATCCCTCAAGGATCCATTTTAAGTCCAACCCTATTTTTAGTGGCTTTTAATAGCATCATAAATGTAATCAGAGCTCCTATTAAAGCTAGCATTTACGCGGATGATATTGTTATTTACACCAAATCTAATAACCTAGTTTCAGCAACAAATATATTACAACTTATGTTAAATCGACTTCAAAATTGGGCATTACAAACCGGATTCAATTTTTCTGCAGAAAAAACTCAATACGTAATTTTTAGTAAAAATAACACTCACCATACAATTAATTTAAGATTAAATGATTTACCTATAAAACAGTCAACAGAAGTAAGTTTTTTAGGCCTAACTTTCGATAAAAAATTAAATTGGAATGTGCATATTAATAAATTACAACAAGCATGCCAAAACCGGTTAAACATACTTAAAATGTTATCTAATAAATTTTGGGGTGCCGACTGTAAAACATTAATTAACCTTTACAAATCACTTATTAGAAGTAAATTAGATTACGGTTGCATATCTTACGGTGCTGCAAGCAAAACTGCTTTAAAAAAACTAAATAGCATACAATCTACAGCTTTGAGATTGGCACTGAGTGCCTTCAGAACTAGTCCTATTAGTAGCTTACAAGTTTTAGCGAGAGAACCACCTCTATATATTAGACGTCAACAATTATCCCTAAACTATATAGGGAAAATATCAGCACAGAAACAACATCCGGTTTTCTCCCAAATTTGCCATCCGAATATTGGTTCTACAAAACCCACTAAAAATAGTACTCCCCTTATAGAACGAATAAAATCTTCTAACTTTGATATGGATAAGCTAAATCGATCTCTACAAGTCAGTGTAAATTTTCCTCCATGGATAATCCAACCACTTACCATTGATTTAACCCTCACAAAATACCCCAAATCAACTACAAATCCGATTTTCATTAAACACTTGTACTCCGAAGTGATATCTCATTATCCTAATCATCTCCAAATTTTCAGTGATGCCTCTAAAGCTCATGACGGACATGCTGCTGCATACTACTGTAAATACACTACTCACACTATATCCATACCTACAAATTGCTGCATCCTCACAGGCGAGACCACAGCCATTTTGGAAGCCTTAATTTTCTTCAAAACGCGTAGTGAGAATAAATGTGTCATTATCACTGACTCATTAAATGCTCTATTAGGCGTAAAACAAATATACCCTACAAATCCAATATTTCGGGCTATAAAAAATGAGATAAATGTAATTCAATCAACTCGAAAAGAAGTAGCATTTATCTGGGTACCGTCGCATGTAGGAATAGCTGGAAATGAGAAAGTGGACAACCTAGCAAACACAAGTCGAATAAACTCACAATACACAACCAAAACAATAAATTACCCATATTCCGATCTCAAAAACCTAATTAAAGACCACTGTATGAACATATGGCAAGACTACTGGAAAGATTCAGGAACCAAACTATATGAGATTTATCCCCTTGTGAAGACCATCTTGAATAATCCATCCAATAGAAGGGATCAAGTAATAATTAATCGACTAAGAATTGGACACACTGCACTGACCCATAGATTCTTAATCAACAAAGAACCTTCTCCAACCTGCAGAAACTGTTCTCTCCCATTGACGGTGAAGCATATTCTGACTGACTGCCAGTACCACGAAGAAACAAGAAGAAAATATGGAATCTCAGATGACATCAAAACCACTTTAACCATAAACACTGACCATGTAATAAATTATTTAAAAGATTTACGTTTATATACATCTATTTAATGTAAATAAAATGAACTTTTGTGTACGTTACTCCACTAATAACCCTTCGTGGTTGATGTGGATTATATGTTTTTTCTAAATAAAAAAAAAAAATCTAAATGGCAGACGATTGCTTGAATTTGCCTTTGAAAATAATACGCGTATTGTGGGCTCGTAGTTTGACCATAAGAAGATTCATAAAGGTACTTGGATATAATGAGATAGTCAAACAATTAATCATATAGACCATATATTAATTGAAGCGAAACACATAAAGTCCGTTAAAGACAGTAGAAGTAGTAGAGGAGCGGATGCAAATTCAGACCACTTCCTGGTAAAAGTAAAAATGGAACAAATGATGCTCACATATACTAGGAGGAATGGCCATCAGGTGAAACGATATAGTGGTATACTATTGCAGAACGAAGAAATTAGGAAAAAACAAAGAATAAGTAAAAAAATCCAAAACTATCAGGACAGGAAGTAGCACAAGACATAATCAGTAGGTGGGAATGACTCAAAGAAACGATTCAACAAGCAGACGAGTTAGCACTACCAAAACCATCCTAAAGGAGACAAAAAGATTTGTATGATAATTATTATTAGAGAGCGACTAAGTAGAGGAATAGATCCAGAATCAATAGCATAAGGACGAATAATTTGAAAAATACAGAGCTATACGCTGAGAATAAAAGGGAGAAAAAGAAAATATGCAGGACAAAGAAAAGGTGTTACCTAGAAGAAAAACTAAATAATATTAAAGAAGATTTTGTAGATAACAAAGTCAGATTGTCTACCAAAAAATAAAAAGAGAATGAAGTCAAAATAAAACCCTACCAAAATATTATTAAGATGAGGTCGGACATTTAGTAGGAGAAATAGACGAAAAACTGGACAGATGGACATCTTCAAATACAGCAGCCACTAAAAGAATTAATAAACCGGAATAACAATGATGAAGTACCAACAAAAAAGAAATAATAGACACAATAAAGAGTTTAAAACATAATAAAGCACCTGGTGAAAATGGCATCATAGCAAAGTTCCTAAAGGAAAGTGGCCAAAGCCTCAGAAGGAAATGACAACGTTGATACGTGAAATATGGACCAAAGAGCAAATACCAAAACAGTCGCAAGAAGCGCTGCTACGCTCAATACACAAAAAAGGAAATGTTACGGAATGTAAAAACTACAGCGGTAGAGCATTACACGACACAACGTATAAAGTTCTAGCTGCATCGATCAGAAATAGAATTAATGTCAACATTGAAGAAAACCAAGATGAATATCAAGATGGTTTTAGAGCAAATAGTGAGTAATACATTGGAGACCTTACGAAAGTAAACGACCAAGAGAAAGACCACAGATGAGATGGGTTGATGACATTAAAAGAATAGCAGGAACAAATTGGAAATATGTTACTCAGGATAGAGACCGATGGAAGGAGTTGGGAGAGGCCTATGTCCAAACATGGACGACAAAAGGCTAAAAAGAAGAAGAAGTGAGTAATAGACCAAATTTTTACAATTAAACAGATCATGGCTAGTTCATATGAATTTAATTTGTCATTTAACATATTGTTCATTGATTTTCGGCAAGCATATGACACACTACACACACTTTGAGTTTTCGGATAAAATAATACGATTAACTAAATCTCTTCTGAATGAAACTAAAAATAAAGTTGTGATAGAAGGTTATGGCTCTGACAGCTTAAATATCACTAGAGGCCTGCGACAAGGTGACCTCCTGTCTACTGTATTTTTTAATGTAATACTATAATGAATTCTAAGAAAATACGCGGACGATTTTGCCGTAATAACAAGAAGATGAACAGAAATAAAAAAAGAGAGAAATAAATTTTAAAAGACTCGAGAGAACAGCCAGGGATATGAGTTGGAAGTAAATAAATAGAAAACAAAGTATATGAAGATGAAAGGAAATAATGAATATTTATGAGTTTTGCACCAGACAAGGAATATAACTTTGAGCTAGTTGAAGAGTTCGATTATTTGGGAGTACCGTTAACAAATAGAAATGAAGAAACTCAAGAAATCGAAAAAAGAATGGCTAAACGACGGCTGACCCGTGACGCCTTCTCCGAGGCGCTAGTTCCGTGACGCTCGTCTCAGTGTTTTACTGTAGAGAAAAAAGTAATAAAACGCCAGTAGAAAAGCTTCGCTTCAAAAAAAGATGTTACAGTAGGCGGTACAGTAGACTTTTTTTCTCTGAGGGTGGAAATTTCTAAACAACCGTACCAGGTTAACCCATCCCTAGGAATGGCTGGCTTGTGTTGGATTCAGGCGTGTGTAGAGGAGTACATCCGAGCCCATGTTACCTTAGAAGAAGGAGGTCCTGGAAACAGATACCTTCATGTTTTCCTGCCTACCAACTAAAACCACCCTCTTCTACTTGTGTGCAGTTGACAGTCGCACGTACCATACTCCGAAAGTGTAAGGCTGACAACACTTTTGGAGCAGTTATCTCTTCTCTTTTCTTGTTCTTGTCTAGATCGTATCTCTGTCGTTGGTCTGGCTTGTGTTTCATTTCTTCTTCTTTCTTTTTAATTACTGTTCGGATTTAATTATGTGCAATATTTCATTCCTCCTTACTTCTCGTCATCTTCAGGATCATTTCCCTCGCATTAACAGGGATCATACCTATTTCTCTATACATTATATTTATCTCCCCTGTCCATCTATTACACTCTAGCATTATGTGAGTAACAGTGTCAGAGTATTCACAATATAGGCATTTATCTGTATCTATCTTTCTGAACCTATGAAGATATCCCCTAAAACAGCCATGTTCTGTGAGCAGTTGCATCAGAAAGTAATTTGGTCGTCTGTGACCACAGTCCACCCAGTCTTTTAAACTCGGAATTAGCATCTTCGTCCACTAGGTAACATCTTCCGTGTTGTTCCACTCTTCTTTATTGATCTTTCTCTCTCTTCTTTTTTATGGCTGCTGTCAAATACTCTCTTCTCTCATAGGGATGTCTCCTTCCGACTGCTAACACATACAGAAGAACACAACCCGTAATGGTCCACAAGGCCGCCGTAGATACAGTCCTAAAGGTGCATGCTACTCGCAACAGACTTATTCTACTCGTATCATGAGCGCTTCGTAGGTCGGTATCTGTACCGACTCACTCCAGAGTGGTGCCACGTAAAGGATGATTGACTCGCACTGCTTTGATGATATCTATACCCCTGCACATTTTGGAGTTCCATCTCTTGTCTTTTCCATTTACTGTTGTTTAGAATGATGAATTTGGTCTTCTCTGGCACAGTACACTATCGCGAGCTTTATACTATGTTTTCTGTAATTTTGAAATTTAAATGGTAATTTTAAAATTTAATAAACTAATTTTATTATTTATTTTTTACACTAAAAAAGTAATACAACCTATAGAACCTTCGCTTCAAAAATCTCAAATAAATTTATTATTTGGACAATTAGTTTTCACGAAATTAACATTATAGTCACCAATACAATAAAGTGTTTTAACAAATGGTAAAATATTAGACTGGATAATCTCAGACTCGTTCCTTGATGTTCTCATCCTTGTCGGTTTTAGCTAGCAACTTAGTTAGCTATCAACATCAGTTTTATATCTTCCGCGACAAGGTAAGCATGAGCTAGACATTTCACATGAATTAAGCCATAGAATATCTTAAGTTCTGTACTACCATAGAGCTTACATTGTCAAAACTTTATCGTATTGTATATTTTTAGTTAAAAAAAACAGGACAATGCATCATTATAGTTACAAATAATGCCAACAAAAAGTTAAAGAAAGTTCTGTTTGAAAATGGTTCTCTCTTGGAAAAAGTGGATCTCCAGTTGCCCAAAAATAATTATTTCGCCAGTTAGAAACCTCCTGACGAGTGACCACAGCCTTACCACTCTAGAGTTTATTGTGTCAGGTGATATTATAAGGTTTTGAAAGAGTTTTCAGTGGTTTTGGTATCATACCGGCATTAAGATCTAAAAATAGTACCACGAATAGTAAGGTTTGAAATTTTTTATTTCCCAGGTCAAAACTACTGAGTTTTTTGTCTATTCTCGATGAATATTCTATGGATCATACATTTTAGTAGTCAAAACCTTTTGCGATCGTTGGTATCTTTGCTAGTTTTAAGCATGCAATAATTTTAGCTTATCTCCATGCTTTCGGTATATGAATAGTTTGAACAAAACTGTTCATCATTTCAAGAGGTCACTCTAATGATTTCGATCTAAACTTCTTGATTTGTCCTGTAAACAGGTCATCAATTTCAAGGGCTTTTATTATTTTTTATGATATGGATAGATGATCTAGGCTCAACATCGTTAAAACTTGCTCAACTGACTCGTTAAATTTGATTTCATTCTTTTCAAGTTTTTTTGTATTTTTTTCTAGCTGCTCTGTCATTTTTAATGAGCTGTGGATGCCACTTTGTATTAAGACTCTCAATAAGTTTTTAAGAAAATTTACAATTTTTAATATTAGTTAAAAAAAAAACAGGTTTTCTCACTTTCTGTATACTTGTGTCTTCACAATTTTTATATGATTAAATTACTTAGCAGAAGTCCCAAAATTTGAATATCTATCAACAAGATAACTGAAATAAGTAGATAATTTATCTCTAAAATAAAAAATTAGAACAGTTCACGTAAGTATTAGGACGCCAGTTAAAATTATGTATATATGTCTAGACACATATTATTGGTTCTTTCTCACTTAATATATGTGTAAATTTCTAAAAAATTTCTGTGATAAAACAACTTTATTTTAATTCATAGAAAAGGATCGTAAATAAATAAGCATATCACTCATATTCATCAGATACAGAAAATACTTGCAAGTGCTTCGTGGACCTTACGAATGCATTTGACAGAGTGTACTTGCAGATGTCCTTAAACTATTGAGTTCAAGAATTATAGATCCCGGCAATCATTAAAGAAATGAATACCAACAATATTTGTAAGAGTAGAAAACCGGCTAACTAAGAAAATACCTATATACAGACCTATATAATTAAGAAAATACCTGTATACCTATATAGAGAATATACATACAGGGATAAAACAGGCAGACAAACTCAGTCTAATTCTCTTTAATTTTGGTAACGGATGAAATCATAAAAGAAGTTGAAACAGCAGGAAGAGGTTAGGAAGGAAAACAAAAAAATTAAAATATGTTGCTATGTTGATGACGTAGTTCTTATATCTCAAGATAAAAATTATTTTTACAGCGATTACTATAAAGTTTTCAAAACATTGCAGAAACAGTTAATAGGGTTAGATCTATTAAACGACAAAGTCATTCACGATTAACAGAGATTCTAAGAGATGTAAACTGGTCACAAACTACCAAAGCAATTTATGAGCTCCCTATATCTAGGAGTGAACATTACCAATAGCAGAAGTTTTAAGAAGGAAGTCAAACACAGACCATATAGGAAGTAAAGTCAGTATATGTAAGACCAGTAATAACCTCTACGACCGAAACCAAAGCGGAAACAGCTGCAATCAAGAAGCTCAGTAGAATGAACGATGAGCGGATCGTAAAAATTTTATGGACCGAAAAACCCAATACATCAAAACCACCTGTGATAAGACCTCTAAAAATGGTACGAGCTGCACATCGAAGTCCGAAGTCTTAGTTGTAAAGGTCACGGCATATTATCGTGCACGTATAGTTTCCGGCGCGTAGCGTTTCCACTCCAGCAATTGGGCTGCGCGTTCACATTTTCATACAT
This sequence comes from Diabrotica undecimpunctata, assembly GCF_040954645.1. NCBI lineage: Eukaryota > Metazoa > Arthropoda > Insecta > Coleoptera > Chrysomelidae > Diabrotica > Diabrotica undecimpunctata. Next base: position 101,343,612 of record NC_092808.1, read on the forward strand.
AGAACATTTTAGTTTGGTTCGGTGAAGATATGATCTCACTTTTCTAGACAAAAATTATGTGCAATTGCTCTTCTTTTTAACGATGAAGAATGAAAAACTGTATTAAAAATAAGGTTTGAAGTACATCCAATGCTAAGAGAAAGGAAGAAGGAATGTGAATACTGGACTTTATACAGAGAATTAATTGATGACGATGAAAAATATTATGGATATTTTAGAATGAATAGGATTCAGTTTAAATATGTTTTAAATTTAATTTCACCTCCAGTCAAAAAAACAAAATACTATTATTCGTTCACAAATTGTTGAGAGCACGAAATATGCCTCAAACTCATAAAACGGTCGTAAATCATAGGCGTTCCTAAGGTGTTTATTCACCATTTATTTTAAATAATAATATAATGTTTTAATACTGTTATATATAATATTGATAATAGTTTAATACTAATATATTTAGCAAAAAAACAATTAAAACTTTCACGACTAATGTTTGTTATTATATTAATAAAAATAAGAATTTAACCATTAACAATTTTGTAAATAAGAATACCTTATCTCTTTGGATATTTCAATACTAATCTTTAATTACTTTACTAGAAAACCTGGAATTCATATCCGAAGGTACTATTCGTTGCAAGATAATTAAGATGGAATTCCCCAGATTTTTAATAATATAATTATATTCGAAACTTAACTTGAAAGGGTGAAGTTATTACGAACGAAAACAATTTTTTTGTTTAGTACGTTTCTGATCGCATGTAATTTACGGCTCGTCGGTGTTTCCGCGTCTACGGCAGTAATTAGCGTCTGGAATATTTCTTTTGCGAATAATATGCAGTGCGTGAGTGATTTTTTATTCCATATACCTACGAACATATACGTACCTTTCGCTCGTGCTCGTTTTGTTGAATTGTTTGTGATGGCTTCATCATCAAGTTTTACACCGGTACTGTTGCATACAGTCAGTATATCTGTCTATTTACCAAGAGAGAAGACTATTGTCCTGAATGTTCACGATGCTCTGGTTTCTCAGAATCCCACAAACACTGTTCGCAACATAGTCGAAAGTTGTTCCAACATGACTGGCGTAGGAGAGTCAGCTTTATATAGGTTCCTATCAGAAAGAAAAAAACACGGTATAGCTAACCCAAACACAAACGAAAACTTAAAGAGAGGGAAAAAGCCTATTGAAATTGATGAATTTGCCAAAAATGGTATTCGAAGGAAAATTCATGAATTTTTTTTCAAAAAAGAAATACCAAACCTAAACAAAATTTTACAAGAAGTTAGAGACGACCCGGATTTGCCTCATATCGGACGAACTAAATTGTGGCAAGTTTTAAAAGAATTAAATTTCCGGTGGGAGAAATCAGACCGAAAATCACTTTTTATTGACCGGGAGGAGAAGATGATGTTGGAGAAGAAATTATCTAAGATTCATACGAAAATTCCGGGCTGAAGAAAGGCCCATCTTCTACCAGGATGAAACGTGGGTAAACTCAGGTCATACTCTAAAAAAAATTTGGTCAGATAAAAATATATTAAGCTCCAGGCAAGCCTTTATGGAAGGTTGGTCTACTGGTATCTCCCCACCTTCTGGTAAAGGCAGTAGATTAATAATTTCTCACATTGGCAGTGAAAAAGGATTTGTTAAGCATGGTTTGTTGGAATTTCATTCCAAAAGCACAAAAGACTATCACGAGGAGATGACAGCTGATGTTTTCGAAGAGTATTTTGAGCAAATGATTGAACACATACCACCAAATTCAATTATAGTATTAGATAATGCACCTTATCATTCACGACTAGTAGAAAGACTTCTAACGAATGCGTGGAAGAAACAGGATATTCTTGACTGGCTGCGGAATAAGTATCTGCCTTACGAAGATGGAATGGTAAAAGCAGAACTTTTAAAAATTGCCCGGCAACACAAATCTAAGTTCAAGAAATACGTAGTTGACAAAATGGCAGAAAGGCGAAACATCACAGTCTTTAGACTTCCACCCTACCACTGCGAAATAAATCCAATTGAACTCATTTGGGCACAAATGAAAAGTTATGTGGCTAGAAAAAATACGTCATATAAAATACAAGCTGTACGTGAATTGTTATACGATATTATAACATATTACAAAACAAAACTGGAAAGATGCAGTAAGACATGTAATAGAAGAAGAACAAAAAATGTGGGATCTTGATAACATAATTGATGCGACCGTAGAGACACAACCGCTAATTATTAACCCTCAAGACGACTCGGATTCCGAAGTTGATCCTATTTATTTTGAATTTGAATAGTTTTCTAATCGTAATTATATAAGGTAAGTAATAGTAGTTGTAATCGTAAGGTATTAAAGGGGAAAGGCGCAAAATGTCGCCTGTCAAAATGTTCAATGTGTTTTAAATGTATCCATTTTTTTTTCAAATCCTGAGAAAACTAAAAAGCATTTTTGAAAAATTTAAAGGCAGAATGAAATATGTTTTAGAATAAATAAAAAGTTTCTTTTGCATGCAATATTTTCAATTAAAAATTATACTATATTTTCTCTTTTATTTTCACCCCTGTTACATAACATATTAAAATAAACATTGTAGAAGTTTTCAGGGACTTTCTGCCCTGAGTAATAATGTAATCTTTCATTCTGCGTTTAAATTTTTCAAAAATATTTATTAGTTTTCTCCGGATTCGAAAATAATGGATACATTTAAAACACATTGAAAATTTTGCCAGGCGACATTTGGCGCCTTTTTCCTTAATTAAATAAATGTATCTTTTACAAATGGCAAGGAACTTTTTATTTTTGAATAAAATAAATAAGTTTTATTAAAAAATACAATTTACATAAGTACACTTTAAAAAATATATTTATTTAGTTCAAATAAATGTTTCAATCATATACTCTACGACACTGGTCGTTCATCTCTAACCATTCAAAATACCCCCGTAATAGGATTATAAGCTATTGTATTCCTTCAGATATAAGGTGGGTTAGTCGAAAACGTCTTAAACCGTCAGTTTTAGGTTGGTTTTTACTATTATATCGTATTACCTATCCTCTCTGTATTTCAGTTTTCTAAATAGGGTTAAACTTCTAGTGAACTATCAACAAATTGTGAACCGAGTATACATTTAACGAAGCCATATATATCAAACCAAAAAGTATTTTTAAAAAGCAGAGGTATCACTTCCGTACAAAAGTCCTAATTGTTTATCACTTCCGTGATTAATTGTCATAAAGCAATAAAAACACATGCATAAATGACAAAATAGAATCGAAAATTATTTTTTTAAATAGTCTGTATCAAAATCATACAAATACCTAAATAAACAATGGGGGGAAAACGACGGACATCTAATTCACATTATCCTTACCAACTGGTTACGACTCGTTACGTAGCCGTCGGCATCAGTAAAATATTGTTTTCAAATATACTGAACGGAAACGTTAAGTGTCTGAAACGCTTTGTTCCGGACAGTGTGCGTTGTTCATATTTAAAACCATTTAAATTATATTTTTCGGAAACTAAACGCTATGTGCTGGAAACGCAACGTGCACGATAATATGCCACGACATTAAGAATAAACAGTACTTAGTCCTAAATTTAGAGAAAGAAGAAGAATTCTATTAATACAATAAAAACAAATGTTTGAAGTTAATTTTTCTTTCCTTCAATGTTTCTCTAATTTTATACATAAGTATATTTTCAGATTTCGATAACAACAATAAATTTAGGATACTTTATATCGCATTTTGCAGTCTACTGTCTCAACAATTTCACACGCATTAACCTATTTTTCTCTAGGCATCAATCTTTCTACCTCTCGTTTTTTATTTAATTTGGAGCATTGACCCTTGTCAAGTTTACAGTTAATATGTGTTTAAAATCCACCCATTCAAAATTAACCAAAATCTTTTGACTCCTTAATTTATGTTGTTACGCCATTACCTGTTAGCAACAAGGTCAACAAATTAACTTGGTGCATATTATTTTTTTATTTTGTAACATTCTGTGAGAAATTAATTTTAAAGCGTGTAGTAGTCCAGTTGTAATGATTGATTTTCATGCCACTTCAGATGTTTTTTGTCTACATGTTGCAATCAGGAGCAATATTGTAATACTTGTGTCTTTTATTAGAAATTTTGGTAGTCATAACGGATTAAATTGATATGCTTATGATGGTAAAGAAGTTTAATTAAGCAATACCTTCGGTTAATCTTAAAAATAAAATAATTATACGTTTCGATTTGTTCTTCACATACCTAACAGAATCAGTACCAATTTTTAAAGCACTACCATATATGAAACATAACCGTATTCAAAAAAACAAGTGACAGCTAAAAGCACTATAGGATTTAAAACATAACAATAAAATAGTTGAAAAATTGACAAAAGGATACACAAACTCGCATATAGTGTACAAAACGTAAAAGAATGTATTATCAAAGAATATAGTATGCGTCTATATTCTTTGGTATTATTTTTAGAAAATCATAAAAAAAAAACAGATCGAAAACGTACTTCGCAGAAAGAAAGTCTTTCACTGAACCTTTTTCCTACTTTACAAAGAGGGTAACCCCTTACCGCATAGTTGGTCACATATGGCACATTCTTCTTGCAGTACCGTCTCCTATCGGAGGTTGGCTACCATCACAGCAATCTTTACTTTGTTGGCTGCAGCTCTGAACAACTGTATTGAACTGCACCCATACCACTCCCTTAAATTTCGCAACCAGGAAATCGTCCTACGTCCCACATTTCTCTTTCCCGGGGATTTTTTCTTGGATTATGAGTCTAAGCAGAGAGTACTTTTCTCCTCCGATTATGTGGCCCAAATATTCCAGTTTTTTCGTTTGTATGGTTTTTATGACTTCGCATTCCTTCCCCATCTTCAGCAGAACATCTTGATTTATTACTCTTTCTGTCCATGGTATTTTCCACATTCTCCTGTAACACCACATCTCGAATGCCTCAATGTTTTTATTGTTTATCTTTTTTAGTGTCCTGGCTTCCATGCCGTACAGCAAAACGAAGAAAACATAGCACCTTAACATTCTCGTTCTTAAGTTTATATTTATGTCCCAGCTGCATAGGAACTTTTTCATTTTGACAAACGATTGTCTTGCTATCTCTATTCGCCTCTTGATTTCTCTTGTCTGGTCATTAGTATCAGTGAAGCAAACCCCTAAATATTTGTAGGACGTAACTCTTTCAAATGGCTGATTATTTATGGTTAAATTCACAATGGTGTATAGCTTCTTTGTTACAATCATGAATTTAGTCTTTTTGATGTTCAGTTTTAGACCATACTTTTTGGTATGGATGATTATGTTTTCCATCAAAAACTGTAAATTTGCTAGGTTATCTGTTACTATTAACGTGTCATCAGCGTATCGTATATTGTTAATTAACTCTCCATTAATGTTCATACCAATGTTTTGCTCTAGGAGCGCTTCCTGACATATTGTTTCGCTATATATATTGAATAATAGTGGAGAAAGCTCACAACCCTGATGCACACCTCGACGAATCTCAATGTCTTCAGTTAACTTATTATCAACTTTGATTTTTGCTGTTTGTCCCCAGTACAACCTGGATATGATGTTAATGTCGCGACTGTCGATGTTTTGGCTTCTTATAATTTCATACAGCTTTTGGTGTCTGACTTTATCAAAGGCCTTCTCAAAATCTATGAAACCTACGTAGAGGTCTTGGTTTACATCTTTGCATTAACACACTCAGACCAAACAAAGCTTCCCGTGTTCCTAGTCCACCTCTGAGTCCAAACTCTGTGGCGCTTATGTCCTCTTCTAATTTATTAAATATTCTTTTGTAAATTATTTTTAAAAATACTTTTAGTGTGTGGCTCATCAATGCTATAGTTCTGTGGTCTGAACACTTTCTGGCGTTATTATAATGTATATGGCATAATAATGTTAGTATATATGGCACCATACTTAGTTTTATACGTAACTATTAGAGATCGAATCTTATTTTTAAGTATTTATGCATGCCATGTCCATTTAAAGCGCATATTTCGTATAACCGGTAATAAAGCGCCATCTTAATGCAGCAAAATGAACTTTTATGAAAATTTGCAAATGGCGGCGGTTTGACAGTTGTCCATAATAATTGTGCAATTTAATATTCAATTTTTGAAGTTTGTACTGAATATTTTTGTACAAAAAAAAATCGACATCAAGGATAGACCTTCAAGAAAGAATTTCTGTAAGTATTTTCACGTATTTCTTTATATTTTGGTATTTTTTTATTAAAAATATGCTTGTGCCATATATGCCACAATATGCACTGTCGTGCAAGACGCTCTTTCATATACGGCACAATATCCGTTCTAAACTAGGTATTAGTATTTTTTTACTTTAGATAATGGATCCAAAAAAGTTTTAGGTGAAACTCTTGTGGTAGTGGATATACTAGATGGTAGTGAAGGAAGACAAAGGACTATCAGATGATGATATTTCCCCTATTATATTAGCTCCAGAGTCAGACTATGAAGATGATATAATAGATAATGATGAATAAGATATTATTATCCCAGAAACGGATTTAAAAAGCAGTTCGGATAGCGACGATGATATTTCTTTGGACGAATTACGACGTAATCTAATAAACAATAGAAATAAAAATCATCCAACTTGGAAAGAGTTAGAATACAAAGATTGCAATGGGCCGGACATGTGATACGAATGGGAGAGGATAGGCTACCAAAACGAGCACTGAACGCCAGAATGCAGGGAAAGAGACCAGTTGGAAAGCCAAGAAAGCACTGGGAAGACACAGTAAGCAGCGACGCACAAGCACTTTTAGGAGTCCGTGTATGGAGAAGAGCAGCCACAGACAGACAAGGGTGGAGGCAAAAAATAAAGGAGGCCAAGGCTCATTTTGGGCTGTAGTGCCGTAGAAGAAGAAGAACTTGGAAAGAAGGAAATTTGGTAACATCAGATGTTGATACGAGATTTCTCGGTTCTACTGACCTGCCACCTGAATTGCGCATTACCCCTTACGCATTTTTAATTTTTTTTTTTAATAAATGAGGTGATCAAAGATATAGTTTATCAAACTATATTATACTCAGTGGAAAAAAGACCTCAAAAACCTTTAAAACTTTCTGAAAATGAGCTAGTACAGTTCTTAGGAACCTATATTTATAGGTCAATACTCCAATTGCCAAACGCTAGAAGTTATTGGAACTCCAGCCTGAATCATCGATTGATCTCAGATGTTATGTCATGCACTAGATGGGAAGAAATAAAAAGTTTTTTACATTTTGCGAACAATAACGATGCTATTGCTGCCGGTAATCTTGGTCATGATAAACCTTTTATAATCCGACCGCTACTAAATAAACTAAGGAATCGGTTACTCAAAGTTCCGAAAGAGGAATTTTTAGCCATAGATGAGCAGATAATTCCAACAAATGCGCGTTCATCTATAAAACAATATAATCCGCAAAAACTTCACAAATGGGGATATAAGGCGTTTGTTCTTAGTAGTGTCAGCGGATTTTGCACTTTGCATTTTGCAGCGACAGAGTCGCATTGCAAATTTATCTAATGAAATAGGGTATGTTACCACTAGAAACAGTTAGAATAAAAGAGTGCCAAACAGTAATATGCCAAAAGAGGATGAATTAAAAAAGAAAGCCGAGAAGCTATGGTAGAGAAAGTCGCCACAATTGATGGTACAAAAATATCTGTTGTTACATGGTATAACAACAAATTAGTAAACATTTTATCAACATATGCTGGGAGTATGCCAACAGTTGAAGTTAAACGGTTTTCGAAAAATGATAAGACACATATAATGGTTCCATGTCCAAAAGCTGTAACGATCGACAACAAGTATATAGGGCGAATAGATCTCCTGGATTCAATGTTGGGATATTGTAGGAAGCCCAACTAATGTAGTACCCGATGGTTTTCCTGATTTGGGGGTAAGTTCAAATGCGGTTCTTTGGCTAACACAAACAGTACCAATACTTATACATTACAAGATATTCTTTACATGGTATAACGACAAATTCGTAAACATTTAGTTTCATTTCATAGTTTAGATTCAATGTTGGGATAATATAGTATCCAAAAAAATGGTACATGCTTATATTTTTCCATATTATTGATTTGATGACTGTCAATGAGTGGAGACTACGGGCTAACAAGCGAAGCCGAGGAAAACCCCCAACGCGATGGACCGACGACCTCAAAAGAATCGTGACCAATTGGATAGCAGAGGCGCAGAACAGAAGCAGATGGAAAAGTCTAGAGGAGGCCTATGTTCAACATTGGACAACTCAGGGCTGATTGATGATGATGATGATGATGACTGTCAATGCGTGGATTCTTTGGAGAAGAAGAGACAATAGGTCTAATAATTTAGCTCTGGCAGATTTCAAAATGGCAGTAGCAGAGTGTTTGTGCAAAGTTAATAAAGCTGGTTTTACTACAAAAAGGGGTCGTCTATGTGGAGCTATGGAAAATTTACAAAACAAGGAAAGAAGGGGTCCAGCAATCGATATTCCAATGCAAGATGTACAAACAGATGAAAATGGTCACCTTCCATTATCGTGTAGTGAAAGGCAAATATGCAAATATCCCTGAGGTTCAAAAAGCCTCATAAAATGCGAGAAGTGTAATATGTTTCTTTGCTTAAACAAAGATAGAAATTATTTTTTACAACTTGTACACTGAATAATTATTATAATTATATTTTACTTATTAAATCTTGTTTTAATGCATAGTATGCCATATATGACACACAAAAAAAATAAAAAAATACAAAAAACCAACTAAGTAGGATTTTTTTTATATTTTTACCTTAATCTTGAAATCAAGTTTGTAGTCATAGATTTTTTTTTATAAAAAATTAAAAAATCATGCAGTAAGGGGTTAATTATACATGTATAGTGTTTTTACATTCGCCACGGAGGAATACAATGATAGAAGCTGTAAGTTTCAGGTGTGGTAGCCTACATTATTATTTACAGGGTACATAAAATAAAATTTAAAATATTTGTTTCATATTGCATTAAAATTAATCTAAAATTGGGAAAATCCTTAGATTTTAGAAATCTATAATCGAAGCGTAAATCGCTAGTTATCATTACCTTCTTAAAAATCATTAATATTATGGTTATAGTTAGTTGGTAAAACCAACAATAAAAACAATGGGGCGAAATTATATTGTAGGATTTCAAACACTTCCAGTAGTTAGTATTTTTATCAGTCAGAATTCACTCATCCTTGAATTTTGATTATAGCCCAATCTGGTTATGCAAAAATCATCGATTTCACGGCAAAATTTTTCGCAGATATCTGAAGTTTTTAAGACATAGGTGGGGGTTACTAGATGGCGAATACATGAAAAGGTACTCGTATTTTTATCGCGTTTTTTTTTAACAATAATTTATGGTGACAATTAGATTTTTTGTCTATACGTTTTTTCCCTTATATTTTAAATAAAAAATATTTATATAATTTTTTTATATCAAGAATATTTTTATTTTCCCGTTTTTTCAATTAAAATTGATAAATAGTTTACGGAGATATTTGCAAAAAAGCAGTTTTTTTGCACTAATGTATAAATTTTATTAATTTTTTTTATTAACAAAATAAAATGTTATTAATACATTTGAATATCGAGGAATTACCGTCTTTTACATGTGTGCGAAATTTCCCCCCGATCGGTCAAATAGTTTAAAAGTTATTTAATTTATTTATCCCGGAGGTTAATTATTTAGACTATTGAACTTGCCCTATGAATGATGCTAGACACATTTAGCAAATTTCATAGGATTCTTTAAGACTTAAACTATCTCAGAAGTTAAAGTGCATATTGCGTTTTCATCGAAATTATTTACAAAATAAACGTTTGAAAAGGGAGTATGTTTTTTACTTATAAACAATTGTAATAACTTCTATATTTTTCAAGCTACAGACTTGTACGTACAACTATTGGATAGATGGTAAAAAACTAACATTTAAAAAAAAACTTCTATCAGCAATAGGAACGAAGTTAGCGACTATTTTTTTTTAAATCATATCTCCATTGTTTATAAACATTAAGAAATAAAATTTGCACAAATTTTGAATGAAAATCTAAATTTTATATTAAAACTTATATCAATAAAATTCATCTAAATGCACCACAGGTTGCAAAACTTCTAGATGTGGGTACAGAAAACGTGGTTTGAATTGTACGAACTTGAGCATAAATTGTACTGAGGAAGAAGTAGAGGAGAAAATATGCTGCAATCTCGATACAGTTACGTTTGACGACGACAGTGATTTGAAAATGTATATTTAGAGACTGATTTAATAAGTGAAGACAAACAACCTGCACAAAAAGGTTCAGAGCTGACAGTGAAGTCGAATAAATTAACCAAATTTTAACTTTTAAACCAATGTATGCAAAGAAAATAAAAAAAGTGAAGTTCAATAAACAATAACACAGATTAGATTAATATTGCATATCATATTTGTACGAAAAATAGAATAAAACTTAATATTGTTAATTATAAAAATACAAACAATTCAATTTAATTTATAAAATATCTAAGTATTATTACATCATTGATATAAAATGAAAAAAAAAATATAAGTATTTTGATTTTCCGGGAGTTTCCCAAGATTTCCGGGGGGTGAAAATGATGTCATCAGACAGACTATTCCAGCCGCCAAATTAAAAAAAAGTAAGTTTTTACGGTGAATTTCAATTGGACTCAATTTTTCCGAGGTTTCTTATATTTTCCGACCAGTAAAAACTAGTTATTCATATTTCGACGAGCTACCCCAGAATAAAAAAAAAAGGCGGAGATAATGTAAATTTTTCCTACGTGTTTCAATTTGAAGTTAGGATGTCGAAGAAAAAAACGGAGCTGAAACAGTTACCTATCCTCTCCACTTTCCTATGTCGATCTTTCGAAAGTACCTTCGTTTCGAAGGGCTGTAAGTTTCGAAAAATTGGATGGATTTTATAGCTATAAGTTTCAATATAAAGTTTAGATTTTCATTTAAAATTTGTGCACATTTCACTTTTTAATGTTTATAAACAATTGAGATACGGTTTTTTAAAAAATATGACCAATTGGAACGAAGTCTTTAACTTCGTTCCAATTGGTCAGAGAAGGTTTTTTTTAATGTGAGTTTTTTTACCAGTTATCCAATGGTTGTACGTACAAGTCTGTAGCTTGAAAAATATAGAAGTTATTACAATAATTGTTTATAAGTAAAAAAACATACCGCTTTTTCAAACGTTTATTTTGTAAATAATTTCGATGAAAAGCAATATGCATTTAACTTCTGAGATAGTTTAAGTCTTAAAGAATCCTATGAAATTTGCTAAATGTTTCTAGCATCATTCATAGGGCAAGTTCAATAGTTTAAATTATTAGTCTTAGGGATAAATAAATTAAATAACTTTTAAACTATTTGACCGATCGAGGGGAAATTTCGCACAAATTTAAAAGACGGCAATTCCTCGATGTTCAAATGTATTAATAACATTTTATTTTGTTAATAAAAAATTAATAAAATTTATAAATAAGTGCAAAAAACCTGCTTTTTTGCAAATATCTCCGTAAATTATTTATTAGTTTTAATTGAAAAAAACGGAAAAATAAAGATATTCTTATATAAAATTTCTTAATATAATAAAATTATAATATATATATATGTATATATATACAGATATAAATATATATATATATATATATATATACATATAAATATATATATATATATATATATATATATATATAATATATATATATATATATATATATATATATATATATATAATTATAAATTATTATTAAACTACATATGTCTTAAAAGCTTCAGATATCTGGGAAACATTTTTCGACCTTTTTTTAACCAGACTGGGCTATTAGTTTTATAATATAACACAGTCGTTGTTTTATATAAACCATGCAGTTTCTTTCCAAATACCTACCAAACGTTTAAAAAAGTGTGAATTATCGGTTATTGAGTGAGTAATTATAAGCAATGTTTTTATAATTTTTTTAAGACTGAAAATTTTTCGGTTTCTGTTGACGATACTGTTGAAACGACAAAAATAATATGATAGGTGTAAACAAATCAACTATATAAAATTCGAAGTCAATTAAATGGAGTTTGAAATATTGTTATTTTAAATATTCGAATTAAATGTTTTGGTACTTCTTGTAAGCACTCTGATCTTTATCAATATTTTTTACGATTAGTAAAGGTATCCAGCTAATTGTACGGAGATATAAAGAAATTTAAATACGTTCTTGACTCATTAATGATATAACTTTTTATCATTATCAAAAATTTTGTTTATTCATGAAAACATATCTGAATTATGGTAGATACACTTGATTTCAACAGACCTTTATAATCACCGTAAGGAACGTATACTACTAAAAAATATAACATTAAGCACTTTTGATTGGAAAATTGAGCTTAGAATATGTATTCAAACTATTTACTGAGAGAAAAAAGTCAATAAGCTAATTTGAATGTTACGAAATTTGTTTATTAAATATCAAAATTATTATTACTATTAAATAGTCCTTTTTCATTTGTATCTTTTAATACCAGTAAGAAGCTTGTTTAAATTATACAAAAGTTTTGTCATTGTAGAACTTAAGTTAAATCGGCTATTACAAAAAAATCGGGTATATATATATATATATATATATATATATATATATATATATATATATATATATATATATATATATATCCAGTGTGTTCGTAAAGTATGGAATAAATTCGATATTTCCTAATTGAAAAGTCTTTTTAAAAAAAATCTAAAACACGTCGATTTTTAAATTTAATGTTCTACATTTTACAATAAAATTTCACTATGCAAGGTGATACACATTACAGTGATGACGTCATCGACTCTTTTTTTAAATGTAACACCCTATATTTTAGGAAATTTTTCGATGGATAAAAATGAGCTGATTTCAAAAAAGTATAATACTCGGGTCTAATGGATATAATTTGAAAGATATCTCTTAGAAAATAAATTATTTATTATCAATTGCAAAAAAGTAGCCTACTTCTAGTTTTTGGTAAACTGTAATTATTTTTAGTAACGTTCAATAACAGTTACGTAACAATAATTGTATTAATTCGTGAATGTTCTGTATTATTGCTTTCAATTAATTTTAAGTAGAAATGATTTTCAGTGTAAAGCAAAGAATTGAAATACTCATGATTGGGTATGGAGACAAATCGCGAACTCAGATGGAAGTGTGTAATTTATGTAATGATAAATATCCAGAAATACCCATCACGCAGTCAACAGTAAGTAAGGTTGAAAAGAAATTTTGAGAAACTGGTACGGTTGAAAATGCACGCAAATCAGGTCGTCCCTCTGTAAATTATGTTACAACATTAGATGTTCTACTTGCTTTTGAAGAAGATTGGCACACTTATTTTTAAATGCACAGTTGTACAGGAATTAAACGAGGATGATCCAGATAAAAGAATACAATTTTGCGAAATAATGATGGATAACAGCCACCGAAACCCTCTCGGTTCAAAATATAATTTTTTCTGATGAGGCTACATTCAAATTAAATGGCGAGGTTAACCGTCAGAATTGTAGATACTGGGCAAAAGAAAACTTCAACTGGATGCGGGAACATCATACACAATACCTGCAAAAGAAAAACGTATGGGCTGGCAATGTAAGAAATAAAATTATTGGACCCTACTATTTCGAAGGTAATTTAAACGGGCCAGCATACCTTCAGTTTTTAAGTGGGTATCTCGTACCTACTTTAGTTAATTTATTCCCCAGTACAATTAATCTTGGGGGTTTTGATAAAAGTTTATGGTTTCAACAGAATGGTGCGCCTCCGCATTATGCTTTAGATGTTCGAAGGTACTTAAACAAAATTTTTCCAAGGTGGAAACAGGTGGATTGGAAGACGCGGAATTAGATTATTTTATGTGGGGTTATTTAAAGAATGTTGTTTATAACACGAAACCTGCAAATATTGGAGACTTAAAAATAAGAATTCGTAAAGAAATAAACAATATTTCTCAAGAAAGCATAAATAAGGTTCTACAAGAATTTGTACAACGTTTGGGCTTTGTTTACTGTCAAATACAACAAGGGCTACAATTCGAACATTTAAGACTAAGTCATGTATTAATTACTGGATTACTTTCAAGTTATTTATTATAATTTATTTATAATTTATTAATATTATAAATCAATAAAAATTAATTTTCTAAGCGCATTTTTTTCAAATTATATCCGTTAGACCTCCAGTATTAAACTTTTTTGGAATCAGCTCATTTTTACGATCTAAAAATGTCCTAAAATACAGGGTGTTACATTTAAAAAAAGAGCCGATGACGTCACCACTGTAATGTGTATCAGCTTGTATAATAAAATTTTGTTGTAAAATGTAGAACATTAAATTTAAAAATTGACGTGTTATGGATTTTTTTAGAAAGGCTTTTCATTTAGGAAATATCGAATTTATTCCATACTTTACGGACACACTGTATATTATATAAATATGATCTGATTTTATTATACACTGATGCCACTCAGAATAAAATAGGCATTTAAGGATGTCGACTTTATATCTTATCTTTGTATCTTGATATTGTTAATTATTATTATATTAATTTTCGTAGAGTATTTAATAAATCATCAACAAATTTCAAATGTGAGATTTTTTTATTTTCCAAGTAAAGATTTACAATCTGTCATATTTGGACAATAATCAAATTTGATAATACAAACACAGAAATTAGCATGAGCGAAGATTATCTGCCAGTGCTCGTACCTTCCTAATTAAATTTAAATATTTTTTTACATTCTAAATTTACTTATGAAATCTATCTGGTAAGTCCAAGGGTTTGTGTATCTTAAGTCTTCTCAAATCCCTGCTGTTGTCCAGTAGGTCTACCACACTAGATTTTGGGTGAACATCTAACCGCTTTAAATGCCTATCACTAAACTTTGTTATTTCTTCTCGCACAACACTCACTAAGAGGTCAAGATGTGTGACTTCATTAGGGACGTAGTATGGTGCATTAACAATCTGCCTAAGGACTTTCGATTGAAACCTATAAGGATTTCAACATTTAATTCGCTTGCACACCCTTACATAATACATACTGGAACCACACAGAATGCGTTCGAACAGAGAACGGAAACACCAAGTACATCAACATAGAACGAGGAGTGCGTCAAGGGTGCATTTTTTCCTCCCTATTATTTAATGTATATGCCGAACATATAATCAGAGCTTCTCTTGAGGATCGTCCTAAAGGTGCCAGAGCCAATGGAATCATCATTAACAATATAAGATGATATGCCGATAACACCGTAGTATTAGGAGAAACAGAAGACCAACTAAATTATATTGATGAACATATTATCAGAAGAAAGTCACAGGCTGGGCTTGGACATTAACTTTTCCAAAACCACAATTCTGGTATTCCACAAAAACCCCCATGAACAAGTTACACCTAACATACAAATAAATGGTATCACCCCTCAGAGTTCCCAAAGCTTCATATACCTGGGCAGAGAACTAAATAGTCAACTAGACCACTCAAAAGAAATTAAAAGACGCATTGAAATAGCAAGATTTGGTTTCATGAATATGCGTAAAATTCTCTGTAACCCCAAGCTATCAGTCTCAATAAGATTGAGAACACTAAAGTGTTATGTGTGGTCTCTATTACTATATGGCTGTAACACTTGGACATTAAAACAGTATGACGTCAACAAATTAAATTCATTTGAAATGTGGATGTAGCGCCGAATGCTAAGAATAAGCTGGATCAGCAGAACTATGAATGAAGAAGTACTGAGAGCAATGAACACACGCCCTCATCTGGTCAATACTATCAAAATTAGAAAGACGTCATATCTAGGACACATAATGCGCCATAGGGAATTTGAGCAGCTCCAATCTTGGTTACGAAACATCAGAGAATGGGTCCACACAAAAGGAAATGAATTAATTCATCAAGCCCAGAATAGAGAGAAATTTGCCATATTGATCGCCAACCTCAATAGAGAAGGCACTTAGGAGGAGGACCCCTACAGTTGAATGCCATAGGTTCAGATGGGTTTTAGAATTACCTTATACACTAATAATTTATTTTCTAGTGATAGTTTAGATCTTCTTTCAAGTAGTCAGTAAAGTTGTCTTCGTTTTAATCCAAGTAAGTTTTTCCAAGGAAGTCGTTATCAAGATAAATGCCGAGGTATTTTGCACTATCAGATTGTGGTATATCTTGACAGTTTAATTGTACAGATGGGTATGTGAGACGTTTAGTTGTAAAAGTTACATGGTTTGATTTACTTTCGTTAACCTTGATTCGCTATTTTTTAACCAAATCTAAATAAATTTTAAGTGGAATTATAAACTTTTAGATGGTTCGATCGAATTTATGTGGGACGAGAGGATGACATTTTCATAAGCAAATGCATAGATAAATAATATAATACCAAATGTTGCCAAGGAACACTAATCAGAAGTGGGTAGGTCAAACGTGTACGATAGATATAAGAGTGGACCAAGCACACTACCTTGAGGTATGCCGGATTCTATAGATCTGAATGCTATTACTACAGTACCGTATTTTATCAGAAAATATCTGTCTGTTATGTAGGATTTGAATATCCTATAGTATTCAGATGGTAGTTGTTGTTTAATTTTATACAGCAAACCTGTATGTCACACTTTATCAAAAGCTTGTGTGATATCCACGAAGACTGTAGAACATGTTTTTCCCCCAAACAATGGTTTATATTAACAACTCTGTGTACTTTGTCAAGTGCAGCGTGTTTTTGTCGAAAAAGAAGTAGGTAGGCAGGAACTAAGTTTATAACTTGAGCCACTTTCTATTGTGAAGGAAAATATCCTAATCTTAATACCGCAGTAGAGATTTGTGTTAATAAGAGGATCTCATTTTGTGGTAATTGATATAAGACAAATCCAGTAATCAGCTCATAGCCAGAAGCTTTCTTTTTATTAGTATTAGGTATTGCGTCAATAATTTCGCTTTTTTTAAAAGGTTTAATAGGCAGAGACATCTGGTACGGGCAGTTTGAATATCTATGAATATTTTTTTTTTCTGGTTGTAACTCACAGAGAAAAAGGGCAGTATCTTGGACAGCAGTAAGATAGTAGCAAGAGAGATGGAATGCCTGCGAAAATGCTGCAGAGTAACAAGAATGGATAGGAGAAGTAATGACGAAATAAAGCAAAGAACATCAATAAAAACAGACATACTAACATATATAGAACAAAAAAAGACTAAAGTGGTATGGACATGTAAGAAGAACTAGCGACAGCAGATGGATAAAGAGAATAATCGAATGGAGCCCCATAGGAAGGAGGAAAAGAGGACGACCCCGAAGATCCTGGAAAAACGAAGTAGACGACGCCATGAATAAGAGAGGCCTAAGCGTTGGAGAATGGGACAACAGAGAGAGATGGAAACGGTTGAGCAAGGAAAGAAGTGAATACTGTAGAATCCCTGAATATATATATTTTGTGACAATAACTTTTTAAATTATATATAAATGTTAGTTTATTATTATTGCGTGACTATAATAAATTCAATTAAAAATAAAAAAGGACAACCGATTCATGCAGAAATAGGAATGGGATTAATACAGGGATGAGTGCCTTAAGAACCGGCAAAATAACGCAGAAGATAGAAAACATAATACGTTGTAAAATAAAAAGAGATGCAAGTAGTAGAGGTGAGAAATTATCGATATAAACCTATAATTTACTTTACACTACATTAGATCTATCGAAAGTTTTCCACCTTTAGACGTTAGCTTATGAGCTGGTTGACTTCAGTCATAGTAATACGTATCACGTAATGTAAGTAAAAACAGTTCAAGTACGAGTATGTTTTTATCCAAAATTAAAGTATTGATCAATAATAAACTGTGATTTGAGACGTCGCATACACTCTTCTCAATACAGAATTATCATAGCTTGTTATTCTGTATTTATCAAATTACTACTAATTAAACTGTTTACTTACACTTGCTTTATTGCCTTCAATCAGTTTTTACTTTATACGAAATTTAAAAAATGTTAATGTTCGACGTCATACTTGTAATATTATGACTGAAGTCAACTAACTCATAAGCTAACGTCTAAAGGTGGGAAACTATCGATAGTGCTAATGTAATGTAATGTAAATTAGAAGTTTCTATCGATAATTTCCCACCTCTACTACTTTCATCTCTTTTTATTTCACAACGTATTATGTTTTCTATCTTTTGCGTTATTTTGCCGGTTCTTAAGGCACTCATCACTGTATATGTATGACCAAGATATAAATTGCAATTAAAAAAGCTGCCCTGCAGGGGCATAATGGAAAAGAAATAATAATATTTAGTTGCTGATAATAGTTTCCAATTGTTTTTTGTTAAGTAACGAAATAAACAGAAGTATTCATATTATTAAATAACAAAGAGGGAAAGTAATTTCCTTAACAAGATCGTTGCAACTGCCATAGTAAATGTATTTTAATAAATGAATTGATTCACTGGTCTAAAGTTCTCTTTTGTATAGGATTATATATAATTTAGCTCTCCAGGCCTAGAAGGCCCATGGCTTGGGTTACTATTCTTTTCCATTCTTTTCTGTTTGTTGCTTTATTTTTCCAGTTTGGTATTTTAAGTTTTTCTATGTCTTTTTCAACATCCTTCTTCCACCTGGTTTTCGGTCTGCCTTTTTTCCTTTTCCCTTCTATTCCTCCCATTAGCATTCTTTTTGGCAGTCTCGTGTTTTCCATCCTTTGGATGTGTCCCAACCATCTCGTTCTTTGTGACTTTATGATCCCTACGATATTCGGCTCTCCATACATCTCCTCTAATTCCATATTTGGTCTTTTTATCCATATACCATTCCATAATTTACCTCCAAATATTTTCCTGAGGACTTTTCTTTCCCAGACTTGCAGCAAGACTTGCTCGGATTTGTTCATTGTCCATGTTTCACTGGCATATAATACAATAGGTCTTATTACTGTCTTATATATTCTTATCTTAGCCCTTCTAGATATGTTTTTGCTTCTTAATAAATTGTTTAGTGCAAAAATACAACGGTTACCGGCCATAATTCTCGCTTGGATTTCTTCCTTCATATTTGGTCTTCTCGTGAATGTCGCTCCTAAATACTGGAATATTTCTACTTCTTCGAATTTATATGTTTTTTCATCTGTTATTACTGTCAGATATTGTTCTTGTATTTAATCTCTTTCTGTCCATTCCATATATTTGGTCTTTTCTTCATTTATGTACATCCCTTTCTTTCTCGCTTTCATTTCTAATCTTTTTATTATTTCTTTTAATTCTTGCTTACTTCTGGCTATCAGTACAATGTCGTCAGCGAATGCTAAGCATTGGTGTTTTCTTTGATATATAAGTCCTGACCTGTTGGTTCCAGCTTCTCTGATGGTAACTTCGAGGACGATACTGAACAACAGCGATGACAGTGGGTCTCCTTGTCGCACCCCCTCACTAACCTCAAACTTATCTGTTTCTTCGCCATTTATTTTAACCCTATTCTCTGTTTTTCGGAGTGTCATTTTTACCATTCTTATCAGTTTTTCACTAATTCCCATTTCACGTATAGGATTATATTGAATTTAATTTACTGTGACTCATAATTTTAAACACCTGTTTCTATGTGTTTAAAACGCGATTATTTAAATGTAAATAGATATAATTGAAGTTTCATAGAGAACAGATTGAAAATTGGTAATATCATCTACCAAAATACGAAACAAAGTTCGTGGGGGACATCTACTTGATTTATTTGTAAATTCGTATATATTTTCATTTAAGTTAATATTTTAATGAACTTGACCGTTATCAAGATAAATATAATGTTTTTATAATTATATAGCAGCTTGAACTATCATATATGTTGTCGACATTTCGTTTTATAGACCTAGTGTAGTAGGTAATAGTATCGTTATAGATTAATAAGTTAGATAAAAAAAGTTTTGTAAACTACAATCAAAGTAGACCCAAATCTCATTTAAGAGATTATTTATGATAGAAATTAACTCTTTCAATAAACGAAATAAAATAATTTAGATTTATTATCCTAGGAAATGATATGAATTTATGCAATCAGAAAGAAGGAAATATTATTTGGCAAAATTTATTCCATTTTTCTGATTACTAACCAGAATAAAAAGTAGAAAGAATAATGAAACGATTTTTAGCATTTTTACGTATTCTGCAAACGAATAAGGTTAGGTGAGATGTGAGACCTTATCTTTTATCATACTACGTATCTATCGACCGACACAATTCATTTACAACTTTCCAATTCAAAGCATATTATATTGTGTACAACATGTCTTTCTCTTAAGCCATTAAATTAGAATCTAGGTTGTTAATAAAACAGAACTGATGATTTCTATCATGTATTGAAAGCTTAAGGAATTATTTGCAGATATTTATAGAATCGTGTTACAAAATGAACAAATACACCGTTTTCATAGAACAACCTTTGGTTTTTTGTTTGAAAACCCATAAAGAAACCTAAGCGTGATCTGTCCAGTAGTGATGTATGGAAGCAAGACATGGACCTCGTCCAGCAAGTATGAAGAAGTGCTCAGATACTGGAAGAAAAAACTCCTACAAAAAATTGTGGACCAGTTAGAGAAACTGACTTCTGGAAGTTAAGAAAAACCAGGAACTGTAGTTGTTGTTTGAAAAATTAGACTTGGCGACTGAAATTAAGAAAAGGCGAATAAGGTAGACTGGTTATGTATAAAGGACGGAAAAGGAAATAACTATCAAGAAAGTGTTTTGGGGTGATGCAGCAGGAAGAAGCACTTGGGAAAGACCCTGACCCACATGGATGGACGGCTTTCAGGAGAATCTAAAAGATTAGAAATCGGTGGTAGCGGCAGCGATCAAACAAACGGAGAAAAATGGAGAGATGTCTTAAGCAGGCGGAGGCTGGTTAAGTATTACAGCTCCACAGGATATGCGTAAAAATGTCAGAAACTGATTCAAAGTTGGTTAATCTTTTATATTGCGCGTTTGTCTTATGCAACCGCTTAGGAGATTTGTAAATTTTCTGAAAAAACTTGAAAAAGTTGATGGTAAAACACTATGGGACAGAGCTAGAAGTACAGATGGAACAACTTACTGGAGGCACATTGAAAAACAGAAAAAACAGTCATGTCTACATACAAAGAAGAGACAGTAATTCTGGTTTGACTATATAGAGTGGAAGCTTAGAGACTATCGTAGACATGTAAGAACTTTTGCGATATAGTGCTGCGAATACTAAGAATCTTATGGGGTAATAGAGTGACCAATTTTAAAGTTCTCTGCAGAAGACTGTGCTTCATCATCATTTTGGCTTTACAACCCTGTGTGGGTCCTAGCCTCCCCAAGAATTTTTCTCCAGTCGTCCCTATCCATCGCCTTCCTCCGCCAAGCACGTATTTCCATATTTCTCATGTCTTCATCGATGTTATCTAGGAATCTTGTTCTGGGTCTTCCTCTTCTTCTTTGACCAATAGGTCTATCAAGGAGCGTTTTTCTAGCTGGGTCGGTTTGCTCCATCCGCATAACATGGCCTACCCACCTCAGACGTCCTATCTTTATGTGTTTTACGATATCTGGTTCCTGGTATATCCTATAGAGTTCGAAGTTGTATCGTCTTCTCCAGACACCATTTTCATTTACCGCTCCATAGATGCGCCTTAGTATTTTTCTTTCGAAACATCCTAACATGTTTTCATTGCTTTTTGTTAAAGTCCAGGTTTCTGAACCATGAAGACTGTGCTTACTACAATAAAAAAAAAACAAAATTGGAGTGTCTTGGACATATGATGTGAAATAAAACGATATATGGTTTACTTCAGTTAATTCATCATCATCATGATCAATGGCGCTACTCTTCGTGAGTGTTTGCCGCGTTTATTATTGCCTTCTATGTTTGTCGGTCCTGTGCCAGTAATTCCCATTGTCGCACTCCCATTTTCTCTAGATCTTCTTTGACTGCATCTTTCCACCTTTTTCTAGGCCGCCCTATAGACCTTCTTCCCTCTGGCCTTTCCCAGAACACAGTATTTATAAGGCGATTGTCGTTCCTGCGTATCACATGCCCTGCCCATCTGAGTCTCTTGGCCTTTATATATCTGACTAGATTTTTTTTTCCGAATAAGGACTCTAGCTCGTTATTGTATCTGCCTCTCCATTCGTTTGTCACGCTGTCTCTGCAAGGGCCATATATCATTCGAAGAATTTTACGTTCCCATACCAGCAATTTATTTATTTCTCTTTTTGTTAGCGTCCATGTTTCGCTTCCATACGCGACTGCTGGTCGTATCATGCTCTTATATATCCGGATTTTTGTATCTCGTGAAAGAAATTACTATTTAAATGGGAATAAGCCACAATTCAAGGTTAAAGTACGTTTATTGACGTTTCAATTTCCACTTCGGAAATCGTTCTCAAAATACAAACATTAGTAAATTTACTAATGCTCGTGAAAGAAGTTTTGACTCTATTAGATGTTGCATTGCAAAGAAAGATCTGTTTCCTGCCATTATTCTCGTTTCAACTTCTCGCTCTAATTTGTTGTCATTTGTGATTGTTGCTCCTAGATATTTAAATTCTTTAACCACTTCGAGGTTGTGATCATTTATAGTAATAGAAATCTTCTTCGTCGTTCTTGTTTTGAGACGATCATGTATTTTGTTTTGTCTTCATTTATTTTTAGACCGATGTTTAATGCAGCTTCTTTAAAGCTCGAGAAAATATCCTTAATTTCTAATGTTGATTGTGTTACTGCGTCTACGTAATCGGCAAAGGCGAGTATGATTTTTGCTCCTCGAGCAGTTATGTCTGGTTTGCTTTTTGGATATATTTTTCGCATGACATATTCTAAGGCCAGGTTAAACAACAACGGGGACAACGGATCTCCCTATCTCAGTCCAGAATTTACGCAGAAAGCATTTGATATTTTTCCCCCTATTCTAACTTGTGCAAAAGACTTACTTACACAAATTTGTGTTATCGCAGCTAGTTTCTTGGGTACGCCGAGCTCGATCATTGCCTTCCATAATGTTGCACGATTAATTGAATCATAAGCCTGTTTGAAGTCTATAAAAATCTGATGCACGTTGTGATTATATTCCCAATACTTTTCAAGCATTTGTCTTATAAATATGTGATCAATAGTCGATCTGCCAGGCCTGAAACCACACTGGTAGTCACCAACTATTTCTTCGGCGTATGGTACTAATCTTTTTAATAATATCGAAGCCAATATTTTATATGTAGTGTTGATTAATGAGATTCCTCTGTAATTCATGCATGATTCCTTTTTTCCTTTCTTGTGTATTGGTACAATAATACTACCACACCATTTTTTCGGCATTATTTCTTGTTGCCAGGCCATTTCTATTAATTCATGGATTTTACTTATGAGTTCATAACCGCCTGTTTTAATTAGCTGCCAAGCACCACCTGCTTGGTGGGGGTATTTCTAATTCGACCGTTTGATACTCATGTTCTTCATTGTTTCCACCATTTTCATTGTTTTCTTCAGTGAAATTTTGGATATTTAGGAGCTCTTCAAAATATTCAGCCCATCTTTCTATTATTTTGTTTTCGGCAGCCAGCATTTCTCCATTTTTATCTCTTAAGAAGTTGGGTGTGCTTATGTACGAGCCTCTCTTATGTTGTCTTACTTCTCTGTAGAAATTTTTATTTTGATTTCGTCTGTGTTCTCCTTCTACTTTTTCAATTTGTTGCTATATATATTGTCTCTTTTTTTGTCTAAGTGTTCTTCTAGCTGCAGCTCTCTCCCTGTGAAATCGTATACGTTTTTTTCTGATTGATTCGACAGAAAATCAATTCTTCTTTTGTTTGCTTCTTTTAGAGTTCTTTCACGTTCGTCGTCGAACCATTTTTTCTTTTTTGTTTTTTTAGTTCTTCCGATAGATTTCCCTGCTGCTTCTCTAATAGTTGTTTTTATGGAGTTCCATCGCTGATCTATATCTTCACTTTCATTTTCATTTATTTCCAAAACCTGAAACCTATTTCTTAATTCTACTTGGTACTGTCTTTGATTATTTGCTTTTTTCAGCTTCGCCACATTCCAGTTGATTAGTAAAGAGAAAGTCTTTGCTAGAATGAGCTACAAACAAATTCAAAATTGCTATGATGTTCCAAAAATAATGTTTTAAGACATCTATTTTTCAAGCCATTTACTTGCACCAGTAGCAACATTTAAATTTTAAAACATTTGTATTGTGTAGGAAATTTAATTTAATTTTATGTTTTATAGATAACTTTAAATAATTGCTACATTTTGAGATATACAACGAGTGTAACTGTTGATAAAACTGGGTTTCACTGGGATCATTTTTTGGTTAGAATGAATATGAGAGATGGAATAATTAACAAACAAACTGAAAAAGAAAGTGCAACCTAAATTTAATTTTGAAAAACTGCAAAAATTTGAGGTAGTGCTGGATTATCAAAAGGATATACAAGAAACCTATGCCAAATAAGATAGTGCTACTGTAAGTATCATACCATAAAGTTTTTCACAAATGACAAAACCTAGAAACAAAGCAACGTCAAAGAACATACCAAGAACAAAAAGATTTAGAAAAAATCACTGGTTCGATAAAGAATGTAGACCAGAATTAAAGATTCTGGTAAATAAGATCCGATTTGGAATTAAAAAGTTTGCGATCGCAAAAATAAGACTACCTAGAACGGTACGCCAAACAACAAAAAATAATTAAAAAAATCGTGAGGGAGTGGAAAAGAAAGTATATGGATGATAAAGTAAAGCGTATTAAAGA
This sequence comes from Diabrotica undecimpunctata, assembly GCF_040954645.1. NCBI lineage: Eukaryota > Metazoa > Arthropoda > Insecta > Coleoptera > Chrysomelidae > Diabrotica > Diabrotica undecimpunctata. The sequence continues at coordinate 101,368,484 of NC_092808.1, forward strand.
AAATTACAAGAAAAACGAAATCAAAAATTTCTACAATGAGGTAAAATACATTAAAACTGAGTACCAGGGAAGAACGATGAACGTAAAAGATAAGTAAGGAAACCTGATAGTAGACGAAGACCAAATATGTGAATGTGAAATTCTGAATGGCGGAATGACTACTGAAGAAAATTATAATGTTCCTAAACCCCAAATAAAAGTAGTAGAAGAAATAAAAAAGCTTACAAGAGAAGAAATTGAAGAAATAATAAAAGATATGAAAGTTCAAAAAGGCCTCGGGGAGAGCGGCATTATGGCAGAGAACTTAAAATATAGACGAGAGGCTTTACGAAAACAACTTCGTGAGCTAATAGTAGAAATATGGGATGCCAAAGAAATGCCTTAAGAATGGAACAAGTTCATTATAATTCCTATACACAAAAAGGCAGATAGAACGGAATGCACAAATTATAGAGGAATATCCTTGTTGGAGGTAATATACAAAGTGCTCGCCATACTAATTAGAAAACGATTAGAAATATATGTGGTAAAGAATCTAGGAGAATACCAGGGAGGATTTTGCAAGGGAAGATCAACAACCGATCAAACTTTTATGCTAAAGCAAATTATGATCAATTGCTATAAATACAACAACCATTTTAGCACAAGCACTTTTCATTATTACAAAGTCACCTACGGTACAATAGACAGAAACAAGAGCACCAATGCTTAGCATACGCTGATATTGTGTTTATCATTAAGGAAATGGAAAAGAACTGGCCAGCACCTATAGCAAAAAGACTGATTTGGGAAAATTGTAAAATGAGACTGAAAGTACATAAAAATCTCGAGCAAAAAAGGAATAAACACCATATTGTCGAAGACTTCTACACATCCTTGTACAGCTCGCAAGGCCAGCCTAATGAAACAACAAAGGAAGACGTCAAAAGAAAAATAAAAAACGTGAGATCAGAAGTACTACCAAATATAAAGGGATTCGAAATATAAAGAGCTTTAAAAGAGCTAAAAAATAATAAAGCTCCAGGACATGACGATATAATTTCCGAGCTCTTAAAAACAAGCAAGACATTAACAATCCCTGTACTAACAGAGCTATTTAATAGATGTCTCCATAATAGCAAGATCCCTAAAGACTGGAAAGAGATTCTAGTAATACTTTTACACAAAAAAGGGGACAAATGTGATCTACAGAATTATAGACCTATATCGTTGCTCAGTCAAGTATACAAACTATTTATGAGAATTATTAACAACCGGTTAACCTACAAAATGGACAATTACCAACCGGTTAAACAGGCTGGCTTCCGCAAAGGATATATTACATCAGAACATCTGCTGACAATGAGAACATTCATAGAGAAGGCAAATGAATACCAACAAGCCATATTTCTTGCCTTAGTCGACTATGAAAAGGCGTTTGATAGTATCGAGATGTGGGCCATAGAATAAGCTATTAATAATTTTAGAATAGATTCGAGATATAGGCAACTAATACATAATATATATGAAAATGCAACTATGATAGTACAACTAAATGATAATACAAATCCCATTCCCATTAAGAGAGGAGTGAGACAAGGAGACGTAATATCGCCAAAGCTTTTCAACCTAGCCCTAGAAGACGTCTTCAAAACTACAAATTGGTCAACCTATGGCATTAACGTTAATGGCAACAAATTAAACCACCTCAGCTCGCTGACGACATATTGATTATAGCGAGCACATTCGAGGAACTGCAAATTATGATGGGGGAACTAGCAGCCAGCTCCCAATACGTCGGCCTAAAAATGAATATGAAAAAAAAAAAACAAAAATAATGACAAACACAGATGACCCCAGACATATAACTATAAATGGCAGTGGGATAGAACAAATACAGGAATATATCTACCTAGGCCAAATCCTGAGTCTTGACAAAGAGAACCAAAGTGCGGAAATTACTAGAAGAGCAAGACTAGCATGGGAAGGATTTGGAAAACTTAGTTGGATACTTAAGAACCGCAAAATATCCCAATACTTGAGGAGCAAAGTGTTCAACCAATGCATCCTTCCTATCATGACATGTATGCCAAACCTGGACCTTAACCAAGGCAAACATCAATAAACTAGCCACAACAGAAAGAACAATGGAAAGAGCAATGTTAGGTATACGACTGTCAGATAAAAAGAGGAATGACTGGGTAAGATCCAAAACAAAAATCGAGGACGAAGCAACAAAAATTGCCAAACTTAAATGGAGCTTCGTGTGCCACACTGCTAGACAAAAAGACCAACGTTGGAATACTACAATACAACATTGGAGACCTTACAAAAGTAAATGACCAAGAGGAAGACCACAGATGAGATGGGTTGATGACATTAAAAGAATAGCCGGAACAAATTGGAAATATATTGCTCAGGATAGAGACCAATGGAAGGAGTTGGGAGAGGCCTATGTCCAAACATGGACAACAAAAGGCTAAGAAGAAGAGAAGAAGAAAAAGAAATAAAATAAGATTTACTCACAATCAATTAAATTTTATCACCAAAACGACCGGTTTCGCTTACTACACTTTGCTAAGCATCTTTAGGTCCAACGGTACCAGGTAAATTAAATGCTGAAATTACAAATCCCACATTAGGGTGCTGTCTTATAAAGATAACAATTACAGTAAGTATGACAATATTATATGCCTGTGACTATTAATAAGAATAAAATTGATAAGGCAGACAAAGTAAAAATACACAAATTGGTATAAGATAATCTATTGAATTAAAATAAATTAGTAAATAATCAAAAATCATCTATCACCAGCAATCCAGAATAGTTTAAACTATGTTTCACGAATCATTAATTAATAATTCTTGTACCGGCAGGTAAGTAGTATTTTGGTTATTTACTAATTTATTTCAATTCAGCAGATTATCTTATACCAATTTGTGGGTTTTTACTTTGTCTGCTTCATCAATTTTATTCATATTAATCACAGACATGTAATATTGGCATAATTACTGTAATTGTTATCTTTATAAGACAACACCCTAATGTGGGCTTTTTACCTATTTGAAATGGACTCACACAGGTAACACATTCACGATTTAAAAATAAAAGTATTTAAAACTATAATTAGACCCTCAATGCTACAAGCTACCGAGATATGGACTATGAACAAAACATACAAAACAGATTTGAAGCATGTGAAAGAAAGATACTTCTTTCTAGAAGAAGATGAACTAATGTAGAAGTGTACCGATTGTATGCTAACCTTACAATAACAAAAGTAGTGAAAAAACGTAGACTAGAATGGCTCGGACATTTGGAATGACTGCAAGATAATCGACAAGTCAAGAATATTGGTTGGAGAGTACCTGAGGGCAAAAAACGAGTAAAAGATCAAGAAATAAATGGAAAGATATAGTGATGGAAGATGTCAGAGAGATGTGAATCAGATATTGGAACATGACAGCTAAGAACAGAAAACGATGGAAATTATCCATCCAGCAAAGGGCCTAAAAGGCCTGTTAACGCTATACATACATATTTACTCATGTACACTGAAAAAATGTCACATACGTATAAAAAGGTAAATCAAAGAAATTTGTATCTTTTTTATCATTTCTGAAGAACATCCTAAAAGCTGTTACAACGCTATTTTTTACAGGGTCAATACGATATTTAGCAATAAAGTCAAAGGGGTAAAACTTCTTTGAACTATAATGTCTATCTTCCAAGACGTTTCAAATCAAAACTAAATTTGTGGCGAAATATAAGACTTAAAAGTAAAATATTATTTTAAAATTCTTTTTTTTAATTAAAATGTACAAGCTTTCAAAATGTACTTATCAGCTACAGATCTATTAAGATTATCTTAATTCAATATGTTACCAATAAAATCTTAAATAATTACAAAATATATTTATTACATTCAGTATTTCGTGACAATGAAACTATCACTATTTTGATTAAAAAAGTTTAGTCATCTAATTGAATTACTTATCTGGAAATCACAGCCTATCTTAACTTACAATCGATATTAACCAGTAAATAAAACGTATAGTAAATATTTTTAACTTTGTTTTTAATCATTTTTAGATAATATTGTTATGAGGATATTTTTACAGTAAAAATACCAAAACGATAACGCTAAAATCAGAGTATTACCGGCAGAGTTTTAATTAAAAAAATACATTCCAGATTACTTACCCTTTTTCGTCATTTTGTCAGGTGAAATGTCTTTTTCTTTTTCTTTAGATTTGTCACACTTTTCCACTTTTTGCAAATCACAAACTTGTAGTAAAATGCCATTTGTAATATTCCTTGCAGTGTTTTTAGTTACTTCTTCCAACATTCCTGTACTGAAAAAGAAATTAAAAGAATATATCACTATTTATCTTATCATAAGGTACAGTCAATCTTTACTCAAAAAACGTATATTCAAACCACACTTTAAAAAAAAATGGATATAAAGATGACGTAACAGAGAAAAAATGTTCATAAAGTACAATATAAGTAAAAGTCCTCTATATCTTATGACGTAAAATTCTTAAGTGTTGGTTTTGTTCTTAAATACAAAATCTTTGATAAGACTGATACTATACTGCATAAACGTGTTATTTTGGAATATTTACATAATAAAACAAAATATAATTTCGCACAATTGAGGACATAAGTGGATAAAGGCCATATGTCACTTTTTTGAGAAAATTGTTTTATTGGTTTTTTGTTCTTGTAATGTGCTGTTTAACCTTTTAAAATTTTAAAATTACCTATTTTTAGCTAAGAAAAAAAAATAGGAAGGTACTAAAGCAATATGTCACTCTAGATTTTCAAATTCTACTGGATAAAGGTACTATGTCCAAAATCGCGAACATATTACCTTTATCCACTCAAATGTTTAGTAGCTCAGCAGTTGGTTTTCTGAAATTTAACTTAGTGGGTTATGTTATGGAAATCAGTGTAACTGTGTAATTTACCTTATACAAACATTTTTACAGTTTTTAAGTCAAAAAGCTACGAAAAAATTATGGAGAATAGAGAAAGAATAATTTACAGACTATATCTTCAACATAAAGAAGAAAATACTGTTAAACAAGGTAATATTACATTATTAAATAAAGGTTCATATAAGTATTGTTTTATGCAAACTATCTATCAGTTAATGCTTTTTACTGCAGTCTTTATCACATACTTATAATATTGGTGGTTTTAGGTTTATTTCTTCCTAGATGTTCGTCTGATTTAAATACTCGTAAAGTTGACGAGCTATTCAATAAACAGTATTGCACAGACATTCAGATACCATCGACTTCCGGAAATTTTGTCGGTAAGGGACTATTTATTTGACCTTTCCAGCCTCTTTGACATGGTAATATAATAATAATTTTCTTTTTAAGATAATATCAAAGTTATTTAGATATTTTCTAATCTGTATTAATTATTTTGTTGCAATATCAGTTATTTGGGTTGTTTCAAGATCTCATAGACACTATGCATTGTCCAAACTGTAATAAAATTATTCTTCAAGAGCTTTTAATAAGCAAAAATTTGGTTTTGTTCTTTTGGATATTTGGTATAAAATAAAAAAACACATGGATACCATACGTAAGCATGGCTGGAAAAGTTTATAATTCCTTACTATATAGTAATTTTATTTTATTTTTACTAATATAGTTTTATATTTTTAGAAAACACTGAGTCAGGATGCGAACCAGACGGATATGTTTCGTCCAGTGAGGAATTCGTTCCTTCAGGTACGGGCTATTCGGATGAATCAGACTACTATGAAGAAACTATGATGCTAAACGAAACATCTTTTGTGAAAAACTTTCTAACAAAAATATGTTAAATGAAGAAAAGAAACAAAATATGCAGAATATAGACAACCAAGCAAAAGTGAACGACGAAAACAAGGCAGAAGAACATTATGGTCTATTCTGTCTGTGCGTCATATGCCCTCCATGGTATGTGTGTACACGTAAGTACTTCATGTCCTCTAGTACACAGAAGTATAACTTTTGCATATATTACATACAGAAAACTATTTTAGAAGTATTATTTCCACTTTCCTATCAAACAGGAATGCCGCTAACATCCGGTGTAGCACAGACAGCTAAACAAATTTTCTCTTGGAGGTAATTGGATAAAATTAAAGGTTTTTATAAAAACAAAATACTTTATATTAAAATAAACAGAACAAACGCATTTTAAAATTAATTGGTAATTTCTGCTTCTTTTTATTAATTATGTGTCTTAATAAAACAAGGCAAACAGTATCCAGGTTGACCAGGCAATCGGAACAAAAAGTTATATTCCTACGAACTTTTTTATTCACTTCACGGTAACTTAAACCTGAAGATTTTAATACTTGACGACAGCCTCTACATGGCTTTCGTCGTTTCCTTCCAGGTCCTTCAGGTTTGGTAAAAGTAGGCACTCTTTTTTTTTAAGTGGTTTTTCTTCAGATGATTGTATTAAATTATAAGCTGACTGACGTCTAAATTCTGTAATGCTCATTTTTGTTTCAGAGCACATATTGAATATAATTAAACTATTAACAATAGCTGTTCCGAGTATCATCTCAAATACTACTTTCCTAAAAAAAATTAATAAGAAAGAGATATTAAAATTATAACTTATTTTTTTTTTTTCTTACAGGTACCATTTCAAGCTTCGACGTAGCACTGTGTGGTAAGATGACATCTGGTCAGAATAGTCTACGCCTTTCTTTGCAGAGTTGTTATCAATTATACATTTTGGTTTCACAATATTCTCTTTTTGCCTATTCTGCTTTCCTGTTGGAATCAACTCTTTAGTATGGGCTGGGACACTTGAAATCATTGGGTCCTGGGCCTCTTTCTTATCCATCCACTTAATAATTCTTAGTCCATCCTTCTTTTTTCCAATGACCTCTGTTGGCTTCATCTTATTGGAATAGTTAAACTTAGGTGGTATTCCTTAAATTAGGTAGAATAAAAGTTATCAGCAAATAATATTTTGCCAGCTTTATCTGTGATACACTGAAGTAATTTTAGAACAACTGTAGAGTGTGCTACATTATTGGTTGGTGTTTATTTTTTTCTGTGTAAATACTTACATTGAAAGTATAGCCTTCAAGAGATTAAAATTTGTATCGTTTCACTCCATGTTTATGAGTCTTGTTGGGGATGTACTAACAAAAATGGAGTCTCCCTCTGAAAGGTACCATAGATTCATCTATAACGAGAATGTTGCCAGGCTCCATTATTCTTTGAAAATTTTGAATCAATTTCGTAACAAAATTTTCTGTTTTGCATAATCTATTAGCGGTATCAGATGTCTCATTATTTTCAAAATGAAAAAGTTTCAATAAAAGCAAAAAGCGGTCTCGAGTTAAAACTTTTGCGACCAATATAAATATAAATGTGGTACCCATTGCGATTATTATCCCTAGAAAGGCTCTTACTCTCAGTTTTGTTTGTGACTGTTCATAATAAACTTTTTAATTTTCTTGAGTGTCGCATACTTAATTGTTGAACAGATAAATGTCGGTTTCATTAACCATAATACCCAATATTTCATCAGTTACGAAATGATTAAAAACGTCTATTGGTTTTTGTCCTGCATGTGGTTCAATACCAACTTATGTATTCTTTCCTACTACAAAATCGTCATCATCTACATCTTCTTCTAAATCACACCATTTATCACTGTCACTATTCTCAGCACTCTGTTCATTAGTATCTGATCGAACTTGCTCATGTAGTAACAATTTCGTCATCATTATTAATAGAAGAATTTAAATCGGAGGATGAAGAAGATTTAGGAAAATAACTTTTATTTAGCAATGAATCGTCACTGTTGAAGGGATCTTCAAAACTTTTGGCATCAGATGAAGATTGAGTTGCTGGCTGCTCATTCTCCATATCGAGTTCATCAGCCTGTTCGTTATCCACTTCGTGTTCTATTTCTGTTCGTATAAACTGTTGTTCGTTTTCATTATTAAAATTTTCATGACTTTCAATCAACCCTGTACTATCATGTAATTCATTTAAAATAGTATTTGTATCAGAACTGTCTCCAAAGTTTTTATGATCACTGATTGTTTGCTCATTTGCAAAATCTATCACTTTTGGTCTCATTATATCAACCATATATCTTGCCCCTTTCGACATTTTAACAAGTACTGCTCACACTTCAATGAACTACAAAAAAACTAAAACTGAATATATACAGCGACAAGTACCAACAAGTTGAAACGAATGGCAATGACACATGCCTCCCGGGGTCTGTGATGCATACTAACAATAAATTTTTGTTTATGTGCGGCACCTGCCTCCGGGGGCATGTCTCATATTACCGACATCAGTAGCGAAAATTAAAAATTTGCTATCGATAGCTATTTGTTACAATTTAAAAGACGTACAACTGCCATTTTTATCGCTACCGTAAGATGCTAATGTTTGACCAATTTTACTACAGCACAGTTGAAAAATTACGCACATGCCTCTGGCTGTGGACACGTGACACAATCAAGGTGTTAAAGAAAATACGCTGCTCATGACTTATATGCATGTTTTTCCTAATAATTTTCCTCAGTTGTGTTTTTGTTGATTGAGTTGGTTGAGTTTTTAAAGCATGGGTCAATAAATAGATAATAATATTCATATTATCACTTGTCAAACCAGTGGCGTTGCGCCCTAACTCTATTTCACTTTAACTTTGATACCTTGCGTTTTTAACAGCTGGCAACCCTAATTTTAGACCTTTTTTTCTTAGGCAACCTTATATCGTCATATTAAAAAAAGGTTTTAATTTGATATAACAAACATGCATATACGTTATGAGCAGCGTATTTTATTTAAAAAATAAATGAACGAAATAAAATATTAGTTAAAACTAATTACTATTAATTGAATTAAAAATATTTGCTTTGCGGCCACTTTTTGACTGGCAACGTATTATTAATGCATTCTTCTAATTTTAAATGTATGTAAAAATGTGAGTTTGATAAAATACGTTATGGACATAGTGATCCTGCAGGTGGATCTTGTAGTATATATATATATATATATATATATATATATATATATATATATATATATAAGGGATATATATATATATATATATATATATAAGGGATATATATATATATATATATATATCCCTTATATATATATATATATATATATATATATATATATATATAAGGGATATATATATATATATATAGTACAAACGAAAATAAGAGCTAGAATCTACAATGCAAAGAAACAAAGAGAAGTTGAAGAGAGAAAGTAAAAAACTCTGCGATAGCTAAGAAATTTGACCGAGGTCTGATAAGTAAGCTAGAGGACCGTACAGGTCATATAGTTGAAGATGTTAATAACTATTGGAGGCATTGAAGAAAATTGTAGATTGGATTTTATGAAAATGCTGAAACATATCGATTTTCATGGACATGTACATCTTACATCTTAGGATTTGTCAATCCTCTCCCGACCAGTACCATAAACCCTTAATTTTAAATAGAGAATGATTTTCCATGATTTTTCTTTTCATATTAACTCTGTTCTTGTCAAAAAGTATAAATTTATTAGAAGTATTAAATCTACAATGTAAACGTAGTAACTACTACTATATAACTGTTTTACCAGTATTAATGAAAATTGTTTTTGTCGCGTCCAAAAACTACATTGAACGAAATTTTCAAGTTTAGTTAGTTGAACTGTTGTTGATAGCGTTTAACGACGATATTAAATAAATATTTTATAATACGTTTAAAATAGCCTATTCTATCACAGAACGCGTTTAAATTATTTTTATATTTCCTGAAAAAAAAAAAGTTAGGATTAAAACAAGAATGCCAAGATGTTATATTTTTCTGAACCTTGCTATACGGTTCGAAGGGCTAGTCTCTAAAAAACAACAAAATAAACAAACTCGAGATCTTAGGCAGTGGTCTCCAATAAACGCCGTACCTCGCGAATAGCGTTACGCTATACGTCGTGTTTGTATGACTAATAGAATAAACAATGGATCAGGTCTCTTATTGTACGCTGAACGCAGCATGCAACTGCTGTACGCGGATTCAGGAGGTGGTCTCCAATAAACGCCGTGCGCGACGTGCAGCGTTATGCCATATGTCGCGTCTGTCGCGTGTTCAGTTATTTTCGAGCATTGTAACGTTCTGCTGGTACGTATTTTAACCTAAAGCAATGAGTAAATTAATTCATAAAAGAGAAAAAGACGAATTATTGCTAATTAAAGCCATCAAGAGTAACAGATCAATATGTGATGCCAGGGATAAGAATAATTATAAAGATAATATTGAAAATGAAATAGATGATATGCCAGGTAAGCTTTTAAAAACATTATATTTTTATAAACTAACTAAATTATAGTAACGAATACATAAATGTATTGTGTTATACTTGGCGGAAAAAAATCAATCACCCTATTGGAAAACGCTATTACTTTTGCAAATGGCGTTAAGTAAACAAACGCAAAATACAAATCGACCAACCATGAATTAGTTTACTCTACAAAACCGTAAAATAATTATTTCCATTTTTTGTGCAAAAATTCGTCGGTTGTTCGCGAAGCGTGAATTTCTTTGCAGCTTTCCTGGCCGTCCGAAAACAACTGGACAAATACTGCGGCATTTGGCTACTCGCCTTAAAGAAACTGGGACAACACAAGATGCTTCCAAGGCTGACGGAGTAGCCGTTATACTGAGAATGTTGCTGTTGTTGTCCAATATGTCGAAGAAGAGCCATGATATCAATAAAAAGACGTGCCACGCATTAAGGCATTAGCTGGCGCTTCGTACGCAGAATATTAGTGACATATTTGAATATGTTCCCTTACAAAGTGCAGACAATGCATCAGTTGTCAAAAGCGTCCAACCTACGCTCGAGCCATCCGAAATCTCAACCAAGAGGAGGTCGATTTTTTTTCGAAAATTATCAAGGCTCATTTTCATCTTAGCGATTACGTAAATAAACAAAATTATGGTTTCTGGGGCACCAAAAATCCGTATGTCACCCACGAAGGGCCATTACGCCCGTTTAAAGTTAATGCTTGGTATGCTGTTTACATACCCATAATTACCGATTTTTTTCTTCCTCGATTAGATTATTGGGACTGTAGAGCATGTGGTTCCAACAGAACGATGCAAAGGCGCACACTGCTAGATTTTCTATAATATAATGAAAACAATTTTCTAAGCTAAAGTAGTGAAAGATCATAATATGAGAATATTTATAAAATAGATAATATTAAAGATTTTATATATCTAGTTCCAAAATCATACTACTTAACTCCTCTTCATGACTTTCTGTCAGGAATCATTGGCGTATCTTAGATGGTTAAGAAGATATTCTGCATTTATTCCTATTGGCTTGTATTGTCAACTTAGTATCTTGAACGCATCCTCTAGGGCTTAGTTAAACAGCCTTGGTGATATTGTGTCACCTTGCATTTTTCCTTTGTTCAGTGCTATTGGGTAATTCCAGCATCTTAATTCGTGTTTTTGCTTTTTGGTATATGTTTTATGCTGTAATAAGTTTCGTATATCTGTAGTTTATCCTACTACTGGTTAGTCAGCATTTTATTGACCAGTGTTCTACACCCGCAAAAGAATTATGAAAGTCAACAGAAGCTGCATATATCGAGATATTATATTCATTTGATGTTTCGATTAGAATTTTCACAGTTAACAAGTGGTGACTGGTGCTAAATCCTTTTCTGAATCCTGCCTGTTCTCGTATCTGGTATCTATCTAATTTTGTTTTTAACCTGTTATCAGAGCATTTGATGGAGTTTAGTGGTATTGAGTAATGTTATTGGACGAAAACTTTGTAAGAAGCATTTGTTGCCTTTATTGGTATAATAATTATTGCTTCGTTCCAGTCTTTAGGGATCTGCTATTCTCGTAATATTGTATTTAGCAGGTGGTAAATATGTTGATAACAGCGTTTCCACCATTCTTTAACATTTCTGTAGTGACTATCTTTTCCTGGCAATTTGTTGTTTTTGATTTACTCAAGTGCTTTTCAGTATTTTTGTAAAGTCTTTGATAATATTTTTACGTTGCCGTAAGGATCTCATTCCTGCCGCTTATTTCTCCATTATTTTTCTTTATATTATTTATTTTTATAAGGCATAGTGTCTCAGACGGTTTAAGATTCCATTTCTTTCTATTATACTTTCTATTCTTTCCTCCTGCTTCTTTTTTTGCTCTCTTTTTGCTGTTCTATTCATTACCTGGTGATTTGATTCAGTTCTATCACTTTCCCTTTTGCCCACCTATCTATACAAGTTTTGTTCTTTCTCTCATAATATTTTTGCTTTATTAGAAATGTAGTTTTTCTGAGGTTTATTTTTTCATTCTATTTTTTCACAAGCTTGCAATAGGATAATTATTAAGGCGGTATTTAGTTCTTGGATATCTGTTTGTTCTGTATCTATTACGGTCAGTTTCTTCTGAATGGTTTTCTTACACTTCTTTTGATGTTCTCTTAATTTCGCCATTTTTCGCCGCGTATATTATTATACCTAATTCAAAAGTGGAACAAGACGTTCAAGAATTGATAGAATATAAAGTTTATATTGGTACCTTTTTTTGTACATATTTAATAAACTAAGTAATCTAGGAAATTATCTGTAATCAGAACCTTTTCAGATTTAGATCAATTGTTTACTTATTTTTTGATTAGTAATTAATAAAGATAAAATAGAATAACTTGATATATCGTTTATCTAATAGTGTGTTTTAGATATATATTTTTGACCTTGATATGTTACATAAATAAAAAAACACATTAAAAAAAAATAAACCGATAAACGTTTGATATCCTTATAAGTTCTCACCGATTTACTTTATAAATCAGTTAGTTGATGTTCTTGTCTAATAAAAGTAGCAGTTAATTAACACAAAAAAATCTGTGTTTCATCATAGTCGCTATTATTTATGATTTTGCTGTTCTTATACGAAATATTGGACTATATACACTCACTAGTGTTTTACTTTTACTTATAGTGTTTATTATTATAAACAGTAAAGAGGACAAAGACAGATAGAACAATAAAAAAGTATAGACAAATAAATAGTTACCATAAATTCAATCGTAAATACGGACATTACCAGGTAATAATAAATAAAGTACCTATAAAAATACTACAGTTGTACGTTCTTTGTCAATATTATTATTGATTAATAATTTTATCTGTAAAATCTTTTATTTAAATTTCACAAAACGAAATAAAGTCCACAAACAAGCAAAAAATTACAATAATAAAGTTGTTGGCCTATATGACCGTAATGAGGCATGTGAATAATTAAAACTGGAATCTGGAATAGACGCAAAATGTGTAAAAAATAGGATATGTAATGATATGTTTACTTTGTAATATTTAAAAACATATCTTGTACGAAAAGTACTCTACGAGGAAAACCTACAATAATCACGATGTCAGATTATGCGTTTTGACCGGTGCGGTAAAAACGCATCCGTTTCGACCGTACCGGATCGATCGGTCACACTGTACGGTTAGTCTGATGCGATTTGTAAAGGAGTCACGATGTCCCAAATTTTGATAAAGAAATTGTTAGCAATTTTTTGTTTGGAAGGAAGGAAATGTTGATAGCACCAGTGAATCGCGAATATTGGGTTCATCCATTTTTTCTCAACGCGGTTCAATGGAAAACTTTCAGAGGTATTTCGAAAAGATTTGTCTTTAAAATGATAATTGTTTTCAATATTACTGGATATTAACCAAATATTTTCACCAGTTGGTGGAAATCTTACTTCCTCACATAACAAAAGAAAATACTCAATTTAGAAAGTGCATAAGTGCAGAGGAAAGATTGACAGTGACACGCAGGTACGTAGAAATCAGTCGATATTTATTAAATTACATTAGGATTAAAATAAGAACAGGTTGTAATATTATTTAGATATAATTAGACTTCGGCAAATATGCATATTGCATATTTTTCATATTGTGCATATTTTATGCAAATATTTCATATTTTGACATATTTGTATAAAAGTTTGCATAAAGTGCATAAAAGTTCCGATTTTTATACTGTATTTGAAAATTTTTAAACATACCAATTTATTTCAATTCTTGTATAAAATTTTGTAGTCATTTTAATCAAGAAATGATCTAAGTACGTAATCTCTACAGGTACAAAACATTTAAAATTTCAAAAAAGATCAATTTAAGTAGCCCTCAACATTCTTAGAAAGTCTCGGTCACTGAGGCATTCAGTTATTGGATAATCGCTAAGGGTTCGCTCATTTGCATTTTATGATCTAATCCCCAAATATATCTACAATTTATTGTATCTTAACAGCAGGTAAACGGCTAATAGTTTTGTTCCTAATTTAGAGATTTTCCAAAATCTCCCAGTTTATTGAATTAGGTACCTAAACATTTCTAATTTGATGCTCAGATTTGTAAATCATTTTTGTTTTGATATTCATAGCGTAAACACTCGTTGTGCGTAACAAAAAGAAAGATTGTGATTTTATAATGCCTAAAATAACCAGTGCTTCAACTTGGATTAAACCTTATAAAGAGCTGTCTATGGATATGGGAAAAATCTACTGTTCAGTCTGTGGCAAAATTGTAAGTATCTAATATTTTCTATTAAATATCTAATATTTCATACATACAGGGTGTTTCCAAATGACACTTACAACGTTTGACTGTAGATACTTCTCGAAAAATGGAACAAAACGATATAGTTAATGAGGGGTCAAACTTATTTACTTTTCGAGATACAGGGTGTTGAAATTAAAAAAAATTAAATTCTTTTAGTTAATAACAACAATAACTTTAAAACCAATAAACGTATTTACTTGAAATTTAGTACTCGTAGGTTGTTTTTAAATGAAAAATAGCTTCCTTTAGTGAGAAAAAATTGTCCATGGTACAATACAATGGTGTGTATTTAGAAAAATTTTTCACCTCTACTTTTTTTTATGAAGTCAGCTATTCTAAAACACAATTATTTTTATTGTAATTGAATTAACAAAAAAAAAACTTTTGTTGAATTTGAAAATAAGTTATATGATGTACTAATGGTTAGTAACAAAAACTAATTTGTGGATTAATACTGCATTTAAAACACTTAGCGAGTGTTTTTTTTTCCAAACCAGTTATTTGATTAACCAAAAACACCCTGTATATTTTTATATTTTAAAGGTTGAGTTAAAATAAAGGTTTTTATTTTTATTTATAGATAGCATGTGAGAAGAAATTTCAGATAAACCAACATGTGAGAACTGCTTCACACATTGCAAAAAAAGGAAAAATAGGAGGAAAACATCAAACTTCAATGGCTAAATGTTTTCAATCTACTTCAAAAACATTAGATGAGCAAGAAACTTTTAATGAAGACTTGTGTCGCGCATTAGTGTCTGCAAACATACCGCTTTCAAAATTAGCAAATGTAAATTTTAGTTCGTTTCTAAAAAAATATTGCAAACTTAATGTTCCAAGTGATCGGTCTCTAAGAAGAAATAATGTGAACGGGCTATACTCGTCGGTGTTAATTAATATTAAGGAAGAAATTGCAGATAATTATTTTTACATATCTGTAGACGAAACCACTGATTCCTCAGGAAAGTATATTGCTCATTTATTGATTGGTGTTCTTAAAGAAGATACCTTACCAAAATCTCATCTTATTTCATGCCAGCAACTTAAGAAAACAAATGCTTTAACAATTTCGCGTTTTATACAAGAAACATTAGCAACTTTTTTCCTTCCGACAACTATTCCTTCTAATAAATTACTGCTTATTTTATCGGATGCTGCTCCTTATATGGTGAAAGCAGGACAAAATTTAAAAATATTTTTCCCAGATTTAATACATGTTACTTGTGTAGCGCATGGATTAAACAGAGTTGCAGAGGAAATACGAAAAAAGTTTTCTCTTGTAAATACCATGATATCCAGTGTCAAAAAAGTATTTCTTAAATCTCCTATAAGAATTCAACTTTATAAAGAAATGCTACCTAACATTCCTCTTCCACCACAACCTATTTTAACGCGATGGGGAACATGGTTAGAAGCAGCTAATTTTTATGCAGATCATTTTGTTAAAATAAAGAACATAATTGATACGTTAACAGATGAAAGTTCCCAATCTCTTTTGGATTCTAAACAAACTTTTCAGAGTAACTTGCTTCAACAAGAACTTTCATTTATAAAATCAAATTTTAGTTTTGTTCAAAAAACAATTACTCAGTTAGAATCACCAAAACTGTCATTGTTCGAAAGTACAGCATTAATAAAAGAATTTGCGTCATGTTGTCGGAACGTTAGAGGTAATATTGGAAAAGATATTTTAAAAAAATTTGAAGCTACTATGGAAAAAAATAAAGGTTACCATATTCTTTCTGAAGTAGTCAGTGTTCTAGCTGGAAATATTTCGGAAACAATTAATTTAGAACCAAATGTTTTGGTTAGTTTGAAAAATGCTCCCGTTACATCAGTTGATGTTGAACGAAGTTTTTCCATATATAAATATATGTACTCAGACAGAAGCCACAAGTTTTTGTTAGAAAATTTTGAACACCACTTGGTCATTTATTGTTACCATAATTCTAAATAAGTTTATTCATACTTAAAAATGATGTAGTTACTTAAAATAAATGTAAATCTTAATGAATAGTAGGAAATATTTAGTTATGTACACTTTTTTTTTAAATAAAATTGTTACTATTTTACGATTTTTTTATTTATTTGTATGCATATTTTGTAAAATATTTGCATATTTTCGGGTAAACACGTGCATATTTATGCGCATATTTTCTACATTTTTATTTGCATATTTGCCGAAGTCTAGATATAATACTAGCATTACAAAAATCTACATTGTAAATTCTATTAATAATAGTAATGGGATTCCATGGAGGCAAAAGATTCTGGTGATCGTGATGGCACTGGATGCGACCTTTGCATCGGAAGATGTGACGGCGTTGGCGAGGATTGCTGCATTGGTGACGGTGGCTGCAATAAAGTTGGCGATGGCGTTTGGTATGGCGCTTAAATTGAAAAAGATGATGGCTGTAGTTGATATGGAAAATTCTCCAGTTTGTTCCCGATGGCAAAAAATGTATACACATCGACAATTGAGTTGACGGTTGAGTTGTGACTGTGCCACAAATTTAAGATCCATTTTTTCATCAATATTTTATTTTTTAATCTGATGAGAGTAATGGTATATTCAGGATTTTCGATGTCTTGGTCGGTGCCCTCTAGAATGGAGTCAATCTATCCTGTCGTTGACGAGCTGCAGGCCGTGCTGGCTGTGGTAATTCACTACCAGAACTAGTTGATGTTTGTTGTTCTCTTCCTCAAAAATCTTGTTTCCTGATGGGGCTTCAGTTTCAGGCGTCGTTATCTGCCCAATGTTTATAAAAATTTTCGGCGACTGTCCATCTACGCTACATTAGAACCACCACCACTAGTTGCCGCGACGACCGGTAGATGTGGCAAGAACGTATAGTGTGACAAATGTCACCCTACAGTCATGCGTTTCCGTTATTTCGTCGAACCGGAGCGTTTTTACCATACCGGTCAAAACGCATAAGGTGACATCGCACTAAGACGGTAACAACAAACAATTAACAATTATAAAGACCAAATGTGGAATCATTTCTTAATCACTAGTGTAACCATGGCAAACCTCATAAAAATTTGGTTTGTGGTTTGTGGTTTCATCATAGATTATAGAATAGTATGAATATTATTAAAAATCATTGAAACTGAACCAATTCTTGTTGTTTCACTTGTTACAGATTGTGTATTGATGAACAACAAGGTATTTTATATTTTGCTTGTAATAAACATAAATATATAAATTATTTGTATTTCTGTAGTGAGCATGCAGAGGGCAGGACCCAGCAAAATTGGTCGTACGAAACCAGTAAAACAGACCTACCCAACAGAATACAAGCCTTGCTTCGTTCTGAAGATCAAGATTTATATTTATTAGACCGAGAGACTGATGAGAAGACTTTAATTGTTGTAAATGACTCACACGAAGATCCCGACTATGTAATTCAGCAGAGTAAATCTTTTAGCGGTGAAGAATCGAATTCAGATACGGAACTTTTGGAGTTAGATGACTCTCGTATGAACCACAACAATCCATAGCTCTTTGCAAGCAGAAGTGAAATATGTGATCATATTCAAAGGAAAAAATGGCTTTTATTGGCAAGGAACGGAATTTCCAAAAGACGCAAGAACTCAAAGTAAATAATATTATCAAAGGATTACCAGGCCTAACAGCTTTAAGCAGGACTCTGGAAAATAAGTCTTCTAAGTCAGATATTTGGAATTTTTTGTCGATTATAGTAGCTGTCTTTATAATATTAGCCATAAACAGTTAACTTAAAAGATCCCATTCAGTATAAATACCTGCTTACTTTACTTACTTTATCGTGTCCGGACATGTCATTCATAAAATTTCGGCCCAGTATCGGGCTACGTCGGTTCCATCTTTGTTGGCGAGCCACAAATCTTCGAGGGTACATCGATGAGGACAGTTTCTGCATGTAAGAAGATGTTCCATATTCTGTGTTTCTCCACAGTCACAGTTCACATCATCTTGGTCGATTTTTCCCCATTTTGCCATGTTTGATTTTACTGGAGCGACCCCCGTTCTTATCCGATTCAAAGTTTTCCACGTTTTAAAGTCTAGGGACTGGCCGGTCCATTGAACCTGGGGAAGAGGAAAATATTCAGGCGGTTCATCCTGCACTGTTCCAAGGAAGCTTTTCCTAGATTTTAGTCGCTTTCGTGGTGTTCGAGCTTTGTATAGGGCATGCCGCTCGTCCGCGATCTGTTTAATTTTCTCTATGTGCTCTGCAACGCCTCTGCGTGTTGAGGGTTCTGCAAAACCCGCTGCTTTATATAGATTTGAGAGTGGCGTCGGTTTCATGCACCCCGTTACTATCCTGCATGTCTCATTTAGCGCAGTATCAACTTGTTTGGTGTGGGCAGATCTTCCCCAAACGGGGCACGCATATTCAGCAGTTGAGAAACACAGTGCCTGTGCCGTTGTTCTTAAAACGCCAGGACGTGCGCCCCATTTACTTCCCGTGGGGGGACAAGGAAGGAGCCTCCACGAGATCGGTAGTGCCACATCAACTATAAAGTAAGCACTATTGACGGCGTCCCCTGGAAACGTCTACTAGTAGACGGCCAATCCTTCCAACACCGGACCATACCAAATTAGATGGCAAACATCAAGCCACAACGGTTCTTCTCAGAACCAACACTGACAGTAGCGAGCATAAATATCGAGGGCATCACTACGGCCAAACAAGATAAATACCTGCGATTGTTTAAGTTGCGTTTAAATTCACACCTAGCAAGAATTTTTAGCTGCCTCTATAAAACCTCCCTTTTATTTAAGCTGGATATTCTTAACCGAAAAATTTATTTTAAAATTCCAAACTAACAACCAATCCAAACTATTGCAAAAAAAAACATCTGGAATCTGCTTCTCATTTAGTTGACACATGGTTTCATACCAAAAAAAATCATCCTTATTAACAGAATAATAAGGATGAAGGGAACTTTTATCAGGTTCAAAAAGGAAACACAGAATATGGGGCTTCAAATAAATGAAAATAAAACTAAATATATGTTTATGAGCCGCAATAACCGAAACAGATAAATGCTGGGAACAGGTGTCTTTACGCCCTTTAAAATCTAATAAAATCAAAAAAATTAACAAAACACACAACAATAATATAGAAGATCTTTGGGCTAGCGATTTGTTTGAGCAACAATAAGACCCAAGAAAGAGGGAAGAGCTGTATGCAGATGCCAACATAATAAATAAATAAAAGTTTAGAAGACTCCAGCGGGCAGGATACTTCAGAAGAAGTTCTGACGAAATAATGACGAAAGGCACGCAGGGTCGCCACAGACTAAGTAAGTACAGGGTACCTCTAATTTTTAACGTGGCTTAATAGATCAGTAAATCCAAAGCCATTAAAAAAAGACATTAATTTGATAAACAAAAACCACTAATTAAAATAATGAAAAAGTCTATGAAAGATGAATATCGGTATAACAATTATAAATTTAATGTAATGTAATGTAGATAATGTTTATTTACGGCCTTGTTATTTTTTTACAAATCAACTTAAATTTAGCTTAAGATATTAAAGCACAATGTGATTACATAAAAGGTATTTTCGATCTTATTCTTAATAGTACTTGGTGATAAATGAAAAATATCATTACTATTAAATTTTTTTTGCATTTCTACACATTATCTGTAAAGGTTTATTTACAGTATAAGTTTGATTATAAAATTCTAAATAAAATAAGTCTTGGGATCTGGTGTCGCTATAGGAAGTACGGAAGTAAACCTTTTCCGAAAGAGCACTACCATCAATACCTCCTCGTATTAATTTATATACAGTGTGTAAAAGCCAAATGGAATAAATTCATTATTTAGGTTACTGTACATATTTATAAAAAATCCCGAAACACGTCAAATTTAAATTATAACTTGACATTCTTTAACGTGAAAATGCAACCCCTACCTTCAACCCCCTTAGAATGACAGGTACAACCCCCAATTTTTAAAATAGGAAGTATAGGCTTGTGATATATCGTTTGAAAGATCTTTTCATTCTCCATTTAAAAATGTTGTCACTTTCAAGTTTATTAAGATTAATTAAGATAAAATAAATTAAAATCATGTGGTTACCGAAATTCGCTACAATACAATCAAAAACTAAAATGTAATGCAAAACGTAATAAAATGTAGAACACGAAAAAGAACTATGAATGTTAATGAAGTAGATGTTCAAAATGTTCACCGCGAACGTCTTGGCAACATCCTAATCTCAAATAAAACTGTCTTCTAACATTATTTAACATAACAGGCGTGATCGACCTAATCGCAAGCGTTATTCGTTCTTTTAAGTCATTTAAATCAGAAGGTTTAGTTTTGTACACATGGCTCTTCACATATCTCCATAAAAAGAAATCTAATAATGTAAGATTAGGTGATCGCGCTGGCCATTTAATCGATCCTCGCCTCCCTATCCACCGATTGGGAAATATTGTATCGAGGTACTGCCGGACATTAAGTTGGTAATGTGGTGGTGCTCCATCTTGCTGAAACCATATCGTATTCGCTGGAACTTGAGGGTTTTCTGGATCAGGATATAAATTTGCCAACGTTGGAATGACATAATTTTGAAGTAGTGCCAAATAATTGTTGTCATTTAAAGTGCCCTCAATGAAAAAGGGACCAATGATATTGTTTCCTACAATCCCTGCCCAAACATTAACCTTTTGAGGGTATTGAGTGTGTTCTCCTCTCATCCAGTGAGGATTTTCCGTGGCCCAGTAGCGGCAATTTTGCCGATTAGCATGACCTTTAAGTGAAAAAGTACACTCATCAGAAAACATAACGTCTTCTAATTGGATAATATTGTTATCCAACATGTCCATCATTTGCTCACAAAAAAAAGTTCTCCTATCAAAATCGTCTTCCATGAGCTCCTGAGTAGGTATCATCTTATAGGGATGCAATTTATTTTCTTTTAATATGTTTACTATCGATGTATGGCTAGCATTTAATGTAGTGGATGCCTGTCTACTCGATGTATGTGGATTTTCCTGAAACTCAAGCAACACATCTAATTTGAGTTCATCACTCAGTGCATTGGCAGCTGCTTTTTTTATCTGCCTTACATGACCAAACTCGCGAAACTGCTTCACTATTTTACTTATTGTTCCTTGCGATATAGGCGGTAAATTAGGAAATTTCTCATGAAATAGGCGAGTTACTTCCTGTTGTGTTCGGGTGTTATCTCCGTAACTAATCATTTGTAAAACTGTTATTTTATGCATTTCCGTTAATCTAACCATTTTTCAGAATTGAATTGAACGAACTTTTTACTTAAATTAAAATGCTGACAACTTAAATAAAACAATTTACTAATGCGTGTTAAAATAACGTTGCCACGGAAATTCTTTAAAGTTTTTTAATGGTTACCAACTAAAAACCACATTGCTATGGTTTTTGTTCACTTTCTTATTATCAAGACCTAAACGGGAAATAAGTTTTGAGTATATTTTAGCGAATTTCGGTAACCACATGATTTTAATTTATTTTATCTTAATTAATCTTAATAAATTTGAAAGCGACAACATTTTTGAATGGAGAATGAAAAGACCTTTCAAACGATATATCACAAGCCTATACTTCCTATTTTAAAAATTGGGGGGTTGTACCTGTCATTCTAAGGGGGTTAAAGGTAGGGGTTGCATTTTCACGTTTAAGATTGTCAAGTTATAATTTAAATTTGACGTGTTTCGGGATTTTTTATAAATATGTACAGTAACCTAAATAATGAATTTATTCCATTTGGCTTTTACACACTGTATAAATGCTACATCTAGCAATATTCGCCTCTCTTCAAAAGTAAGCAATTTAAGTCAATATTGCAAAACAATCTATTCAATTTCATTTACAGGTATTCTCAATTTAAAAGCAATAAATCTTAAGAACTTTTTCTGTACTCTTTCTAATAGATCTTTGCTACCATATTCCAAAATCGATCTAATAAGGGAACAGTAGATATTTTTGAGACAATAAATATTATCAAATTCAGAGAGGCTACGTTTCATGAAACCTAAAAGTTGGATCATGGATCTATTAGAAACTTAAGAAAAGTGGTCCCTGAAGCTTACTGTAGGGTCAAAAATTACCCCAAGATCCTTAAATGTTGCGATTACCTCTAAAATATTCGGTCCAATAAGTATTCAAATAAAATCGGATGTTTGTTTCTAAAAAATCGCATTACCTTACATTTATTTATGTTCAATTTTAAACCATTTAAGTTACACCAATTAAATAATCTACTTAAATCATTCTGTAATAAACTACAGTCATTGCAATTTTTTATGACTCTATAAATTGTTAGATTACCAGCATAGAGAATATTACTATGATAATAACAATTTTTTATATCATTTACAAAACAATTAAAAAGCTGAGGAGATAAATGTCCACTCTGTGGAACACCAGAGGTTACATTGATAGTAGATGACAAAAATTGGTTAATTTTTACAACTTGAGTTCTATCTCTGAGATAGCTCTCCATCCAGCCTAATAATCTTTCATGTAAACCAGCATTATAATGTTTAGAGATTAGGACAGTATGATTAACTCTATCGAATGCCTTCGAAAAATCGGTGTAAATGACATCAACCTGGTCATACCCTTCAAGAGCATCCAACAAAAATTCTTGTAAAACTAAAAGATTGGTAGTAGTAGAACGTCCTGGAATAAAACCATGTTGGTCGAGCATTAAAGTATGATTCAATAATGGACCAAGTTTTGCAGCTACGATCCCTTCAAAAGATTTAGCGAAAACTGAAATTTTAGATAAGCTCGGTAGTTTTCAATATTTTCTCTATTGCTACCTTTATGTAATGGGGTAATACAACTTCTCTTACATATCTCTGGAAAGACACCTGAGCGTAATGATTAAATATTTTTTGTAAAATATAACTCAGAATAAATTTAAAATTAAATATGAACAAAGGGGATATATTATCAGGTTCACAACTTACTTTTAGATCAAGCTTAGATACAAATTCAAATACATCTAATACAGTAATATAACAAATTTCAACACAAAGACTATTATTCGAGTTTTCAGCTGAATTCTCTATATTACTAGTAACATAGGTTCAATATTTTGGAAGTTATCAGAAGGTATATCCTCATATTTCATTGTGTTTGGTAAATCAAAAAATTTTCTTTTATATATATATATATATATATATATATATATATAATTATATATATATATATATATATATATATATATATATATATATATAATTATATATATATATATAATTATATATATATATATATAATTATATATATATATATATATATTATATATATTCAGGGATTCTACAGTATTCACTGCCTTCCCTCGCTCAACCGTTTCCATCTCTCTCTGCTGTCCCATTCTCCATCGTTTAGGCCTCTCTTACTCATGGTGTCGTCTACTTCGTTCCACCAGAATTTTCGGGGTCGTCCTCTTTCCCTCCTTCCTATGGCGCTCTTATTCCCTAAGTCTCCTATGATTCTTGTTCCCATTTTAATGGACACTTTATTTTCTTTATACAGAGCTTTTGTAGCTTCTATGAGTTCCGTCTGTATTTCTAATTTGTACATTGCCTCCCATAGTTCTGACCTTGGTACAGAGTCATACGCCTTTCTCAGGTCCACAAATGCCAAATGTATATCTCTATTTTTTGCTTTTTTCTTTTCCAACAGTTGTTCCAGTGTGTATATGTCGTCTATGCATGATCTTCCTGCCGTGAAGCCTGCCTGATCCTCCCCGATTTTGCCTTTTATCGCTTGCTCCATCTTTTCTCGCAGTATCTTTCCATATAATCTTCCTATTACGCTTATTCCTTTGTAGTTTTCGCATCGTTTTCTATCTCCTTTCTTAAATATAGATGTCATATATGCCTCCGTCCATTCCTTTGGGAGCTGTTTTCCATTTATGGCTTTCTGAAATATCCACTGTATCATCCGGTATAATTTTTTTGATCCGTATTTTAAAAGCTCAGGTGAGATGCCTCCAGGTCCCAGTGCTTTCTTATTTTTGATTGCTTTTATGGCCGTTCTCATTTCCCAATCTGTTGTTTATATTTCTTGTTGTGGGGATCTGCTTCGTCTTTGCCTGTTTTCTTTTCCGATGAATTGTGGTCTTTGTTCTGTTAACAGTTCCTTGTAATAGTCCTTCTATTCTTTGACCTTTATATTTCCCAATTTAATTTTTTCTTTTGAGTTTTGTTTCAATCCTCTCAGTACTTTCCATGACTCCGAAGTTCTTGTACCTCCTATGTATGTTTCAATATTTTAGCAGGTTCTTCCCATTCTTCATTCTTTTGTTGTGTTATTTGCTGTTTCACTTCTCTATCTTTTTCTCTATATTCTTTTTAAACTTCATCGTTGTTTGTAGTCAGCCATTTTCTGTATAGTTGCTTTTTTTCTTCAATTATTCTTTTTGTTGGTTAATTTATTTCATAATAATGATGTTTATTTGTTATATGTTCTTTTTCTTCAAGGGCTTCGAATGCTGCTTGTTTTATACTTGCCTTTATATGCTCGTATATTTCTTCTATGTTGCCATATCTAAATCCTATTAATTTTTGGTCTAGACGTTGTTGGTAGGTATAGTTCTCTTATTGATTGTTCTTGGAATAGTTCTATATTGTATTGTTTTTCTCTTATAGTGTTCAACGGTTCTTCTGTAGAGGCGGTCTTGTTATGTTTCCAATTAATGCCCATTTTTGCCGTCAGTAGTTTATGGTCCGTTCCACATTCTGCTCGTCTTCTGACTCGCACATCTTTGATCTTTATTGTGGTGTCTTGTTTGATTATTATGTAGTCTATTATCGATTTCAGCTTTCGTGTTTCTTGCGTCCATGTATATTTATGAATATTTTTATGTCTGAAGAATCCGTTGGTGATTTTTAGGTTGTTTAGTTCACATAATTCAATCAGACGTTCTCCGTTATCGTTTTGTTTATCCTCTCTAAATCTCCCCACTACTTTATCGTTTTCTTTCCTTTCGGTTCTGCCGTTAAGATCTCCTGTTATAATTATCTCAACGTTCTTCTTTATTAGCTCTATTTGATGTTGAAGTTGTTCCGTGAAATGTTCTTTTTTTACTCTCGGGGAATCGTCTGTTGGTGCATATACTCCGAGTATCACTGTCTCTTTACCGTATACGTTTATATGCATTTTAATTATTCTCTCGTTGATCGGTTCCCATGTTCTAACCCTGTTCTTCCACTTATTTTTGATAAGCATTCCCACTCCTGCCTTTGCTCTACATTCTTTATTAACTCCGCTCCAGCAATGGATATGGTCTTCTATTGTTTCCGTTCCATTTTCTTTTATTATTTACATAATTCCAAAAATCTTTTTTATCATACATAGCAGTTTCTAAATTATTTAGGTAAATCTGATGACATGTTTTGTAACAATCCCTAAATTCTTGACGCAAATTCGAAAAAAGATCATAATCCTTTTTAGATCCTTTTGTATTTTGCGTGAGCAATCTTCTTTTAAAATAATATATGTTTTACATGAAGAGTGTACCATTTCGGAAATTTTGAATTTTACATCTAGTTTTTGGTAAAAATACAAGAATACAGGAATCTAACACTTCATAAAATTGACTGAACCTAAATATTCATTAATAAGGATATAATTAGCATTTTTAAAGTCAAACTAGAAATAATCATAGCTAAGAGAGTCAAAAATAACATTTCCAATAATTTCAGAGGACAAGGCTGGATGAGAGCTATCACATTTTAAGAAAAATTGATCAGCATTTTTAAGACAATGTTATTTATACTAGAAACAATAAGATCTAAGAAACCCACATTACATTTTGGTACATTATTATATAAACATAATCGAATTAAATAGAACTATATATGTTTCTACAAAAGGATGATGAAAAATATATTATCCTTATTGAGGATAGAATTTAATTTTATGAGTCGAGACAACACTGTTTCAATTCTTCATTTTATTTTATTTACCCTACGTAAGAGTGTACCTTTTTCATACTGGTATTTATTACTATTATAAGGTTTATCATTTGGTTGGTAAAGAATAAAATCAATTCTTTATTAATTTTAATATATTATTTTATTTGTTATAATAGCGTCTGAAAAGTACAATATGGAAAGTAAAATAAACTTTCGTGGGAAATATGTAGTTTCTAAAATCATTGAAATATTTCTAATATTATCGACATAACTTTATTTAAATTTATTGCCATATCAATTTTGATTACCTCTGTTTTTCATAAGAAAATCTTAACCTAAATCGTGAAGATGAATTTATTAAATTCCTATTAATCAACCGTAAAAAAATATTTGTAAATGTTATTCTGAAAGTTATAAAATTTATTGCATTGACATTTGTACAGACTGGCCATATAAGAAAGACGTTTAAATATATTTAACTTTTTCACATCCCAAAAAAGATATTGAATAGACTGTAGGAGTACCGAACAAACGTTATTAGTGTTTTAGTTAAGATTTCAATATATTTAGCAATCAGCAAATTTCATATATTTAAAAAGCGTTTTTAGTTGCGTAACAATGGTAATTGTAAAATTTTTAATATAGCACAATGCTTTTAATATAACTAAACAAAATGAGTTATAAGAGTAGAAGTGCAGTTTATTCTGATGTTTAGTAGATATAAAGAATTTTTAAGTACCATAGTTGGTCTGTATTTTTGCATGGAGAAAAAGTGTGGACACAAAAAGTATCAAGTATGAACAGAATGGAAGCATTGGAAATGTGAATTCATAGACAAATGCTAAATATAATTTGGACAGCAAAAAAAATATTGAAAAAGTAGGTATTAAGGAGGTTCAACAAAAATAGAGAACTGTTACAACACCGGAAAATGTCTTATGTGGGACATATACTGAGTGGAAATCGATATAGAATATTACAATTGATCCCTAAGATCAAAATAAAAGGTCGTAGAAGTGTATTAAGAAACCTGGTTTCTCGGTTAAAAAACATTAATATAGACTCAGATATCAAATACAGGACAATTATTCCATGTGCCGGAACATCGAGAAGCCTTCGCAATGGTGATTGCCAACGTCGGATAATTCTGCTATGTCACGTGAAGGAGAAAAGTGGATCTAGTTTAACTAAAGTTCTTATTTTGTTAAAGCTGTCGATTTAGGTTTGCTGTGGTTTTTCCTGTGTGGGACAACCCATTAATTATAATTGATAGTCAAACAATATTTCTTTTAAATCATGAATCAGGTCAATCCGAGAAATTTCTACAATAATCGCAGAATTAAACCATGTAGCTTTTATTCCCTTTAAGGTAAATATTTGCGCATTCCTTATACCCAGGCTATTAAAAGACTAATGACTAAGAGAGCTCGTGTCTTACTATCGAGAGTAGAAAACATTGTATGCTAACTTCTCTTACACAGCTGAATATCGAAATTCACAGAGTACTTATACAGAAAAATAATAGAGGATATTGCTGAGAATAAAATATTAGAAAACTATAACACCAAGGAAAGCTGCCAAAAACAAAATCGGAGAGAGAAATAACGAACACTATTATATTAAAAATAAAACCGCATGGTTCAGAGAGGACGTGAAGATAAAATGTGAAGAAGAGAAGAAAGTCTTTTAAAAATATATAACACAACAGGTATACAATGGTTACAAACGAATCCGAAATTAAACAACAACTTTAGTCATAAAAATAAAAAGAGAACACTAGGAGACCTGTTTAAACACTACGTAACACCAAGATAAATATGGAGAATGATTAAAGGCTAAAGAAAAGAGATGAACGAACTATTGTAAATAATACACATTTAGAAGGAAATATGGGCAGATTACTTTGGATCTCTATTTTCTAAAGTTGATGATAATAAGACACTCACACCAGAAGTGATGACAAAAGAAGAAATAAACATTGTGGCGGGAGAGGACAAAGGAGCATTAAAGAAATTAATTAAATATATATCATCAGGAGAAGACAAAATACCAAACGAACTCCTGAAGTAAGGAGGACCAGATCTGACCACTATTAAAACTAATTCAAAAAATAATAAAACAAATCGAAATACCACAAGAATGGAGGGGGGAATGGATTAAGCATCCTAATACTCCTCTTCAACAAGGGGGACAAATTAGACCCAAAAATTACAGGGGAATTAACCTATTAAACATAATACTAAAATTTACAACCAAAGTGATAACAAATAAACTGAATGAAACTTTAACAATAGCAGAAGAACAAGGGTTTATTTAGATCAAAAAAATCATGCACCGACGTAATATGTATAATAAGGAAAGTGCAAGAGAAATCATTAGAATACAAAAAACATACTTATTTATGTTTTATGGACTGAAAAAGGCATTTAAAAAAATTAAATTAAAGGACGTTATCTACTTATTACACGCAAGAGAATAGATCTAGAAATAAACAAAACTGTCGAAAATATATACCAGAACCACACAACAAACGTAAAAGTAGAAGAAGAACTAACCGACCTATTTGAGGCTGACAATAGGATAAGACAGGAGGATAATCTAAGCCATCTATTGTACAACCTGACTATGGATGAAGTGACAAAAACCTGACAAAAAAAAACAAAAGCAAAACGAGGATACCAAATAGTAGCAAAAAGTTTAAAATAATCTTATGCAGACGTCACAATGCTTTATGCTTTACCAATTTAATATAAACAACAAAAAGTTTAACATGATCATTTCTTCAAAATAGACAAAACGCATAGCTATAATGGCAAATCTACTAAGATCTAAATTGGAGATGGAATGACAGATAATATAACAAGTGATGCAGTATCTAGCTACGGAACACTCGAAACGGAAGTGGAAAATCAAGTGAATAGAACAAACTGAGCCACAAGATGCCTTGTGGCATAAAACAATATGGGGAAATAAAATATCGGAAAAGAACTGAAAGGATACATTTATACAATATATAATCAATAATACAAATAGTAGAAATTGTAGATATACAATATAGCAATTAGACTAATAATAACATACGCGGAAGAAAAACGACCAGACACAGAGATCACAAACAAAATGCTAGAAAGAGCGCAGATCGAAAATCTAAAAAGTGACGGTGAGGCACTATGAGACAGAGCTAGAAGTATATATATACGACAACGATACATGGTGGAGAACAATAAAGACTGTGTAAGAAAGAAGAGTAGATTGAAAGGATCATATAAACAGAATAACAACAAATAGCAACTGCCAAAATAGTAAAGGCGACAAGAGACGGTTCTCCAATAGACAGACGATCAGTGGGAAAACAGTGAAAATAATGGAATAACTAGAACTTATTGGATGTCCATTGAAAACAGACAGAGTCATATCTATACAAAACGAAGAAGAAGTATCGAAGCATATTTAGGATAAGAAAGGCAGTTTGTTTAGAGAATTACTAGATTTTTGGCTAACTCTTAATGCGGCGTCTTGAAGGATTATATCATTATCCCATTAAATTATTAAATCGTTGCTTGGGCTTGATAATATCGCCATTTGTCAATTTCGGCATAGTTTTGGTTAACTTTATTGGGATGCTGCTCATGGGTGGAATTTTATACTCAGATGCATTTTTTTTGCTTTTTAATAATAGAAATATGATGTAAAGTCTCATAATTTATGGCTTTATATCCTCTCTAGTGGAATGAATTAACGGAAACAATAGATGTGAAAAAGGGACTACGCCAGGGAGATGCTCTATCATGCATCTTGTTCAACATCGTACTCGAGAAAATACTGAGGGACACAACAGTCAATATACGAGGAACAATCATTAATAAAAGCGTGCAAATACTAGCATTTGTAGATGATGTTGACATAATCGCAAGATCAAGAAGAGAAATGATAGAGGCATACAACCAAATAGAACGAGCTGCACAAAATAGTGGTCTTAAAATCAATCAGACCAAAACAAAATATATGCAGGTAAGTAAAAACGCAGAAATAAGGCAGCCACAAAATATAACAATAGGAGAATACAATATAGAGGGGGTAAAAAACTTTATATACTTGGGATCCCTAGTCACGTCTGATAATAACGTTACGGAGGAAGTGAAGAGGCGAATATTTATTGCAAATAAATGTTACCATGGCTTAATTAGACACCTAAGATCAGATAACGTAGCAAGAAAGACAAAATGCCAAATATATAAAACCCTAATAAGACCGGTACTCACATATGGCTCAGAAACCTGGACACTCACTTAAAGAGGAGAAACGTTGTTAGCCACCTTCGAAAGAAAAATCTTGCGACATATATATAAGGGCACAAAAGAAAACGGAATATGGCGAAGACGATACAACTCTGAACTATACAAAATATACCAGGATCAGGATATTATAACATTCATTAAAATAGGACGGCTGCGTTGGATAGGATATGTAGAAAGAATGGAAGAAGGCGAAATACCAAACAAAATATTCAAACAGATGCCAGTAGGAAAAAGAACAAGAGGAAGACCGAAACTGAGATACTTAGAACAAATAGAAAATGATATAACAACCTTAAAAATAAAAAACTGGAGAAAAAAAGTACGAAACAGATCAGAGTAAAGAAGAATACTGGAACAGGCCAAGACCCAAAAAGGGTTGTCGAGCCAGTAATGATGATGAAGATGATCCTCTCTAGTGGTTCTTAGATGTAACATAACCACACGTCGTTACGTCCAGGAAATTATAAAACCACGCCTTATACTGTACCTTCGGACACATACAAATCCGAATTTTAAATATGCTATTGTTCTACCCAATGTCGGCGTGCCTTAACTGGCTGGCGAGCTGAATAAAACCACTTTAATCCTACGCGATTTGGCTCCCAACCGCATTCATAAACTGTCTCCCGTCCAGTACCAAATTCTCAGAAATTAAATCTTTCTCTAAGACGTTTTAATGCCTGAATTGTTCTTTATGAAAAAAGTTCATGGGCTTCTCACAAATGTGTTCAACGGCCTTTATCTTCAATGAATTATTGAGTTTTCGGCGGTTTAGCGTCTCCAGACTGCTGCTCTCATGATTGTTCTTACCACCAAAGTCAGCACTGTGTACGGTGCGGAACTTTCTGTTCCCATATGACTTACGTCCACGTGTCCCCTGCCATCGCTTTAATTCTCCCGGCAATAACTTGTAATTGAAAACCATCAAGACACGAAAGCTGCAATACCTGGGACATGTTATGCGTAATGAGAGATACAACCTACTTCAATTGATTGTACAAGGGAAAATCCAGGGCAAGAGAAGTGTAGGAAGAAGAAGAATCTCATAGTTGCGTAACTTGAGGGAATGGTACGGATGCACATCAATTGAATAATTCAGAGCAGCAGCATCTAAGAGCAGAATAGCCATGATGATTGCCAACCTCCGTCGCGGAGATGGCACGTGAAGAAGAAGAAGAATAACTTGTAGGCAATTATATTTAAAACTGCTCACCACTCACATGGGTTTAGCAGCAAACTAATTTGAACTAAGTTTGCGGCGAAGGGGTATACGAATTAATAAAATTCATCGCGTAATTACCTAAATTTCCGAGAATTTCATCGGGACCCAATTCGCAAAAACCCCTTTAGCTGTAGAGGTCTTATTACCTGTGAGCCGGAGCCAGTTCATATGCGCCCCCACATGTAGCCAGATTCACAATGGAGTACTTTTTAATTTTATTTAAATCATTGTGGCTTTTTCTCAAAATCATAAAAAATCAGCTAAAGATTAAGACGAATATCTAAGTTTTTATAGTGTTGTCTCTATCTCCGAAACACAGAATGTTTCTATTTTGGGAGAATCAAAAGAAAAAAATTGAAAATATAAATTTACTGTTTAACCAAAAACTAACTCAAGCTGTGAATATTGTCGTTCAGTATTTACTTTTATATCTTTAATTTTTACAAAAATTGTTTTAAAATTAGACAGTAAATTCATGAATGTCATATCAATGCAGGACTATCTGATCATGAAGCAGTATATACGAAGTTTAACGCTCTTAACAAACCATTCTCGAAAACCCAACATTTGTGCTTGACTTCTGGGTGGGACTGTCCCTCTGTGGACGTGGACTATAACTTCAGTGATTTTTTAGATAGCCTTGTCTGTATTTTTAATACGGTATTCCATTTAATTACAATTAAGTCAAAACATCACAAACCCTAAACTACCACAGGTATCCGCATACAAACCAAAGATATGCGTTCACTAGTGTACATCAAGAAATTTACTACCAACGTCTTTGTCACTGAATATATCTCCAAGTACAGAGAAACCTATCTAAGACTTATCAAATCAGCTAAAAGAATGTACTATCAAAATTGTCTGTGAAGCTCTAAAAATGTTGCTAAAGAAACTTAGTACATAATAACTGATCTTAAAAATAAAACTAACACAGCTCAAACCCTGAAAAACTAAATGAATACTTCGTTAATGTGAGTAAAAATATAAAATCAACTATTTTGTCACAAGATCCTATTTCCTATCTCCCCAATTCAAAGAAGGTTTTGAATTCATTTTTTATAAGATCAGTTGATAAATCTGAACTGATCCAAACAATCAGTCGTGTTAAATGCAAATCTTCCTGCAGTACTCATGTACTATCCATAAAAATATTCTTAAATCTCCCAAAAAATTTGTTGGAAGTCTTGGTCTCTACCAGTCTCTACTAGTTAATGATTTCTTTAAAAAAGGTATATTTCCAGAGTGCCCAAAGACAGCCAATATTATTCCTCTTCATAATAGTGGTATAAATCAAATGTCTGCAACTATAGACATATTGCCTTACTACCGGTCCTATCCAAAATTATTGAGAGACTTATAAAGTCCGACTTATGTCCTTTCTCGTTGAAAACAAAATTTTATCACAAAGTCAGTTCGGCTTTTTATCTAATAAATGTACCAGTATGTTTTCTGTACTACATGAGGTAGATCAAGCACTAAACAATAATCTTTACATTGCCACTGGTTTTTGTAACTATGCCAAAGCTTTTGATTGTGTAAATCACAACACCTTGATAAAAAACTAAATTTCTACGGAATTCGATGTATTTCTTTGAATTGGTTCCAATCTTACGTGAGGAATAGGAAACAACTAGTTAGAGCAAATGATACTGACTCTAATCACAAAAGCATTGTATGTAGAGTTTCACAAGGTTCAGTATTGGGTCCTCTACTTTTCCTTATTTGTATAAATGACATCACTAACTTAAAAATCGATGGAACATTCTTCTTTTTGCTGATGATACCAGTATCACCTGTAGAAACTCTAATATTGCAACTCTTCATGCAACTATAACTTCTGATCTACTTAACGTAAAACCCTGGTTCGACTCTAATTTACTCTCTTTTAACGTAGATAGGACAGTAGCATTATCCTAGAAAAGAGCCCTTCAACCCTTGCTTCTTAATAACATCCAGATCAGTATCGTTAATTCTGTAAAAATTTTTGGTAATTTTATAGAAAGCAACCTTAAATGGCTCCTTCATATCGATTTGTTAAGTAAGAAACTAGCCTCAGACTGCTATGAAATAAGATCTGTATCGAAGGAAATCAATTTAACGTCTTCCTATGGTCTACAGATATGGTCTCCGTTTTTGGGATTTTAGTACGGCTGCCCAATTTACAAAAAAAGCAATACGGTATCTTTTTGGCCCCAGTAGAACACATTGCAGAATCTACTTCAAAAATCACGAGATTTTAACTCTTCCCTCTTTATATATTTTAGAAATTGTTTAATTTCTAAAATATATAAAGAGGGAAGATTGTCTGAATTAAGCAATTAATTGTTTCAATGCTTAATTCGTAAATACCTACATGTTCATGTTTTTCCAGCAAGACCTAATCATAGCTTCTCCACCAGAAATTCAACCTTGGATGTGTATTTACCGATCCCGTCCACTGAGTTGAAAGGAAAGAAATTTATATCATATTCGGCAAAAAAATGGTACAACCATCTTCCTTTGCAACTTAAATCTGCAACGTCTTTCAGCAATTCTGCAACGTCTTTAAATGACAAGAGCCTATCTATCTGAAAGACCATATTATTCAGTGGAAGAGCTTCTTAACGAATAACTAAGATATTACAGTACGTTTATGTACAAGTAACTAAAATATT
Source organism: Diabrotica undecimpunctata (assembly GCF_040954645.1). Lineage (NCBI taxonomy): Eukaryota > Metazoa > Arthropoda > Insecta > Coleoptera > Chrysomelidae > Diabrotica > Diabrotica undecimpunctata. Next base: position 101,403,209 of record NC_092808.1, read on the forward strand.
TTTATATATATTTGGGTATCACGCACATATGCGGCAACTTAAACTTATTAGTTCGTTAGATTTTATTATGCAATTTATTTATTGACTTAATAGGACTTTTGATCGAAAAATAGAGTCAGCCATTTTTTTCGAACAAAAATTTTATAAACAAACATGTTAGGTTAGGTTAATAATATAAATCATATAGATAATTAATATAAAAAATACCAAAGAAGATCTAGTTATTGAAAAAAATAATGTGCCACAATTAGCAGATCTTATATACTAAAACGCTAAGCCCTTTTGTTGTCCACCACTTTACTCAAAAACCATATTAGATAATTAAAATATTTTTTCGGAATATTATTAGTATTGCGTATGAGATTGTCAAGATATACTTTTGGTACAAAAATTCACTTCCGGTTTTGAGATGACCGGAAGTTAAAATTTACTTTAAGTTTTAGACCCCACAATGTATATATGGATCGAAAGGTCTCGTCGAGACGAATCTGAATATGTACTTCCGGTTGCGATCCGACACCGGAAGTAAAAACAACTGTGAAAAACGATTCGTAGCTCTAAAGAAAAAAATCGAGACATGGTAGTGAATGTGAACATTGGGGGAGGTATTTTAGCTCAAGGAGAAATTAGTGACCTAGCACAAATATACATAGATGTAGGTTTAGGTTATATGCTCGAAATGAACCACAAAGAAGCCGATAGATACCCAGATATCAGGATGAATTTGCTGAAGAAAGAAATAGCTCCCTTTAGAAAAATGACTGTAGATGTAAAAGTTAATATTAAATTATAATTTCTAGCTCTCAGCGAACTACTAGCTACTATTACACCAACAAATTTGCCTACAAGTAACAAATAACGAGGTTAACAGTTTTAGGGCTATATCTCATTAGAAACAAGGCTGTGTTTTTCTTAAGGATTGGATGTTATTGTAAATAGTTTCTGCACAACTAGTCAATGTTTTAAATCGATTATTATTATGATACCTTAAAAATGGAACAATGAAGCGGTGTTGTTATGAAATATGTAAGAGTGATACAAGCTCTAAATCATTTAAATACATATATTATTTTCTAAATAATTTTCTAAAGCGTCTGTTTCTTTATAAACAATGTTATTTCTTTATATTAAATAAAAAATATTTAATAAATATTTCTTTATAAATTTATAAACCAGTTCGTATGACGTATTATGTATATTATACGTCATTGTCAAATCCGTCAATACGAAAAACATGGCAGCTGATGAAAATTCCTATTATATACATTCAATATTTAAAAGTCAAATTTACAGCCTTCTCTAAAGTTTTTTTCGATGAGTCTTTATATTTATTTTATTTACTGTGGTTTATATGAATAATAATTGAAATATTATCATATTTAATAAAATTAATAAGGAATACAAGAAGAAACACGGAATTGTAACATGCTACATAAATCTACTGACTAGATAACATAAATAATAAATATAAAAAGAAAGGACGATATTTTATTATAAAAAATGGTATCTTTTTTTTTAAACAATTTATAATTTATAAGTGACAGTCTTACAATACAATAAGTACATTGGGAAAGTTAGATAATTTCATTTTTTCTACATTTTACATCATTCCTCGCTATTACCTAACTTAACCATTCAATCAAAACAATACTTCATTAATCTTAATCCCTATAAAAATTATCGATGATACTATTACAAAACATCTTAATTCTTAATGTCATTGACATTTTTTCAACATCCGTTTCTTCTCAGTCGATAAATCTCGAATTCGAACACCTTTTAGTAGATCAAGGATAAGATAGGTAGGTATATTACAACTGTTACTGTTACAGATCATAATTACCGAACATTGCAACGTTTTTTCTTCGAACTAAGTGGCTATTATAAAAAGCGACATGTAACGCAGACATCAATTGCCCGAAGATAATTTTAGGTAGGTACAGTATGGGCATTGGAGATCACCATTGACGTAGTTCTCGTGAATTGTTTTTTCGACATGCCAGATTTATACGATGGATCGTGCACTATCTCCACTATGATTGATTTATTACAAGCCTTCTCAATATGACCATCTTTTTTTGATATGGTACGCATATTTTATATGAATAAATAGGTACATATTTTAACACTCCCTGTAACGGATTTTTTTACACGTTCGTTTGAGTGAAAAATTGCATATATGCAAAATAATATATGCATTAACATAATCTCACCCATTATAGAAATGTATGTGCATTACATAAGGTAAGTATGAACTTTTTCCATTACTTATAAATTGTATTAATATTCAAAAAACTTTCGAAATATTTAAATATAAATAAAGTCAGACATTTGTTTTATAGATAGATAGAATTATTTTATATATATTGGGAACAAAAACGCCCAAATTATAATAGGCTAAGGATACTTGGGATCACAGCTGCGAAATAAAAACTCGTATTAAAAATGCCAGAAGCTCTTTTAACAACCTTAGGAAGACTATCTGCAACCTATCTTTAAGTATCAATATACACATAGGAATTCCTAGATGTTACGTATTTAGTGTCCTCCTCTACGGAGTAGAAAGATGAAGCCTTACAGAAGATGCCATAAAACAATAATTAGAGGCATTTGAAATCTGGTGTTACCGACGTATGTTGAGGGTCTCATATATACACCACATAAGTAATATAATTATTCTCCATAGGCTAAGAAAAGACAAAGAAATTATTAACACTGTAAAGAACAGAAAATTGGCTTACTTCGGCCACATCATACGTAATAATAAATATGGAATTTTTACAGTTCATTCTACAAGGCAAGATTGAAGGTAAAAGAGGCCCTGGACGTAGACGTATATACCGGCTAGCAAATCTTAGGAAGTGGACTAGTCTAACGTCAACTAATCTACTTCAAGCTGTTGTGAATAGAATAAGATGGGTCAATGTGGTGGCCAACATCTCTAGAAGATAGGCACATTTAGAAGAAGGAAAACATATTATGAGAAGAGCGCTTGTCTGGTGGGAAAAGAGCATCTCAATAACTTGCCAAAAAATAAACAACCTACATTTTGTAGATGACACAGTCCTTCTTGCAAATAATAAAGAAAAGTTAATTGATCTCATATGACTGGTTGAAAAAGAAAGTCGAATATTTGGTCTGCAGTTAAACATATCAAAAACAAACATCATAATAGTGGATAGACCACATAACAATCCTCCACATATAACCACGATTAATCGGTTGGAGGTTGTAAGGTCATACTTATATCTAGGATTACTGATCACAAACACAGGATCACTACAGGAAGAAATGAAACCTAGACATGATCTAGCAAAAGTCGCTGTAGTAAAATAAGGAAGTACTCTTAAATTTCACGAACTCTAAAAATAATACTGACACACAGATATGAACCTTGGATCCTAAGACAAGCGGAAAGAAGAAGGATAGACACTACTGAAATACTCTGTTGGCGAATAATATTACGAATTCCGTGGAACGACCACGGGATAAATAATTCAATTTTAAATGAACTAAAGAATAGCAAAATACTTTGGTCATGTTATGAGACCAGACACAGAAAACATAGAAAGACTTATTATCCAAGGAAATGGGGAAGGTCAAGGAGCACTAGGAAGATCCCCAACAACATGGATCGACCAAATTACAGAAATGTGCAAAAGCCTATACATGAGTTAAAAGTTCACCAGAGAGAAAGAGCTTTGGAGATGGACAATACACGACATCACAATGACCACTACCACTACACTACCTCCGGGGGGCCCGGACGAAAGAGAGAGAGAGAGAGAGAGAGAGAGAGAGAGAGAGAGAGAGAGAGAGATAAATAAAGTTAGGGTTTAATTTTTAGCATTAATATTTAATTATGAAAAAAAGTCAATAAAATAAAGTATAAGTTGATATTGAGGTCTTAAAAACACAAGCGATTTTTCGAAATAGAGCATGTATTTAAAAGACCAGTTATTCAGAAATACTTTACGCTATTTTTTATTGGTACATTTTAAAATAATATATTATTGCTACAAAAAATTGAAATGAGAACTAATAATGTAAAATGGTTGAATTCATGGTGTATATCAGTATATGTACATCACAATATACTTTAATTATTATGGAAATGAGAAAAACAAAAAATAATTTGCAATCTGTCACATAAGATTAATCGTTATTACTGGTTATATATTGCTTAAAAATTAGTTCTAACATTGATTACTGAAAAAGTAAAGCAGAATCGCGGTTAATACCGCAAAAATCAGAAGACGCTTATAAAAAAGAATACGACTAAGAAAAAGAATAAGTTCATTAAATGGATGGAAGAGCAAAAGGTAACAGATGCAGATGAACGAGTTATGCTAGCTTACCTTCAAAAAACGTCGGAACCAGCCGTCGACTATGTAGGCTATCCATTCAAAATTGCAGAGGTATTGCAAATGTATTTACAAAAATCATTGGTAAAAGTGCATGCATTCATAAAGTCAAGAAGGCGTATGTATTCAAGGAAGACGATCTGCTAAGTTTTTCACAGATACTCGGGATATTACTAATTTTTTTTTAAGATGATAGCCATTTGCGGTATCTTTGGCTCATGCAGAAGATGTGAATTATGCGATTTACGCTTACATGACATCAAGGAAGAACAAAGCGTATTGCTTATTACTATCCGGCTATCTAAGACTGTGATGGCACGACGTTTTATAGTTGCTGATAGCTATGCAAATAATTATGTGCGTTTGGTGAAGCAGAATTTATTATTGCGTCCCAAAAATGTAAGTACAAATCGAGTTTTCTTACGGTATGATAAAGGGAAGTGCAATAATCAAGTCGTTGGTATTAATACATTTGGATTATGTCCCTTGCAAATTGCATGTTATCTTAAATTGGATGATCCTGAGAAATACACGGGACATGCGTTTCGACGTATGTCTGCTACAATTATGGCGAAGAGTGGCATGACAATAAATCAAATGAGTCCATACAAGTAGGATGGAAATCGGCAGCTGTGGCAACTGGTTACGTTGAAGAGAGTATTACCAATAAAAAAAATGTTTCAATCATATTGGACTGCCGTTAATGGAAGTACAATCCCACTGGCTTCCTAGAATGTCGGTAGTATTAATTTGAATAGCATTTCCTCGGATTTAAAAAACAAATGTATAAATATTTCAAACAATAATAACTGTACTTTTTAATTCATTTAAAAGATTAAGATTTTCAAATATTTGAATAAAGCTTTTAAAACATTTGTTAGTAATATTTTATTCATAGGGTATTTATTTGACGTTGCAAGGTATGTACTTCTGTCGGGTTAGATCAATATTTAAAACTGTTGATGTTACCACTTTAAAACACGCGCGTTTTTTATTAAAATAAACAAAATAGGGTACCGACAAAAAAAATATCAAAATAATCAATGTCTAAAAAAATAGTAACAAAGTACCTATCAAACGATTTCACAGGGTCTGTAACGTGTCCGTTGCAGTATGTCTGTCGCTGTCCGTTCTCTATATTTCTCTATCTTCTTTTTGTTTGGGTCTTTCAGGCTTTCAATTATACTGGTACGAAAAGTACATGTAGCTATTCTTAATACTGTATTTTGTATTATTTCGAGTTGAGAAAGTACTGTTTTCTTTACAGAAGGGTATGCAGAAGAGGAACAATTGACCCATATTCAAGTTTTGAACTTATAAGTGATTTGTAAATCTGTTTAAGTCTTTTAAAATCTGATCCCCAATTGTTGATACATAGGTTTGTAACATTTTTTTGTATAATTAGAATATTAATTATTTTTATTCCTTTTACCCCCGTGATGATACGCTCATGTTCGGTTTACCATCTTCAAAATTTTATTGAATGCACGGAATTTCCCTGCGTCCGAAAGGTTTTTAATCCTTTCCGTCTTAATTCGGAGTAAGAAAGGAACTAATGCTTTTCGGAGAAGGCGGGTCCTTAATGATAAAGTTGTTAGATATCGTCGGGGCACTTAGAAATGTTTTTCCATAATAACCTAATGCAAGGGATTTTATATTTCATCACGTTTGCAGCTAGAAGGGTACCGTTATGTTCGATGTTAGTTAGAACTTTTTACCTTCTTAGAACCCATCTAAGCTGGCCTATCATTTTTGAGGGGAGATACCCTCACCTTTTGGTAGTTTGGTAAAATTTTAGAGGAACCAAGTTACTTCTGGTGGGACAGTCCTTGCGTACGGACTAGATCTTACTGTATCTCTATTATCGTACCGTTATCTGTGCATTTTCTTTATAAGTGTGTATACACTTGTTTATTTGAGTTTTTTTTTTATCTTATACTATATTAGATTAAATATAGTTATAAAGTACCTTTAATGTTAATTAAATTCAGTGTTTAATACAAGTATAGTATTAACTTCAGAGGCTTAATGCAGCAGTCGTCAGGAATTACCGTAAGTTAGCATAATCTTAGTTCTCCACTTATCTGGGCGAGTAATATGGTATGGTATCATATCATCTTCCATTATCTGGACGTATCTAAAGTTCATACATGTCTTCAAATGTAGTTGATAGTAACTACTCAATTTTACATTCAATTTAAAGAACAGTCAATATTTTGTTACGAAATAAATTCCATCAGCTACTAAGAAATTTCAATAAGTAATAATTATGAACATTTAAGTCTCAGTTTATCATTAAATAATAGTGCGAGATAGCTAATCGACTTAACCAAGTGCGGTTTGGTTAATTTTTTATGTTTTCATTTCAGTAACCTTTTTGTATTTTTGTAAATTTAGATTTGGTTAATTTTTGTTATCTTTGGTGTTTGTTATAATTTTTATTCATTTTTTTTTGCTGTAATATCTCGAGATACGCCAAAACTTTATTTGTGCATGATTGTATTATATATCTTTGTAAAGGTAATTTCTAATTATATTTCTGCTTATTTTTATATGTATACCACCATTTCATAGTTGTTGGTGTATTTTTATTACTTGTGTTACATTCAGCAGCGTCATAATTTTGTTGTTGAATATATTGTTATTGTTTTATGTATGTATTTTATTTGTCGACTCCTAACAAAGTTCCCTGATATAACCATAACTCTGAATATTTGCTTTTTACCTTTAAATATAACTATACCTTTGACCAGAAGAAAGATCAGGCTGATTAAGTTTCGTAGGTATAATACCTGATATACTTATTATTTGTTTATGCAGAGTGTTAACCAAATTTATTTAATAATTAACTGTTGATATCTTTTCTTGGGTTTGATCTCTGAACCTAAATATTTTTCCTTATCTCTTTTCTTTTCTAAGGTTTCTTAATTTTCTCCTTAAACCCCAAAAAAATTAAGTGGCGCCCTGTTCCCTATCTTATCTTATCTTTGGTAATTTTACCCATCTATCTTTTTGTTTATTTCTGTATCCTTTCCAATATCTCTTATCCTATCTTTACTTATTTCGTCCGTTGAACCCATTCCCGGTTTCAAAAGCTAGTTTCGAACCCATGACTCGCTCTCCACCAACCATCTGGCTGCCGTCCGCAGTGTCTCCATTGGTGACCTTTCTAGCACCATCCAAAAAAGGTTTCCGAGGTTACAGGTTCTCAAAAAATGAATGCCAGTTTGGAAAAATTTCTTAATATGCATTTTCTAAGATAGATTTTTATCAAAAAACGTTCCTAAAAAATTTATATGATCTACACAATCTAAAATGTTTCCATAAATGCGCAGATCCGGATTTGGATAATACCCATATTTTGAGAATAATATATACTTTGTCTTGGTTGTACAGAGTAGCAGCCCACAGATTTAGACCAATTTTCTAGGTAATTAAGTTCACATTGCAGGTTTTTTTTTGTATGGAATATATATTTTCCTTTTGAATATAAGATGCAATCATGATCATATAAACTTGCTTTAAACAGTTGAGATAGATGTTCGAATATTTTGTTTTTTGAAAACAGAAAAAGTGTTGCCGATTTTATTTTTGATATGTAAAAGTTGGTTATATTATTTTTTTATTGGTAATTTTTTTACATAAGATATTTTTGGAACGAAATGAACAAAAAATGGCCGATAACCAATAAAGATAGTATTTGTAAAGCGATTTAAGTATCATAGTAGATTAGCCGTTGTTGTTTTGGTTATTTTTTTGTGATTTTTATTATTTATTCCTTAAATTTAATTTTTATTACATAATGACTACCAATGCATAATTCCACAAAAAAATAAGTTCAAAACAATCTACTACATATATTTTCCAATAAAATCAACTGTTTACATATCGACAAATAAAGTAATTTATGGCAATAAAAAATTAGATACGACACTGTACAGTACAATTAAGGTAGGTGATTAACTCCCAATACGATAAAATTAGTAAATAAATATTCCGAACAGGTTTCTATTGCAACCGAACGAAATAATGAATGAGATTAGAATAGCCCTACCAAAGCATATGTGTCTGTTATAGTTTTTGCGGGGGAACGGCAGCATGTAGATAAATAACGATTACCCAACTTGGGCTGTGATTGATTTTGTTAGTTAATTTTTTTATTGTCGAACATAAACCTGTGTATAATCTTTTTTAATACGATTTAATAGGGATTTCAACATCTATACAAGAAAACATATGTTTAAATTGTTGTTATGGTCGGAAGTTCTTAATTATTCATCTACTTTATTACAAAAATTTGATTGCTAGTGCTTGTTACAAGATGATTTTACAAATAATTGAATGGTTTGGATTATTAACGCTTAATTTATTTTTAATAGTTGTTACTTCATTAAATCTAATAAGGTTCCCACATATATTATTTTTTTATTGGTAATTTTTCTTTACATAAGGTATTTTTAGCGTCCAGTCTTTTTTTGATAACTGGACGCTAAATTAGACTTCTATCAGCCTGGAGAACAAGCTAGATTTAGATCGGGATACTGCACTAACGACCACTTTCTAGTGTTAAAGAACCTGATAGAGAAGTCTGCAGAATACAACAAGCCATCAGAAAATGTTAAAAGCATTGACAGAATGCCGAATAGACCATCGCTACACTAACTTAATCAAATATATCTACCAAAATGCCACAGCTGGCGTAAAACTAACTGAACAAGAAACAAATAAATTCTGTATACAGCGAGGTGTACGACAAGGAGACACAGTCTCTCCAAAGCTATTCATTCACGACGCTTTTAGAACATACTCGTAAGAAGGCGCATCTGAACGAGCATGGTATCAACATAAATGAAGAGAAGCTCAATCATTTAAGATTTGCAGATGACATCGTCCTTATAGCCGATCGTATGGATGATGCAATAATAATGTTTGAAAAATTATATCACAGTTCCTTGGAGGTCGGACTAAAGATTAATATAAACAAGACGCAAATAATGACTAATCTGGTGCTAAATCGAACTATTGCTGTTGATGGAAGGGATATTGTGCAAACTACATTTTGTAAGTACCTAGGACATAAGATTCGGTTGTGCAGAGATAACCAGACATGTTAGGTTCCACGTCGCATAGGATTAGCCTGGGCAGCGTTTGACAAATTAAACTATGTATTTAAATCGGATCTACCCATCTGCCTCAAAAGGAAAATCTTTGACCAATGTGTGTTACCTATACTCACTTATGGAGCGGAAACATTAATACTCACAGAAAAGGTAGTTAATAAGATTCGCGTGACTCAGAAGGCTATGGAGCCCCAGATGTTGGGTGTCTCTCTGAGAGACTGAATCTCAAACGAAGAAATACGTCGCAGAACAAAAATAACAGACGCTATCGAAAAAATCGCTTCGTTAAAATGGAATTGAGCAGGACACGTCGCCAGATTATCAGACAACCGATGGACAGAACGTATTTTAGAGTGTAGACCAAGGCAAGGAGCAATACCTAGCAGAGGACGCCCACCAACTAGATGAACTGACGACCTGACGCCCAGTAGCAATAACTGGATGCAAGATGCACAAGACAGAGACAGATGGAGAGAGCTAAGGGAGACCTATGTCCAGCAGTGAACGCATACAGGTTGATGATGATGATAATGAAGGTATTTTTGGAAAGAAATGAACAAAAAATTGTAGGTAACCAATAAAGATAGTATTTGTAAAGCGACTTAAGTATCATAGTAGATTAACCATTCTTATCTAAGATTATGGAGACAGTTCGTCAGTACAAAATGCACAGCGGACTGGGTAGGGAAGTTTTTATCTCCAACACGCGTCCCAATAGACAAGACAGACTAATAGCTTAAAAAAAAAATGCACAGAAAACTTTAATTTCGCGTGATAATAGGACAATCTCACATATATTCAGCTATAAAATTTTCAAGAAGTTTTACTTAACAGTTAGTGCAAAATTGAAATTGTTTATCTCCGAAAGCTTTTATCTACAAAATTATTATATGTAAAGTATTAGGTTTACATGAGTTCTGAAAGCACCAAATTGAAGAAAAAAGAAAATCCTTTTATCAAATTATTCAAAAAAATAGAACCCGAGCATTTTCTTTATTTCTAGATTCTTCAAAAACTGAGTTATTAAATTCAAATTTTTAAAAGTCGCAATATCTTTGATTCTAATCAACGAAAACGATGTTTTTTTTTAATTTTTTTTAATTTAGGGTACCTCGTTGCATAGATAATAAAATTTTAATTAGTTGATTTGTGAGTTGTTTATTTAAACGAGTAATTTGTCTCAACGTTTTAAAATAAATGTTTGAAAAATTTTACTTTCTCCCATTATTTTTTTATTAGTAGAAAAGGTTATGAAATAATAGGTAACTAAAATATTTATATATTTTAGTTGTAAATAGTGTCCTTTAAAAATAAATTATACCAAAAAATTAATTTTTTATTTGAAAATCAAATTATTTATACAGAAGTGAAATTAGGTATATAAATTGTAATATACTAATTATATATATATATATATATATATATATATATATATACATATTAATTCCATAGTTTTTATTTATAATTATACAATAGCAATTAATTTGTGTAAAATATATTTGTAATGTTTTGAGTCAAGAGAAGTAATTATTGTAATAATAATAAGCATAATTCAAGAAAAATAACACGTATAGATTTAATTTTTAAATAAAAAATATTTTTTTTGTAAAATTTATTGTTAAAAGATATTATTTATAACTATAATACATAAATATTTACGTTGCCTCTCATTTCATAACCTTTTCCCATCTGGTTATGGTTATATTTTCCCAACATACACCTCTAGAATAAGTGTAATATGACGTGGAATCAATAAGCGCTAAAATTTTGATTTCATACTTTGCAGGTTTATTCGGTATATATTGCCGAAGTCCACATGTGCCGCGAAATGGCTCAAGCATTTCATCAATTACAAATTCACTTTTGAGCATAATTGGCTTTGCATCGCTCAACAAATCCATCAAAAAATTCTCTTATAGGAAATAGCTTATCGTACTGTTTCTCTTCCTCTCTATCATTAAGATCGTCAAAGCGAAGCGTTAGCAACAAAACTTGAAATCCATTAATTTCCATTGTAAGATGATAAATCTCTACGCCGGTTCCGTCTTGTGCCCACATATTTCTCAAATGTAGGTGTGATGACCGCAAGACTCCAGCAAAATATAGAAGACCAATAAGTGCTTTAATTTCTTTCATATTTGTACTGGCGGCACCTCTTTCTCTACTGTAATTTGTCCAAAGCTTTAGAATATATTTGTTTGTGTGTTCAACTATTTCGCTGATGACGAAGTCTGGAAAAAACAATTGCCAGGCATCAATAATGGTTTTTGCTTCTCTGGCTTTTCCAATTACTCTAGAAGATTGAGTCACTATGTTTCTGCTTCTGGTATTTTTTTTAAGTAGCTGCGGGAGATTTATTCCACAACGTTTTTTGCCCCTTTCCACAAAACACAGATGAGTATTTAGATCTTGATGAGTATCGCTCTAAAATCTGGTATCTCTTCTCCTTCTAATTGCTCTGAATTAGAGTCGTGATCATTGTTTTACAAAACGTCATCTTGGTCTTTAGGAGGTCCACCTATCTCATCGTCGCTCCCAATTTTAGCACATATGGCTAAAATACGCTTTATTCCTTTCCGTAAGAACACATAACTTGCAAATAAAGAAATACTATTACAAATCACCATACATGTGATTATATTTTTCACTTAAATACTAGACTTAAGAATTATCATAAAAAAACCACACACAGGGTTCACTTACCGTATTATTAACTGTAAAAAACACACCAATATCTAAAACGGTGAAACTGAAACACAAATATCTTTGATACTTATATACACGAGCACGGTTAAAAGTACTGACTACAAAAATATTACACTGTATCTCTCAAAGGCCAAATAAAAACTGAAATAATATAACGCCAGTCGGTAAGGGGAAAACCGCTTGAAGCATTCCAGGAAGGTCTGTACCACCTTCGCTATACAAGGGGCGCCATTTTAAAATTTATTACGGCTCGATCCTTTTGACTGACACGTGTGTAGTCCAGGGTTAAATTAACAACTTATTCTTCTCCTTCTCTTCTCCAAAGGTTGGAATCATTGTAAATTCATCTTTATCTTCTGCTTTTCTTAAAAGCGTCTGTGTGTTTATTCCAGTCCAGTCGCAAATGTTCTTCAGTCAGGATATTTGTCGTCTACCAGGACCTCTTTTTTCTTCCATTTTACCCTTTATAATCAGCTGCAACAACTCGTACTTCTTATTTCTAAGAATTTTTCCCAAATACGCTATCTTTCTTCTTTTAATGGTGGTCAAAAGTTGTCTATCTCACCCCATTTAGTGCAACACAATTTCGTTCGTAATATGATCGGTCAATGGTATTTTCAAAATTCGTCTAAAAAGCCGCATATCAACAGCTTCCAGCTTTCTCATTAAGTCAACATTAACACTCCCAGCTTCGGCACCATAAAGAAGAATAGAGTGGATGTAAAAAAAATTTGGTTCGGCCCGAAGCTCGGTTCGCAAGAAACAAACCGACTTGAGCTCGAAGCTCGATTCGTCCAACGAACTGAGTCTCGCGCCAAGCCGAGCCAAGTTCGAGTTTGTGACCATCTCTAGCCATACATGAAAGGATAATCAGTGTAGACATAAAAATAAAAGGAAGAGTTATAACCATAATAGGAATATATGCCCCCAACGATGACAGTAGAGGCGAAGAAAAGGTCTTTGCTGTCGTAAGATGAAGGTTACTCCCAATATTATTCTGCCATCTATGAATACCTGCATTTCACACAAAATCATAAACTCTAAAAACAATCACTCTAAAACTCTAAAAAGAATAGACCGAATCATAACACAATTTTATGTATCACAATCACCATACATTCTCCGTGTCCGTTCTAATAGATTTGAGACAATATGAGTACATAAAAAAACTTTTAAATACCAGTGATTTTGTTTCGCAACAAAACTGTTTGTTTCCGAATCTGATTTTTTTAAAATTTCAACATTTTCTGTACACGCTAAGTTTATTTCTTGTTGTAATTTTAAATTACAAAATGTTATCCATGCCATTTTAATTTACGGTGGTTTCTCAGAATTAAAGAGTGTAACATGCTGCCATCCATGTAGTTAACTAACTGCATGTTTAATCGGCGAAATAAATTAAATTTCAGTATTAAGTAAATTTAAAAACGTATTCTTTGCGGCGGTATTCTGGCGACAGGATATTATTTTTGTCTGTGTCTTTAGCACATTAATCAAATAAAACAAAATCAGAGCACTTATAAGGTGTGTAAAATTTGTGTAAATGTGCCTAATTAAGTGCAGTAAAATAAATAAATATGCAATACACATACTGTGTTAGTTGTGGTTTTTAACCAAATGGTTTTCAATCGGATAACAATAATATCCGATCTCAAATTCTATTCATATTTAAAGAACCTGAGAATATAAAATCGACCGATCAGTCTACTGTCAGTATTTTTATCACACGTTCGAAAAACTTTTGTTAATAAGACCGACAGCTGCTTTAGAAGATAGTAGAATAATTTTAGGCTATTGGTTATGTACTTTAGAAAATAACTACAACTTTAAAATGGTTTTATTGTTTCTTATGGTCAATGGACACCCAGATATGAAAAACCGCGGAGTGCTACTATTTAAAGGGGTGCGTTTTTGAGAAAGGGATGAATTAGTCACTATGTACTAGGGTGAATTTACGTGAATTCTAAACACTTTTCGTACATATACATATACTGAAAAGTTTTAGAAATTAAATTTTCTATCTAAATCTCAAGCTTTTAAGTAAAAAAAAATTTATTTGGCAAAAATATATTCAAAAAATGAAGCAAAGAAACACGAAAATATGCGGTTTTTTTGTTCCATAACTTTTTCCACAAGGCTATAGCTAAAGGCATTGCTTTCCAGAAAAGCATTTTTATCCTTTCTTTTTCAAATGACGTTTGGTAGAAACCTTTAGAGTTCACTGTATCCAAGATACGATTTTTTAAAATTAACCACTATCTATTTTTTTATTTTCCCTTTTTTTCGCAAACATTGTGTATAACCTTCTTGCCCTTCTTGCTCTCAAATTTAGGTTTATGCAATGGTGCTAGAAAAATATAATTCCTTTTAAAATATACTAGTGCAGAAGTCTCTAGGACTAACTTTAAGCAAGATACGGTTCTTTAAAATTTTCTATTTTTAAAGATTTTTGCTATTTACGGCAAAATACAAAAATGGCGTACTTTTCACATTTAAAACCCATTTTCAGTTTTGTCTATAGGACACTAATTAAAAGCTGTAAAATTTTTACCAAGTCAAGTTGATACAAATTTTGTTTATAAAATGGATTCACACGCTTAATCCATTAAAATTGCCGGTCGCTTCAAGCGTTGTTTCTGAGAAAACGGTTTATTCTACATAAAAAGTCTTCTTCTTCTTTTTATATAGACATGATTCTGTCTGTTTTTCAATGTGCCTCCAGTAAGTTGTCGTTCCACCGTTTTCGTGGTCTTCCTACTGATCGTCTTCCTATTGCGGAACCGTCTCTAGCCGTCTTTACTACTCTATTTGTTGTCATTCGGCTTATATGATCGTTCCATTCTACTCTTCCATTTCTTTCCCAGTTCTTGATGTTCTCCACCTTGCATCTACGTCGTATATCTGTACTTCTAGCTTTGTCCCATAAAGTCTTAACATAAATTTATATACATATCTGCTGTTTCTAACATTCTTTTTGTTCTCTCTGTGTCAGGTCTTGTTTCTGCCGCGTATGTCATTATTGGTCTGATGACTGTTTTGTAAATTGTGCCTTGCATTTCTTTTCCGATATTTTTATTTCTCCATATTGTTTCATTCAGGCAGCCTGCGGCTCTGTTTGCTCTATTCATTTGATCTTCCACTTCAGTTTCGAGCTTTCTCTAGCTAGATAACGTGATGCCCATATATTTAAACTCCATCACTTCTCTTATTATCTGACCTTCTAGCTCCAATTTACATCTTAGTAAATTTGCTGTTGTAACCATGCATTTTCTCTTTTTTGGGGAAATTAACATGTTAAATTTTCTGGCGGTTATATTAAATTGGTGCAGCATACGTTGTAAATCATCTTCACTTTGAGAGAGTATATAGTATTGCGTCGTCTGCATAGCAGATTATTTTAAGTTGTTTTTCTACCATTTGGTATCCTTTTTTAGTTTACTTTTACTTTTATTGTGTTGTTTTGGTAGATATTTTCGATGGTTTTAATTATTCCTAGAGGTATCTCTCTTGCGTACAGTAAGTGGATAACGTCTTTTAATTTGATCCGGTCTAATTCCTTCTTAAGGTCCACGAAACATAGATATGCTGGTTTGTTGTATTCTAATGATTTCTCTTGCACTTGCCTCATTATAAATATAGCGTCGGTGCATGATCTTCCCGACCTAAAAACTTGTTGTGTTAGGTGCTCCCGGCCACACAAAAAGTGCTAATACAAATTTTTAATGTTGATCTTGGTCTTGCTAAATTAGGTGGTCCTTGGTCTTGGTCTTGGTCTTGATCTTGCGAAAACGCAAGAACAAAACCAAGACTGCAATACCAAGACCGAATTTTGGCCGATTTGTATTAATCGAAGAATAACGGTTGCAAATTGAAGTTAATATGAACAAATAAACACCTTAGAAGCCATTGTCTAACAAGAAAAACTAAGATACTAGTCCTAAAGTATAGACTAAAACAAGGGGGCTTTCTAATACAGCAGAAAACAGACTATTAATGTTCGACAGAAAATACTGTTGAATATATTCCTTTTGCTGACAAATTGGTATATAACAACTACAATTAAAAATGTAGGAGCAAAGTAATCAGTTGTGAGTACCTAGTACATTTCTGATTTATCAGTCTTTAAAATTGTGGTTTCCAATATCAAAAAGTTTACATAAAATCCAATCTTTTGGGGTTAAGAAATTAAAATTAAAAAAATTTAAAAAAACACACTGTGCTCACAATTTTTGTTACATTACCTCTTTCTATAACTATTAGAAGGAACACATACTACAACACCACACATTAACATAATATATTTTCAATAGACACTAATCTCTTATCAAAATATCAATACTCTATCATCCATGTTTACTATGCTATCACAGACATGTCATTCGATTATGTAAATATATTGTGAAGGGTGGTCTCAAAGGATATCGGCAAAATTGATGAATAGCTTTTTTTTGTCATGAGTGTATTGTCATGAAGATATTGTAATTGATATGGAAATAACAGAAACTTAGCGGAACTTAAATATTAAAACTATGTTTCCAAAATAATTTCCTTTAAAAATAAGTTTGTATCTTAAAATCAAATAAAGTAGTTCTAATTTTATAACTTGTTGTTAATTTTCTATAGTATAATTTACAATACACAAGCTTGAAGTTAATAGTAATATGACGTATTATGTTGACAGTATTGTGTTCTCGTAAATAGGGATTCATAACTCATAACGCTTAACTTAACCAGGAGTATCGTACAATTTTTTTTTAATAATAGATAACTCTTTGGTAGTCGATTGAATCTTAAAATACCACACTGTTTAAATTCGTATATACTTCATACTTCATATATTGTACATAGTTCGTTGGCTTCTATCTGACTGTCTCTCTCTCTCTCTCTCTCTCTCTCTCTCTCTCTCTCTCTCTCTCTCTCTCTCTCTCTCTCTCTCTCTCTCTCTCTCTCTCTCTCTTTATTTCTCTCTCTCCCTCTCTCTCCTTTCTCTCCTCTCTCTTTCCTTCTCTCCTCTCTCTTCTCTCTCTCTCATTCTCTCTCTCTCTCTCATTCTCTCATTCTCTCTCATTCTCTCTCTTTCTCTCTTAGTAGTAGTATTAACTTAAGTTGTAGTGTCCAGTGTGCCCGGATAGTTACTTTATTTTACCAATTCTCACTTAGTTTTCTATTTTTCATTAGTGTTTTTTATAAGAAAAGAGTAAGCTGAAATGGTGTATCTAAGATGTAAACCTAATTAGTATGAAACAAAAGTATGTAAACAAATATTTAGTGTTTAGAAGAAATTTTAGCTAAGAAGTCTTATTTTTCTCAGAGTTTATAAAAATATCGTCAGTAATATGGAACCACCAAAAACGAATCAACTAGATCTACAGGAAATATCTTTCTGAAAAAGAATTACTAGACATAACCAACTAAATTATGCCAGATGAAGACCTGCCATTACATAATAACTTTGATACTGACATTATAGAGAGCAATAATTATAGTTAACTAGATGTCAACACGCTATTTCGAAATATATTTGACTACTTAACTAAACTACTTTTAACTGATAAAACGACATAGCAACGCCACGTTTCCTACTGACAAATCTCCTTCCTGTCCGTGATTTTATGCTTTAAAGATGTAGGTACTACCATAACGAAACTAGGAAAAATTCTCCGAGATTATGCCTTTAACATAAAAAAAGGCAATGGCGAAGACTAGAAATAGTCGTCTATAAAGTCAATGTGGAATACTACAAAAGCAAAAATGGTACAAGAAAAATATTTTACGGAGTACCGCATAAAAATCGACCTTTTCACAGATATATATTTCAAATGTGCAAGATTGGACAGAGATGCCAAGCGTAGGCAGCTTCAAAGTGTTCAAGAAAAAAGAAAACTCAGTACAAAAGCATTATCCACCGAAAAACTATTAAAAATCATCCAAAGCTGCGACGAGGAAACCCCAATGGAGCACAAAAAAAGTTTTTTCACCTTTGCTCATTTTAACTTACTTGGAGAGGGTAAACTGCAAGATTCACTTTTTCCACAAAATATTTGATGTTATGAGAGAATTTACGGGCCAAATTGAATACAACAGCATTTTTTCCAAAATAAATCAAGTTTGGCAAGCAGCAAATGGCTGGTAATAAATTCATCAAACGAAAATGTATGCCCAGTTAGATTATTTTTAAAATGAATGGAAAAAAGTGGACCAAAGATTTTATTAGGCAGACTCTTTTTTACTGTTCACCCCCACTGGAAGGATGGATCTCGGTTCAAAACTGTTCACTTGGAATCAACACCGTGGCTAAGTGGACAAAACTGTCATTTGAAAAAATTGGAATAGACACAAAAAAACATAAAATAACAAACCATTCTCATCCATCTTCAGCTGTGTCAGCCTTGTTTAAGCAAGGTGTTTCTCAACAGGAGTTAATTAAATTAACGGGTCACTCAAATGCAAGCTTTCTAAAATCATATCTACAGCTAGATTTCAGTCACCACCAGAAGTTGATCAAAAATCTCATAACAACAAATGAAGCTGGACCTTCGAGTTCCCAAATGCTGCAGGTCAATAATACACAAAATCATGATTTGGTAGAAAATAATGAGCAAACTACTATAGCTTTTAATAATTGTACATTAATAATTATTGTTAACAAATAAATTAAGATTATTTTTCGTTGATATGGTGCATTAGTTGTCTCGTGAAATAGTCTTGTCGAATATCATTTGAGAGAAAATTATTTACCGGCAAATTTCTTCTGGTTTCATTCAAGTTTGTTGCCTTTTGGCAATTTTCGCTTATGAAACTTTGCGATTGCGATTGCGATAATTCGCGAAAATTGCCAGGCAACCAACTTTCATACCAGTCGAAAATATTACCGGCAAAATTTTCACTCTTATGATATTATCATCGAGCAAAAAGACAACAGAGTGAATCTAATCGTTATGAAAAGGAGACCAAAAATCATAAAAGCGGCCTCTTAATATGGCGGACATATCCGGAAATGCAAAGGCGCCAAATTTAAATTTTATGACACTTCACAATAATCATACAGTGGTGTAGAAGTTCTAATTTATCTAATGGAATTAATACAAAGTTTGAAAATTTTAATATAATGATTGTTTTAACACAGAATAATAAACAATCAGAATGCAACTCTGCTTGAAAAAATAAGTACGTGCATCTCGTTCGCGCAGACGGAATCAGTCATGTTTTAAACGGAACCAGTGCTGTTCAGTGACATTTTAGCTGATGTGCATAGAAAAATTAACCCGGTTTAATTTATTTAAGGCAACTATAGACATAATGTGCACTATTTTATTCGTACTTTTAGTTGAAAAATAGATTAAATTATTTCAAATGTACTAAATTATTAATCTCTAAAAGTTTAAATTACAGTTCTGTCACAAATTTCTCAATCCGAGTCTATGTTTCCGTTTAAAATATGGCGATCGCGTGCTAACAAACTTCAAAGGCGGCTTCTGAGAGTGGGTATTCTGATTGTTATTTGTTCTGCGGTTTTAATTAGGAAAATATTTTATGTTTTTTTATAAGGTCGTAAAACAGTAGCTATAAAATATTTTTCAGAATGTGTCTTAGACGAGAAAGTTTTAATTAAATAATAACGATAATACTCTAAAATGTGACACAATTTTTAAAAAAACTTCAATATAAATAAGCTTTCATGTGACAGTTAAGACAAACAATAACATAACCCAACTAAATTTGATTTCTTAAACAAGGAAAGAGACTCTCCTTCCTTGTTTAATGTGGGCTCTCAAAATGGCACTTCCCGTCTAACAAAATTTTTGCCCCCACTACCTTTACATTCCCTTTGCTGTCTTTTTGCTCGATGGATATTATATACGAAAATAAATTCACAAAAATGACAGTAATTAGAAAATAATTATTATATTACTGGATACTAGACTATCTCAAGATATTCATAGTGAACCAGTCAGTATCGCCTATTTATCTGAAACGAAAGGCACGGGACAGCGATTTTTGCTGCGCGACGGAACAGCTATTTTTCTGCGGGACGGGTCCCGCATGTCCTGCAAAAACTGCACTTTTAATATTATCGGAATGATTTGGAAATTAAAGTTATATAAGTATCTGTGTTATGTTTGCAAAGTAAAAATATTTATAGAAATTAAAAGGTTTTCTGTTTTAATAATTCATATCGATGAATCATAATTAATTATTATCGAGCCTCGCTACAAATTGGAAGCTTTCGATTTATCGGGATGGGGCCGTTCCTTGAAACAAGAAACACGAGACAGCATTCAGAGAATAGAACAGAATAGCAATATGCTTTAATGTCATTGAAATTTATACAATGTTATGGACAAAGCTTACAAAAAGTCAGAAAATAACAATAACAATTAAAATTTTTTAAAATTACATTAATCGTCAATATCACAAAATAAAAGATAATAAAGTAAACAATACATTGCAAAATTTAAATAAGTTGCAAATTGGATAATAAAACCTTACGAACTAATTCGTAAGTTGAAGTTGCTGCATATACAGTATACTCCCTCTATAACGAACACGGTTATTACGAGGTTTCGCTTATAACGAGGTACATTAGATGTCCCGTGAAATTTCTATTGAACTATAACCCTCTATAGCGAGGTAAATTTTCTTATAACGAGATAAAATAAGATTGAAAAACGTGTTTTTTACGTTTTGGCCCGGCTGTAGCTATAAATAAATACCCTTTTTAACTGCGCCGCCCGCAATAAAATTCTTACAATTTATGATTCTTAGTTGGAAATTTACAATTTATGATTCACAAGTGTCATTGTAGGAGGTTGACCATTCACACCTAATAATATAGGTCCTAATAGACAAGATGTGGAAAGTGTTTTACAGGTTGTCAGAAACTTTATCCAAAGAAAAAACGCAAATGAAGAAGCATAAAACTGTTTCACATCTTTAGAAAATATGATAGATCGAATACTGAACAATTTAAAGCAGTTAAAAATGACAGACTTCTTCCAATTGCAGACGCAATAGTTTATGTTATTCTTGAAAATACGCTTTATTCAGACTTACAGAATACAGATTTTTTGTTTTAACGTATATCATTGACAATAAAAGTAAACAACTCTTTTTTGTTTTAATGTATTTCAATGACAATAAAAGTAAACAACTTTTTTCAAAAACGCCATTCAAACAATATTTATTAGCATCTTATATTGCTCCAAATGGCTTCACTATAGAAAGTTAATGTTTTAGAAAACTACATATTCATATGTATGCACAGTATTATTGTTGTTGGATATAACGAGATCCGCTTATAACGAGGTAATTAGTCTGCCATTTCAGTTCTTGTTATAGAGGGAGTCTACTGTATTACCCAAATACTAGTAGAAAAAAAGTACTCTAGTTACTTGTTACTTGATAGGCTTTTGCTATTTTAAAGAATTTATACTATAAAGAAGAGTATTTATGATTTAGGTGTTGCTGGAAAAACATGTAGATGTTTACGAATTAAGCAAACAGTTTCTAAAATATATAAAGAGGGAAACGTAAAAATCTCGTGATTTTTTTAAATGCTTCTGAGGCCAAACAGATACCTTATTGCTCTTTTTTCTAATTTAAAAATAACATCAGATTAGGCAGCTGTACTAGAACCCCAAAAAGGAAGACCATATCGAAGATGAGACTCCAACAAAGATAAATATGATATTTTGGAAAATGTTAAATTGATTTTCTTCGAAACAGATCTTATTGCAAGGCTGGCTCAGACTAGTTTCTTTCTTAATAAATCCATATGAAGGAACCACTTAAGTCTGTCTTATTAAAATACCAAGAAATTTTACTGAATCAAGGATACTGATCTGGCTAATATTAAGAAGCAAGTGTTGAAGAACTCCTTTATAGGATAATGCTATGGTCTTATCCACGTTAAAAGAGAGTAAGTTAGACTCGGACCAGGTTTTTATTTTTCTTTTATTTTAAGTATTTTTTTAAATTTTAAGTAAATCAAAAGTAATAGTTGAATAAAGAGTTACAATAGTAGAGTTTGATACTGGTGATGATACCAGTTGATACGGGTATCATCAGCAAAAAGAAAAAAATTTCCATCGATTTTTAAATTAGTGATGTCATTTATAAAGATAAAGAAAAGTAAAGGACCTAACACTGAACCTGGTGGTACCCCACATACAATCCTTTTGTGACTAGAGTCAGTATCATTTGCTCTAACTAGTTGTTTCCTATTCCCTAAGTAAGATTGGAACCAAAGAAATACCTTGAGTTCCATAGAAATTTAGTTTTTTTATCAAAATGATACAATCAAAAGCTTTAGCATAGTCACAAAAAAAGGGTCAGTGTAAAGATTATTGTTTAGTGCTTGGTAAACCTCATATAGTACAGAAAACATAGCACCACTGGTACATTTATTAGATAAAAAGCCGAACTAAGTTTGTGACAGAATGTTGCTTTCAACGAGAAAGGACATAAGTCGGGCTTTTATAAGTCTCTTAATAATTTTGGATAGTACCGGTAGTAAGGCAATGGGTCTATAGTTGCAGGTATTTTTTACCACCCTTATGAAAACAAATATTAATGCTGTCTTTAGGCACTCTGAAAATATAACTTTTTCAAAGGAATCATTAATTGGTGAGACCAGGAATTCTAACACATTTTTTGGGAGATTTAAGAAATTGTTTATGGATAGTTGATCAGTACTACAGGACGATTTGGTTTTGATACTATTGATTATTTGGATATATACAGATTTATTAACTGGTCTTATAAATAATGGCTTCAAGACATTTCAGAATTATATAAGAAATTTGAAAAAGAGAGCCTCAAACTTGAAGCCACAAACAATGAAGTTAAATTTACTTCTGGGTCCTCTTACGCCGAGAACGATCTTAAAATTTTGTCATTGTACAAGACCAGGGTACGCCTTAACGACGAACTGAATAGATCTAGCAGAAGAACGAGAAGACAAAAAAGTGGACATCTTATCTTTGTGGAAAGAAATTCAGGATAAATTTCTTTACATAGTTTGGTTTGGCCAGAGATAAGCTATCAATTCCAGCTACTTCTTTCCCAATAGAAAAAAAGACCTGGAAAATCTTATTTTAAAAGTTTTTTAGAAAAATTTTCCAAGAAAAGTGTTCCCGATGTAAGTACACTGAGAAAAAATTATGTACTTTAAATCTACAACGATACCATAAAAAAAATCAAGTAGATAGTGGAAAATCAATACATTTAATTTATTGCATATAAACTACAGATTCTTGTGGACGTTACATTATAATAGTGGGATCTATGCACGAAGTTGAACCTAGTAAATCTTATTTAAATGCTTGTCGACAGTTAGACAAAACTAAATATTTAAGTATTTTAAGATTTATTAACAAATGTCTTATGATTTTTTTGCTCCTAATGTTGTTTCCAATGAAAAAAATTTCTCTCAGAGTAAAACACACCATCAAAAGATGTCATGAAATAAACTAAACTAAGTTTTACTATCCTTACCTAAATTTTAGAATGTATTTTATCCATTATTATATTTTATATTTGTGTTATTAATGTTGAGTGTCAAAGTTTATTGTAAATAATTATCAACGACTATGTCTTGAAAAAGGAATAAAACAATTCCGAAAGCTAGACAAAAAGTCAAAAGAGTGTTTCTCTAACATCATATATATATATATATATATATATATATATATATATATATATATATATATATACAGATAACGACATTGTTTTGTTGACCATAGAAATTAAGATTTATTGCAATCCTATCTCTAGAGTAGTATATTTATTATAATGCTCTAAAATTAATTTTTTGGTTATTCGATAAAAAATGGACCGACAATATGGTCGCCTAACATCCCAGTCCAAACATTTTACTTTTGCGGATGCTGTGTTCGCACTGCAATACTGAGGTGTTTATTTTTTCGAGAATAATACTTTGCAACGGATGGATTGTGTTTTTTATGTAATGAAAATGAAGATTCGTTAGAAAATAAAATATTTTTTAAAAAGTGTACATTTTCATTCTGTTTATCTAACATAAATTCACAAAACTCCATCCGCCTAAAGTTATCTTCCGGAAACAGTTCTTGTGTTGGTTTGTTGGTTATATCATAAAACAGTGATATCCATTCGTTTTGAAAATTTGCTGGACAGTTCGAGTTCGAGGACAGTTTGTTCACAGCCGCTCCGAAGATCCCTTTTAGGGTGAAATACGTATAAGCGGACACGCAGACGCACTATAGGTGAAATCAAATCTTACCTGTCTTTTCTTTTTATAGAGTATTTGAGATCATATTATATCCCTAAAAGCCTTCAAAATATTTACAATGCATTTTAAATATTTATTTTCATTAAGGGAAATTATATAAATAAAAAATGAGTGTAATAAGCAATCAGGATGTCTGTTATTTTGTTACTAACCAAACCTTAGTGGGGGTAATAAAATGGTCTATTTTGACAGTTGTTTCATATGAATATACCTACTTACTGTAAAAGTTTAGCGGTGAAAATACTTTAGCATGTGATACAATTTATATAAACAGAAAAGATCACATTTATTAAAAGATCACTGGGATTTAGTCTTTGCTTTAGTCTTCTATTTGGTCGTCGCCTCATAATGTTCGGTGCAAGATTGTTAGGATTGTTTTCAAGCCACAGAGCATATTTTTTTGAGCAATTTGTGATTCCTTCTAAAAAAGTCTTTACTTGAAGGTCATAGGTAATGAACTGATTAAAGACATATCATGGTGCATTTGTAATGACGCATAGGACTTTTGATTAAAACTTCCTCAAGATATCTACATTAGACCTGGACGCTGATCCCCATAGCTGGATCCCATATATCCGTACTGGCTTAATAAGATAGATGTAATCTTTTACCTAATCATCATCATCATTCAATCTTCGCTTATCCACTGCTGGACATAAATCACCCTCATAATTTTCCATCTATTTCGATCTTGTGCCTGTTGCATCCAATTCCTATGACAACGTTTTAGATCGTCAGTCCAACGTGTTGGTGGACGACCTCTGCTTCGGTAGGCATCATCTCTTGGTCTCCATTCCAGTATCCGTTTTGTTCATCTATTATCTGTCATTCGAGCCACGTGACCTGCCCAG
Source organism: Diabrotica undecimpunctata (assembly GCF_040954645.1). Classification (NCBI taxonomy): domain Eukaryota; kingdom Metazoa; phylum Arthropoda; class Insecta; order Coleoptera; family Chrysomelidae; genus Diabrotica; species Diabrotica undecimpunctata. The sequence continues at coordinate 101,428,521 of NC_092808.1, forward strand.
TTCCATTTCAGTGTTGCTACTCTCTCTACTGCATAGATATCATCTAGCTTAACTCCTATTCTTTGTCGTAGCTGGCGATTTGGGATCTTGTCTCGTAGTGAAACGCCTAACATAGCACGCTCCATCGCCCTTTGACACACACGGATCTTTTGAACTGTTCTCCTTGTCATGGTCAACGTTTTCGCACCGTAAGTTAACACTGGCAAAACACACTGATTAAACGTTTTTCTTTTAAGGCATATTGGTATATCAGACGATTTGAAAATATGGTTCAGCTTGCCGAAGGCTGCCCAAGTCAGTCTTATACGACGGTATAATCAGTAATCAGTATAAATCCTGCTAAGCTAAGGCCCAGTTATTTTCCATTTATAAATATACGCTTCTTCCATGTTAACTGCCTGCCACCGAGGTGCATACCCAGGTATTGGACATGATCTTTTGGTTGTAACTCTTTGTTATTTAAAGACACTGGTGGGCATGTGTTTTCTTTTCTTATTAAATATTATATGGATTGAATTGCTCTCTTTTACTTTTATTCTTAACTATCTCAGCCAAATTTGTATTTTGTTGAGATTCGCCTGTAGTAGCTGGGAAGTAACGTTGGTATTTAGTTATGAAGCTAAAATTGCTTTGTCGTCTGCGTAACTTGCTGTGATGATATCGTTGCTCTTAGGTAGATCGGCTGTATATATGAGGTAGAAAACACGTCCCAGAACACTACTCTGTGGAGCCCATGCTTTGATTGGATTAAGACTTGTTTAATGATAGTAATGTCTTACTAGCTAGGAAATGTCGGTCATGGAGGTAGGACTTGGGGATAAGGAAATAAATTAATTAAAGGAAGGACTTATTTAAGTTTGTAGAGTAAACCAGTGCGCTAAACTCTATCGAAGGCTTATGAAATATCCAAAAGGGCTGATGAACAGTATTATACTTTGTCTAGAGGTTCATGAAGGAAATTACAGACTCTATATAGAATTTGCTTAATTCGTTAAACGTCGAATACTTCGATGGGCTGGTCATGTAGTAAGAATAGAAACCGAAAGATCACCAAAAAGAGCCTAGATTGCCTATATAGTAAAATGCAGGGCGCAAGACTAAAAGGAAGGCCACGGAAAAGGTTGGAGGATAAAGTGGCAGTGGACGTGCAAAATTTGCTAGACGTGAGAACCTGGAAAAAATCGGCGCGGGACCGGCAAGGTTGAAGACATAGTTTGGACGAGGCAAAAGCTCGATTTATGCTGTGGCGCCATTGTAGAGAAAGATGTATTTGCTCTGTGGTGATATGTTGTTGTCTGAATCCAAACTGGTGGTTTGGATTCAGACAAAAAACATTTGATATATGGGCAGTAGGCTAATAGGTCTATATAATTTAATGTCATAGAAGTAATGTAATACTAACAATAGATAATAGTTCTTCTCTATTGTTACAATAATATAATAATATTTAAAAAATAATTCAAAGAAATGATATTACATAACTCCTAAAAAAAACAATATTGGACTATAAAATCATCCAAAATTTCATGCTCTAGAAAATCGTTATTTAATTGAAAATCATTTAGAAATCATCGTTGGAAATCTTTAACGTGATTTTTATGGTAACATGATTCAAAGCAATATTTCCATTGAAAAAAATTTAGATATAATTTATCGTCTTGTTGAATCCATCTATACTTAGTTACTTCATATGAAGTTAGTTTCTGGCAAAATAACTTTACTTCACTCATTGATTTCCTACATAGGCCTTAAAATATGTTTTTAATGCCTATTTTGAGAGAGGCAATTTATATGTAAATATATTTCTTGCAATAGCTAAATTGTACTTAAGTAACTACACTATATCTATATGCTTTTGATTTTTCTAAAGTGTCATATGCTGAAGTTAGGAACAACTAAGAATCCTTATCGCTTGTTCTATCCGCAAATGCGTACGAATCGAAAAATTGTATAAATCATCACCAAAATTTTTTTTAAAGCTAAATATTTTTTTTTTGTTTTTAATTGAAAAAAAAACTGGATATAGTACTCGTATCACATCCACTTATAACGTATAACACAGAAGTAAGTTAATGATACTTGACTAAGTTTTTTTGCCAAATAATGTATTGGTATATATCTTCATTGATCTAGCAATGAAGTAATTGTACCATGTTTCTAGATGCAGAACACATAAGTTAAAAGTAGATGTGGAATGCATAGTTCTTACCCTAGTTTTAGAACCTGGCTGGATAACAAACGATTGTTTGGACCATGCGATTTCTAAATTAATGCTACATGTCGAAGTATGGACTCAAGTAGTAAAAATTAGAGACGACTGAAAGCTTTCCTGGTCATACAAGGGAAGGTGGAATGCAAAAGAAGACCGGGGAGAAGACGCACGTCCTGGCTAAAGAATCTGAGACAATGGAGTGGGAGAACGTCAATAGAACTTTTCAGAACGGCTACAGATAGAGTCAAATGGGCCATGACGATTGCCAATGTCCTTAGGGATGGGGCACGTTAAGAAGAAGAAAGCTTTCCTCAAAGGATATTAGGGAATACGCCAAAACAGTGAAAACGACTATAAAAACGGAATCATAATAGAATAGTAACAAGACCGACAATATACTGGAAAAAATCACTGAAATGCCCACGAAAACCATGAAATGATAGTATTCGGAAGGAATAATAATTTAAAATCCTGACATTTTATAAATCTCAATATTACAATGGGCTATAATGGTTTTAACTATTAAATTGCTTTACCTTTTGTTAGATTTATAAATCTTAGGTGTATTTTAAATTCAATAGACAATACGATTATTAGTTACTAAAACACTCACGCGAATTTGAAACACACTCGTGCACATTTTAAAAATCACAGTCATCACAGACATACCTTAATGGGTCAATAATTATTCATTGTAATTATTATACAGATACATCTCGTGCACTCATTGTTTCAATAATACTGGTTATTAACATTGTTTAAGAAATAAGTTAAGTTAAGAGAAATAAATTAACCTTAAAATTATTCAATTTGCTGCATAGTTCAATTTTGTTTCGATTTTAGAGTTAGATCATATTATTTTATTAAATTTATTAAATTGGTATTTTAGTAAATGAAAAAAGGAACCTTGGTGAACGAAAAGACAGGAAACACTAGTACAAAACAAATATTTTAACCCTCCGTTAATCGCGCCTATTTCAGGAACGTGTCAACTCCCGGGGTGTATGCAGCACCCCATTATTTTGTCTTACTTTTTGTTTAAAGTAATAAAACCCAAACTTTTTATATTTCAGGTATATAATGTTAACAGTTTGTCACAAAATAAAATTATTTATTTCAACAAATATTACTTTCTACATATGTAGTCGTTGAATTTTATAAACATAGATTTTAGGAATAAATTTGCGCACAACTGAGAAAGAAATAAAAAAAAAGTAAAAAAAAATATCGTAAAAAAGGTGAAACCAAAAAATTTTCAGCCTCGGTCGGTAGCATACATCACATATTGTGTTCATATGGATTAGGCATATATTTTTATTGCAATTTTTGCAAGAACTCTTACATTTAATATCTTTTGCTCGTGGACATAGTGCATCGTGCCTTTTTTATAGGCATATTGTCACTGGTTGTTGCTGCATTACCTAGGACTCTTTTCAGAGAGTTTGGAAGAGATCTGACTTATCACCTAACTTCTATCTGTGATTGTACCAGAGTAAATCCAATCTCTTCTAGAAATTTTGATCTGGAAACTTTTTTAGTAGGATTATTAGAAAAATAAATTATGTGGGAAGTAATTGCAGCTATATTTAGATGATACAAATGATAAAATATTCTCAAGGGCCAACAACGACAAGTTCTTGAAATATTATATGTCTGGAATTTTTGGTCTACGCAACCATCTCACTCATAAAATAATATTATGTCAGGCTTATTCACATTTGGAGAAACTTTAACCAAAGTATTATTACATTTATGTGCATAGTTGACAATAAGATTATATTTTTATTTTGCTTTGGGCAGTACGAAAGAGAGTCATTGGTATTTTTTGGTGGAATCCGAATAGAGATTGTCCAGGAACCTTATTAGTGGCAAAGCATGGTGTACCCACTAACGATAATTTGTGAGACAGTAATGGTTCTGCTAATGGTATGCTAGTATACCAGTTGTCCGTTGTGATGTTTCTTCCTGAACCGAAGAGTGTACTAGACAAACGCTATACAATATCAATGGGCTTATAGCTATTGAAAAGGACTATCTGGCTGCTTTCCAATATAAGCTTCAAATTGTCAGGTATAAAATTTCTTGGCATCACATATAGCGAAAAACTTTAAGCCATATCGTGCCGGCTTCTTTCGAAGATACTGTCAAAAAGAGCATTCATACCCCTAAAATTCAATAGTTGTTCATCAATGATTGCGAATTCGCCAAGCGAATAATTTGTGGGGCAATTATTGTTGAACTGATTATAAATACTTCTAATGGTAGCAAACTTGTCAAGCAATACTCTTTCTTCGCGAGTATTTATATTGTCAAACCTTAGACCTTTTATGAGAAAATAAAAACGATTGTAACTCATAATTTTCTAAAACGTTTGAGTTCCAAGCCTTGAAATATCCCACAAATCTTTGATATTCCTATGGCTGAATTTACAAATGCCAGATAATATTAGTAACCCAACTAAAGCCCGAATTTCTAGGTCATGGGTTTCTTTGTAGCCTCTCTTACGTTTTAACTTGGCGGAGAGTTTATTGATAAATATATTGGTACTTTTGTCGCATTTTAAAATTCCTTGGTATATATTGAAATCCCCTTGTATTTGCTAAAACACCGAAGTATTATTTCAATTCTCTCTGCGTCGTCGAGTTCATATAGAAACATTTTAAGTTTGTTTATACATATATCACGGACGCGTATTTCTTTGGTATTTTCTTTTGATCGTAGCTTCTTGATATTCTACGTTCCAAATAAATATTCCCGTTTATATGTTTTGTTTATACCCAGTAGTTGGTTCAAATATAACGTCAAATTTGAAATGTTTTCTCGTTTTTTTGTCTTGTTGTTACAGTTAAGAGTGAGGTTTCGAAGATGGGCCATTGAAAGCAGACGTGTTTAGTTTAGTCGAAAAAAAACCGGCAAATTTGTTAAAAAAAAGTGATTTTTACTAAATTTAATGTGTCAATTTTGGACGAGTAATCACTGTTTTTTTTTATTTGTAAGTCGTCTCTCATCTGAGATATTTGTAAAACGGCGTTTACAACATTTTTAAAAATATGCACATGGTTCCAGTTTTTTTAAGAAGCCGAGTCAAAAATTTGTGTCCAGTGCCAATTTCAACCTCAAATCTACAGTTATATCAAGAAATACAAAAGTAAAACTCTACAAAACAATAATACGCCCAGTCCTAACATATGGTTCAGAAACCTGGACTTTAACAAAAAGCAATGAAAACATGTTAGGATGTTTCGAAAGAAAAATACTAAGGCGCATCTATGGAGCGGTAAATGAAAATGGTGTCTGGAGAAGACGATACAACTTCGAACTCTATAGGATATACCAGGAACCAGATATCGTAAAACACATAAAGATAGGACGTCTGAGGTGGGTAGGCCATGTAATGCGGATGGAGCAAACCGACCCAGCTAGAAAAACGCTCCTTGATAGACCTATTGGTCAAAGAAGAAGAGGAAGACCCAGAACAAGATACCTAGATAACATAGACCAAGATATGAGAAATATGGAAATACGTGCTTGGCGGAGGAAGGCGATGGATAGGGACGACTGGAGAAAAATTCTTGGGGAGGCTAGGACCCACACAGGGTTGTAAAGCCAAAATGATGATGATGATCTTTTAAAAAAATTTCTAAACTAAGTTATTTTGCTTTAATTTAATATTAGATCCCAAATTTACAAATAATTTTTGTTAAAATTAAAATATAATAGCACATTGTTATGGGATAACAATTATAAACAAAAGTCGACTAACAAAGGGTTATAATTTTTCATGAAGATAACATAATTTTCCATGTGCACTTTATATTGGCATATAAAAATAAATATTATAATAAAAAAATAAAAAAAAAAAGATAAAAATTGCTATAAATTTTTGATCATTCAATTTAAAAGTCCAAAACTATCGAGAAAACTTCTTTAAATATTATATTGCATTGGGTTTGGATACATTTAATTTTTTGCGAAAATGTTCGTTGCGTCCTATTTATTTACATTTTCCCCCAATCCTCCCTTCCCCTCCAATAAAAAAAATATTTAGAAATGTTGTATAGACTTTCATTATGAACATTTTAGTACCAAATTTGACCGGTTTCCATTGAGGTTTATCGAAAACTAAACCATCTTGGGGGTTCGCCGCTCCGCCCACTATACTAGTGATACCCTGTACTCTGTTCAATCATCTCTTTTGTCGTAGTTTGAAGTTCAGAAAATTGCTTGACACTTCAATTCACATGGATTGCTCTAATAGCAGATACATTTTCTGGTGATTATTAAAATATTCTTTCGGTCACTACAAATTGTTCGAAAGTTTACGTGAAAAAAATTACGAAAAAAAAAGCCATTCAATCATTTCTACTTCAAGTAAATTCGCATTGTTAATTATATTGTATAGTTACTTTTTGTTTTTTGATATTCTCTTTAAATCGTTTAAATTAGTGCTTCTCTCCTAATAGTGTTGTATATGGATGTGAAGATGTAGCTTTTATTTACGTTTTGTATTGTTTTTCTCTGGAGTCTTTTCTTGTTAGACTATAGATATTACTGATTCTGTTTAGCTAGAAAATGTTGCATATAATAACACTTAGAAAACATTTGCTTGTGAGTGTTTATACTTTTTTGTAAACATTTTGTTTATTTTCTAAGCATCTGCTCCTGAGAACGTTTTGACATTTGAAGGAAATAGTTTCAACTTTATCTTAAACGTTTTTGTCCTTGACATCTATGTTCTTTAGAATATTAAATTTCTCTTTCTAAGTCAGTTTTTTTTTTATATATAATGTACCTTTTTCCAAATGCGATCTACGTTTTAATTTTATTGAAATAAAGACGTTTATATTCTTATATAAAAATTATTCAGTAAATTTCTGATACATCTAAATTGTAAATAAAATCGTGCAAACTGGAATTATAGCGCAGGTAAATATATATTGTTTTTATGGCTTTGACTTTTAAATCATTTTATAGGTATAAAAATCTTCCATCTAATTCTAGCCATCAATAGTTTTGGCACGTGCTATTTAAAATCGCAAGGTGTGTATTTAGGAAATGTGCGCCAAGACCCTTGATGGTTGTCATTAAAAATGTTTATGGTTGTAACAATGTTAAAAGTCAGAGCCATAAAAACAATACATCTTGACCTGCACTATAATAGGTCATCTTGAAGGTATTTATTATACACTGTTTGTTTACTGTTTATATTAACCTTTTTTTTGTATTTTCCCACATAGGCAATACAGTCCAGGTGCGTTAGTCGATCAATAAAATTATACTTATACAACTACACTGCCCCGAAAAATTAACTGTATTAAAAAAACTTCAAACAAATTTTCAAACAAAAAACAAATTTTTTTATTGTCTATTCAATAACAAACCACAAAATTAAAAAAAAGTTCCAAAATATTGATTAATTTTGCCTAACTACTCTTCACAAGATGTCTTACAAATTATTTAGGGGGGTTAGAGTCTGGACTTCTAGGAAGCTAGGCTAGTACGCAAATACCAAAATCTGTAAAGTATTGCACCATTACCCTGGCTATGTGCGGTCGAGCATTATCCTGAAATAAAGGGTGTTTTTTTTAGAGGTATAGAAATGTAAGTTGGTAACACTTTTTTAACTGTCGGCCATTTTGACAGCTGTCAAGTGATTTATGTAAGGTTCGGTTTGGCATTTTAGCATGAATAAACCTGAAGCCCGAACAGCGCTTCCAAATTGTACAAATTTATTTTAAAAATTGTGGTTCTGTTCGAAATACGTATCGCGAACTACGTCCATTTTATGGTCAACATAATAGTCCATCAGAGCAAGTAATTCGATTAACCGTGAAACGTTTTTGCACCTCGTTTACTCCAAATAATAATATGCATTCACAGACACGTCATACAATGCATACAGAAGAAGTTGTTGCTGCTGTAGAGCATAGAATATAGGAAGACCTGAATCAGTATATCTGCCATCGCGTACAGCAGTTGAATACGTGTCCATCCACTTTATGAAAAATTTTGCGAAAAGATCTTGCTTTGCGTGCTTACAAAATCCAACTCATTCAATCACGGAAGAATTATAGGTACATCATCAATTAGCAAGGTGTAGATTCGTAGATTCGTAGATTCGGTGAGTGGGTCCAAAACGAGATTGTCGTGGATTTCGAGTTTCATAAGCGCATTTTGTTTAGCTATAAAGCTCACTTTTGGTTAAAAGGCTACGTCAACAAACAAAATTGCCCTATTTGGAGTTAAGATAATTCTCCAATGCATGTTGAGAAACTATTACATCCAGAAAAATTGACTGTTTGGTGTACTTTATGGTCTGGTGGAATCATTGGACCATACTTCTTCAGAAACGATGCTGACCAGAACGTTACAGTCAATGGTGACCACTATAGAGCCATGAATACTGCCTTTTTCATTCCCAATTGAACAACCATGATGTGCAAGAGCTGTCGTTTCAATAAGACAGCGCAACATGCCACACAGCTCGTGCCACAATTGATTTATTGAAGAAAACGTTTGGTAATCGCATAGTATCACGTTTTGGACCGTGAATTGGCTTCCAATATCGTGCGATTTATTACCACTACAATGTTTTATGTGGGAATATGTGAAGGTACTAGTCTACGCCGATAACCATGAAACGACTTACTACTTAGAGGACAATATTCGCCGCGTTATTGCCGATATACGGCGACAAATATTGGAAAAAGTGATCAAAAATTGGACCTCCAGAGTAGACTATATCAGAGCCAGCCATGACGGTCGTATTTCAGGGATTATATTTAAATTATAATGCCAAAAGAATATCTTTCGAATAAAGTCAATTTCATGTCAATTTATAAAAATCATCTTTTTTTATTCCATTTCAAAGTTTTATACCTCTAAAAAAAACTCCCTCTAAAAGAAATTTTTTTCCTGAAAAAAATTGAAAATGCATATATCACATGTTTTTTCAGAGATTCCCTAATGTACCTATCAGCATTAAGGCCACTTCTCCCTAAAATAACAAGATCATTATGTGCTTCCAAAGAAATGTCTTCCCATACCATTAAACCTACAATACCAAACTGTACTCTAGGAGGAAAGCAAAATTGAGCATAGCCTTATCCAGCCCTTCTCCACACTTTTGTCTACCATCAGGTTAATATCTCGTAAAACGAGACTTGTCTGTATAAAGAACATTTCTTCAATCTTCCATATCCCAATCTGCATAAGCACGAGAGAATTCCAAGCATTCTCTTAGATAAACTGCCAATAAAGAGCATCTTGTAGGTACACAAGATTATAACTTGTGTTCGCTTAATCTTCTCGGTACGGTATTGGGTCAAACTATGGTACCATACACATCTACCAGTCTCCTAGTCAAAGCTCTAGCAGTAACTGTCCGCTCTCGAAGTACTTGCAGTCTAAGAAACCGATCTTTCATGGCTTTTGCTCATGTTGCTCTTGGTCTTTCCTGTTCAAGTCTTTTTGAGTAAGAACCAGTTTTCCGAAATCGTTGCGAATCATCGGATATTGTAGTTCGCAGAATGCCAATATAATAATATTGTTATAAGTGTAGCAGCCGCGTAGGGACTTGGTATCGCCAGAGTGAACGAATCACAGCGAAGATTGTTACTCTAGCCGGCCAATAACAAAGGGTGATATTAACTGCGTTTATATTGGCCTTTCGATGGAATATCTCTGCGGAGATGCAATCAAAAAACGCATAAAAAGGTAGCGCATCTTCCGATCGGGATCAAGTCAGTCTACACCTTGATACCCGCCAAGACCTCGTTGGCTGAGGAGCCTTTTTTAACTTTCTGCGTTTTATTTCTCACCTTTGTGAAAAATCTTCATCCAACTAAGAGGACTTCACTTTGACGAAGTTTCTAAAGCTGTTTAAGTGTTTAAATAAAGACGAAGCCTTATGCCTACGACATTAATCAAACCATAGGAAGTGTAGGAACCGGCGTTTGTTTACTATTCGCTTATCTTTTGTCGAGGTAAAGAAAAGTCTGGCAATGGACTTATAATTACCTCGCAAAAGCTATCAAGCAGCTCGAAGAGAACGCTCACTAGTCAGGGAGATACCGTTCGTTTGTATCCAACTGCCACAGCGTTCCAATAGACCACCACGGTTAGAAGTAAATAAAAGCCAGGATGGACTTAGAATTACTCCTTAATCGGCGGCCGAGCTAAAGTAGCACTTCGTCGCCAAAATATTCGTTAGAAATAAATAAAGGTCCTTACAGGACTTGGAATTATTTCACAAGAGGTGGCGGTATGGAGTGACCTTTGATATCGAGCGTGATTGAGATAGTAAATAAAAGAGCCAACGGGATTTACGATTACTCCGCAATACAGGGCTAGTCAAAGAGTGAACACTCTGCCGGCGATCCTATACTTCGAGGGGTGTGAACTTGGTTACATGCCGAGGTTTGAGAGGCCGGCATCTCGAGATTAGAGGCATCTACCGTGCATAGAATACTAACGAATATTTGGAATCGAAAAACCTTCGTTCCTCCTCCAGAGCGGCGGTCGGAAACCATCCTGAAACTCCAAATATCCTGGAGGACTAACCGGTCTAAGAAGAAAAAGAGTCTTACTTTTTTAAGTGGAATGACAAAAATGCTATTATTACATACGTCTTAACGTTTTTTTTACTAAGACACAGAAATATTTATATAGTAAAATATAGTAATATATTTACATTTGTAAAATACATATGTATTCAATACCGAATTAAATGCTTATCATCATGCAAATCAACAGCTTGCATTACTTGATTTGGCCTCATTGTAAATTATTCTTTGTTATTAAAAATACTTTTCATTCGCGAAAAAGCAGTCAACGATACACCAAAAAGGAGTACAATAATTAACACCGCAATAATACTAGCGATTTTAAAATATACCCAGAGAGATTTGCAAACTGATCACTGACCTACCTACACCCTGTGGCAGGTTAACACCATAAAATGCTTGCAAACCGCTAAGGTTTGATAATTTAAAAGAAAAATCCACCAAATTTTATCGATAGCTGCCTAAAACTATGCGAAAAGAAAAAAAATGTTCTTTATTTGTCCTTTTTTCTTCAAAATTGGTAGTGAATTACCTCTAATGGGTATAATAAGCCACTAACCGTAAGACACCCAATATAAATAAATATATCAGTTAAATTTTAAAGCAATTTGCTTAACATAATTTCTGAAATTTAATAGATTACCTCTTAGACAAGAGGTATAACAGGTAAGATTTTTTTTAAAGGCAATCTTCCACTTTAGAAACCAGGGCCTTAAAGAAAAATGCTAGTGATGAGTTTACCTATCTGCGGTGATGAGGGGTACACGTAAACTCATCACCAATTACCATAAATACCCTCGTACATAGTACAAACTCATCACCGCTATAAAAGTAGGATTTTCAAAATAGACCCTAAGAGATTGGTAAACTGATCACTGGTCTACCTACACCCCGGATCAGGTATAGACCATAAAATTCTTGCAAACGGCTAGTTTTTGGTAATTTCACAGAATAATCCAAATCCAGATGTCTCAAATGCAACTTCAATTTATTGGTTTTTATTTGGGAATTTCACAAAATTCTATTGATAGCTACATAAAATCATGCGAAAAGAAAAATTTCTCTTCATTTGCCCTTGTTCCTTCAGCATGGATAGTGAACTGCTAATTGATTACGTTCTGAGCCAACGCGGACAAAAAATGATGATTATCAATAATTTCAAATTTCAATTGCGAAAGACTCTAAAAAAATCAAATTGCTTTTGTGGACTTGTGCGACGAAAGGGTGTAAGGCTAAATGTCATAAAACTGTGAGTAGAAATTTTATACCGTTTTTGTTTAGTTGTTTCGCACTGGTTTTCGCGCATCATCCTGATCAAACAGAAAATAATCAGCGAAATTAGGTGTAGAAAATTAAGTTTCCTTCGACTTCTATGCACTAATAGCACACTCAAGGTTTTAGCTTTTCCTATTTTTTTTAGATAATTTATATTTACTAACTGTCCAAAATCGCCTATTATTTTCAAGATAGTCAAATAACGCTAAAACGGTAAGACTTAGACCGAATGTATGCTCAACAAATTATCTCAAGAATTCAATGAGAAATATAAAAATGCAATGAAAATCAAATAACGAAGTTGGGGACTACTTTTGATATAAACAAAAATAGCACATGTTGACAAATATTTTCATTTTAAAGTTCACTATCGAAATCCTATGCAACTAAATTTTTAGATCTCAAAAGCATTTAGATTGGCAGATACGCCTAATGGGCCACACTGTGAGACATATTAATATCTCAGTTAAATTTTAAAGCAACTTGCTTAAAATAATTTCTCAATTTATTAAATTATCATATAAACGAAAAGTGTAACAGGTAAGAAACCAGGCAAAAATCCCGGTGATGAGTTTACCTATCTGCGGTGATGAGTTTACCAATCTCCAAAGGATGCCGGTGATCAGTTTACTATATCTCCGAGGGTCTAATAATTTTATGGGTGGCTATATAGTGATGAGTTCGTACACGTCCGTGATGAGATGCCGGTAATCAGTTTGCTATATCTCGGAGAGTCTAATAATTTTATGGGGGGCTATAAAGTATTGGTAGATGCTTTCTTTTAAGCCACAAAAGATGAAAAACTTTTAAAAAACGAATATATAAAATATTTCAACAAAACTAAAAGAAGAAATCCTATTAATTTTTACCTAGTTCACTATAAATGACATTGGAAAATTTTAAACACAAATTAATTTGGGTATATTTGATATATTGGGAATGATTTTCAATTTTGATAAAATATATTAATTAAAATTATAAAATATTTAAGTTATGAGTTTATGTTATTTACGTGATAAATTCCTCTGTCATCGTATTTCTCTACGTAAAAAGTAAATATATACTCTCTATTTAGGTTGTTGTAAACATCAGCAAATCGTTTATAGTACGGCAAGGAAGAATTATGAGAACACTAAGTCAATAGGAAAGAAAACACACCATTCTTAGAATTATGAGGTTAAAGGAAAACCGCAGACTATTTCTAGAAAATTAAATTATACGTATCGTTTTATAATCATTTTGTAAATAAAAACTAAAGGTTTCAGTAAACAGGATAATTAAATACGCAGAGATTGTATTTTTATTATTTTAACTACTGTTTATTATTGTGTATGCAGTTTCCTGAAAAAGTAATAGAGTGCGTATATTATTACTGAAAATTATTAATTTTTTTTTCGGTGCATTATCCTTGGCAAACCAAATCGGCATTTGTTCTTTTAAAACGAGCAAATAAAATATTTTCTTGACAATTCTGAACTGCAATCAATTTGTTATATCACAACTAATATAGATTAATATAATTTTTTTTTCTTTTTTATCTTTAATTTTTCCTTTAGTTTCCTATTATTTTTTGTACTGTTTTCTTTATATTTGTATATATTTTATTTGATCTTTGTGATATTCCCTATAACTATTTTTTACCGGTTTTTAAAAACTTCACTATTTTTCTGGAAACAACTCAACATTCTGCGATCTGTTATCAGTACTCATACTGCGACGTGTTAAAAAATAAAACTAGCGTTTCTAATTTATATAAACTATTTATTTACAGTACTATATTCTCGTATTAACTCATTAAAACTAACAACAGCGCTTCTTAAATATGAAATATATGAAAGAAATTATTATTTACTAGAAAAATCTGGAATAGTCTACCTCTATTCTCGCTTACATAAACGCCTTGCTCTCTAAAGGCGCGTACACATATGCGAGCAGAACTGTTCGCGAACCGTTTGTGAACGCTATATTCGTTAATTTGTACTACGGGACGAACCGCTTACGAGCTGTTCGTTCGTTGCTCGTCGGGAACCACGGCCTGTCGGTTTTTGGGACGAACACAAAGAATGTTCGCAGTTAAATTTCTACGGTGTTCGAGACTATTAAATTGTTTCTGCTAAGTGTGCGATGAGATCATTCGGTTAAACAAAATTGCTGAACGAGCGCGGCTTATTCAAAAGTAACGAGAGAAATTAATAACAGATAATGTAAACAAAATACCAAAATATTTAGAATAACGAAGTAAATTAATTCTCGGGTTGTTATTAGATACTTAGGGTATTGGATAGTCGAAACATAAACATATTTTCAACGAACTGTTCGCAAGCAGCTCACGAGCAGTTCGCGAACAGTTCGGCTCGCATATGTGTACCCATCTTAAGCCGGTCGCTACATCTTGAAGATTCTCAAACACGCATAATCTTTCTAAGAGATGCAACCGTTATATGGGGTACGTTGATAAGCTTTCTCGTTACAATATGTTAACATATAACAGATAACTTAAAAGAGATTGGAACTATGCTTACTGAGTTAGAGACCGCCTGTAACGAAGTTTGTTTGAACAATAATTTTGGAAAGACACAATACAAGTAACGAAGTAGGATTAGTTTATAAATATAATTACTTAGGTCATGAAATCCAAATTGCTAGAGAAAACCAAACTGCTTAACTGCAAAGAAAAATCACTTTAGCGCGGACCGCATATGAACCGCATATGGAGCTCTATCAGACATCTTCAAAAGCAAAATGCCAAATTATTTGAAAAAGAAGCAAAATTACAGCAACCAAACTCAGAGTAGTCTAAAGACGAATGAAACGCTCGCAACTTGGACTGAATCTCAGAGACAGAGTTAGAAACGAAGGAATAACGAGGACAGGCGTCACAGATGTCATAGAGCGCATAGCATGGTTGAAGTGGAACTGGGCAGGTCATGTAGCCAGAATGAACGATGAGTGGTGGTCCAAAAAAATTACACTATAGATGCCACCAGCTGAGAGAAGAAGAAGAGGTATACCACCTACACGATGGACAGACGACGTCAAAATAATCGCTGGGAATTGGCTGCAGGAATTAATTAAGGTAGAAATAAAGTTGCATAAGGTGTTTATTGTATTTTTATTAATATTTGTGAGGATTGTACAAATATTTATGGGGGTGGAAAGTTTAGTTTTAGCTAATTCGGCATACAAGTCGAAGTGTGGGTTTTGATTTAAGCGACATTCTAATAAAATATTCCTTACATTACAGTAAACCATTCCTTACATGACTGCAATGCAGTCGATAGCAAGCAGCAAACACTTTTTTGAAGACTATTAAATGACTCCTAAATCACATGAAACCTACCCATCCACCATCCAAAAATATTTCCAAACCAATATTGTTTTTATCACGTAGTTCGATGCAAATTTCGACATATTTAGTTGTAATAGAATGAGGCAGTGTAAAACTTATCAAAAGGTACAGAACGGACGGATTATCAATAAACTTGCATGTATAATTGTCTTTTAATTGCTACATTTTTCTGCTAATCCATAAAGATAATGCACGTCCGCAAAATAGGTTATTGTTTCAAAATTAACTTTGAAATTAAGGAATCACCATCGTAATTGCCATAGAGGAAAACATAAATTTATTAAAATTTATAATGAATCCAATTGATATTGCATGGATTAATTTGAGTAAAGAATATTATTGATGTAAAATTCTCGAGACATATGTGTAAATACTCTATGTTTACGATGTTTACCTATTACGTACTTCTTTATTTATCCTGTTTCTATCTTCAATATATTCTCTGAATGATAAAAGTTAAGTTAAAAGATTATTTTATTAAAAGTTATTTTGTGTTTTCTTTTGTGTTTACGTTTTGTACTGAGTACATATATATATATATATATATATATATATATATATATATATATATATATATATATATATGTGTGTGTGTGTGTGTGTGTGTTAAGATAACATTTTTGGGGATATTTTCACAGGTTTCTCCTAGGATGTCATTAAATGCTACTTTATCTTCTTGGGTTATTCTTCTGTGAGGGCATAGCAGTTAAGTAATATTATGTTTGCTTATTTTTTCGTAATTCTTATATAGGATATCCTTCCATTAACTGCTTTGAATTATATTACTTCTATTCTCAGAATTCTATTCACCATAAATGATGTCCCATTTTCCCCTGCTTGTTTTCTCCTGAATAGTACATAGTAAATTTTTTTTTTCAATTTTTCTATCGTATTTCTTGCAAAACTAAAATTTTCAGTATATTTTTTCATTTCTAAGACTATTTCTTGCATCTTACTTATTGCTAGCATGGTTTTGATATACCAGGATCCTATTTTAATGGGCTTTACTCTTTTCCTTCTATTGCGTTTCTTTTTTACTTCTGTATATCTAGTTTTGTTATTTTCATTAGTGTTTTCTTTTGCCAGGTCTGTTATCTTGGTCGTCATAATTATTATAGATATCGTCTTTGCATTCGTATTAGTTTTTTGAGCGTCCTCCCTCGATGGTTTGTGGTCTTTCTGTCAGTTTATTATTATCTCTGTCCTATTTCAATTCTTTTCCGTTAATATTTAGCTTCATCTACCCTATTTTTGTTGTAATTCCCTTATTTTTTTTCTTGTTTTGTTATTTTTTGCCTTATCTCTCTTTTCGTTTTTGTCATGTCATTCTATCCTGATATATGTTTGAGTTTACTTTTATTCTTCAGTACAGACAATATTTTATTATCAATTTTGGTGTCTTCGCTCAGTCTAATATTTACCTGAAGATTTGTTTCAATCAATTCTTCTAGTTTGTGTTTAGTACTCTTGTTATCGTTCGTACCCATAGTTAAGCCTAATAATTATTTGATGTTTTCTTTTGTCTCTCTCAATTCGTTCTATTTTATCATTTGCTTCTTTGAGTCCTTTCTCTAACTCCATATTCGTTTCCTTTAATTCTTTTATGCAATCCAAAGTCTTCCTTTGCTCTCAGGTTTTTTTATTTCGCTCTTCATATCATAGCGCATTGACAGTATTACGCGCATCATTTCCAACATGTCCTCATTTTGGTTACCGCTCCTACATATTTGGTGATCTCCTCGTAGCCTTTCACTGTCGATAAACAAACAAAATCTTACAAATTACAATTATTACTATGATAAACTTATTAAAGAATCAATAATTTGCAATCGGTTTAAGAATATTGCTTAAGTAAGGTATCAGTTTCTGCGAATAGTAAAAAATATAAGTACACGCTATGAAGGATTCAATAAATATCTACCCTTATGTTGATCTCTCAGAGCTCACTGAGTAAAACCACATTAAAGTCTTCGTAATAATTAACAAAAATTTTAAAGGTAAATATAAAATAAAAATATGTTCAAAAAATCTAAATATTTTTATAATCTTGTTAATTAACATTGAACTGTCTTTATTGTTGAGCAACAAAGGTATAACTGGAAGGCAAACAAACATTTCCGCGTGAAATGTGCAGTGCACATTAATTATATTAAAAAGAATTTACTGTAAATAACTTTTTATTGATACTGTAAAATATTGATTTACTGTAGAATATGGATTTTTTCTGCAGCCGTCCAGACAATAAAACTTTCGGTATGATTTATTAAATCGAAATTTATTAAAGTATTAGTAAATTAAATTTTCACTTTCGGAACGATTTTGGGTAGCTAGGTAACGGCTTTGACAATAACATCAACTTTGTATTTTATTATGACAACGCTTGTCATTTAAGATTCGTGTGTTTTCGCGCAGTTTTTCGTTTTTCAATTCCAAGAAATGGAAATCAGCAGTGAAAGTGAAGCCGAAATGATTCCAGATGAGATTAGGGAAACTGCTAAAGCCGCTATTTATGAATTATTGCCGGTAAAGTCAAGAAAGAGGTATGAATTGGTCTACGATTTATTTCAAAAATGGAGCAATGATAAAAATGTACATACTATAATGAAGAAGTCATTCTTGAATATCTATTGGAAAAATCTAATATGTATCTTGAAGCCGTCAAGCCTATGGAGCAATTACTCGATGCTTAAGTCCATACTTAACATTAAAAATAATATAGATATAAGCCGTTATCCAAAATTTATTGCTTTCCTTAAAATAAAATCCATCCTGGGTGATAGTGGTGGTACTATAAACAACTTGAAAAGACACGGAGGATGGAAGTCAACTAATGTAGCAGAGAGATACGTAAAAAGTTCTTTAAGAAATAAAATTCACATAGCTTCACAGATTGAAAATGGCCGCAACCAAGTTAATATCTCAAAAAATAGTAAAAGTACTGACACGTGTAACACTAATTTCAATACTGCTGGTGTACCCATACAAGCTGCTGGTATCTGGTATACGGATGACTCAAAAACATCGGAGGCTGTGGGAGCCAGCATAGTAGGAACAAATCAAGGGATACATTTCCCGGTAAGTCTATCTAAGGGTGTGACA
The DNA here is from genome assembly GCF_040954645.1 of Diabrotica undecimpunctata. NCBI lineage: Eukaryota > Metazoa > Arthropoda > Insecta > Coleoptera > Chrysomelidae > Diabrotica > Diabrotica undecimpunctata. The sequence continues at coordinate 101,447,020 of NC_092808.1, forward strand.
GTTTTCCAGGCGGAAATAACAGCAATCCATCACTGGGTGGAAGAAATAGAAAGGCAGGAAAGAACGTTCTGTTCAGTTGCCATCTTCACGGATAGTCAGGCAGCGCTTAAGACACTTAATTCTGTAGAGGTCAATTCTAAGCTAGTATGGGATTGCGTGTGTGCCCTAAATAAACTAGAAGACCGTAGCAAGGTTACGGTAGCCTGGGTACCGAGGCACGAGGGTCATAGGGTAATGAAAAAGCAGATGAAATGGCTTAATAAGGCTCATCAATGCCATTCATTGGACCGGAACCCTTCTGCGGCGTTGCAAAGTCAGTAACAAGAACGGCTACAAGGAAGTGGGTAGCTCACAAATCTCTAGAATGGTGGAGGAATTCACCAGGACAAAGACAGGCGAAACAGTTCATTACAGAACATTTGACAACATTTACGGCAGACCTAATAAGCAAAAACAGGAAAACAGTCAAAGCCATAGTAGGTCTTCTAACAGGGCACTGTAAGCTGAATAGGCACTTAAAGCTGATGGGATTATCAGATGATGATCTGTGCCGATTCTGTCAACTCGAAGAAGAAACAGCAGAGCACATTTTATTTCAGTGTGACAGTCTGGCAAAAATATTGTACGTAACACGATCCAAAAGTAATTTTACGAGACTCGCAGGATTCCAGGATTCTCCTGGAAACTTCCTAGTCGTCTCGTAAAATATCACTTTCAGAACTTGTTACGTAAATTACTATTTTTTAATTCTTTAATTTAGAAATAACTTGTTTCATTTTTTGATTAGTTGAGCAAATTAATTTTGTACTTCTTATGTCATACAGTAGAGTGGCCATTGACTGTCGATTTTCTAGCGATAATCCAACACAGTCGCAAATTCATGAAGTACAGGATACACAACTGTTTCGTCGTATAAAAATTAAACAGTTATTTACATATAAGATACATTCTTACATGGCTAAAAAGTAAAAGCACAACAAATATTGAATAATTTGTGTTTGTTAGAGTCATACTAATACAGGGGAAATCAAAGAAGAACAAAATGATGATATAAATTTATTCCTTGTTAGATCGAATATAAAACGGCGTGAAAACCAATAAAAAAATATACTTATACATGTGACTATTACATAAATATTTATATAAATATATTTTTTGCATTTAATTAAACTATTTTTACCAAAATCCTTGATCTTTAAATCTCATAGCAAGGACTTTTTCTTTACCGTCTAATAAAATTTATAACTGCATGTCAGAGGGCAGTAGTAAAAATTATCGTATGACTGACATATAAAATTTTAACGCGAATTACATACCACCAGTTTTACTTTCGAAAACACGTACAGATGCATTAAGAACACCTAAATGCAAAAATTAAACGGTTACTTGACGTTTAAAGGCTTAAAACACGATCTCAGTGATCTTGGCCTCAAATTCAATATAAGTAATTAGCTTTCTGAAAACAATTGAGGTGCGTTCGAAAAAATCCTAAGTTACGCTTATAATTATATTTCAAAGAAACCGTTTTGATGTGATAAGTTTATGACTCATTTTATTAAAATAATATTATATAATATATTATTAAAGTATTATCACAATACAGCACGATGATCTTTGAATCCTGCGAGTAAAAAATCTGTTGAATATAATAAACCAGCATTCACATTTTTTTAATTCAGAAAAAGGTGTTTATAAGACGTAAACAATAGATGTCATATGTTTTGTACACGCTAGCAAATCGCATACAGTTAAGCTATTTTCAGTCCACATATTTTTCTATCATAAATAAAGTGATAAAAAAACCTGTGGCAACTTTTTTATTACGTCGTTCATGTAAGTACTTCAATATACAATAAGTGACAAATACACATTAATTCTTTGTAATGTAGGTAATTATACAAAGTTAACTACAAACAGTTTACTTTTTATTTACCATCATAGCTGTAATGTTGAAATTCAGAACAACTCCTAGAAACCTAAATAATATTCAGGTCTATGCTCCAACAAGTGACAAATCAGAGGAAGGAATTGAAAAGTTTTATAGCAACATAGATGAAATAATGCGACAGACAAGAAGAGCCGAGATAACGATAATTATGGGTGACTTTAACGCCAAAGTTGGTCGTGGTGCTGAAGGAGGCATCAGGAGAAAAATCTGTTAATTGCCAACACCTTCTTCAAACGATATCCTAGAGGGCTATATACTTAGAAATCAACTGCAGATAGAAAAGATAAAATTGCTAGGAATCAAATTGACTTCATTTTGCTTAATAACAACTTTAAGAAATACATAAAATCTACTAAAACACACCGTGAATCTGACATGCACAGTCATGAAAAATGAAATAAGTATTAAGTTTGAGAAAGAAAACACAAGTAAATATATAAAGAGAGTCAGCGAAGTGGGGAAACCGGTTGCAAACTCGTGTTTTAAATAGGTCGTAGTCAGCATGGTAAGACTATTTCCACAGACTTGCTGTTTCTATAAAATGGTTCGATGTCACCATAATACAAAATCAGGGGGTACACTGAGACCAAATAAAAGGTACATTGGACGTTGGAGGAGAGATTGTATGTAGCAGACCTGTCGAAGACTTGTATTGTATAACAGTTAATGAAAGATATAAAATACGAGAGCTTGCAGAGAAGGAAAACACTCATATGGTTATTCTACTATCAGAGCCTGGAACATATTTTGTAATCGTTTCTTCATGTTTTTGGTATAATTTGTGTTCGGAATAGATCCTTAAGTCATCTCGTTTCAATTTTTTAACAAATTTAACTTCTATGATTTTCCAATTTTAGTTATTAGTAATAAACTCACTAGGCGTTAATAGTCATTAGACTAAAACTATTGCTTACATTTGTTTGTTTTACAAAAATGCTTAGTGTTATTTATTATGTAACAGATTGTATTTAAAATAAATAAAAATATGAGTCTCCAAACATCATTTTTTGTTGTCTTATGCTATTTTAGTACAGATTATAGAAGTAAACCAGACACAATTTTAATAAGTAGTCTTGTATATTTCAGTTATTCTGCATTTATTATTAATAATGTGGCTTTGTCGTTAAGTGACTTTTTCTTGTTAAGTGGCTGAAATGTTTTCCATTCTGTTATTTTTTCTAAACTATTCTTAAAAATCCTTGGATAAATCAATCTTACCAAGCGTGTGAAATCGGTACTGAATTTATTCTTGGAACATCTCGAAGAAGGTTGGTTGACAGTTTTAGAAGACGTTTTGAGAAGTATTGCAGTTGATGCTTTGGTATTATTGGAGACCCAGAACTTGCACAGATACGTGAACTAATTAAATCACACATGACTTTGTAGTAGTCGCAACGAAATATGAATTGGTGTCAAAAATATATAGTTTTTTTAATTTATAATTTTATTTTCAGAGCAATAGTTTATTTTGAGAAATTATAGGAAAAAATCGTTAAAATTGGTGTTACAAGTGGGATTTAAATTTGTGTTAAAAGGTGAGATAATGATTATTCGAGTAGATCAATATCTTGATAACTAGATGCGAAGTTAGTATACCAATCATCTACCATATATGACTGAAGTACATTTTAATTTTTATATTTTGTGAATATTATTTTTGTCGTCCCTTTTCATTTGTTCTGTAATTTCTGTAATGTTTTTTCCATTGTTATTCTTTCACAACATTTAAGCTGGTCAAATCATTATCTGACGCAATGAGGAGTTTCATGACTTTATATACCTTTCGTGTACGTTTTCTCGATTTTCTCGTTATTTCTTATACTTTATTTTAATTTATTTTTTAATTGGATTTTTTCTTTGCTACTTCTGGATACATATTTAATAGACTGTTGGTTGGACGAACTCTTCAACCGAACAATCGAAAGTATAAAAGTTGACGAAGTATATAGGCAAAGAACAGAATGGACGCAGAAAAACAATTGAAAAAAATTTAATTATACGAAATAAAAAGGCTACAGAATTCAACTACTTCAGTTTATTTCAATTAAAAACTAATTATTTTTAAGAATAAATCAAAAATGACAGCTCCAATCAACTTTTATTTGATGTTTTGACTTGCAGGTCGAAAACAATTTTCAATGTCGAAAATTATATTCGACAAAAGTCTAAATATTACAAGGAATCAGTTTCGACATTTTAATAAATCGATGATTACATTGAATGAAACTATCCATAGTTCTCCAAAAAACAAATAAATCTTAGGCCTTAGCAGAAGAGAATGATCATGAAATTACAAAATTTCAAAATTATACGTGTGTTTTTTTAATTCTGATACTAAAATCATTGCGTGCTAGTCTGTTTTGCAACAAGTAGCTTAAAAATGACTCATATGTAACTATCTACACGTACTCTACAACAAAAATACAGATTTTATCTTACGACTTGAAATCGACATAATGCATAGTTATGTAACGAAACAATTTAATGAAAATTTAATCAGATAACGCATTTTAAAGTAAAATTATATTATGAAAATTAAATATGTTCAAGGAAAATATAACATAATGAGTATTTAATTTCTGTAGCGGATTAATTTTGTGATTTTTATATCAGATATGTTAATCAAAAATACTTATCACCTCAATATTTCAAATTTTCTAAAAAATGCCTTTGTAAATTAAAATATATACTGGTTAGCCCAGTCTGGTTATGCAAAAATCATCGATTTCACGGCAAAATTTTTCGCAGATATATGAAGCTTTTAAGACGTAGGTGGGGGTTACTAGATGACGAATAGATGAGAAGGTACTCGTATTTTTACCTTGCGTTTTTTTTAAACAATAATTTATGGTCACAATTTGATTTTTTGTCTATAAGTTTTTTCCCTTACATTTTAAATAGACATTTACATTTACATTACATTTTAAATTTAAATATATCATTTTTTACATCAAGAATCTTTATTTTCCCGTTTTTTCTATTAAAATTGATAAATAATTTACGGAGATATTTGCAAAAAAGCAGTTTTTTTGCACTAATTTATAAGTTTTATTAATTTTTTTATTAACAAAATAAAATGGTATTAATACATTTGAACATCGAGAAATTACCGTCTTTTAAATTTGTTCGAAATTTCCCCCCAATCGGTCAAATAGTTTAAAAGTTATTTAATTTATTTAACCCTGAGGCTAATTATTTAAACTATTGAACTTGCCCTATGAATGATGCGAGACACATTTAGCAAATTTCATAGGATTCTTTAAGACTTACGCCCGATTTCATAATGGCAACCTAAAGTACACTTTAACTAATGTTCACTTTACACTAAAGTGCACTTTAGTGTTGCACCCGGTTTCATAATACCTACAGCTCTTTTCATTAGTAAAAGTAAACTTTAGTGTTTAATTTGGTAGGTTGGTAATCGTGTTTATGTCAATTTTGCCGGGTTTTTGTCGAAATCGAAATAACGTGGTATATCTTTTGTATCTTAAATTGTTTGTAAAAGTTGTTAATTGTTTATAAAGTTAAAGTTAGTTGTTAATTGTTCGTAAAGTTAAAGTTAGTTGTTAATTGTTTGTAAAGTTAGTTGTTAATTGTTTGTAAAGTTAGGTATTAAAAGTTAGTTGTTATTTGTTTGTAAAGTTAGGTGTTAAAAGTTAGTTGATAATTATGTCTGCAGCGAAAAGAAGTCGTTCTGTGAATTTCACGAAAGAGGAGGAACTTTTACTCATCGAGGAAGTCTCTAAATATAAATCAATCATAGAGTGTAAAACAACAAATAAACTAAATTGGAATGAGAAGGTTAGTTTTTATTATATATATTTTTGTTTATATATGGAAAATAAAAATTACATTTGCAGGAAAATGCTTGGAAAAAAATTGTGGCTAATTTTAACGCAAAAAACTTTCATGCCAGGACACTGGATCAAGTACGGGCCAAATATGATAACATAAAGAGCAAGGCAAGAAAGGAAGTTGCCAAGTTAAGGTGCTACCAAGCGGGGACTGGTGGCGGCCCATGCTCCAGTTTTTATTTAGACACCAGTACAGATGCTGTACTGGATTTGATGAATTTAAAGACAGTAATGGGTTTGAATGCAGAATTTGATTCTGATTCTATTGAAATCAATAAAGTACTAAGTTTAAACAGGTTTTTTTATAACATAATTATTAATTTCAATTGTTTTAGGATATACAAAATGATGTTGGAGAATTATTTGAAATGGATGTCAATAACGTATGCATATTTATATAAAGGTTGTATACATCTTTTCTAACACATTTTTTTTAGATTTTAATTGTTGAAGAATCATCAACAACATCAAAAGATGAATTTGAACATAGTGATAACAATACAGACTCCAAAATTTCTTTAGAAGTAGTTGAACAGGTAGTAAAGATGTAATAAAAATGTACAGTTGTAATTAAATAATTCTTGTTTTTAGAATTCACCCAGAAAAAACTGGAACAAGTATGTTCCGGAAAAATTAAAAAAAACAGCCCATCAAAAGCTGAGGCCTAAAGTTTTAAATCCTGCCATTGAGGCAAAGAAAAAATATTATGAACACAAGCTGGAAGTATTAATTGAAGAAAATCAAAGGCAAAAGGAAAAGGAAGAGAGGGAAAAGGCTAAACATGAGAGAGATATAAGGGAGCAGGATTTAAAAATTAAAATATTAGAAATGGAATTAAAATTAAAACAAAAAATTTTGGCTCAACAAAATTTATAATAAATATAGTGTACAAAAAGTGTTGTGTTTTATTGTCCCTTATATTCCACAAGTAAATTGAAACTATTCAAAACATTTAAGAACACAGTACAGAAATTGCTGAATTAATAAATATGTACAAAAATTATAAATATGTAAATTACTAAAATTAACCATCATATCTTATAAAATTTATTCTTGACAAAAGTAAAAATAGAACTAATACATTTATACATAATAACATAAATAGCTACAATTATAAAAATGTAAATTACTGAAATTGAGCATCATAATATCCTATAAAATTTCTTGACAAAGGTGAAAGTAAAAATAACATAATGCATTTATACATAACGTATAGGTACAATTATTAAAATATCAATTATTGAAATAAATATAAAATTTATCTCAACAAAGGTGAAAATAAAACTAATACATTTAAACATAATAATATATACCTACAATAATAAAAATGTAAATTACTAAAATTTGAGCATCATAATATCCTATAAAGTTTATCTCAATAAAAATGAAAATAAAAATAAATCTAATACATTTATACATAAAAATATAGGTACAATTATACAAGTGTAAATTTACTGAAATTGAGAATCATCGTATAAAATTTATCTTAAAAAAGGTAAAACTAAAAATTAATGTAATACATTTATACACAATAATCTAGTACTTAAGTATAAAACTAATTTAAATTTTATAATTTTAAATCTATAATTCTCCAAAATGCTGTCTAATAAATAATTCACGATAATGTCTTCCATTATCTAAATTTCCCTGAAACTGAGGCAAATTATCTTCTTGTCGATCTAGATTAAGATCTACAGGAAACAAGTCTCCATTTTCTATGGCTATGTTATGCAGTACTGCTGTAGCTACTATTACATTCATAGTTACATCCAAATTCAGTCTCATTCCGTTTCTTAAAATTGGAAACCGTCGTTTCCATACCCCATATTGCCTTTCCACAACATTCCTGGTTCTTATGAGAGATTCATTGTAAAGATTTTCTGCTTCTGTTCTAGCATCATGTAGCTGGGTCATTAAATATGATTTTAAACCATAACCACTATCACCAACTAGTACAAATCTACCAAAGTTTCCAGCTTCAAATCTTTGTTTTATGCCACTATTGTTAAATATTGTTTGATCATGCACAGAACCAGGCCATCGTGCAACAATATTTCTGATTTTTAAGGTAGAGTCACTGATTGTTTGGACATTTAACGCAAAAAATCCTTTTCTTGAGCGATATATTTCTGCATCTACACCTCCAGGAGAATCGATTCGTATTAAAGTGCAATCAATTGCACCTATGCATCTTGGAAATCGTGCAATGGCATAAAACTCTTCTGCAGCTTGGACCATTTCATCATTTGTTTCATACATTTTAATGTACTGTCTGCTTAATGATGCAATTGCTGCAGAAACTCTTTTGATAATTCTGGACGCTGTTGCCCTTGATATACCCATGTAGTCAGCTACTGATACTTGCATGCTTCCAGAAGCAAAAAATCTTAAGGTCAATAATAATTGTTGGAGTGGTGTAACAGCTCCTCCCCTAAAAATAAGTTCTCATGAATATTTTTCTCTATACACATTTTAACATTGTTGGTTTTACTTTTTAATGATTTTTGTATCCACCAATGTTAATGTGATCATAAATTTTATTATATCTTAATTGTATTACTTACCTATTTGTTGGAAGTTTTATTAAAGGTTCGATTTGTTCCAGTAAGGACATAACTGTTTCTTTTGTCAATCTAAATCTTTCATAGAAACTTACATCATCATATTGATTTATATAATTTATTCTTTCCCCATAAACTTTAGGGCGGCGGACATATATAAATTCATCTTCAGAAGAATCTGAACTTGTAGAAAAATTCATTTTAAATTTGAAAAAAAATAAAAATGTAAACAAACTTGAAACAAGACCAAGACAATATAAGAATTTTGAGGTTAAACTGTCTATTGGTTTAGTAAAAGTGGACTTTAAGGAGTTAATTGACAGATTTCTACCATTTAACTTAATGTGAACTTTAAAGTAAGGTTACAGTATTATGAAACTGAAATTTACACTTTAAAGTGGACTTTAATTTAAAGTTTACTTTAAATTGATTATGAAATCGGGCGTTAAACTATCTCAGAAGTTAAATACAGATTGCGTTTTCATGGAAATTATTTACAAAATAAACGTTTGAAAAAGGGGTATGTTTTTTATTTATTAACAATTGAAATAACTTCTATATTTTTTAAGCTACAGACTTGTACGTATAACCGTTGGATAGCTGGTGAAAAAACTCACATTTAAAGAAAAAAAACCTTCTATGACCAATAGGAACGAAGTTAGCGACTATTTTTTAAAAAATCATTGACTATACAATTGACACATTCGCTATATAAAGATGAATCTCTGAATTTACTTAAGTCCATTCTCATTGATAACTCCTATCCCATCACTATCATTAGTAAATATCTATTTTCTAAAAGTTACGGGCATTCTATTTCAGAAGCCCTTAATGACGAAAAATTAGCGAGTATTTCTGATATTACAGTTGATTAATTCCCCGTGTATCCCAAAAAGATCCACAAAATATGCTTCTCTACTGTTCTTTCCACAAATCACTAATAAGCCCATGAAATTCATCAGAAACTTACCCGTAACAATAGCTCTAAAAACACCAGAACTGTAGCAAAGTTGTTTCCGAACACCAAAACTCCTTTGACTCCTTTAGAACATACCAATGTTGTCTAGTACGTACCGTATGCAGAGTATAACTCCTACTACATTGACTAGACCAGCCGCTCTCTTCAAGATTGTCTTACTTCTCACAAAAGCGACATTAGGATTTCCAAACCCTCTTGGGCCTTAACACAACATGAAATCTCAACCAAAGATAACATCGACTAAAAAGGTCAAAATACTGACCAAACAACAAAATTATCATAAGAGATCACTTCTAGAAATCTGCCCATTCTTAAACATCCATCAGCCCTTAATAAACGAACTGACATTGATATTTTGAGCCAGATCTATCACTCTCTCATCTTACACAATAAATTAGAATTACATCAAACCCCATATCCAAGCTCAACAAATAGTCTTAGTCTTATTCTAAGAAATAGAAAAAACCTACGTGCTGATGCTTTTCTAAATAAGCAAGACACAGTATCTTTTTGGTTGTTACCACAAGAAAACCAAATGAAGCCGTAGGTAAAATTTGAATTCACATACAATTAAATTAATGGACTTAAGTGCTTTGTAGCTAGTTGTGTTGCTAATATTTGCTAAAATATTTACTAAATAATTGCTAAAATATTTACTCTATATGTTGAGTAACTTTACAGTTTCTAGAACATCTGAAGGACTACAAATTGTTTTGTAAGTATAGTAATCCAACATTGTAGGCATTTACTTACAAAATTCTACATTATAATTGTAGTGAACTGAATAAGTTTTTGAAAAAATAAAAAAAACGAAACGTATTCAATAAACCAATGATGTTCCAAAGAAGCTGAGTTCCAACATAAATAAAGGAAATCACCAACATAAATAACGATCTTACTGAACGAACTTCCATAAATTTTAACAAAAACATCACTGAAGAGATAATAAAATTTCATGATATTGCAGTAATCAGAGTTAAAAGGAGCATCTGGATAATTTATTTTACAAAAATGCCTACCAGGATAACGACTATTCTTCCGTTAACGTCAGGAAATGTGAAACTAAAAAAGCATTGGTTACTTTTCAAAACATGGACCTATGTGGACCCATGAACGAAACCTATAAAGATTCAATTCCTATGTCGAAGGCAAAATTCGACGGCTTCCACAATGTTATTCTTATTTCTACACAGTTTATAGTATGAGTAGAGCTAAATAAGACTATTAGGTAGTAGGTTAGTACTAAAGTACTACTCTATTATGAGTTATTTCATTTTATTTTGTTTTGTTCTTGACTTTAGTTTATACTATGCACTGATTTTATTTATCTAACCATACTAATCTTGTATAAATATTAGTGTCAAAACTGTATATAGTGGGTGATCAAATTATTAGAACCACCTAGCAAAATTTAATTATTTTACAAAAAGGGTACATAATTGAGCTGTGTAGTATATTAATGCGTTTGTTTCCATTTTATTATTTTATAACACTTTATAAAAGTACAATAAATAATCTGACCACAGTGGCAACACAGCGGGCGTATCAATTCGTGACTCAGATGCCATTATTTGCCAATGCTGTTTAGCCTATAATAGCTTGCAACTTGTGTGCATATTGTTTTGTATTCTTGGTGTTTAGAGTTATTATAAATCGTTTCCATTGCTCTGCAGTTAAATTCTGACAGTCGTATACTATTTTTTATGAATTTAGCAAACATTGCGTGTTTGTTACACCCGTGGTACCAGAACATCATGGGAGAAGCCAAAAACAACTCACCAAGGAAACTAGTGGAAATAAAAAGTTTATTATTGAACAATAATCACTCCAACAAAAAAATAGCATCAATTTCTAAAGTTTTAATGGCAATTGTGGACTGTAGAAAGAAAAAGACGGGTGTGGCAATCCAGTGGGACTGCCGGTAGAAGTTCTACTTCTATACACGCGTTCGTCGTTACAAATTTATATGGAAGTCAATCTGCACAATCATTACATATATGATGCTATAGGTAAGAGAGAGCAGAAAGGGAAAAATAATTGGGTATATAGGTATATGGTGCATCGTTTGCTGTATATAAACATTTGACCTGTAATAGGAGTATAGTAAATGAAGGATTATATCAATATTTTTATGAAAATATATAGGTAATTATTTTCATATATATATATATATATATATATATATATATATATATATATATATATATATATAAATATATATATATATATATATATATATATATATATAATATATATATATATAATATATATATATATATATATATATATATATATATATATATATATATATATATAATATTAAATATATATATACAAAAGAAACATTTTTATTCCCGATAGAGAAAGGGAGAGAAAATATACCTTCTGTCTCTGTCTTACTCATATCTTACATATGTAATGATTTTACCGATTCACTCCCGTGCAAATTCCCAACGTCGACCACGCGTATAGAAGTATAACTACAAAAAACCTTGAAGGTTCTGAACGAAAACGATGCATGAGTCTGGTACCAGTATTTTACCAATGACAGCTTATCGGCGAATAAAGGATCTGGGGTTTTCAACCTGTCGCCATGCGAAAAAGCTGCTACTCATACCAGCCATGAAGAAGAAGGCTTCAGTGGGCTACAGATCACAAAGATTGGACCATTGATGATTGGAATCAAGTAAGCAACATTGCTTAACATTATTTTTTTTATCTAGTTAACAGTTGATCAATTTGTCCATCATTCTAAAATAATAACAATATTCCAGGTTTGTTTTTCGGATCAATCTACCGTGTAGATCCTTATGGATAGAGCTGAATTTGTAAGGGAAAGACCTGGGGGAAAAAAACAGCTGAAGGTATTGTAAGGACGGTAAAGCAGCCCCTAAACATCATGGTGTGGTCTATCATAAGCAGTCAAGGAACTGGTAGACTACATTGTCGAAGCAACAATGCGGTAGGACCAGTACTTAAGAGTACTATAAGCAAATATACTTTCCCTGGCCAAGGAGTGGTTTCTGAATAAGAGTTTCACGTTTATGCATGACTCAACGTCTTGGCACAAGGCAAAAACTGTTACAATTTTCCTTGCTGACAACCAGACAACTGCCCTGGCAACTAGCCAGATCTGAACGCAATAGAAAATCTTTGGAAGCTTATGAATAAGAAATTTCTAATAAAATTATAACTACAAAGCGTCAATTGATCGAGCGCTTAATATCAGAATGTCACAGGGGAGAAACAATTTCACAAAATTGTCAGATATGCATAGAAATTATGACAAGAAGGTGCCAGACAGTCATTTCTGCAAAGGATGATGACACTACCAAGTATTAGGCTTAAGGAATAATTTTAAGTGTTTTCGTGTAATTACTTACTGGTTTCTTTTTTAATGTTTATATACTTTATAAGATTCTAAATCACAGTAAAATAGAATTAAGCACAAAAATATGTTTTATAGCTCAAGTACATACCATTTTTAAAGAAAAATAAAATTTAATGGGGTTGCTCAATAATTTGATCACCCACTGTATTTTAAAACGTTTCTTGTTGCAAAACTGGCATGTCTCAAAACAAAGAGTTGATTTTGTACTTCAAAAAAGAGTTTTTCAAATCTACATTATGGTTTTTGACCGAGGAAGATTGTAAAATCACCATAATTATTATAACGTCTATAAATTTATTTGGTCCTCTAAGAAATTAATTTTTTCTTCCAGCAAAACTTATTCCTCGGTTTCTACAAAACTATTGATCTTGATTTATGCCATTATTGCTGACGATTGATAAAATATAAATGATTGAATCGAATATAGGTCAAATTTCTTAACTAGAAACTAGATTAAAGAGAAACTAGAAATGTTTTTATGATAATAAAACAAATGTAGAACTTTGTTAATAACATTTTGTAGAGGTATAAATTTTATACTCCTTATAATCTGAACAGGTTTTTAAAGATTTGAATGCAACAAATATATAAACATGTGCTAAAACTGTATAAAAAGTTTAATAACCTTAAAATGCTACATACCTTTTCATTAATCCAAAATTTACCGCTATTTTAATAACTTTTTACTAAATTCTTTGTTTTGTATATCACACTCTCAGAGTAAACAATAGGTACGTATCACCTAATTTACGATATAAATTATTTGCTTTAGAACCTGTACTAAAGTTTCAGCAAGTGATCACAATCAATTCTGTTGCTTGGAAAACTGGTTTTGAAAGACATAATAATTCCGTCTTCAATACATAAAATATTCATAAGTGAATTCACCAAACTTAATTTGATTGGAAGAAAAAATGCGTTGACTACAAGCAACGTACCTGATTTACAAAAAAATTATATAAACATACACTAAAATATTCTAATCACTAACATTACTTATTGTAGGTGTCCTTGATATCTTTAGATTTTTATGTCATCAATAACCCGCAAACACTGTAAATGTTGTTTGTTTACATACAGGGTGGAGACCACTTATGGAATAAAATTATTTCTGTCCTTGTTTTAAAAAATTATAAAAATCGCGCCAAGAGACCCGTCGACTTTTATATGTGCGCTTTATAGGTGCGCTTTTATGGGCGTTTTTTTTTAATGTGATTCACGAATGCCTAGCATAGTCCATAAGCTTTATTTTTAATGGAACACCCTGTACATTTTTATGTTTTTAAAAGCTGTTTAATAACCTTACCTTAATGAACTATAATATCATGTCTATTATGAATAATACAGGGTGAAACTTTATAACTATAAAGGGTGAAAACCACTTATGAAATAAAATTATTGTTTGTGTTCTTATTTTAGAAAATTATGAAAAACGCTGGGACACGACAACTTTTAAATTTAAATGTACGCTTTTTACCTGTGCACCCTTTACATTTTTTGTTTTTAGAAGCTACTTAAAAACCTCATGTCAAAAAAGTTTATTATGTAGTGTTTTCTTCTTCTTCCTTCTTCATTTTTACGTGCCATCTCCCGACGAAGGTTGGCAATCATCACTGCTATTCTAACTTTTGACACTACATCCCAAAGAGTTCAGTTGAGCTACATCCAAACCATTCTCTGAGGTTTCTCAGCCAGGACATTCTTCTTCTGCCTAGGCTGTGCTTTCCTTGAATCTTTCCCTGCATTATTACTTTTAGGAATTCATATCTGTCACCACGTGTTATATGACCCAGATATTGTAGTTTTCTTATTTTGATGGAATCCAGTATCTCCCTGCTGTTCTCTATTCTTCTTAGTACTTCTTCATTGGTTATTCTGTCTGTCCATAAGATTCTCAGCATTCTTCGTTGTGTCTACATTTTAAATGCTTCCAATTTATTGAGACATTGTTTGTTTAAAGTCCATGTCTCTACACCATACAAAAGAACAGAGAATACATAACACTTTAATACTCGTTTTCTAAGATTTAGGCTGAGATCTCTACAACATAATATTTATTTCATATTATTAAATGCACTTCTAAGCTTTTCTATTTTATAAACTCTATATTTTCTATAAACTCTAATATTGGTATAATCGTTTGTTTCATTAATGTTTGCCCCTAAATAGTTATAATTCTGAACTCGTTTCCATCCATCCAATGGCGCTACAGCCCAAATCGGGCCTTGGCCTCCTTCAACAGGCTTCTCCAACCATCTCTATTTACCGCTGTTCTTTTCCATGAACGCGTTCCCAGGCAGTTCCTGGCATCCTCATCGACTTCATCTTCCCATCTCTTTTTAGGTCTCTGAACTCGTTTAATCGTCTTATTATTTACGTGTAGATTGATGTATCTAATATTTTTCTTTGATATAACCATGAATTTTGTTTTCTTTATGTTCAGTGGCGGACCAAATTCTTCAATCGCTGCAACAACCTTATCTAAATCACGTATCTAAATATCACGTACGGGTAGGCCATTAATTTTTATGCCTGGTACTTTATTTTCTAATGCTTTTTTGAATACTTCCTTTGAGTATGCATTAGACAGTGACGGCGACAAGACACAACCCTGTCTAACACCTCTTTTGATTTTTATTTTATTAGTTTTTAAATTATTTATTCTTATGACAGCTTCTTGTTCATACTACAGATTATTTATAATTTTTATATCCCGTGTGTCGATGTTCTTTATTCTTAGTAGTTTTATTAACGGATTATGTTTCACTGTATCGAATGCCTTGTTTTCATCTCTTTAATTGTGTGTTTTGATTCACTTTCTGTTATTTTTGGTCCAGTCTCTTCAGTGAAATATTCGTTATCTATTTTGTCTCGTTTGTCGTAAACAGGCTGTTCTGTATAGTTTGCCCATACCATTTTCTTCCTCTTTATAAGCAATTCTGCTTGTTCATTGTCGGATTAATACCTCCATAGAAGTTGTAACTCCATCTTTTGCGCGGTCGTCCGATACTTCTTTGTAGGATCTATTATGAATATTTCAAGGTAAAATTTTGAAACTATGTATAATTTTCGGCAAGACACTAAATTCATAAAATTTTAAAATTAATAATTTATCCCACCTTAAACAATAATTTTGAAGCGAAGCTTCTATACAGGCGTTGTATTACTTTTTTCTCTATAGTAAAATGCTGAGACAAGCCTCAAGGAACTAGCGCCACGAGCAGAAAGCGTCACGGGTAGCGTCACAAAATAACGAGTTTTTACGTCGATTTACTAGTCTGGATCAATTCGTTTCTACTCATCATTAGACCAGAAAAATTAGCAAATAAAAAGCCTTTTTCGTGTCATTCGTTTATACACGTATCTAACAACTGCTTTTGATTCATTTGGTGATAATAATACGTAATAAACAAATTATGCAAAAGGTTAAACCCCATTTTTTATTTAAAAACATTGTAAGATTGCTATTTGATTTTAAATACTAAAGGTGAGGACCGGCAAACTATATGTATAGAAAACTGACACAATTGTACTGAAAAAAACACAGAAAATACTTAAAAATAAATGTTTTTTGGTTAGTTGTTGCCTTATTAATATTGCAAAAATAGTTTCAAAAGTCGATTTTTTGAAAATTCCTAATAATTTTTCTAAAAATATACAAAACACTTTAATTCTGCGTGATAATAGGAACGATATCACATTTTATTCAGCTATAAAAATTTCAAGCAGTTTCACTTAATAGTTAGTAAAAAATTGAAATTGTTTCTCCTAGAAATCTTCTATCTTCGTTATTATGCGTAATTTATTAGGTTTACATAAATTCTAAAAGCACCTAATTGAAGAGAAAGCTTTATTTTATCCAATTAAATCATTTAGTGATTAAATAACATGTTAAATATTGTAAAATAAGTTTAAAAAAGTATTATAATTTTAAGCCTATAAACTTTACCTCAAACTTTACCTTCTACTTTACTAAGTACCTCATTGCAATTGTAAAAATTCAATTGGGTAATTTGGGAATTGTTTATTTAACTTAAATAATTTAAAATAAATATTTATTTTGCAAAATTTAATTTTTTTTTCTTATAATTAGTAGTAGAAAAAATTATGAAAAGATAGGTAACTTAAATATTTATGTATTATAGATATAAATAATATCCTATCATATATAAAAATAAATTTTACAAAAGAATAAAGTTTTTATTTAAAAATCAAATCTGTACGTGTTAATTGTTCTTGAATAATGCTTATTACTTTAACAATGACTTTTTTGACTGAAAAACATTACAAATATATTTTAAACAAATTAATTGTAACAAATTTTGTATACTTGTAAATACAAATAGTAAAATAAAGTATGTTTATACATTATGTATATACAGATTAATTCCATAACTTTTATCTATAATTATACTAAGTTTATAACAATTGTTTTGTTATGTTTTTGAGAAAAAGTAATCGTAAAAATAATAAACATAAGAAAAAAATGTGCCTCTTTGAACAGTTAGCAGAGTTTATGGTTGTACCTGGATCTTTCTAATTAGTTTTCTCTAATAGGTTCAAATACCTTTATAAGAACTTTTCTTTCGAATACTTCCAGCTTTCATTTTGTGTCTTCTGTGATCACCCATGTCTCACATCCTACCCCACCACCCATAATATTAGTCTGATAATACTGTTCTGGTTTGATAATTATTTATAACTATAAGACATAAATATTAAAATTGTCTATTATTTTATAATTTTTGCTGCTTACAATTATGAGAGAAAAGTAAAATTTTGCAAAATAAATATTACAATAACAAATTATTATTATTATTATTATTATTATTATACATAAGCGAGGGCAGAGGAACTAAGTCCCTATTATGCCCAAAAACAAAGAAATTTCATTAATAACCTACTAGTAAAAAACAAAAATTACAAATAAAAGATATAAAATTACAATTTTTGGTTTAAAAGAAAAACAATATTTTAACTATAATGTAAAACGGTCAAGTCTGTTTTTAAACGAATTGGTAGAGGGAGCAGAGACAATGTTATCGTTAAGGTTATTCCAGCACTCAAAAACTCTATTTGGTAAAAAGTTCTGCCTTGATCTTCTAGAAAATTTTTTTTTTCTTCAGTTTGAACTGATGACCTCTGAGGCGTTTATCTTGATTAATGATACAAATTTCATCGAGATTTCCAAAATTGAATTTTAATATTTTAAAAGTTGTAATTAAGTCTCCACGTTGTCGGCGAAGTTCAAAGGAAGTTAGGTTAGCCATACTAAGTCTTTCTGCATAAGAAGGTCTTCTCCCTCCCAAAGAAATTCGGGTGGCTTTTCTTTGGACGTTTTCCAACCACGTTGGTCCAGCGTATTCAAGTATGGGTCTTACGTACAGAGTGTAAAGTTTACAGAACGATTGCATTGAAACTCTCGAAAAACACCTCCGAATAAGATACAGTCTGGAGTTCGCACGTTTACAAATAGAGGTAATATGGTCGGACCAAGTTAGGCTGCTGTTTATGATAACACCAAGATCGTTATACGAAAACACTGAATCTAATGGCTGCCCGTTAACAAAGTACGGCACAAGTGGGTTATTTTTACCAATTCGAAGCACTACACATTTTTCGGCGTTTAAGGGTAGTAACCACTGGGAACACCAAATTAAAATAGAGTTACTTGGATAAATAAACAATTAACAAATTAACTAAATGCATTTTTATGATCTATGCCACGAGGTACCCCAATTAAAAAATAAACATTAATTTTTATTGATTACAATGCTTCGCTTCGCTTTTAAACCCTTTATCTTACCAATTCGAAGCACTACACATTTTTCGGCGTTTAAGGGTAGTAACCACTGGGAACTCCAAGTTAAAATAGAATTACTTGGATAAATAAACAATTAACAAATTAACTAAATGCATTTTTATGATCTATGCCACGAGGTACCCCAATTAAAAAAAACATTAATTTTTTTTTTGTGGATTACAATGCTTCGCTTCGCTTTTAAACCCTTTATCTTTGGCGCATCATAAAGATCTTACTTTTAAAATATTTTTTTTTTTTGTTCAAACTTAAACTTTTAGTCCTTCAAATGGTTATATTTAACTTGCTTATTGTTTATAAACAAATCCCCGGTAAATTTTTGAAAAAAAGGGCTAACTCGAGTTTTAAGGGTCGTAGAAATTATTTTTACTGGTTATAAGCTTAAAATTATAATATTTTTACAAACCTATTTTACAATATTTAACATAAACTTTTAATTCCATAAATGATTTTTTTTGACAAAAATCAGGCTTTCTCTTCAATTCGTTACATTGAGAGAATTTATGTAGGTCTAATAGTTTATACATAATAACGTTGTAGATAAAAACTTTCTGGGATGAACAATTTCAATTTTATACTAACTGGTAAATGAAACCTCCTGAATTTTCAAATATAAAAGTTTTTTGTTCATTTTTAGAAACGTTATTAATTATTTTCAAAAAGTCAAATTTGAAGCTATTTTTAGAATCATTTTTTATGTTTTTTTTTTCAGTAAAATTGTGTCACTTTTCCATATAATTTAACGGCCTTCACCTTGCTTAGGCTTAAATTAAAAACTGCATAAAAATAACTAACAAAATATAGACATTAAATGAGAATTATAAATATCATCCAATGAAGAACAATATTAAATCATCTGTTTAAATGTTTAAACACTCTCGAGACATTTCTCGTTTTAAAAATAATTTCATGTAAATATAATTATTATTTTTAAACATCTTATTTAGTTTATATAATAATTAAATTTATTATCAAATGATATTTATTTATATTTTATTTTTATATTAATTTATTATCTCGTGATATTTATTTATATTTTATTATTTTTCGGTGTGAATTTGACAGGTCTGTCAGAGGTGAACAACATATACTTTGTTAATACGTTAGCAGGTAACGTTAGGAACAAACCTAATAATTTATTGAAATATTTTAATACAATATAATTCGTTTAAAATATAAATAATAACATAAATAATAAAGTTACTTTATTTACTTTTAAAAATATTATTTAAATTTTAGAAATACAAAAAACATAGTATGAAACTTCGCACTTGGCCACTGTCCATCAATTTTCGAAACTAATTATATCAATATATTTAGTATTGTTTTTAATTTTTTGACGAAAATTATACATAATTTCAAAATCTCACCTTGTATTATTCATAATAGACCCTACATAATATGGTTTCTTAAGATCAGGTTGTTAAGGAGATTTTAAAAACATAAAAATATACTGGATGTTTTATTCAAAATAAAGATGGATGCTAGACTTGCGTAAATCACCCTGTACATTTAAATTTACGTGTAAAAAGTGCACATTTGAATTTAAAAGTACAAGTGTTGCTGCGTTTTTTATTATTTATAAAATAGGGACACAAACAATTTTATTCCATAAGAGGTTTTCACATTGTATAGTTTCAAAAATTTCATCCTGTAATATTCATAATAGGCCGTATTACATGATATAGTTCGTTAAGATCAGGTTGTTAAGAAGCTTTTAAAAATATAAAAATATCCAGATTGTTCCATTAAAAATAAAGCTAGTCTTGAGTGAGTTACCTGTACGTTTAAATGTATGTTTAAAAAGCGCATATTTATGTAAAAAGGGTGAGAGTCCCAGCGTATTTTATATATTTTTTTTAAAACAAGGATAGAAATAATTTTATTCATTAAGTGATTTCTACCCTATATATAATAATATAATATCTTAGTGAATGAAGTCGGTAAATAGTTGATTTTAATTTTAAAAATAAAACTTAGTTTACCTTTGCTTAACTTCCTTGTTTAAAAACCATCCTTGTTTAAATTTTTTACAAAATTTACCAACAAACACAGGAACTTCTCCGGTGGTAATTTACAAATCACCATCCTCATCAAAAGAACTTTATAGTTGTTCTGATATGGCAAGAATTATATGTAAAATTGGAGGGTTCACACTAAAAATGTTCATTTGGTTTTACACAGCAAAAATATGATCCCCAATAACATGATCTCATGCCTATCTTATCCTGTGAGTCTGAGCACCACGCAAGACGGATTAGGTGGGGAAGTTCTGGTGTTGGTGGGGGCTATCGGGTGTTGACGGGACGCTAATATTTAACAAGTGTGCTGAAGTCGTGAGGGGTTGTTTAATAGTTATTGGAAGATATACAATAAGCCAATTAACTGCATTAAGATCGGTGCAAAATTGAAAAGCAGAAAAAGACGTATGGCTCAATACTTTAATTTAAAAAAATTATAGTAGTACGACTTGTATACCGAAAAATAATTACTATATAGAGACATTCGCTACCGAATAATACAGGAGGTAGTGTTATTGACCACTCTCGTTCTAAACGCGAACAAGACATGGAGGGACAAATATTGACACAAACATTATTGGCATCAACTTAAAGAATATATCTTTCGCATGAATTCAGATATGATTATACCATAACTAATCTTTACTAAAAATAACATGATTCTATTGTCTACAAAACTAGTAATCTACTACATACATTAGTGGAGACGAAAAATGTTTTACTAATGGAGTTCCAAGGATAAACACGTAAATATAGTGGGTACTATTTTTTTTAACAACACTCATGTTACTTTATTTACATTAACAGCATGTACTGATGAAAGCATAAGGACGCTACAGCACGAAGTAAGCAGATAACGTTACCAATACCAGCGGCAATATTAGTAGTAAAGAACCCACGTACCAAATTCAAATTGGTAAAAACTTTTAGGATCTACTTACTGAATTGGCAAGACTTAATTAAGTATCTCTAATATGTGCCGAGGCGTCAAGATAAAGAAAACTAATGGACCGAACCAGTAAACTAGTAGTCAAAGCAAGGCTTCAATAATCCCACCACAACTATTCTATGATATCACGAAAGATGTAAAAAAGTCCTAGGATAGAAAAGTGTCATAGTACAAATAGAGGGGCCTACAGGAACAAATCCATAAGAAGAAAATCATTTGCAACTATGTCAGAAAGCTATTTTCTAGTTTAAGGGATATTAGCAAACAAGTATTGCGAGTAAACCAAGTATTGCACCATAAGCAAGTACTTAATCCTTAAATCCCATGTTAGAAAGTCACTTTATCTCTCTCTCTCTCTCTCTCTCTCTCTCTCTCTCTCTCTCTCTCTCTCTTTCTTCAATGGCGCTACAGCCCAAATCGAGCCTTGGCCTTCTCCAAACCACGCCTCCAATCTTGTCGGTTTTCTCCAGGTTCTCACGTATAGCAAATTTTGCGTGTCCACTGCAACTTCATTCTCCCACCTTTTCTGTGGTCTTCCTTTTAGTCTTGCGTCTTGCATTTTACTATCTAGGGCTCTTTTTGGCAATATTTCAGTCTCCATTCTCACTACATGACCAGCCTATCGAAGTCACTAAAATTTAACGAATTCTGAGATCACTGCCTCTTTGAACAGTTGGTAAAGTTAATGGTTATACCTGGATCTCCATAAAATCTCTAGAAATTCACTGGCTGTTTTGTAAATTCTGCCTTTTATTTACATTTGTAAATTGCAAAACAGTCATCAGATCAATAAGGACATACGCGGCAGAAACACGACTTGACACAAAAAGGGAAAAATAAAATATTTTTGTTATAACAGCCGAGATGAAAACACTTGAAAAATTGATGGTATGGGATAGACTATGGGACAGATCTAGAACTACAGATATACAACGTAAATGCAAGGTGGAGAAAATCAAGGACTGGGTAAGATATAGAAGAGTAGAATGAAATGACCATATCAGCCGAATGACAATAAATAGAGTAGTAAAGACGACAAGAGACGGTTCGCCAATAGTAAGACCATCAGTAGGAAGACCACGAATACTCTGAAACGACAACTTACTGGAGGCACAAAACAGACAGTCATGTCTACATAAAAAGAAGAAGAAGAAGAAGAAAGTCACTGGCTACTGAGTAGACATAGTTTGGTAAAAAATATTATGTCCAAGTGCCACGGACAGGACGTGTCTCGCCTGAATCTAGACAAAGGAAAACCTAATTTCAATAAAAAAGTAAGATAAAGATAGTACAGATGCAATCATAGAATATGGTAATTAGTAATCATTTACGATATTAAACACCTAAAGTATTGCAGTAAAAAGTTTACAAGTGTATTATTGTATAATTATCACGACTCTAGATTGTTTTACTTTATTGTGACTCAACCAGAAGGTTATTGACACTGGGTCAATTTTGTTACTATACATTTTACATTATATTAGGTATAATTTACAATAAAGAGAATATGTGAAAGAGAAAGTAATAAAAAAGAATACACTAAATTTTGTAATACAAGTTCGGTTCTCAAAGCAAATCTAGTACATTCTGAACAAGTTCTATTTGGCTGGGGATAACATCTGTAAGACCTTGTATAGAGTTTTTTATGTTGCTCGTATTTGACACACTGTGTAAGAATATGTTGTTAAAGATTCACTACACTTTTTACAAACAGGTGATGTCTTCGAAGCTATCAGGTGTCCACATGTCAGCCATGTGTGACCCATTCTTAGCCTGCGAACGATTATTTTGTCACTTCTACTTAAGTTAGGTAGCTAAAAGATTTCGATGGTAGGTTGTATTTTGTATAATTTTAAAATCTTTCATTGCTTTAGCCAGGACTTTTTATTTTGGGACCTAAAAAGTAGTTTTAGATCTGATGCTAGTTGAACAGATTTGATGTCTGATTTGGTTGTAATTGCTTCTTTTACAGCAGTATCAGCAGTCTCATTACCTAAAATGCCAATGTGTGAAGGAATCCAGATTAATGATATTATGTTTGTTGCAGAAGAAGTGAGACAGTTTGTTGCTTCATGTATTGCATGAACTAATGGCTGTTCGGAATACATATTTTTAATCAAGTCGATGGAGGACATTAAATCTGTGGGATTTTAATGCTTGTAGGATTGGTTGGGGCTCTCGTGTGGGTAAAGATGGATTGTGGAAGGCAGAACTGAATGATACTATTTGAACTGTCTTAGTTTTTGATGCACCTGTGTAGAGAATCTCGTCATATGAGTTTATGTTAACCAGCTCTAGAAAAGAT
Source organism: Diabrotica undecimpunctata (assembly GCF_040954645.1). Taxonomy (NCBI): domain Eukaryota; kingdom Metazoa; phylum Arthropoda; class Insecta; order Coleoptera; family Chrysomelidae; genus Diabrotica; species Diabrotica undecimpunctata. Next base: position 101,470,849 of record NC_092808.1, read on the forward strand.
TGCCTCAAAATTTGGCTGTTGGTTTCATTTTTGTTATAATTATTAAGCGAAAGGTTAATTTTTTGTATGGTATTAACCTAAGGAGTTGATGACAGTATATCAGTATCTGTTATTGACGCGACTCTACATTGCTGCCTGTAGTGTGAAAAAATTTAATTTTAGTGAAAATATTGGATTTGTATTATATAAATGTGTTAATCTAGCAATACTGTTGCGGAGATTTTAAGTTAAAAGGGCTAGAACACATGTAAATAAATAATAAAAAATATATTTCTAGACATTCCAATATTAGTTCAACCGACTTAAAACGATTAATTTTAATATAGCCGCCATATTTTAATTTAAAATACAGTTATTATTGTACTGCATTGTTAAATACTGCAAAATATCTATTTTGTTATATAAATATGTATAGAAATTACAATGTACGAGCTAGCATTATTCTAATTGAGTAGACAAGGTTGGAATTACAAAAAAGATATTTACGAGACATACATACTTAGACTAGGGGAAGCTTCATACTATGTTTTCTGTATTGTTAAATTTTAAATAATATTTTAAAACTGGAAAAAAATAATTTTATTATTTATTTATAATTTTAATCACACCTATAATTTTAATGTTTTTCTGAAGCTATTTTATGTAATTTTAATGAACACGTGGTGAATATATTTAGATTATTCAAATAAACAAATGATTCAAAATAAACAAAACAAAGTAATATTTAAAAATTACATAAAATCGCTGTTAGCTAATATCCTTGTTATAGATTTTAATAACATTGAAACAATTTACATGTTATATAACGTCCTAACTCCCTCGTCGAGTAAATGGACTCTTTCAACTATTTCGTGTCGTTAATTTGGTGACGATCGCCTCAGCATTTTAGCGCCTCGGCACTATAGAGAAAAAGTAATAGAACGCCAATGTAGAAGCTTCGCTTCAAAAAACATGTAATTTTAAAATAAAAATTATTCATTATTCAAAAAAGTTTCTTTTGGGGGTATTAAATAAAACATTTATTCATTTTATTGGGAATTAACCACAAATTCAATTTAAAATAAGTTTATTTTGACGTTTCGATTTCCATTTCGGAAATTAAAATATTTATAAATATAAGAAGTTCTGAAACTATTTTCTTTTTGCATGTTTAAGTTAAGTATTGTATTTATATGAAAATAAAACACAACTTATTGTAATAAAAATTACAATTTAATTTTTTTTTTGGTGTTTTGATCCCCAATCCGCAAATCGCTTTTAAATATTTTTATAAATTAAGAATAAAATCAATTAATATTAATTTTGTTTCATTTTCCTTTTTTTTTCTACTTTTTGGTTGTATTACTCCAGTAAATGACCGGTTTGTAGTGTAATTTTACTCTTCACGACGTATTTGCTTGAAAATTTAATTTAGGTTCCTCTTAAACTTTACTTGACTTTTGCACTCAAGCCCAGAGTTTCTTTTACTTGGGAGTTAAAAGCCACCCCTTCTCGGGGGTGAAAAACATACGTTCCAAATAAGTCCGGAAGTAAATAAATTGACAAATTCTAAGCAATTTTTATTCAATAGAGTTTTTCAACTAGAGATTAGATATTCGATAGAGTTATTCAATAGTAAAAAATTTTTTTTGTATAAAAAATCCAAAAAAATTATGTACTTATGAAATCTGTAGACTTATTAGAAGCAGAGTTGTAGCTCATGAAATGTTGTCAAATTCCAAATCGAATATTTCAACATGAAATAACCAAAAAATAAAGCACTTTTCAGAGAAAACTTATCAACACTTTTTGATGTGCTTGAAAAAGGTTTATTTTTGCTTTTTTTTAACTTAGCAAAACTAAGCGAGTTATGCTGAAAATAACATTGATCCTTGTTTTTAGTAAAAACATTAGTCCAGTCGTCAGAGATTTGACCACGAAAAATCATACGAACAAGCTGAATGTTGCCAAGAATATAAGTTTGGGTCCCCCAATAAAGATACAAATAAGTTTACCACTTTGACCCCTAATGTAGCTGAGAAAATTTTAAACAAAATGGTTATTAGCACTTTTTGCGTAGAACGAACCGTCCTCTCAGAAACAACGCTTGAGGTGACTGGCGATTTTGAATGTCAGTTCCGCGCGCGAAATCAATTTTAAATAAAATTTATATTAACTCGACGGTAAAAAATCGATATCTTTTGATTACTGTCCTATTGACAAAAATCAAAATAAGTTTTAAGAGTGAAAAGTGAAGCTCTTGTATGCAATTTTTGTGCTATGCCATAAATGAAGTCAGTTTCTATAAAGCTGTTCAATAAAACTTTTCGCGATATTTTCCATTTTTTACAATTCTCGTGAGATCATTAAAATGTATTATTTTCATTAAAAGGTAGTACCGAAATTTTTATTTTTGGAGACTAGTCAAAATTTATAACATGAAAATTAAATTTTGACAACAAATATGAAGAATTTGAAATATGACTAAAAACGCAGAATTTAAACTTTTACATTACAAACAATGGCTCGTCACGGGAAATGCCTCCACGCAGACTGTTTTGGGTGTACTTTAGAGCAGAAGTTTGAAAAACGTATTACTGTAATTAGAAAAGAGCAATTTTAAACGTTTTAGATAGTTTGTAATTTGAAAGTTTAAATTAAGCGTTTTTAAGCATATTTCAAATGCCTCACATTTGTTCCTAAAACTCAAAACTAAAATGCTATAGGTTTTGAAGATTAGGTTCTAGTTATGCAAACTCTATATTAGTCGGTCAATGAAAGGGATATATTGTATTGATCTCATGAGAATAATAAAAATGGAAAAAATCGCGCCACGTTTAATTATTTATCACCTTTAACACATAATATATTGAGTTTTTACTGTCAAGCTGATTAGCATCGATTTCGCGCGCGTAACTGACATTCAAAATCGCCGATCGCTTCAATCGTTGTTACTGGGACACAAAAAATGCTAATAAACGTGTTTGTTTAAAATTATCTTAAATAAATTTTTTTTTTAAACATTTTTTCCGTTTTCTCCCATTTTCGTGGGGGTTTTAGGAAAAAGCACGGGGGTAAAAGTAGTTAACTTCTTTGGATCTTTCTTAGCATCCTAAAATTTACATTTTTGGCAAAATTCAGTTTGTTTGTAAGATTTTTAGAGGTTCAGTGGCATTTACATCTCTGACGACTGGAGTTATCATGAAAATCACCGTCTAATTATCACCCCGTATGAAATTAACAGTTACCGCTTTACAATTTACTTTATTTATGTCTTGTTTATATGGTCTGTACGAACAAACTGCAGATGTTAGAGTTGGGGATCAGTTAACAGACGACATAAAGATAAAAAGAGGTATGCGACAGTGATGTATATTGTCCCCATTATTGTTCAATACATATTCAGAGCACATTATGAACCTAGCGCTAACGGACATAGACGAGGGAATACTTATAAACGAAGAACGATTGAACAACATAAGATACGCTGATGATACTGTCATTTTTGCAGACAGTCTTACAGGTCTGCAGACACTTGGGTGTCTAAAGTAAGAAGCAGATTTGGGCTTGATTTTAACATCAAAAAAACCAAATACATGGTTATAAGCAAAAATAGGATACCACCTGGTCAATTACTAGTTAACCAACAACCTATAACACAAATCACCAACTTTTGTTATCTGGGTGCAAACTTAAATGAACAGTCCCTATTCTCCGTCCTTTTATATGGCGTGGAGTCATGGACCTTAACTGAAGCATCACTGAAGAGACTCGAAGCATTTGAGATGTGGTGCTATAGACACATGTTGAGTATTTCTTGGATAGACAGAGTTACCAACGAAGAAGTACTACATAGAATGGGTAAAGAGCGCGAACCAATCATAACCATAAAACGTCGCAAATTAGAATACCTGGGCCATATAATGCGCAATGAACAATGATACAACCTACTTCGGACCATACTTCAAGGTAAAGTGCATGGGAAAAGAGGTCCAGTACGAAGAAGAATATACTGGCTGCATACCCTGCGAAAATGGTTTAACTTAACCACTACCGGACTTTTCAGGGCAGCAGTCAACAAAGTCAGAATAGCCATGTTAGTGTCCAACATCCGTAACGGATAGGCACCATAAGAAGAAGAATATGTTCTGTAAGTTTGAATGCTTTAAAGTGTTTATTTTTAAAAAAGTTTGGTTTTAAAGTAAAAGAAAAATTTTTGAAATTTTGAAAAAATGTTATTTTTTTAAAATAACTTAAAAAGTATGAGTGATACGAAAAATCTTAACGAGTAAAAAAATTTGGCTTTTATGAACATTTTGGCTTTTTTTGTTTTTCTGTAAGACGAAAATTGTTGTTCGTTGTTGTTGACGAAAAAAGATATTGTTGTTCAAAATTTGCATATTAATGGAAAACTTACCGACGCCGACGGTCTAATAGAAAACGTAGATATATGTAACTGACTGGCTCCAACGCAAAACAATAACGTATGATCAGACTATGGTTAAAACTGAATAATTACGAATTGAAAGGCTACATTAATCGTACTGTAAAAGATATGCCATTGACAAAATGGCTAAAACAAAAAAAATAACGGTATTATATTTGTTACCATCCACAAGGAAACTAAGTTCCTGTAGTTGGCTGTATACCATATATTAAAAAAAAATGTTTTCAATAAAATCCTTTATAAAAAGTTATATAAAAAAAACCAGTTGGGCTATGTTAAATTGACAAAACGTTTTCGGAATAAGTATTCCATCATCAGTGACAAGTTAATACATGGATGTAGCCACTAAATATGGGGGTAAAAACCCTTTAAAAATTACTAAATGAAATTTAGTTTACATTATGTCTAATTTAAAATTAAGATGGTAAAGTTACCGTTGGATTGGTAACATGGCGACATATGACTCTACATTAGGTTGCAAGTCCTGAGACGGTATGTCTCGTAGACATACTAAATAAACTAAATTTCATTTAGTAATTTTTAAAAAGTTTTTACCCCCATATTTAGTGGCTACATCTATGTATTAACTTGACACTGATGATGGAATACTTATTCCGAAAACGTTTTGTCAATTTAACATAGCCCAACTGGTTTTTTTTATATACCTTTTTATAAAGGATTTTATTGAAAATTTTTTTTTTATATTTGTTACCGTTTCATTGGCAACTATTTAAATCCAATAAAGTTAATATAGGCTCAAGTAAAAGGTGAAATGGCCAGACAAAATAAAACTTTTAAATTAAATGATGTCAAACAACTTTTATTAAATTCTATAAAAACGTAACAAAAGATAACTGGACCAATGCCGTAAACCAAGCAAAAATGGGGAAGAAAGACTGTGGACTGTGCAAGAAGAGGAAGAGATGGAAATCTTTTTTATTTATTTACATTGCTTAAATATAATTTGTCCACTTTAACATTAATTTTATTCAACTTATAAATCGGCTCCTTTTTGATTCTTCAACACTGACCCATGATCGTTCCATATATACAGCAGTCTTTTCGTGTGGTTTACAGATTAGAATATTTTAATTTGTAATGAGCTACCAGTTGCAAATATAGATTTTTATTATAAAACCTCTACCACACAATCCGCTGTTACTAAGACTGAGAAGAAATTTAGAGTTGTAAGGGCTGGTCGTCCAACAATAAATGATGTATTAGGTATTATATTGATGTATTAAATTTGGTAGGGAATCCTCTGGCAAATTGCAGCTGATACAAATATTTATAAATTTTCTGTTTAAGTACTAAAACAAGAGAAATAGCATTCGTATAAAATTAGTAATGACCACTTGATTATTTCATATGGGATTACTCAAAACCGAAAGTTTATATCGATCGATCACAAAATTTACAAGATTTAAAAATAGAATTAGGATGGTAATTCGAAGTATAACTCCGGAAATTATCCACAATGTTCAAGAAGAACTACTGTCAAGAGGCAGGTGGGTGGCAATTCTCAAAGCCATTCTGGCCAGAGAGCGGCAGTTGCTCTATGAAAACCAAAACGGCCACATCCCACAGACTAGAGCTACCATAAGGGAACAAATGCTTACAGAATGGCAAACGGAATGGGAGGCACAGACGACGAAAGCTCAATGGACCAAAACGCTCATTTCTGATGTGGTGGCGTGGTACCAATGTAAGTTAAAACGAGTGAATTACTACTTTACACAGTTTCTGACTGGACATGGATCTTTCAAGTCTTACACACATACTATCAAAAAATCCAACGATGATAGGTGCTCAACATGCGACGTAAAGGATGACGCGGAGCATTGCATTTTCCAATGTAATGTCTTCGCACCCGAACAAAATAGGCTGCTGAACAGGCTAGGAGCGATAACGCCCAATAACATAATGCAGATCGCGATGCTTAATAAACAGAATTCTGAGTACATAATAGACCACATCACAAAGACAATGAAAAGAAAGACCATGATAGAAAGAGCTGAACAAGCAAGATGAGGGAGGTGTCTTCCCGCACCTTACATTTTATCGGCACGTGCTGCGCAATCTTCGAAAATCGCCGCGTAACATAATAACGTAAGTACGTGATAACGCATAAACTGGGCTATGTATTGATAATAAAGTTTCTAAAAAAAGTGATGGCCCTACTAGCCATTAAGCACGTACCCTACTATATTTTCTTTTTCCTTTTCTCTCTCTCTCTCTCTCTCTCTCTCTCATTAGTCTGTGTACACCATCACTACTCCCGGTTAACAACGACAAGTATTATATTACATCTTCCTCGCCTGTAAGGAAACCGAACCTTCCCTATCTGCTACCCGTTATCAGGATAGCAGCATAGGTAAATTGTACGATAATCTTGGCACAGTCCTAGCACATTCCGTCCAGACAGCGCAGGATACTCCCATGTTTCGTTCTCTAAGGAACTCGTCCGGGGGTATTCTGGGTCGAAGAAGGGGTGGTTTTAGTTGGTTGGCGACCGGCCAGGGGGGCATGCGGGGCACGAGGCCCTACACTGGGTAGCGTGCGTTAGCATGTGTCCCTTCCAGATCGAGTCAAACAGTACTAGGGACACCTTCCCTAGTCCGTTTAGAACGTTTCCACCTCAGTCCAAAAAAAAAAAAAGGTGGGTGGCAATTTGAACATTTAATTTAAGCAAAAAAAAATTTTTATTTGTGAGTTAAACATTTTTTTTCGGTTTTATGACAGTAGTACAATGTATTTTGTATTAAATAAATTACATACATACTTCTTGTTATGTAAAGTAATTTAAATCAAAAATTATTTTTTTGACTACTCTGTATAAATTATGTTAAGGTTTATATCACTGAGTAGATAATTACCTTTCAAATGAATTAGTATACGTCCCCTTTTCTCATCACACCCATATGGACAATATCACTAGGATGATATATGCCAAAAAATCTTAATTTAAAATACCTGTCAAATTCAGATCAAATATTAAATTAATTATAAAATATAAAAAATAAATATCAGTTGATAGAAAATTTAATTATTATATAAATTAATAATATGTTTAAAAATAATAATTGTATTGACATAAATTTGTTTTAAAACAGGAAATATAAAAATTTAAACAGATGATTCAATGTTGTTATTAATTTGATGCACTTTATTACTTTGAAATTTTGACAATCGTTACGAATCAAATCTTTTAGTGATAGATATTCTTTTAATTTTTTACTTTTTATTCAATGTCTATATTTTTTTAGTTATTTTTCATGGAGTTTTTTATTTTAAACCTGCATAAGGTAAATATATGATGACTAGAATTGATCGAGAGTAGTGAATCGATGTAAAAAACCGCTATTTTATGATACTACCCGTGACGACGACATCTGGTGGCGGTAGTTTCGTTATCCGTGACTACGCCATCTTGTGGCGATAGTTCGGTGACGCTCGCCTCAGCATATCACTATAGAGAAAAAAGCAATACAACGCCAGTATAAAAGCTTCGCTTCAAAAACTAATTTATTCTATAATTTTGCACCCGCTGTATTTCATACGCTTCTATAACTTTAACAACTTTCCTCAAAAAATTTTGATTACCTTTTGTAAATTGTATATTAGAGAGATCACAGTGCTAAATACTGCCCAAATCAAATTAAGTTACAGTTATAGCATATTCTATTGTGAGAATTGCAATAATAAAGAAATATTTACAATTCTACCTTAGAATTAGTGAGGAATTTCCTGCTATCTATCCAAGTACTATAATTATCTTATGTAACTATGTATAATAGCTATTCAGTGGTAGGCGTAATAAAATATTATTACTTTGTTAAAAATAACAAAGAAAGTGAAAATTGGTGATATTTTATGCTCTAAACTATAACAAATAATAACAATTAAAACGTAAAATGAATTTAATCACAGGGTAATTCATTAGAATAGGTATTATGTATCGGTAGATTTTCTACCGGAAGTATTCACTAAATTTTTACTTAACAACTATACTTACTGGATGAGATACGGGTAATATAAAAATATAATATAAAAATAAGTTTTAAGAATGATTTGTTAATACTGTACTTTGTTACATAATTAATAATAGAAAAGTTGTAAGACAACATCACTTAAATAGTAACTGCCTGTAGTTAGTATAGTAGTAAGTAAAATGTAATGGCATGTCTCGCAAAACAGAAAACCGAAATCGATGGAAGGCAACCGTATATACGTATTTCTGACTATTGGTCGTCTTCAGTACGGTGCAGCCAAGTTAAAAAAGGAGCGTGTTAACTTGGGAAAGGATATCACTACAGGAGCAATGCGACCAATTTGTGGCATTAGAGTTAGAAGACCCTGATGGTTTCCAGGGCTACAGCTACCTGGGGAAAGGAATATATAATAACCTGGCAGTATATATATATATATATATATATATATATATATATATATATATATATATATATACTGCCAGGTTATTATATATATATATATATACAGGGTGTTAAAGTGGAAATTTAAAATTTTATTTTTCGCTATCACTTCCATGTTTGTGAACATTCATGTATAAAAATTAACAACTGAGTACTTTTAAATATGGGGAATTATAATTCGACATACACTTTGATATAGCTGATGACATATGTGGCATAAATTTGCACTTAACTTTTTTGTTCTTTAAGTTTCCGGTATTTGTGACCAAAAATATTAAAGATACATTATTTTTAGAAAGAAAAGGTATACTCGGTAATAACTTTAAAATTCAACCGTTTTTGAGATAATCCCATTTTGCAAATCAACTGCATAATTCTGATTTAACCCAACTACTCCAGGCAACGAAGGACAAATAGACAAAAATAGCAACACTTCTGAATTTTGGTATGAAATACCTTTAACTAAAGTTATTAGTTAACGAAATATTAAATAAAATAAATATATCAGCAGCATAATTAATAATAGGATTTGACAAAATAACAGAATAATAGGATTTTACATCAAACATTTTACGTTTTATGTTAAATTAAAGTTAAAATTAAACCATTTTATTTACAAAATAAATTAAAAAATGGTTAAACTAGATAACATTAAACTTTTTGCCAAAGTAAGTGTTCGATATGTCCACCATCTTCTTTAATTCATTTGTCAATACATTCCATAAAAGATCGTCTCATATTAAATAGCATCATTGATTCTAATGAAACTGCTGCAGTATTTATTATAAGTATCATAAGTATAATAATAAGTATTCTCCTGGGATATTTAATGAATTAAATAATTATATCAATATCTCACCACATGACCAAGGAATATGACTACCTCGACAAATTCAACGTTCAGAAAAGTTGTATTTAAGTATGTTCTCACTGCCTTCTCTCTAGAATATAGAGGTATACCATCTTGCATAAATCACATATTTTGCCTTAAGTTTGATTCTTCCAACAAATCAATAAAAATATTTTGTAAAAAATGTAAATAAATATCTCCATTCAAATTACAAGATAATTCGCATATCCGTAAAAAATTATTACCAATGGTTTCAAATTATACGTTTATTTGAAATTCATGTTAAAAATACCTTTCTCTCTTAATATGAGGATACTCAGTATCTTGGAAATGTAGTTTCGTTCGTAAAAAATGTTCTGTTGACAAAGGAGTGGTCAAGATTTTACCTGTTTCGGACATCATTGCATCTTAATCATGCATCTTAAAGGTAAATCTGCTGACAATAGGTTTTTCACACGTGTTAAATGGTAAGGATGAAAACGCTTACAGTGTAGGATTTTTAAAGCTGAAGTTTTGCTGATTCCTAACGCTGAAGATGAACGTTGTGTACGTGTAATTACTTGAGAATCATCGTCAACGCGAACCATTACTTCATTTTCCTGATCATGCGTAATGATTTTCTGTCGGCCTAAGTTGTCATGTTTAGGACGAAATAAACCACTTTAGCCTAAATTTTCGCCGAAAGAGATGTTTAAAAGTTTGGTAATTAGGTTGTAGCCTGTTTGGGTATCTTTTTAAATATTCCTTCTCATATCCATATTAGAAACATTGGCCTAAGTTGTCACGTATAGGACGAATTAAACCACTTTCGCCTAAATTTTTGCCGAAAGAGATGTTTAAAAGTTTGGTGATTAGGTTATAGCCTGTTTTTGTATCTTTTTAAATATTCCTTCTCATATCCATATTAGAAACATTATTATGCATCGGCATTTTCTGTCATTCTTTATTAAACTAAAATAAACTAGATATTACAAAAATCACTGATTAATCGAAACAAGACTTAATATAATATACAATATATATATATATATATATATATATATATATATATATATATATATATATATATATATATATATATATATATATATACAGTCCATCTAATTAACTTACCGTTGCACGTCATTATTATTGACAGAGATCGAAGTTGACATAGTTGCCAAAGTATAAAAAAAATCTTGAATCCATTTTAAATCAAATAGGTCACATTCATAATTATTGCAAAAGTGGATTATACAACAAAACAAATTAATGTAAATAAATAGAAGCAAAACAAGAATTAAAAAATAATCGTGTTAAAAACAATTTGAGCCACTTGTATGCGTCGTATAAAGATGTAAAATGGAATACTTAAACCAAAACACTCTTTTCATTACTTATTAACATTAGTCAACACCGCAACTGTCAAGTAAGAGTTACCAATTTATGCCAAAATATCACCTTCGTTCGATTACAGTTACAGTGTGCTCCGAACAAATGTTCTTCATAAAAACGGTTTATAATGCATTTATACAAATTAAATGAAACATATTATTGTGTATTTCTTTAAGGTAACATTAATAGAAATCTTTAAATATTAATTCTACGCGTATATAATAAAATATGTCTAGTGGCTGTATTGCCAATGTACTCGGCAAAGTGATTCTAAAAAAGAACACACCTACCGCCTAAATATTTCGTGTTGGTTTCATGTCACCTCACGGGCTATGACGCGGATGACGTGCAACGGTATGTAAGTTAGATGAAGTATATATTAGAATGAAGACCTAGACACGATGCTTATCGTAATAGAGGACGATATCAAGCGCATCCAACACAACTGGATTCGAGATGGGCAAGATCGAATGCAATAAAATTATTTACGGAAGGCCTATGTTCAGCAGTGAACTCAAAACGGCTTATAATGATGATTTATTTATTTATTTTAAACATGTAATGTTTTTTTCGTCTATTTCCTTCTTTATTCAAGACGAATTGACTGCTTTAATTTAATTCACCTGCATTAATGTTCAGATTGTCGCTCCACCTTTTTTGGAGTCGGTTTATACTTCCCCGTCTTGGTGGCAATATGATCATTTCCTGTTTAGCACCTACCCGTTAATATCGTCTACCCCACAGTATTTCTTATGTTTTTACTTGTTTCTCAATCTAGAAGAGAATTTCTAGCTTAGCCAGGAAGTACCTTTGTTTCTGTTGTTTTTATCGGTCTTTTGATTTTGTTGTTTCTAGTCCATCAATGTGCAAGTAGGAAATATCAGAAATAACTGGTTAAAGTAACAAGCAGAAAATAAAAATAATTGAATGGCATAACTTATAAATTGTTCCCAAATCTACAGAAACTCACTAACCTTATGAAATGGCTGGTTAGCATATAGGAAGTCAGCTAAACTTCACACTGCGGCAAAGGATGATCGACCGATGAGGTCTTTGGCTTGACGATAGATGTTCGCGTGACGAATTCTTGGTTGAGTCTACCTGGTCCGTAGGTAGGAATTCTTATTTACGTACCAAGATCATTGAGATTGGACTTTTGGGAATATTGAGGACCGCAACCGCACAGTAATAAATTAGGTTATCCGTAATCTTTAAACTGTCATCTCAAGCTGTGCGAAATTGCTTATCCATTTCCTCAAGAAATTTGATATTTTAAAAGCTTTTATTTTTATGTACGGCTATAAAAAGTCTTCGGGGTTAAAATTAATGTATAAACTTAAACCCTAAAACGTGTAATGATTTAGAGAAGTGGCTCTCCGATTCGACCAACATATAAAATATGCTAATATTACCGTTAGAATTTAAAAAACAGATAATGAAGATAAACAATAAAATAGGTAAATAAAAAATATAACTAAATAAGGTCGTATTATGTTGTGTCAAATATTAAGAATATTAAAAATAAAATATTTAGGTAAGTACCCAAGACTTTTCCAAACAGAATTAAAAATAAATATTACAATAAGTATTTAACGGTATTGCAATAACGATGAACGTAGTTTCCTTGATTATTCTTCAGGCGAGTCTCATGGTATTTCTTGTATATACTCGAAATTTCTTTAACCTTTTTATGTAGTCCAAAGCTGTCTCCCTTTTCTTGTAGTGATTCCAATTCTTCACAACGTTTCATTTCTTTGCGTTTTTAATTCTTGCCCTTATCGTACGTTGGATTTCCTTGTATTCTTGTTGAATCTGATGTATTTTGTACTGTCTGCGTTGCTCCATTAGATCAAGTATCTCTTCCGTCATCCACTCGTTTTTGTGATTTCTTTTTATTTTACTTGCGACTACTTCGTCAGCCCCGACTATAGCTATTTTTATTTTCTCACAGGTTTTCTCTATGTAATTTCCTTGTATGTTTCTCAAGTACTTGTTGATGTGCCTACTGTATGTAGATCTAAGCTCTTCATCTCCCATTAATTCTCTAGTGTTTATGTATTTTTTATTAGATGGCTTTTTAACCTTTGCCAATCGAAGCCTTACATCCGCGATTAGGGGGTTGTGGTCAGACGAAATGTTCGCACTAGGGTAAGCGGCCACTCCTTTTATATAGTTGCGGAATCTTTTGTTTATTAAGATGTAATCTTAATCTAAGCCCCTACTTTTTAGTTAATTGAGTTAAAAACGGGTGTGGCAGTCCAGTGGGACTGCTGGTAGAAGTTATACTTCTATACACTCGTTCGCCGTTACAAATTTATATGGGAGTCAATCTGCACAATCATTACATATGTAATGCTATATATTTGACCTGTAATAGGAGTATAGTAAATTAAGGATTGAATCAATATTTTGATGAAAATGTACATTTTTATTTTCATATATGTATGAAAGGAGTTAAATGCAAGAATATTTTTTTACACATTCAGATTTTTTCTTCTTCTCCGTCCTTGTTTTTTCCAAACGAATCGCCTGTTTAAACTTCATCCACCTGCATCAATGTTCAGATTGTCGCTCCACATTTTTCGAGGTCGCATCAATCTATACTTCTCCGTCCGTTAGCAATTTCTCTTAAAATATTCTCACCATTCTCCTGTTTTCCTTTCTGCTAATATGTTCAATCTTATTTAGCACCTAATCGTTTATATCGTGTACCCTACAATAATTCCTTATGTTTTCACTTGTTTCAAACTTTTAAAAAGCAAGCCAAAAAAATGAGCCCAATATAATTGCAATTATATCTTAAATTCTTTTCAGTCATACTGGTTCACTATTGTGTTTTTATTGCTTAGTAACCAACTACATAATAGTATTGTCTTTATTTCTACTTTATCTCCATGCGGGCATTAAGTGCACTTCATTGCTCGCATACGCTTAAAGGCAAAAAACATTTTGATATTTTCTTAATAACATTTATTATTTAAGTTACAAAATATGAAATTAAATTATTATAACTACATAACATTATTTAGTGTAATTTACATAGAACAATTCTGGAAAGATCCGGTAGTAGATAGATTTGACATTTTCACTTCATTTGACATTTTCACTTTTTAGGTTTTACAGCATCAGATATTTACTTATGTTTGACATCATTACCCTATGACTGTAAGTTTTCTGAATTTTTAAAAATATTTAGATTGTGAATACGATAACAAACTAGTATGACATAAAAGTTTGTATGCACCGTGAGCATTAATAGATGTGTATACCCTCGGGCGACTTACAAACACTCCAGCCACAGACCCTCGTGTTTGTAAGATAGTCGCCATCAGACATAAACATCTAGTCAATGCCCTTCGTACATAAATAACTATTAGGAATAGAGTTAAAGTTTATTTATGTATTTGTAACAAAAATAATGTAAAACTAGAAGTAAAATCGCAATTTAAAATTAGTTATTTGTTATTTCAAGTTCATGTCACTTATCGTAGTCGATGGGGACTAAATTTAAATAAAATAAAAATAGAAATATTTATGGAAATCTTCAGTAGTGCATCGATGAAGTGAGGTATAAAAAATTATGGAAAACCCCGACATTATACTGTTCCCATGATTTAGTTACTATATTAATGCATTGGACCGTATAATTTCGTTGAACCTACCAAGTAATTTTGTATTTTTTAAATAAAAGTGAAAATTTTATATATTTACCTTCCAAATATTAGTAAATCGTTAAATTGTCATCCGATAAGCTTGACTTGAGTGTTAGATATTAAGAAATTGTATTAGAGACGACTGCAATAAATTTACGAAAGTTAATAAAAGGAAAATACCACTATTAGTAAGACAGTAACATATCGAGGATACATCATTTATGTTTTTTATATAATACCTACCGTATCGGGATAGTATTATGAGGTTTTTTTCATGGTTTTTTCCTTATGATTTACTATAAAATCACTAACAGGAGAATTTTACTGTCATCATAGCATTTCGTGGTCTTTTTAAAGATGAATCATATGCTACGATTTGTTCTGACGGATATTCTCAAGTTAAACTTGATTTTATGTAATCGAATGAACTAACTTACAATGATGTCGTCCCAGGAACGCAGAATAAATGTATTTTGAGAACGATTTTGAAGCAGAAATTGAAACGTCAATAAACTTATTTTAAACTTCAATTGTGGCTTATTCCCACTCAAATAGTAATCACTTCGAAAGCAATTGATTTGTATAAATTTTTGCATTTTTTTTAACTAAATTTATTACATTTAAAGATACATTTAAAAATTTAATATTTATTTAATAAATGTTTATTACATTCTCATATGGAATATTTATAAGCGATTTCATTTCATCGTCAGTACTTTAGCCTTAATATCAGGTTCGGCTTTTCAATACTATTAATAATTTCTAAGAACTCATCTACTTTTACTTCATGTTCCTGTTGCTATGTTGCCGAAAAATTTTAATAAACAGACATTGTGACTTTTCCAGCATTTTTTTATTTTTCAGAGAAATAAAAATTACCCTTATTAATTATCCTTATTAATTATCCCAGTTTAAAAAATGAGGTTCTGTGAGGAAGAATGAAGGTTCTACGTTTTCTACAACCCGAGATATTGAAAAATTTTAAGCGCGCTCCAATTTGAAATTCCGATGTTAAAAATCTGGCAGACCTCAAGGTTCTTCCCCTACCACACGTCCTTGACAGAGCTACGTGAGCACCTTCAATTTATAGAGTAGTAGTTACTTTACATTTCATTGACAACCATAATATTCATAATATTCATTGACAACCTGCGAAATTTTTAACTCTTAATATTTATAAACAAAGAAATACGATTTAACAAAATACCAACTTGGCCTCCATTGATTGTACAAGGTTCAGAACTTTCGTTATACCGCTACATTTTATCGACAGAAGTTATTATCCTGTTGTTTTAATTGGAATACTCGAGAGTTTTACGTTTTCGATTGAAAATAGTCACATGAAACTTATAATTTGAATAGTTTTAAATTCTAATTTATGTTTTCTTCGAATGATCCCATTGCTCATTAAATAATAAGTCAATGTATGTGCATATTAATAATTGATAGTAAGTAATAAATCTTTACTCTCCCTTTTATTGATTATCATGACTTTTGTTTTATTCATCAATTTCACGAACTTTAGCTAGTTTGCTTTATTGAAGTAGTAGTACATCCACAGTATCGGCAAAATATTGTATCTTTGGCATAACTGAAACTATCTTTATAAAATAAAAATCTTCTCCGTGTTTAAGTGCTCCTTGAAAAAGTGCTTTCCAACATGCTGGATATGAGGGATAATAATGCCATGTTGAACCTCTAAGAATCTACTTCTCCATTTTTTATTTAAAGAAGTTGATTGAAACTAGTATAGGTTTTCCATTTTTAACTAATACCTTAGGTTAATCAGATGACCCATTTGGAATAAAAATCGACTTATTTCGCATATTCGCAAAATTTAATGAATATTTCTAAATATAGGGGTACACACTTTTAAGTGGCCAACCCTGTATTATGTTTATGTTCAATGATAATAAAATTTTTTATATAGAAATTTAACTTATACTAGATTTTATATCGAAATAATTTAACCTACCGATAGCGCGCCCATCAAAGTAACTAGAACGGTAGCGGGTATCTTTGACATACAATATACAATATTTATTTAAATCTACATCTAAATCTACAATCTAAATCTAGTGCTATTCTAAAAGGCAAGAAATCGTTATAGAAGTAAAAAATCTAGATATTTCTGTTGTAGTGAGGTATTCAAAAACTCCAAGTTAAATTTCAAATTTAATAATTTTAACATAAATTCAATTTCGGTAGCTTAAAAATAAAAATTTGAATTAAATTTTTATTAGCTTTTCGTTTTATGCCATTTCCAAAAAAAAATTGTTTAACCTCTTTTTTCTTGAATACTTTGCCAAAATTGTATGTTTTCATTGTCATTTTTGTCTCCAGATTCTATCACATTTTATTCTTACTTAGAATCCCCTTCATATTCCTGGATAACCTCAACTTTATCGATGTCACCGTCGTTTATAAAATTTTCTTTATCACTTGAATCATTACCTATAATCATATTTTTAACTGCGTGGGCATCTTCTGGATTCATCAACATCATCATCATCATTAGTCGTTTTACATTCACTGCTGAACATAGCCTCCCGTAAATAATTTCATTTGAACCGTTCCTGTACTGCTCTAGTTGTGCTGGATGCGCTTGATGTCGTCTGGCCACCTTGATGTCCTGCCCAGTTCCATTTCAGCGTTGTAATTCTTTTAACTGCGTCCGTAACACCAGTTCTTCTTCTGACTATTTGATTTGAAACTCTTTCTCTGAGGGATATATCCAACATTGCTCTCTGTACCACTTGTATCTTATTGATTACTTTTCTGGTAAGGGTCAAAGTTTCTGCTCCATAAGTTAGAACTGGAAGTACACATTGATCAAAGACCTTTCTTTTCAAGTACTTGGGAATATATTATCTAAACCCTTACTTTTCCGTAAGCTGCCCACGTTAGTCCTATTCTCCTGTTTAACTCTGTTGTTTGATTGTCTCTTCCTATTTGAATTTCGTGGCCCAGATAATTATGTTGTTCTGAAGCTATTTTCTGTTGGCATGTTACAGTAATTACTATTTAAATGGAAATAAACCACAATTAAAGGTTAAATTAATTTTATTGGCGTTTAAATTTCCACGTTTTTCAAAAATCGAGAACGATTTCCGAAGTGGAAATTGAAACGTCAATAAAATTAATTTAACCTTTAATTGTGGCTTATTCCCATTTAAATAGTAATTACAGATAATTATGGTATAAACTAGTTTAATTTGCGTGCCAATAATTGAAATATTTTGGCCAGTACAAAGTTGGTTATGTATTCTGTTTTAGAAAAGTTAATTTTATTGCAAACTTGTGTACAAGAGCTCTGAAGGTCTTGGCATGATCTACCCGGTCTGCAATAAGGACTTCGTCGTCTGCAAACCTCAAGTTGTTCAGAAACTCGCCATTGATGTTGAGTCCAATATTCTCCCAATTATTGTTTCTCGTGGCACTCTGTAATAAAGCGGTGAATAGTTTAGGAGAAAGGTATCTCCTTGCCTAATACCCTTATTCAAGTGAAAATTTTTTTGTAGCCTTATTAAAGAAAAAGTACATTTTGAAATAAGTTAAATTTACAATGTACTGGTAATGTTTGAAACAATAAAAGTAAAAAGTTACCTTAAAGGTCGCGCATATGTACCACATACGATAGAGGTTATACCTACTTAAATACACTGACCTCAAGCGACAAAATTTGACAACGGGTTAGTATTACAAAAACAGACAAATATATGAAAACACGAGCCACCACTTTCCCAAATTTACAAGAAAAAGGGTGGAACTGTAAGTGACCGTATGTACTACATACACACGCCTGTCGTAAGGTTTAATAATTGGAGTGGAAACTAAGGACGGCTTAACTCCAAGTATCTGCAGATACCTTCAGGATTAATTAGTTTGCTATTCCCGGCATGCACGGCTCAGCTGTCCAACTAAAAACGAATAAAAACAAACGAAGAAAAAAAGCAATGGAGACTTAGTCATCCAGAAAATGGGTAACTGAATTCCGTTACAAGCTTTACTTCTTAAAATCAAAAGAAAGAGTAAAAAATGGCGAAAAAAACCGCGATAAGCTTCGGAAGGACCGAGAAGGGTCCAACCAGCGAGCATGAGTGGCGCCGAGAGGTAAACGTTTAAGTACCTGTTGAATTAAAGACGATGTCACACGCAAAAGCCTATCCAAAAGTCATAAACATCGTTGGTATAAACGTAGGATGTAAGTTATCCTCAAAAGACTATTTTTCTATCTACAAATAGTTTAAAAAACTATTAAAACATTGTAGATGTCATCTGATATATAAAACCACCGATTTAAATATTAACGGCATTGTCTTAGGTTTATGTTTTATGTAGTATGTTTTACTTTAGCAAAATTATGTAGTATGTATAAGAAGTTAATATACTTGCAAATTATTCAAATTGACAATTTGTTGTAAGACAACTTAAGATGTTGAGGATATACGATATATACACTTCAATAAATCTGATGTAACATCTTTATAGCATCTTGCTCGCAAAACTAACTACTAATAGTGGACAAAGATAGTTTTCTATAAAAGGAATTCAAAAAGAGAAGCACTGACAAATCCGTCAACTATTTTTATTACCTGTTTGTATACTATAATACAAATACATAATATAATATTTATAATACAAAAATATTACTTAACACTATTAGGATATATTGTAAATTAGTTAAACAAATATTGAAAAAGTATTTATTAAACTATTTGCCTAATTATTTTTAGCATTTATCATTTCTTTAAAAAAATAATTTTGGTAACAATTTTAAAATTAATTTAAGTAAATATTAGAAAAACCTGTAATTATTAGGAACTAATATAACTGAAATTATTCAATGCTTGATCATTATATTGAAAAATAAATGCAAAATTGATTGACTATTAATCGTTTGTTCTATTTTATTTTAGTAATATCCAGGTTGTCTATAAAAAAACCAAGCTAACTTTGAGTTTAACTTAAAACTACAACGTTACGATTTAAATTATATTCATACTATATTAAAAGCTGTTGTATAATTGGTTGTACTCTAGTAGTAAGTTGTATAATTAATACGAATAAGTAAAAAAAATTAACTGTATTTTTAATGTAATAATAAGAAGTAAAAACATTTTTTTTTGTTTTGTTTGTGTGTACATTATAGTTTTTAAGAGATAAATGCGCTTTAGATTATGTCTCAGTTTTTTTATTGCCTTTTATTTTTTTTTTTAGGACCTTAGGATAAACAAACTATCATATTTTTGCAATAAATGGACCGATGCGGTTTTACTCATTTCAAAATCTCATTTTGTTGCGGATTGAAAGAACTTCGATCT
The DNA here is from genome assembly GCF_040954645.1 of Diabrotica undecimpunctata. Classification (NCBI taxonomy): domain Eukaryota; kingdom Metazoa; phylum Arthropoda; class Insecta; order Coleoptera; family Chrysomelidae; genus Diabrotica; species Diabrotica undecimpunctata. The sequence goes on from NC_092808.1 coordinate 101,490,909, forward strand.
AATATATTAAAAATTATTATACATGCATTTTTTTGCCATTTAAAACATTTTCCATTTTAGACCAGGGAAATAAGCAAAAAAAGGTACCCTGTTTGTGACACTGAACCAGCCAGGCAAACGACATTTTTTTTTAGTAGTATGGACCTCTATAACAAAAATCTATATTTATGGTTCCTGCAGTCGATTTTTTAGACTTAATTAATTATTAACGAATTAAGGTCAAAAACGATAAATTTTTGCTTTTTTCGTCTATCAGCAAAAAGTAAAACATTTAAAACAAATTTGAAAATTAGAAACTTATAAGTCATATAAAAACCTTCAAAATAGCGTTTTCTACATGTTCACATCTTTATTTGTTGCTTAGAATGTTGCAAAATTAGTCAAAAATTTCAGTTTTACATAAATGTTAATAACTTTTTTTAAAACAAACTTATAACCCTTATATTACACACAACGTGGTGGTGTCTTGTGGTGCTTAAAATATGACCAAAATTTCAAGTTGATCTGTCAAATAGTTTAAAAGTTATTTAATTTGTTTATCCCAAATTAAATATTTTTTTACAACAATATGTCAGAAAATTATATAGTTATATTAATTAAACGGGTAGATTTTTTAAAGAAGAAGATTTATTCTATTATTATTATTTAAAAAAATGAGGAAAAATAATTTTAAATATTGCAAAATAATTTGGCAAAAACATGTCGATTTTTTGCTTAAAAACAGTTTTAACTTTTTATCCATTGTCCGCAAGAAACTAAATTTTGCATATTTAGAAAGCCTGAATTTTTTATACATTTAAAAGAAAAAAAAGTTGACCTAGGACACTTTGGGACGAAGTTAATGTATTTTTAAATTGATAGCAGCTTTGTTAACAATTAAGGGATCTTATTAGGGTCATCTGAAAAAACATACCTTAAAGTTTTAATGTGAAAAATTCGAAAAAGATTGCATTTTAATGGAATCATTTACAAAGCTTCAAAAATGTCCTCAAAATCGGTTTGAAATTGAAACTAGTCTTCGTCGGTGGAGAGGGAAAGAGTTGTTTACTGTATCTCTATTTCTTGTTTATGGATTTCTACGTTTCTTTTTTATTTGTATGTACTTTTTGCGTGTAATACAAACAATTTTTTTCAGTTTTTAATTTTTTTATTAATATTTGAGGTAATTTTTATTGTAAAAAATAAATATTTATGATTAATATGTATTTCTTTAATAAACTTCGTAAATATTTTATTGATAATAGATTTTATAAAAAAAAACAAATTATCCTATTCAATTATTTTTTTAAATATTATTGGTTTATGTAATGCGTTGCAAATAAATAATGCCAGATAAACTAGGTTTTAATTGATATTATTATTATGTCAAAATGCCAAGCTGAAAAGTTTACCGAAAAGTTTTCATGGCAACCTATTTATTATGTATAACAATTTTTAAACAAATTATAAAAAATTGCTTTTTCACTTCAAAACCCCTTTTTTGATAATTTGATAGATATTTCAAGACGAATATTATTTCTATGATTTTTATGTAAAATCTATCTTCTTATGTAAGAAAGAATAACTTTCGTCTTAGAATAATTTAAATTATTAGAAGAAAGTAATTTTAAAGCAAAAAACTTTATCTAATTTGTTTAAAAAGTGTTAAATACATAAATAATAATAAATACATAAATAGGTTGCCATGAAAATTTTTTCATTGAAGAAAATCTTAAATTTTTATTTGAAATTTTTTATTTTTAAAAAAATATTAGTAAGTACTTTAAAGTAGTAAGAATTGAATAGGATAATTTGTTTTTTTTTTCATAAAATCTATTATAAATTAAATATTTATAAAGTTTATTGAGGAAGTATATATTAATCATAAATAAAATTACCTCAAGTAATACTAAAAAAAACTAAAAAAAATTGGTTAAACAAATAAGATGGTTTATTTGACAATTTAAATATTTAAATAATATATAATCGTAATGTACGCAAAATTACATACAAATTAAAAAAAGAAACGTCGAAATCCATAAACAAAAACCAGAAATAACAGCTCCTTCCCCTCCACCTCTCTATCACGAGTTTCAATGCCGGCCGATTTTGAGGACTACTTTTTCAAATTTTGCACATTAAAACTTTAAAGCATGTTCTTTCAGAAAACCCTAATAAGATCTCTTAATTGTTGTAAACAAAGCTGTTATCAATTTAAAAAAAAAAAGCACTAATTTCGTCCCAAAGTATGGGATATGAAAAAATATGAAAAAATATTTTTTTTGCAGGTAATGGTTAATAACTTTTTTAAATTGTTTATAAGCAAAAAATCGATATGTTTTGCAAAATTGTTTTGCAATATTTAAAATTATTTTTCCTAATTTTTTTAAAATAATAATTATAGAATAAATCATTTTCTTTCAGAAGCTACCCGTATAATTACTTTAACTACATAATTTTCTAACTTATATTGTTGCAAAAAAATTAAATTTGGGATAAACAAATAAAACATTTTTTAAACTATTTAACCGATCGATTTGAAATTTTGATCATATTTTAAGCACCACAAATATTTGATCATATTTTAAAAAAAATTATTAATATTTATAAAAAACAAAAATTTTTGACTCATTTTGTAATTTCTAGGCAACAAATAAAGATAGGAATATTTAAAAAACGCCATTTTTTTTATGGTTTTTCACGAAAGTATCACGAAAACAAGCTTATTTCCCTGGGCTATTTAAATAAAGTACCGTTTTATAACTTTAAGCGCTAATAATGCAATGGCAATTAATCCATTAAGTACCAAATCCTCATTTGGGAATAATATTAGAAGTAAAACTGAAAATATTTTAAAATTATTAAGACAAAATAGGCTTCAATTGCAAAAAAATCTAAAAGCTGCTAAAGGGTAAACTGGGTGAAGATTTAAAAAATATACACTAGTTTTAATTATGAAAAGACAAAGATCATGGGTTTCTTAAAAAATATAATGAATTACCTAAAACATCTGCAACATCTAACATCTTCAAATTATGAAGAGTGTGCAATGAAGATAAACGTAATAATTTGATATTTTATCAGCAACAAGAAAAAAACTTGGGAACTTTCGATTGGTACTTGAATCTACTGAATGTTTCAGTAGCTCAAGTAGCTAGAATACCAAAAAACCCAAAATATTAATGTATAGCGCAATTATTAGAGATTTATGTCATATTTATATATATATACATATATATATATATATATATATATATATATACATATATATATATATATATATATATATATATATATATATATATATACGTAATTGCAAAATATTGATATGTTGCAGATACGTTGCAGAAAGATTCCTCTTTAGAGAACTTCAACAAATCAAAGTGACTGACACGATGAGAGAAAAAGCCAGGAAACAGTTCGCAGAATTAGAGAACCACCCCAGTCACATACTAAGAGAGATGATGAGGTATGAAGCATTCCACAGATGGAAGCACAAAAGACCAAAACAACAAATAGTAGAATAAAACAATAACCCCAGAGAGAAAATTAAACCAGAGAGAAAATAAAACACTAGAGAGAAAATACTTCAAAATAACAACAACGCACATAGAAGACAGTTCGTAGCTCAAGAAACACTCAATGACTATCGCCAAACACAAAGTGGACCCGGTTGCCTAAAGAAGATAAAATCTATATTGTTATATTGTTTTATATTTATATATTTTTCAATGTCGTAGTATAAACTTTACACTAATTTTGATTTTTGTTTTAGGGCAACCTACAAAAAAAAATCACAAAAAACACAAAAAACCGGCTTCGGCCACCAAAAAAATTTAAAAAATACTAACAAAAACCGGCGCAAGCCACCAAAAAAATTAACAAAAACCCCAAAACCCGGGCACGTAGGGCCCAACCCCTTGAGCACCAAGTCGCCGAACTGAGCCTAGGCTCAGATCGGAGACTTGAGGCCCAAGTAAGCAATTTTAATTGATATATGATAACAGGATCATAGCGACAATGCGCTGTCCTGAGTTTTGCAATCGGTTAGGAAACCATGTTGGGGTTCTATTACCCAGAACCTCCACATGAAGAGCATTTGGCTGATAGTTGTGCCCCTATCGCGCATCAGAGTGCTATAGGGGGAAAGGGATGGTCTGGAGCATTGGAGCGCGGTGGTGTGACTACTGTTTTACTCAAGTTAACACACCTCGCTCCAATGAATTGTTACACCCATACGTAATTCCTAGGGGTGAACATTTCTCACAGGCTGGGTTCAATCAAATTGCTTGCTTGCTTGCTTGACACGAAAATGTAAATGTTTATCTTACTGTACTAATGTAAATTTAAAAAAATGTGTCTATGCTTCTACAACAAAAAAAAACTAGATAAAATTTAAAAACGTTCTATGTCGAAATGACCTTATTAATAAAGGAACATACTGGCTTTAATAATATCAAAATAATATGTAGAGACGCCATCTCCAAAATAAAAATAAAAGAGAACCAATTGAAAAACGCACTGGGGAACCATGGCAGTGAAGGAAGTAACGAAATATGTAAACAACTATTGAACTTAGGCTTAGAAACAACCTATAACAAAATACCCAGATTCTCTAAAAAAAACACAAATATGAACATAGGTTTGAAAACAGACGAGAAATAATATTTAAACAACGTTTCGCCGACATTACAATTACAATAGAAAGGAATGGAAAATATAACTGAAAAAAACATTATTGAAGAAGAAAGACTGCAAGCTAAAAGAAAGAAGCTAATAAATGAAAATAGACAAGCTAAGAAGAGAGTCCAATTTGTTAATGACGACAATACAGATTCAGAGGAGGATGAAATAGATATTTCCCTTGAGAGTGACAGCGATAGTGGAAAGTATAAACAAGATCTTCCTATTTTAAATCCAAATTTATTCAGTACCCAAGGTTTTAACCCTAACGTAGAAGATTATGCCCTAGTAGAATTTCATCCACCAAAGTCAGTGGTATATTTTGTGGGGAAAATATTACAGATAGAACAAGATGGGAAATATTGCATATCATTTTTAAAACTTAAGGATAAATGTAGTGAGCAGTTTGTTATGCCCAATGTTACTGATATAGCTTCCGTCAACAAGAAAGATGTGAAATATATTTTGCCGAGACCAAAACTATGTGGCAGCATAAAACGACAACAATGCTATTTTGCGTTTACAGTGTCTTTTTCTTTATTAAATGTCAGATAGGAATTATACCTATCTTCAGTTTTATTGTTCTTTTCAACTATTCTTGTGCTTTTAAACAATAAATATTAGAAATCTTACTATAGTTTCTGTAAACCTAATTTTTATTAGCTGTGTTTAAAATAAAGTAGTTTGGTTCAATGTGTACGCAGCACTAGTTCATTGTGTACCGCCCGTGTGACACAATGAACTAAAGACACCTAAAAGAAGAAAACCATACTAACTCAAAAACATTAATCTTTATTGATAATCAAATTATGTGTAATAGATTACAAATATGTGTTTCTGATACTCGTACAATTTCGTGTTTCTAGGTTAAAAGGGAACTGATCTAAACAATTTTAAATTTTGGATGGTTCATTGTTGAACACATGACCCTAACTACATAAAAACTCACATTATGAAATGTGTTTTAAATCTTTTTATTGTTTATTTTAATAATTATAAACAATTGAAAAGTAGTAAAAGTTTCGACAACCACGAGATAATACGCCTTTTCTATCGACTTCACCCAGATATTCCAATTAAAACATAGCGCCCAGTAATTTTTCGATTTTTCAAGTGATTTTTCGGCTTCGTTTCTTGGGATAATAAACAATAAATAACTTAAAAATTTAATTCAATTTGATTATTTATTTCTCTGAATAAAAAAATCAAAAAAATATTGTTAATTGTTGATGTATATAAGTGGCTTAATTGATTTATACAGTTGTATAATTGCTGTATTATTATTGTAGACAGCGGACAAGATCTTTGGAAGGAGTAGGCAGAAGAGGGCAAAAACATGGTATGACGAGGAATGTCGGAAACAGCTGGAAAAAAGACAAACAGTAAGGAAGACTTGGATACAACTGCAAACATACCAAAGTAAAAAGGAATATGACGACTGCCGAAAAGAAACAAGAAGAATAATATGTACAAAGGAAAGAAACTATGAACAACAAAAATATGAAGCTATGGAGAGAGACCTGCCCAAACCAGGCTCCAGAGAATTCTATAAAGCAATTTTCTCTGAGAAAAGAGGACATAGAACCAATTCCATTCACACCCTGAGAAACAATCAAGGCCGTATGATAATCTAGGGTAAAGAAGTAACTGAAGAATAAAAAGAGTATTTTAGGGACCTTCTAAATATCATACAGGAAGAACAGCACAAAGAAGAGATCTATATCACAGCGGATATGCCCGTCAAAAATCCCTCCATTGAAGAACCCCAAAAGGCCTTAAATAAGCTGAAAAATCACAAAGCGCCGGGTTATACCAGTAGAACTTCTGAAATATGGGGGAGACGCACTACATCGCCAAATCCACCAGCTAATAACGCACATATGGTTAGAAGAAAGGATACCAGCACGATGGAAGGAAAACATAATAGTGCCCATCCACAAAAAAGGGGACAAAACAAAATGCGCGAATTATAGAGGAATTTCACTCCCAAACACGGTATATAAAACCCTCTCAAACATCATTCTTAGTAGACTAATCCCTTATGCTGAAAATGTCCTAGGCGAATATCAAGCCGATTTTAGGGCAAACAGATCAACAATAGATCAACTATTCACGCTGAGACAACTTATAGAAAAGGGTTGGGAGTATAACAGACCCATACACAATCTTTTCATAGACTTTCGACAGGCATATGATAGCGTAGAAAGAAGCCAAGTATGGAATGCCATGGCGGAGTTCATGCTCAATACCAAAGAAACTCATTCGGATGACCAAAGTCTATATGGAGGGTGGAATATCTAAAGTACGTGTAAATAATAAACTGTCTGGCAGCTTTGAAATCAACAGTGGACTTAAACAGGGTGATGAGTTATCTCCACTACTTTTTAACCTTGTATTAGAGAAAGCCATGAGGTCGGCCGAAATAAAAACAGAATTGCTATCGGTTCAAGGTCCCAAGCTATAACTCGCATATGCAGATGACATAGATCTCGTTGAAGACTCCATCCTGTCCAACAAAAGACATCTTCAACAAGATGAAAGGAGCAACAAGTGAAGTAGGGCTGAAGATTAATGAAGAGAAGACGAAATATATGTGTATAAATAGAACGACACGAAGAGACAGAATAGAACAAAATGTGACGATCAACACCTTCAATTTTGAAAAAGTACAACGTTTTAAGTATCTGGGGGCCGTAATCACAGCTGACAACGATGTTACTGAAGAAATAAAAGACAGAATCCAATCTGCAAACCGCTGTCTATTCGCACTGGATAAGCTCATAAAATCAAAAAATCTTACAAGAAGTTCAAAGATCAAAATCTATAAATCCATCGTCAGACCTGTAATAACATACGGATGCGACACGTGGACCATGACCAAAGCAAACGAAGAAAAGCTCAGATGCTTTGAACGAAAAATACTTAAAAAAATTTTCGGAGCTCGCCATGACATCACCACAAACTAGTATAAGATCAGAACCAATATCGAATTAAAAGCACTCTACAATGACGCCGATATTGTCCAAGAAATTAAATCACAGCGACTAAGATGGGCAGGCCACCTGCATAGACTGCATAACGATATACTGGTAAAACTGGTATGGGAAGAGATTCCCACAGGCAAAAGACCACTCGGACGTCCCAGAATGCGATGGAGAGATAACATCCAAGCAGATCTCCGGAAAATGAACATTCCATTTGATCCCAGGTTAATGGAAGACCGAACAAATTTGAAAAAAGTTGTACAGTCAGCCAAGACCCACCTAGGGTTGTAGCGCTACGTGATGATGATGATTTATCCCTAACTTATGTCTCGTAGTTTAGAAAAACTGACATAAGCCTTCTTATAAGTAAGAAACCAAAATGGATGATGGAAGACGACTTGCACAGACTTAATATAAACTGGAGTGGTGCCGGATAGATAGTGTTGGAATAAAAAGAAAATTAAGTACGCCCAGAAAAAATATAGATACAATTTAAACAGTAGTTAGTTTAACAATATTGCAGACCAATCAAGTTAACGTAAATATCCAAATCAAAATATATTATAAAAGGTGTTACGTACTTACTAATGTGTAATTATCGATTTTGTTGGTAACACAGTTAAATAAAAACTATTATCAAATTACCACGTTTTATGTGATTTGAACACAGTAAGGTACAGACAATAGAAAAAATGATGAGATTTAAATGAGATTCAGATCATTATCAACAATGACAGGTTTGTGTAGTATGAATAGAATGATTTGCAATTTATGTTCCCATTGGAAGCAATAACCGATATATGATTGATTATAAAGGTACACAAACTCAAAGTACTTAATCTCTTACACATTTTTTACTTTATCCAGTAGAATGCAATAGATGACCTACTTGTGATGAGCTGATTAGATATAAACAGGAATTAAAAATCTATCTTCAAGAGCACGAAAAAATACCACCTCATGCATCTATTTTTAAAAGGTCATGGTATACAGAGTACTAATAAAACATAAATAAACTCTTAAAACAAAGGCAGGCATCTTCACCAAATTTTGCATTATGGGGTGGTCTTCCTGTCTCCTAGTTGGTCTTAGACCTATCACGATCTGATACACCCCTCTCCCTCTCTCCAATGGTGCCACAGCCCTAATCGGGGCTTGGCCTCCTCCAAACTATGCCTCCAGCCTTGTCGGTCCCGCGCAGGTCTTCTCCAGGTTCTCAAGTCTAGCAAATTTTGCGCGTCCGCTGCCACTTCATCCTCCCATCTTTTCCGTGGCCTTCCTTTTGGTCTTGCACTCTGCATTTTACTATCAAGGGCTCTTTTCGGCAATCTTTCTGTCTCCATTCCTACTACATGACCTGCCCAGCGAAGTCTCTGAAGTTTAACGAATTCTGAGATCGGTGTCTCTTTGAACAGTTGGTAGAGTTCATGGTTATACCTGGATCTCCATATTCCGTTTTCGTTAATAGGTCCAAATATCTTTCTTAGGACTTTTCTTTCGAAGACTTCCAGTTTTCTTTTTGTCTCTTCTGTCATCACCCATGTCTCGCATCCATAACATACTATTGTTCTGATAATAGTTTTGTAGACCCTGATTTTCGATCTCCAGTGTGTGTTTTTGGAGCGAAACACATGATCGAGTGAAAAATAAGCTTTGTTTTCCTTTACTATTCTTCCTTGAATTTCTGGTTCTTCTGTTCCATCCGTGTTTAATGTAACTCCTAAATATGTGAAACTTTCTACCGTTTCAATATCGTCCTCTAATTCAACTGTGCGTCTGTTTCCCCTAGCTCTTGCCTGTGTTAACTTTTTTGTCTTTTGAATATTTATTTCTAGTCTGGTCTTTTTTGCCTTTGATTTTAATTGTGAATATATTTCTGCCGCCTCTTCTGTTCTGCGAGACATGATACTGATATCATCGACATAGGCGGCAATCTGAATTGATTTATTTGTTAGAAGATTACCTCTTCCCATATTTAGCTGTCTTATCACATATTCCAAGGTCAGGTTGAATAGTGTCAGTGCCAGCCCGTCTCCTTGCTTTAATCCTTGGACTATCGTAAAGTTTTCAGTGAGCTCATTTTGGACTCTGACAGTTGCTATTGACGACTTTATTGTTGTTTTTACCAGTCGGATGTATTTTTGGGCGATAATAAAGCTCTGCAATATTTGATATAACTTGTTCCTATTAATTGAGTCGTAGGCTTGTTTGAAATCTATGAATATGTTGTGGACGTCACCCATTTTAGGGCAAAACATGGCATGTATCCTGACCACGTGTTATGGCATTCTTAAAAAGTAATAATAAACCATTTACGACTGCTAGTGCCTAATACGTCATCCTCTCTAAAGTTAGCTATAGTCAGATAAAATTAATTTATTGAAGAATTTTATTACCAAGTAATAAAAACAAGATTTGTTTAATTTTTATTTTGAGAACGATTTCCGAAGTGGAAATCGAAACATAAAAATAAACTTATTTTAAAGTAAAATTGTGGCTTATTCCTAGTAAAATTAGTAAATAGAAAGGCTTAACAGGCCCCCTGTTAAGATGGGCAAAATGCCCTTACTCACAAAATTTAATTTTCTAAATATTTTTTATTTTTTGCGTATGTGATTAAAAAATAAGGCTCAGCGCAATTTTATATTAAAAAATTGTCCGAATTTTATGCGATTAAAAAATAAGACTGAGTGCAATTTATCTATTTTTACAGACCCGTATCTTGAGTGCACCTGACCTAAAATGCATGTTCTTTTCGAAAAAAAAAGTATAACATTTTTTTAACAGGTAACTGCTGGTTCAATTTTTTTATTTTGTGTATTTGATCAAAAATATCAAAAATTATATCTGATTTTTTTCAGATTTTACCATATTGTGCGCCATTTTCAAAAATCCAAATTTGTGGGTAGGGGTTTGGGGGAAGCAGGGGCGGTCTGAAATTGCGCTGAGCCTTATTTTTTAATCACATAGACGTAAAAAAATGAAATTTTAATTTTGAGGGTGCGGCCGTGTTGACTACATTAACGGTTCCCTTTAGTGTTAAATTTTAATAAAAATATACTCCAGTCGTCAGAGACGAAAATACCACTGAACATCTAAAAATCATACAAATAAACTGAATTGTATTGAGAGTGTCAATTTTAGGACCCCAACACAATATGCAAAAAATTTTACCACTCCTTCCCCCGATTTTCCTCTAAAGCCCCCTCCGTATAGGGGGAGACAAAAAAAACGCTTTGTCAAGAATGTATACCCCATTGCAAAAAAAATGGTGAGAAATGTAGCTGAGATAATTTTGAACAAAAATGTTTATTAGCACTTTTTACGTAAAATGAACCGTTCTCTCAGAAACAACGCTTAAAGCGACCGGTGATTTTGAATGTCAGTTACGCGCGCGAGATCAATTTTAAATAAAATTTGTATCGACATCATCATCATCATGCTGGCTTTACAACTCTACTAGGAGTTTCCTTTCTCCGCCAAGCACGTATTCCCATATTTCTCATGTCTTCATCGATGTTATAAAGGAACCTTGTTCTAGGTCTTCCTCTACTTCTCTGATCAATAGGTCTATCAAGAAGCATTTTTCTAGTTCTCTCCACACTCCATAAATTCGCCTTAGTAGTTTTCTTTCGAAATATCCTAACATGTTTTCATTATTTTTTGTTAGAGTCTAGGTCTCTGTACCATATGTTAGGACTGGGCGTATTAATGTTTTGTAGAGTTTTATTTTTGTATTTCTCGATATAATTGTGGATTTAAGGAGAAGATTGAGCCCAAAATAGCATCTGTTAGCCATGCAAATTATGCAGTTTATCTCTGCGGTAGTATTATTTTCAGTGTTCAAGGAGCGCTCCCAGGTATACAAATTCGTTCACTGCTTCGATGACGTCGTTTTCTATAACAAGTGGTCGTAGTATTTATGGTTGCGTGCTTATTTTCATATACTTCGTTTCGTTGGTGTTTATTAATAATGCTACATACACCTCTCGTACAGCGTTTTCCGTTCTCCCAACAACATTGATATCATCATAGGCCAGAATTTGCACTGATCTATTATATATTGAACCAGTGGTTGTGATTTGTGACATACGTATTACTTTTTCCAAAGCCAGATTGAACAGTATACAGGAGAAAGGGTCTCCCTGGCGAAGCTCATTATTTGTTTTAAAAGGTTTAGACAGTTCCCCCTGAATTCGTACTCTACATTCAAATTTTTCAAGAGTTAGTTTTGTTAAATTTACCAACTGATTTGGTATTTCTAGCTCTTTCATCGCTCTGAACATTTCTCTTCTATTCACAGAGTCGTAGCCTGCTTTGTGGTCTATAAATATGTGACGAATATCAATTCCACATTCCAGTGTTTTTTCCAAAATTTATTTCAGGGTTGCAATCTGAGAGAAATTGTCGATTTACCACCTCGGAAACCAGCCTGGTATTTTTCTACTATCCGTTCTACATATGGTGCCATACTATGACATAGTACTGTGGAAAGAGTTTTATACGCTGCATTTAGAAGCGTAATTCCTCTGTGGTTAGAGCATTCAAAGATATCTCCTTTTTTGTGTATGGTGCAAAGTATTCCAATATTCCAATAATTGGGGAGGGATTTCTTTGTCTATATTTATTTTATAAGCTGCTGTAATGCCATTATGGTATCATGGCCACCTTTTTAATATAGTTCAGCTGGGATATTATCTATTCCGGATGATTTGTTTCTGGCTAGTTTTTTAACTGCATCTTTAACTTCAAGAATCGTTGGTGGTTCCTCTTCCCTCTCATCTGTTCCCCTTACTCATCTGTCTTGTGGTTGCCTTGAATTCTTTTCTGTTGATGTTAATATTTAAGTTCCTTATTTAGGTGGTTTCGTTTTTTTCTTTTATGTATCCTCTTTTCTTCTCTCCTCTTTCTCTGGCAATTCTCTACAGTTGTTCTAGTTCGAAATTTGTATCAACTCGACAGTAAAAATTCTATATCTTCGTTCTATCGACAAAGTTCAAAATGAATTTTAAAGGAGCAGTTTTCGTATGCAATTTTTGTGTTTTTCTGCAAATCAACTCATTTTTATAAAGGTGCTAAAAAAATAATATTTGCACGAATTTTGTTATTTTTTATGATTCTAATAAGAACAATAAATTTTATTGCCTTTATTGACCGGTCACTATTGAATTTTTCTTATTAGAGCCTATTCCTAAAAACATATAGCATGATATTCCAGTCAGGAGTTTTTGCAACAAATTTGAGGCATTTGAAATATGTCGAAATAACGCTAAATTTAAACTTTTACATTCCAAATGATCTAAAACATTTAAAATTGCTTCTTTTTAATTACACAATTACATGTTTTTAAAACTGCACAAGTTCAGCTACAAATTCCACCCAATAACGTCCTTGTGAAGGCATTTTTCGTGACGTGCAAATATTTGTAATGTAAAAGTTTAAATTTTCGATTTTTAGGCATTTTTCAATTGCTTCATCTTTATTGCCTAAACCCAAAATCCAAATTTTATGTTATAGATTTTGAAGAATGGGCTCTAACAATGGAAATTCCACTACAACCGGTCAATCAACGATGCCGTTTTATTGCTCCCATGAGAATCAGAACAAATCGCGCAACGTTTATTTATTTAACACATTTATTAAAACTGACTTCATTTGCGGCAAAACACAAAAATTGCATACGAAATCTGCACTCTTCGCCTTTAAAACGAATTTTTATTTTTGTGGATATCATCAATGGATATCAAACGGAATCAAAGGATAACGTAATCAAAGGATATCAAATTTTTACCCTGGAGTTGATAAAAATTTTATTTAAAATTGATTTCGCACGTACTTACATTCAAAATCGCCGGTCGTTCCAAGCATTGTTTCTGAGAGAACGGTTCATTCTACATAAAAAGTACTAGTAAATATTTTTGTTTAAAATTATCTCATTTTCTTATCTTATCTTATTTGAAACATTTTTTCTACGGCTTACAGATTCTTGGCAAATCGATTTTTTCCGTTTTCCCCCCTATGAAGGGGAGTTTTAGGCGGAAGCCGGAGGTAGAATTGGTAAAATTTTTTGCATATTTTTGGGGCCCCAAACCCCTTTTAAAAGGTCAAATCTTTGACGACTAGACTATATATAAAATGTATATACATATATATTTTTTTCAAATATATCCTTTGCATACAGTGTACGCTTTGTATATTTGCTCAGGTAGTTTTATTATAAAAGTTTAAAATGATCAACAAGTAGTTAATGATTTCAATTCAGTTTTTTTATTCGGTAAAAATATCATATAATTGATATAAATACGCACCGGTCAGATTGTTCATAACAAAAGTGTTACTATTTCCAAAAACATACCAAAATAGACTTAAATGTGTTCATATCCTGTGATTAAATGTTACTGTAGTACTCTGTTTGTTGAGGATTATTCGAGTACAGCACGGATCCAAAGTCTACTCTCAAACCGTAAAACATAAATTAATAAAGTCTTGGATAACTGAATTAAGGTACCTATATAGTTTTATGCTATTTTAGTGATGACGGACGGGCATTATTGTGTAAAATTATGTTAAATGGGGTAATATAGCACTTGATAGCTTATTTTAAAGCCCAGATTTTTTGGCTATTATTAATTATTAATTAGTACCAATGGTCACACATTCCCTATTTAAAATTTATGGGTTGAGATACTGAAATGGAAGGGGTTGACAATTGACAGATATATAAATCGTTAAAAGATGACCCCTTTAGAATAGAAATATCGACCTATTTCAGGGTGCCAAAGGGATATATTACCAACCATATGCCACATAATATAATATCTCCGAAGAAATGGAAAAGATACTGATAAAAGATTTAGACAGGGAGGCACAATATTTCTAAAACTCTTAACTATGGCCTTGTAGTCCAGTCGTCAGAGATTTTACCTCTAAAAATCCAAGCAAGCTGAATTTTGCTGAGAATATCAATGTTGGGACCCCAAATAAGATGCAAAAAAGTTTATCACTTTTCCCCCCGACTTACACGTAAAACGTCCCTCGTAGAGAGGAAAAATTGGAAAATGGATATACCAAGAATGTGTACGCCGTAAAAAAATGTTTAAGAAAAAATGTCTTCTTCTTCTTCTTCCTCTTTATAAGCAATTCTGTTTGTTCATTGTCGGATTAATACCTCTATGGAAGGTTATCACTCCATCTGTTGCGCAGTCGTCCGATACTTCTTCTGTCGATTGGTGACTTATCTCTTGCTATTTTGCTTTTTTTCTATTTTGTGTCCATTAATTTATAAACTGTATATTACATTTTCTTCTAATGTCTTCACTTCTCTTTGAAACTTTCAGCGTATTTCCTGTAATTCTTCTCAGTACCCTTATCTCTTCCCTTTCCAGTAACCTTTGCATTGTGACTGTCGGGTCTTGTTTCTGAGGCTTATGTCATTAATAGTCTTACACTGGCTTTAGAAATTCTTGACTTCACCTCAGTGTTAATATATATATTTCGCCATATAGTGTCATTAAGGCATCCTGACAGTCTATTTGATTTTTGTACTTGATCTCTCTTTTCTTTGTCTAGGTCTCCATAGCTAGACAGTGTAATTCCCAGGTATTTTATTTTTATTACTTGTTCAATACCGATGCTATCAATTTCTATTTTACATCTGATTGGTTCTTTGCTGACTACTATTGTTTTAGTTTTCTGCGATGAAATTGTCATATTAAATTCTTTTGCTCTTATGTTAAATCTGTGGACCAGTCTTTGCAGACTATCTTCATCGTGGGCTATCAATATTGCGTCGTCTGCGTAACAGAGTATTTTGATTCCTTTGTTTCCCATTCTGTATCCTCTTCCTTTGTTAACGGTTTAGATGATTTCATCCATGATTAAATTGCAGAGCATCGGGCTCAATGAATCACCTTGTCTTATTCTGCTGCCTATTTCTATGGGTTTTGTAAGTTGTCCATCTATTATGTTGTTCTAGTAGATTTTTTCGATAGTTTAGAATATTAAGATATATTCTATTATACAGAAGATGGATTACATCTTTGAGTCTTACTCTGTCAAAAGCTTTCTTTAGGTCAACCAGGCATAGAAATGCAGGTCTATTATACTTTAGTGATTTCTCAGTAATTTGCTCTATAACGACTATTGCATCTGTACACGATCTTCCACTACTAAAACCCAGTTATTCATCCGCTAAACTTATCCTCTAATTTATTAGCACTAAAATTTTAGTTGTAAGTTTTAGCGTAGTATTTAACAAGTTTATACCTCCGTAGTTTTCTAAATGGTTTTTATCTCCTTTTTGGAATAGTAGAATTAGTTTTTAATTCTTCCGGTATTTTATTGTTTTTTATAATTTTATTAATTAATGTTGTTATATGCCATTGCTGCTCCACAATATTTCAGTAACTTGTTTGGTATCCCGTCTTTACCTGCTGCTTCTCTGTTCTTCAGATTTTCAAGTGTTTTCGGAACTCCCTGTACATTTATATTAAGTCCTTGTGGTAATTTGTGATGTTTCCGGTTCTAGCGTTGATTGTTCTTCCTCTGCTTATAGCTTTTTTAGGTAGTCAATCCACGTATCCTTGTCTATGTGTTTTGGTTCTATTAGTTTCTTTACCTCCGTTCTTTAACCTCTTATGAAGCGCAATATTCCCTTTTGCAGACCGTAAAAATCATGTGTTTTGATTCTTATTGTTTTGTAAGTATGGTATGCCTCTTGCGTTTTGGTTGACATATATTTCAGGTAAGCTTTTTTCTTTTTTTTTATATTTTTCCTTCACTTCTGTACAAAACCATGGAGTTCTTCGCCTTGGGAATGATTTATTTTTATTTATATTTCTTTCGCCAAGAACTTTCTTGGCTGAGGCTAAGATATTAGACTTAATTTTTGCTCAGCTTTCTTCGACTCCATCACTTTCTGTGATATATGTGTTTCTGCTTTTTTCGGTTATTCTTTTTCGGAAAAGGTATCTTGTGGAGTTATCCTGTAGATTTCGACTATATGGGCTGTAACTCTCTATTCGACAGAATATAGTCTATCATAGATCTTTGTCTTCTACTGTTTTCAAAAATGTATTTGTATTGCTCTTTGTGAGAAAAAAATGTCTTAATAATACGTATCTCGTTTATGTTGCAGAGATCGGTCAGAAGGTCTCCGTTTTTATTTCTGATATTTTTTGTAGAAAAAATGTAACTTAGATAATTTTGAACAAACATGGTTATTGGAATTTTTGCTCGACGGTAAAAATTCGATATCTTTTGATCAGTGTCCTAGCGACAAAAATCAAAACGCGTTTTAAAGCAGAAGACTTCAGTTTTCGTATGCATTTGTTATATTTAGCTGAAAATAAAGTCAGTTTTTATAAAGGTGGTTAAATAAATAAATAAAACGATAAAATAAAAAAGTGGTATACGAATGCTGCGTTCTTTACCTTCAAAATATATTTCGATTTTTGTCGATAGGTCACTTTGATTCAAAGATATCGAATTTTTACCGTCGAGTTGATACAAAATTTATTTAAAATTGATTTCACGCACGTAACCTACATTCAAAATCGCCAGTCGCTTCAAGGGTTGTTTCTGAAAGAACGGTTTATTCTAACAAAAGTCCTAATTAACATTTTTGTTCAAAATTATATTAGCTAGATTTTTTATTCAAAACATTTTTCTCTATGACGTGTAGATTCTGGGTAAATCGATTTTTTCAGATTTTCCCCCCTACGCGTGGTCGTTTTAAAGGGAAGGTGGGGGGTATAAGTGGTAAACTTTTTTAAATCTTGTTTGGGGTCCCAAAATTGACATTAGCAAAATTCAGCTTGTTTGTATGATTTGTAGAGGTTCAGTGCTATTTTCGTCGGTGACGACTGGAGTATTGAAAGGCATATATTTTTTATTAAGCAATGATATTGTCTTAGTTAATACGACAACCTTGACAATCTTGACTGAAGGAATGCGTTTAGCATCGTTCATAAGAGACAATGATAACGTTTCAGACTATTTTAGGCGGTCAGTAGGCTGTGATACTTGATCAAAATGACTGCATTCTTTATGTGAGGTTATTCCTCACTGCGCGCAATCAATTTTCTTGTAATTTCAAAGTAACTTTTGTTATTGTTTAATAATTGGGTGAGTTTAAGGTACATTATTATTGTTAGGTTAGGAAACCCTTGCCTTTTTTAATTTGTATCTTTTAGTAAAATGGATCCTCGTCAAGAACCAAGGGACCATTTTTGAATCCCAAATAAAGCACAGCCTCTAGAAATAAAACTTAATTCTTGTTACGAAATTGAGTGGGAAGAATTTGTATAGATGTATGCATTATCTTTAGATACGTACATTACCTTTAAAACTTTTTATTTGTGTGTTTATTAACTTATTTGTCTATTATCTAATTATATTTGATTTATTTATTCGTTATTTCTAAATTTTTTATTTACAATATTTTATCACTTTGTTTTGTTAAATTAATAAAAATATTTTGGTCTTAGACTAAGATTTTCTATTAGATGCAAGTATAAACCATTGTAATTTAATAAATGATGACATTTATTCTTCCTCAAAAGAAATGCGAACGTTGCCCACAGCAGTTATCAACACTGGAATTTCTGACTATAAACGCCAGTTGTGGACTTACGTCTTAAGAGT
Organism: Diabrotica undecimpunctata; assembly: GCF_040954645.1. Taxonomy (NCBI): domain Eukaryota; kingdom Metazoa; phylum Arthropoda; class Insecta; order Coleoptera; family Chrysomelidae; genus Diabrotica; species Diabrotica undecimpunctata. The sequence continues at coordinate 101,509,199 of NC_092808.1, forward strand.
CCATAATTTGGCTACTAATAATGCTCATATGTATGTTTGGAACGCGACACAAGCATCACGAGGACCTCAAGAAATAGGATTCTGTCTACTGCATTATTTTAAAAATGTTGTTACAACAAAAAACATTAAAATGGCCGTCCTTTGCGATTTTATTGTGTCACATCCTGATATTGTGGTGGAAAATATTGATCATAAGTTTTTAGTCAGCGGACATTCTTACCTTGCCTGTGACCAAAATTTTGGAGTAATAAGTAAGCAAAAAAATTGTTTTAAAGATATCTACGTACCTGAAGACTGGATAAAGGTAATAACACATGCACGAAAGAAAGCACATTTTAAGGTAATAAAGATGACAGAAAACGATTTTTATTATACTAAGAAGTTAGAAAGAAATATAACAAATTGCAAACTTGATACACAAAAATCAAAAGTCCCATGGTTACATATTCAATGGTTGCAATACAAGAAAACAAATCCATTTACAATTTACTACAAATACAGCAATAATGCAGATGTTCCATTTTACTCACTAGATGTCAAAAAGAGGACATCCAGGGAAATACTTCAACAAGATTATCTTTATCCCGATGGACGTCCAATAACCGAAGCAAAAAAAAAGATCTTTTGGAATTACTTTCATTTATACCTCCAATACATCATGGATTTTACACAAACATCAGAACAATAAGATCCACTATACAGCAAGAAGAAAAGTTCATTAACGATGAAGATTAAGTATTTTTGTTATTTTGTTTTTTAATAAAGCATATTTTCAACATTGATATTGTTTAATTGTATTGTAGTCTAGGTCTAATCCTCATTCCTATTAAAATTTTTGAGGGCACACTGAAGCAAAAGCGGTCTAATTAACAAAAAAGCCTAAATTTTTATATTTTAGTTAAATATACTGCAAGATCTTCGAGTTTTTTGTTATCAGTTAATGATTTGTAAACAATGACTACTTTTTGGCATCATATTTTAATTTTATAAAATTTCAAAAAACGCATATATTCTTGGTTCATGTAAATCCATTATTCAATATTTGAGGTTAGCCCACTCTTGCTCTCATAGCCTCAATTATGATTCACTAATTCGGAAAAACATTTATTATCTCTCATACCTGGTTTATATTTTATAAACTTATTATTACTGTGTACAGGGTGTTTTGATTTGATTTCGGTGATTTGATTTTTTTGTCTCAACATTTTGTTTTTATTTTTTAGAAATTTTGAAAACCAAATATATATATATATATATATATATATATATATATATATATATATATATATATATAAATATATGAAACAAATAATAAAAATAAAGAAATAAAATCAAAAAAATTAAAAATTCAACTTGAGATAAAACCTACTAGAGATTTTGAAGGAGGAATAGCAAAACTAAAATGGCAATTTGCATCTTGGATTATCAGACATGAAGATAAAATAATCTTATCATATAATATAGAATATTTTGGAAAACAGGAGAGGACAAAATTACCGAAAATGTGATAATAAGATGTCCCCAAATATTCGCAGTTCTGAGGTGTATGTCTATAACAAAAACAGGGAAAGATTAAAGAAATTAAGGGATACCTATTTCCAATATCGCTCGAATAAAGCTGATAGACACTATTCTCTACAAAAAGTTACATAAGATTCACGTTATGCCCAAGTGGTAATTCACTAAAAATGTTTTACAGTATTCAATAGAACCGAATAAATAGTGGTGCATAAATTATACATATAGCCATTTTCACACGAGGCTCGTAATCCAAAAAAGTGATGCACGAAATCCGTTAAATTAATGGCACTTGTCAAGCAAACATTTTCGGTTTGCAGTAGTATATAATATTATTATATAAGTATATAATTTAACTCACACAATGTAAAAGAGTGCGTTTGTAAACATGACCTCAGCATCGTATTTTTAATAGTATTTATAAAATGACAATTTTATTCGGATTTAAATATAAACATTAAAATAACAAATGTAACCCTCAAAGGCAAAAATTTAATTCAAATAAATAAATAAATATTATTTACTGTAAACGTTGCCAAGCTGGTCGATGTAGAGGTATCATAGCATAGATAGTAATGAAAATGAAAGCGAATATAACGGGATTTTTGAATAGTTAATTTTCATTTTTATTGATGCTGTTTCCAAGAAAGTGCATTAATTCTTACACAAGTTATTTGTGTTTATTTAAAAAATAATTTATTATCAGTATATTATTAAATAATTTAAAATCATAAATGGTACTCACTCGTTCTTCTTTCTCCTTTTGGTCGGCAAATCTGGCTTTAGTAGGTCACTTAAATGTTATTATTTGAGGCAAATATTGTTATTGACATTGACTATTAGAGAGCACCGGAGTGAATGAAGAAAGAGCCGGCTCGCGTAATGTTATATTCAATTCACAAAATGTACAATCACCTTGTGTACAGGGACGGAGAATTATTTATCATTACAGTATACATTTCCGTAGTGTATCAGACAGGAGTATGTTTGTTTACTAATGGGAATTTTATTGCCTATTGTTTTTTACTATTATTATATAATTTATGGAAAGAGAAATTTGAAAAATATTTTGATTTGAAAAATAAGAAGGGAGTAAAAGCCAACGTAATTGGCATTGTCCCATAAGCTGTTATCTTAACAAAATACGCTAAAAATATGAAAACGCTAATAAAGAATGAATAAAAAAAAATTAATTTGATTGTCTTTCTATCTTCTAGTCTATCTTCGATCTTCCAAGTAGATGAAGTAAATCAAAACAGAAGTGAGGGTATTTACCAGTAACTCAAAACACGGTAGCTGCGGTAATAAACAAAAGCTAGAAACAACTACAAACGTTATTAAACAACTTAAGGCTATCTAGCATAAAAAGATGCTGTGCAATAACCAGTATGTACATAATAAAGTACCTGTCCGAACTACCAACATTTTCTCAAAGCCAGTATCACAGTAGTAGAGCAGAAGTAGAAGTAGAAAATGTCATCATCATCATCATTGGTGCTACAGCCCTATAAAAGAGCCTCGACCTTCCCAAGTCTATTACGCCAGTCAGTTCTATCCATTGCCAACTGTTGCTAGTTTGCTGCGCCTATTTATCTACCATCCTCATCTACACCATCCCTCCATCTGAGTTTTGGTCTACCCCTACTTCTACTTCCCACAGGTTGTGACATAAGGCTTCTTCTAGGAGGGTTGTTTTGCTGTGATCTTGCCAGATGTCCTGCCCATCTTAGTCTTCCTAGTTTTATAAAGGATACTACGTCTTTAACACCAAATATATGTTTATATCTGTGATATATCTAGTAGTTGTACCTCCTTCTCCAAACACCATTTTCATAGATGCCATCAAATATTCTTTTCAGGATCCTTCGTTCAAATATAAGCAGGAGATTTTTCATCTGCCTTGGAAATGGTCCATGTCTCCGACCCATATGTCAACACTGGTTGTATAAGGGTTTTCTATATGGTTACTTTTGTTTTTTGGCTTAAGTTTCTGCTTCTCATATGTCTACTCAGTCCAAAATAGCATTTGTTTGCTAGGATTATTCTTCGCTTGATTTCTTCCGTCATGACGTTCTCCTTGGTGATCAGGGAGCCTTAGTATGTGAATTTGTCCACCACTTCAAAGGTAGAATTATCAACCGTGAATTGGTGGCCGATGTTTCTGGCTCTATTGTTGGGTGTTGATGCCATTATCTTAGTTTTATTTTCATTTACTTGCAGGCCCATATTTTTTGAGGCGTTTGACAAGGTGGTATACATTTCTTCTAGCTTGCGTCCGACTGCTTCCGACTCTCACCTTCACGCTGGTGTCCCCTGTTAACCGAGCAACCCAGCTGGAGATCTGGTATCCAACCCGGGTGGAAAGTTGGGTCGGGAACTGATGAGAGTGGATGAAATGGCCCTTCGAAAAGGGGGTTTGGCGTTGGGTTAACTACCCAACCCGGTAAAACCCTATAGTTACGAAATCGAAAGTCAAAAATGCCGGACGGAAGTAGAAAATGTATGTTAGTTAAAATTAATATTTTTACTGTTAAACTTGGTACTGTTATTGTACTAATGAGCTAATTTTTTTAAATTTAATTGTATTTAAAATTAAGTATTACTTAATGCTAACTGTGATAAATAGGTACCTAATTGTTAATATTTTTTAGTCTGAAGGTGAAATTATTTTTGAATCGTTTTTAAGAAAATACCTGAAAAAACCTCTTCTAGTTCGAGAGCTTCTAGTAGTTGTGAGGGTCCTCTGCCACCAAAGAAAAGGACAAAAAACAAGAAAAAGATGAAGCCTATGGCCTTATTAGTGAGGCAGTAACTTCTCTAAAGGAATTTAGGACTGACTGTAGGATTAAGTCTGAAGATAATACTAATTTAGGTGCTAATAAGGCTTTTGCTCAGTAAGTTCATAGGTATTGTAATGATTTTTTTTTGTTGATATTTCGTTTACTTTATTTCAGATGGATTGGAAAAGAAATGGACCTCATTGATGATGACGAGATTTTAAATGATCTTTAGGAATCAATTTCTCGAAATATTTTTAAAGCAAACAGGAAATTATTTCAGAAAAAGCGAACTGACTATTAGATAATCTTCTTTATGAGCCTATCCGTTACGAATGTTGGCGATCATCATGGCAATCTTTATCTTATCTGCAGCAACGCGGAAAAGCTGCACAGATGTTGTATTGAACCAGATTCTGAGGTTCTTTAACCGAGATGTTCTTCTTCTTCCTGGACCTCGTTTTCTAAATATTTTTCCTTGGAGGATGACTTGAAGAAGAGCATATCTGGATTCATTTCGCATAATATGTCCGAGGAATTGTAACTTTCGAGATTTGATGGTGGTCAGTACCTCTCGGTTTTTATTTATTCTTCTGAGGACCTCCTCATTTGTGACTCGGTCAGTCCAAGGGATCTTAAGTATTCTCCGATATAGCCACATCTCAAACGCTTCCAGTTTTCTGCACATATCTTCGTTCAAGGTCCACGATTCAACACTATAAGATATAACAGAGAAGACGTAGCATCTTAGCATTCTTACTTTTATATCAAGAGAGAGGTTGTGACTTATGAAGAAGGCCCCCATCCGATTGAGGGTAGATCTAGCTTTTCCAATGCGTGCTCTAATCTCCTGATTGTTGGTCCATTCTTCATTTATTAGGGTGCCAAGGTAGTTGTAGTGCGTCACTCTTTCTACAGGGGATTGGTTGACGTAGGTTTGACCTTCTGTTATCCTTTTCTTGCTTATTATCATAAGCTTTGTCTTCTTGACGTTTATATTGAATCCATATTGTTGACTGTAATACGTGATTTTGTTCATAAGAACTTGAAGGTCTTCTAAGTTGTCCTGAAATATTATGGTGTCATCTGCATATCTGATGTTAACCATTTAGTAGAATACCTTTTTCAGTTTCGTGTAAAGCTTCGATAAATATTCTTTCAGAGTGCATATTGAAGATTAAAGGAGACAAAATACAGCCTTGCCTCACTCCACGCATGATTTTCACGTACTCAGTGTGTTCATCTACAACGCTGAGATTTTCTGTCTGATTCCAATAAAGATTTCTAATTTTTTTCAGATCTTGGTTGTTAATTCCTACTTCTTTTAGTATTTGCATCATCTTTGCGTGCTGTACTCGATCAAACGCTTTCTCGTAATCAACCATACATGCGTATAGGTCGCAGTTGACGTCTCTGCATCTTTGGAATAAGACTTGTACTGAGAACAAAGTCCCTCTAGTATCAACAGCATTTGTGAACCCGAACTGGTTGGGGGAAATTTGACTTTCACACAGCTTGTAGATTCTCTTATGAATTATCTTTAGGAACAATTTTAGGACATGACTCATGAGGCTTATAGTACGGTAATCTTCGCATTTTTTGGTTCGTGGTTTTTTTTTCAAGTGCAATAAACTCAGATTTCAGCCATTCTCGTGGTATTTCTCCAGAGTTGTAGGTATATGTTGTTGAATATCTTTGTGATTGTTGCTATTGATTTGTTGTCCATTAGTTTGAGTAGTTCCGCTTGTATATTATCAGAGCCTGCCGTTTTGCCATCCTTTATCTGTGTTATCGCGGAATAAACTTCCTGCTGTAATATTCTTGGTCCATCATTTACCTCTTCTTCTAACTTAAAGGTGTTATCTCTTTGGTCTTTAAATAGTTTTTTTAGATATTCTTTCCACGTTCTTATGTTACTCTGTTTGTCCAAGATGATGTTTCCGTCAGAATCAGTTATATTAGATATTACATGATAATACATCAGTATCAGATAATACACAACCGATTTTTTTATAATTTGTGATCTAAATAAACAATGTTGAAGACTAGTTTCTTACCTTTATTTTTGTTTCCTACCAAGTTCAAAATTTCAACTTATAAATTTAAACTCATATTGTCTAGGTAAAATAAAAATTTTATTTTATTGTGATCCTATAGAAATAACATTAAAATTCGAATAATTTCATATTTTATTTTGATTCTACTTTTTTCCTTTTGAAACGGCTACGTCTATGCACTCTTTTATCTCTAATAAATTGCAATATCACGAAAATACTAAAACACGTTCAATAAAAAAATACACATTTCAAAGATAAAACATAAAAAAATAAATAAAATATGCAATATTTTTATCTGCGAGTATATATATCTTTTCTAATTTAGAATGAGAGACAAATTAAAATGTTAAATATTTTAAATAACTTTTTCGTACCAGGGGACACTGCCACATCTGTTAAAATAAGCTTTAAATTCTTCCCTTATATTTAATCCCTCATTATTTGGTCTTCCAAAATTTTGCCTGCTCAGACCATACACCAATCTGTATTCTCTGCCTATTTCATCCTCTGGGTTATTTTCAGTATAAACATTTCCAGATTCTGTTTTTTTTTTAATCAAATCACAGCAGGTTTCTCTGATTATTTTTGTTCATTTTCTGGTCTAAGAGGTATCGAATGAAACAATACTCGAAACCTATTAGCTAGTATTCCAAATGTATTTTCAACTAACATGACAGAGAATAATCGCTCTCACAAAAATCTCTGCTATCTAATATCCTTCCATTTGTTTCCACATTAATGTATGTAAAGTTATATTTGGCATCTACTAAAGCAAGTAAAACAATACTGTGGTGTTCCTTGCAATTGAAATAGGCAAATCCTTGGTTATTAGGAGCCTTTATCATAATATGCTTCCAATCTAAAGCTGCTATGACATTTGGGATGTTACACAATGTCTTAAAATCCTTCCTATTTCCAGCCACTCTACAGTTGTCATTGAAACCTAAAAAAAGTTTTTTTTCTGTTAGTTAGTACTCATTCATTATAATCTTTCTAGGAACTACCTCATGAAACACTTGCCTTCAAATATTCATTTTTAAGTACTTCAGCCATTGCTTCACAAACTAAGAAAAGAATAATAAAATGGTACTTTCTGAGACCCTATAGTTGTACATTAAGCTACGAAAGCTCTCTCCTCTAGCTAAGTACCTTAGGGCAATAATTAAGGGAGAGGATGGAACAGTGGCCAGTCAGGTACAGTGGCCCCTTTTAAATATTTTGTTGTTGTTTGATAGATACAGACGCGCCATCTAGTACAAAGGCTAACAATTTTAGTCACAATAGTCGCTTACTACGCTTGACCCCTGCACCATCGTTTCCAAAACCATTTTGTATACGAACCTGTTGAGAGGTGTGTTGTGTAGAAGTAGCAGGTAAGTTTAAACATCTTTTCAACCAATAATAATATACATATTAAATGTTCTGTATGTTTTGTGGTAGGTATACAGTATAGTATTTAAAACTTGCAGGTGATGCAAATTATGATCAATCTTCAAAGTAGTAGCTTTTAGGTTATGCCTGTCCCTTTTGGTACAGTGGTCACACACTTATACAGTGGCTACTGCTCTTGACAAAAAAAGTGGCGGCCCCTGTTCCCACATACGTTTGTAAAAAAGCAGTAGTCATTGTTCTTTCTGCAAAAAAATATCAAAAATAATTTTGTTTCAGATAGTAATGTGTCACGGAAAATACCAAAAATTCCGGTATTGAAAAAACTACAGATGACAATATGAGAAAATTTATTTATGATATTTGGGAAGGTGGATTATCACAAAAGGCTGTTGCTTTAAAATACGACATTCCACGCACTACGTTTAGAAGATATTTTAAAAAGTGTAATGAAAATAAAAATAATATACATTGGACTTCAGAAGTTCTTGAGGCCGTTCCAAGATTGACCCCAAATTATGGTATCAATCAAATTGTTTCTTCGGCCGAGGAAAAAGGACTAAGTAATTATTTACAGATGATGACCAAGCTTCATCATGGTCTCAATCCGAAAGGTGCCAGACAACTAGATTATGATTTGGCAATTGCTAACAGGAAAAAAATACCAACTTCATGGGAAGAAAACAAGATTGCAGGCGAGTTTTGGTTTACAAGTTTTATGAAACGAAATTCAGAATTATCATAACGATTAGCAGAACTTCACTAGGTAGGGCAATGGGGTTTAATCAACAAGTCGTTGCAATTTTTTTTAGTAATCTTAAGAAGATTTATGAAAAATATGCTTTAACACCTAGTCAGGTATACAGTGTTGACGAAACAGCACTAACAACTGTGCAAGATACAGGAAAAGTAATAGCCAAAAAGGGACAGAAACAAGTAGGCCATATAGTTTCAAATGAAAGAGGCACTTTGGTAACCATGTGCAATGCAATAAACGCTATTCGATATAAACGGTAATTCGATTCCGCCGTTTTTAGTGTGACCCCTGTTCTACTATATATTTACATTATGTACAAATTTGACCCATTTCTTCTTATTTCTGGCCAGCGTCCTTGCTTCTGTTTATGTTGCTCTCCTTTTTTCTATGTTTTCTGAGGTTCTATCCCATGTTTATCGTGATCTATCTTTCTTCTTTGCGTTTTTGGCTGCCGAATTTCTTTCACCTGTTTTTCATTCTCCATTCTCTGCAGATGATCCCACCACCTGAGTTGTCTCTTTCTATATATTCTAATGTTGACTCTATTTGCAAATCTTCTCTTATTTGCGTGTTTCATAGTTTATCACTTTCGGTAACTCCTGGAACTCGTCTCAGATATTCTACTGCCTATATTTTACCCTTTTGTCGTTCTGTTAGAACCTAAAACTCGTAAGCAAACAGGCCTATATATTAACTAAAACACATTAATTTTTGTTTTTCTTGTAATTTCAGTCTTAAGTCGACTTTACACTACATGATTCATCATGTGATTTGTCATATGATTTGGTCATGGAGTGAAATTTACATGTTTATACTGTGTGATTTGTCGTATGATTTTATTATAAGAATTGTCCTGAGGCTCGTCATAGCTCGTCACGGGAGCTATTATAGCGCCTTATTCTTATGTCAATTCAATGAAATTAACTTCCCCAGAGACAACATTCTTAATTTATTTATTTATTTATTGTTTGTTGCTTTGATATTGAGCCTACTGTCTTATCTGTGCTATTGTGTCGTACTTTTCAGTTATTATTTATTTAGTTTATTTTATTCTTAGTTTAGCGTTTTAGTGCTCTTAGTCATAGTTTTAGTTTAGTTTCTTTATTAATTAAATTTGATCAGATAAAAGGCATATATCGAGCACAGTTTAATTAAATCTTGCCCAAGTACTTTCGATCCCTAGATCATCTTCAGGGGCATCTGAAATAAGCCAAGAAACGTTTTTTTATAACCAAAGAAATAGATTAACTTCGATAAAAACTCGAAGTTTTATGGTTGAAAAAAGGTTTTTATATGATTAACGTTTATAGACTTACTTCGTCAATTGTGGCCTATCCGGCAAGAACAGGATGTCATAAACATATAAATATACATTGCACTACACTACAAATGGAGAAACAAACACTTTAAAATAATTTAAGGAAGGCTACATTACTTGAAGAAGCCGGAGACAGAATGGCTCCTGATCTAACGGAAATGTTGGGGTGACATGTGACAAATGACAACTTGGATGAGCAGTCACAATCATAGATATGTGATCTGCACCTTTTACAATTCTATGAAACTAAGTATTGACCAAAGGTCCAACTGACACTACTATAGGAGGTCACTGATGAAATATAAAATTATATAGAAGATTTTTTAAGTAGATTGAATAATCCAGATCTCACACTCAAACATGTCTGTAATAATTAAGTTGTTAGTTTGAGAGCAACTGAAATAGACGAAAAGTAAGAATGCAAGAAGCGGACTAAACAATATGTTAAACAGTGGGTGGTTGACTACAATAAAATGGTCTACCATGCACTATCTGTAATGTAGAAAGGAAGAGATCTGACTATGTAATTAAAATACTAATAATTGAAAATCAAAATGGAAAGCAAAGTTTATAAATGGGGTGTAATCCAAGTAGTTCAGTTGAACCCACAGTCAATGGTATAACTATAAAATTACTATGGATGTGCTCAGTGCAGGAAGTCTAAACAGTCGAGCTGGGTCCCCTACGAGGTGAAGCTGTAATAAAGTTTTTAAAAATAGGTTTAAATTTAGTACAATTTAAATTAATTTGAGTATTAAGACAGTGAGAGTTTTCATTTGTTTCCCTTGTAATTTCCAGATCTTCCAATAAATCCAACTCCATATAGTTTTTCTTTCTACTAATGTCATGTAAGATAGATGAACCAGTGTTGATGTTAAAATTGTGTTTACTGGATAATAAGTGTTGACCAAAACTTGAAGAGTTTGGTCTTTTCAAATGTTCTGAAACTCTAGTGGATAACTTTCTAATGGTTCTACCTACATAAGAGGCATCACAATCATCACATTTTAATTTGTAAATACCACTTTTGTCAAGTGTGTTCATCCTATCTTTGGTGTTGATTAAGAAGGAACCTAAGGTGTTGTGTGACTTGAAGGAAATTTTGATGTTATCGATTGTAGAAGTAAAAAGTTTAGATATTTTATTGGAAATGCTGCTAATGTAGGTGAAGGAGAAATATCGGGTGTTATTTGAAGCAGTAGGTTGAAGAAAACATTGTGATGAATATGCAAGCTTTTCTGCAATTTTTAGTTTAGCTCTATTTAGAAGCTTATAGATAATGTTAGGATCATAACCATTATTGAAAGCAATTTGTTTAAGAGTATTAAGTTCTGAATTAAAATTATCATTAGAAAGTGGAAATTTGAGTAACCTATGAATGTAACTGTTGAAAGCAGCCATTTTATGTTGGGTTGGATGATTAGATGTATCATGTATAACATGATCTGTTTGGGTAGGTTTTCTGTAAACATTGTACTCTAAAGAATCTTTATTACGGGAAATAGTCATATCCAAGAAGTTCAACTTTTTATCAGATTCTGGTTCCAGAGTAAAAGAGATGTTGGGATGGAGGTTATTAAGATCATCCAGAATCTGTAAGGCATCATCTTGGTTAAACTCAACCTGTTGGTTAAACAACCAACAGGTTTAGCAATGGGATCTCCACTATCACCTTTTCTGGCTGACATTTTCTTAGACAGCTTAGAACAGAAGTTTGTTAACAACAACAACAAAATAGTTTTTTGGTCAAGGTATGTTGATGATTGTATAGCTCTCATACAGGGAACCCAAGATGATGCTTTACAGATTCTGGATGATCTTAATAACCTCCATCCCAACATCTCTTTTACTCTGGAACCAGAATCTGATAAAAAGTTGAACTTCTTGGATATGACTATTTCCCGTAATAAAGATTCTTTAGAGTACAATGTTTACAGAAAACCTACCCAAACAGATCATGTTATACATGATACATCTAATCATCCAATCCAACATAAAATGGCTGCTTTCAACAGTTACATTCATAGGTTACTCAAATTTCCACTTTCTAATGATAATTTTAATTCAGAACTTAATACTCTTAAACAAATTGCTTTCAATAATGGTTATGATCCTAACATTATCTATAAGCTTCTAAATAGAGCTAAACTAAAAATTGCAGAAAAGCTTGCATATTCATCACAATGTTTTCTTCAACCTACTGCTTCAAATAACACCCGATATTTCTCCTTCACCTACATTAGCAGCATTTCCAATAAAATATCTAAACTTTTACTTCTACAATCGATAACATCAAAATTTCCTTCAAGTCACACAACACCTTAGGTTCCTTCTTAATCAACACCAAAGATAGGATGAACACACTTGACAAAAGTGGTATTTACAAATTAAAATGTGATGATTGTGATGCCTCTTATGTAGGTAGAACCATTAGAAAGTTATCCACTAGAGTTTCAGAACATTTGAAAAGACCAAACTCTTCAAGTTTTGGTCAACACTTATTATCCAGTAAACACAATTTTAACATCAACACTGGTTCATCTATCTTACATGACATTAGTAGAAAGAAAAACTATATGGAGTTGGATTTATTGGAAGATCTGGAAATTACAAGGGAAACAAATGAAAACTCTCACTGTCTTAATACTCAAATTAATTTAAATTGTACTAAATTTAAACCTATTTTTAAAAACTTTATTACAGCTTCACCTCGTAGGGGACCCAGCTCGACTGTTTAGACTTCCTGCACTGAGCACATCCATAGTAATTTTATAGTTATACCATTGACTGTGGGTTCAACTGAACTACTTGGATTACACCCCATTTATAAACTTTGCTTTCCATTTTGATTTTCAATTATTAGTATTTTAATTACATAGTCAGATCTCTTCCTTTCTACATTACAGATAGTGCATGGTAGACCATTTTATTGTAGTCAACCACCCACTGTTTAACATATTGTTTAGTCCGCTTCTTGCATTCTTACTTTTCGTCTATTTCAGTTGCTCTCAAACTAACAACTTAATTATTACAGACATGTTTGAGTGTGAGATCTGGATTATTCAATCTACTTAAAAAATCTTCTATATAATTTTATATTTCATCAGTGACCTCCTATAGTAGTGTCAGTTGGACCTTTGGTCAATACTTAGTTTCATAGAATTGTAAAAGGTGCAGATCACATATCTATGATTGTGACTGCTCATCCAAGTTGTCATTTGTCACATGTCACCCCAACATTTCCGTTAGATCAGGAGCCATTCTGTCTCCGGCTTCTTCAAGTAATGTAGCCTTCCTTAAATTATTTTAAAGTGTTTGTTTCTCCATTTGTAGTGTAGTGCAATGTATATTTATATGTTTATGACATCCTGTTCTTGCCGGATAGGCCACAATTGACGAAGTAAGTCTATAAACGTTAATCATATAAAAACCTTTTTTCAACCATAAAACTTCGAGTTTTTATCGAAGTTAATCTATTTCTTTGGTTATAAAAAAACGTTTCTTGGCTTATTTCAGATGCCCCTGAAGATGATCTAGGGATCGAAAGTACTTGGGCAAGATTTAATTAAACTGTGCTCGATATATGCCTTTTATCTGATCAAAGTTCATTTATTCGAGCATTCAACCTTATATTTCTTTATTAATTATTTTTAATTTAGAATAATATAATCCTCCTCCTTAGTCCTAATCCCTTTTGGGATGTGGTGACACCATCAGGCCTTTACAGTTTTTTCACGATTTATCTCCATCCTTCTCTGTCCTGGGCTAGTTGTTCGGCTTCATGTAACCCTTGGTTAATCAGTATTTTTATTTGATCTACCCTATGGCTTGGAGATCTTCCCCCAGGTCTCTTTCCTTCAACTCTACCCTCGACTATCAGTTTTTCCATCGTACCTGTTCTTCTAGCAATGTATCCAAAATACTTCAAATATCTCTGTTGTATTTGTTTAAGCAATCTATTCTTTACTTTAAGTTGTTCTAATATCGATAGGTTAGTGCGACGATCAATCCAGGATATTCTCAACATGCGGCGGTATACCCACATTTCAAAAGCGTCCAGTTTATTTTTATCCGCTTTCTTTAAGGTTCACGTTTCGGATGCATATGTCGCTATGAGAAAAATGAGCGCCCTTACCAGCCTTAGTTTTGTGTGTATTGTTATGCTAGAATTTTTCCAAATTGCTACCAGTTTTATCATAGCTGTTCTAGCAATAGTCAACCTTCTACGTATCTCTCTGTCACACCCTCCGTCATTTGTTATTAGGGACCCCAGGTATATGAAACTATTTACTTTCAAAGCCCCCAATTTCTTTAATGTGTTGAAGATTATTCCGAGCTCTGTCTACTATCATGATCTTTGTCTTACTCCTATTTAGCTGTAGTGAATATGTTTTGCTTTTTTCCTCCAGACGTCTCATTATATCTTCTATTTCTTCTTGATCTGCCGCGATTATTAAAGTGTCATCTGCATATCTCAAGTTATTGATTTTTTGATTTTTTTGACCTCCTACTGATATTCCGCCCTTCCATCCGTCTAGTACCTTTCGCATAATGTGTTCGCTGTAGATATTAAACAGAGTTGGCGAGATTATGCATCCCTGCCTGACACCTGCCTCTGTTCTGAAATGATTGGAATGGGTGTTGTTTATTTTTACTGTGCACTTATTATTTTTATATAGACTTCTGATTAGTTGAATTAAGTAGTGGGGTGTTCCCATTTCCGCTAGTACGAACCATAGCTGCTGCCATCTGACTTTATCTAAGGCCTTTGTGTAATCCACAAAGCACATAAGCATAGGAGTATTAAATTCACGAGTTTTTTCGATTAGCTGTCCGACATTAAGAATGTGTTCTCTTGTGCCTTTTCCTGGAACAAATCCCGCTTGTTCTTCTGATATCTGAGGCAATAGAAAAGCTTTTAGTATTTCATGTATTACATGAAGTAGAACCTTGCTTGCATGGAATATTAGGGTTACCGTTCTGTAGTTGCTGCAATCTAGCGGAGTTCCTTTTTTGAATATAGGGATGAAAGTGGATGTTGTCCAGTCGTTGGGCCACTCTCCGGTTTCCCAAATCTTTTTGCAGATCATATGCATAACATTTACTCCGACATCTCCAGTCTCTTTTAAAACTTCTGCGGTGATCTAGTCTGCGCCAGGAGATTTTCTATTTTTTAACTTTTTGATTGCCTTTTCTACCTCTGACTTTAGAATGTTTGGTTCTCTCTCTGCAGTAAACTCATCGTGATTTGCATTCTGGGGATCAACTGCATATAGACTTTGACAATATTTTCTCCATACCTCCGCAATCCCTTTCTCGTCATTTATAATATGTTGGTTTTGATCACATGCTCTTTTAATTTCTCTATTTAACCTTGCTAATTCGTTTTTGTTGCTATCGTTTTGATATATGAGAGATTTGATTCTTCTTCGCTCTTCGGGAAGTTGCAGGGTTCTGTCTGTCATCCAGTGATATCTTTCGATGATCTATGATGATGATTGATGAATAATATAATAAAAACACTAAATTTTATATACTTTGTGCACTATCTCTTCGAAAGAGTCACCTGCGAGCACAAATGCAAGCAAAAATTCATTGTCCATTATAAGTTTATATATCTAATAGTTGTTACCTATAGTGTGTCTAACATCTATATCATACTATATTATTTATCTATGATCTATATGACCATAATCAAGAAGAAAAATTAACATAACCTCATATGATAAGTCACAACAAATCATTCAGTGTAAACATGATTTTTTAAAACATAATAGAAACGAGGAATCATAACCAATCTCATATGATAAGATCATATGATAAATCATGTAGTGTAAAGTCGACTTTACTTATGAATTTATTGCTCATTGCATAGGAGAGGTTCATCGTTTTGTGAATTCTATTATTAATATCTATTTCCTGTCTTCCGTTGTCGTCTAATTATAGTCATAAGGATTGGAAGGTTCGTACTTGTTCTATATTTACTTCTTATATTTTTATATTTAACTTTTCTTCTTCTTTATCTTCTCCTATCATCATAACTTTTGTTTTGGTGATATCACCAATTATGACCAAAAACTAAAAGTAAACTAATAAAAATGTAGAAACACAAGAAAACAAAATTATGTACCCTTTTTTTGCAAGTAGATACAACAATTTATAGGTTCAACGTGCTGTTAATTCTAACTCCGTTGCTCGTCATCCTAGTTGTCAGAATTTATAGAATGTAGGAAATTATAAAATAATAAAAATGCAAGGGTATTATCATTATTAATTCATCTGAACACAGCTGCTTAATAAAACAACCACGAAAAATAACTTTATTATAAATAATAAATAACGTATTATAACACACATGAAAACACACTCCGGCTTGACAAAATATATTTAAGTATAAGGACTGAAAAATGTGAAATAAATTATTGTACAAGTCAATTAAATTATGCCATTATAAATTATGCTATCTATATTAAAAGTAAATGAGTGGCTTTATTATTCTGAAAATTTGGGGATTTAAGGAATTCAGATTTCTGATTCTAAGGATTTAAAAAATTGAATCTAAAAGTCTCAAATCTCTAAGCCTTGGAAATTGATGGAAACAACGGATACGACTTACGCAAGAACAATGACAATAAATTTTAAAACAAAACTAGCACGAATGAAAGACGCGCAAAATATTTTAAGAAATAGAATGCGAAGCTCAGATTAAAAAATAATTGGTTCAACAAAGGTGTTAATGAAAAATGTTAGAGAAGAAATCAGCTTTTCGAAGTCACCACTTTGTAAAAAGAACAAAGAGAGAGCAGTGGGAGGCATTTACAAAATAGATAATACCATACTATTAGGGCCAAAAAAACAAATACGAAGGTTCATACGACAAAAAACTGAGCTTAGAGAACTTGTTGAAATCACCCATATAAAAAATGCGAGAAGTTTCTCTACCTTAAAAATGTACTTCTGTAATCTGAAAATGTTTATTCTGGAACACCAAATTTAAAAACACATGACAGAATAGATCTCACAGAACAAGACTTTAAAGAAACACTGGAAAAAATATTAAACTGGAAATCGATAGATGAACATCAAATAGTAAATAAACCAAAGTTAATACGGAAAATCCTTCTTCAAAATAAAATTCCTCACGAATAGAAAACTTCAATACTGTTCATATTTTTTAAGAAATGAGATCGTAAGAATACCAATAACAACAACATAAATACTAACAACGAAAATTGACGTAAGAATAATACAGAAGATCAGCAGTGGTTCAGAACAGGTCAATCGTACACATTATAGATCAGAAAAATTAGCAAATAAAAAGCCATTTTCTTGACATTCTTTAATACAGGTATCTAACAACTGCTTTTAATAAAGTTAGTGATAATATTGTGTAATAAACAAAATATACAAAAGATTAAACGTCATTTTTTACTTATAAACAATATATAAACAATGTAAGATTACTGTTTCATTTTAAATACTAAAAACGACCGGCAAATTTTATGTAAAAGTCTCACAATTTTACTGAAGAAGCAAAGAAAATCGTTTAAAATAAGAGTTTGTCATTTTTATTAATTTGTTGTTTATTTATTGCAAAATCGGCTTCAAAAATCTGATTGAATGAATTTTTGAAAATAATTATTAACTTTTCTAATAATGCTCAAAAAATTTTAATTTCGTATGATATTACACGTATTTCGCTATAAGACAAGAATACTAATAAAAAGGAAGAAGAGGGAGTATCAGGAACAAATAATCGGAGATATAGAAGAAAAAAGAAACAACAAACAAGCGAGACAATTCTTCAAAGGAGTTTCAGATTTCAAGACCGGGTACCAAGCAAAAACAGGAAACTTCCTTCAAAACGACAGCGGACAGCTTATCACTGATGACAAGGAAATCCTAAAAACCTGGAAGGAATACTTCTATCAACTATTGAACGACCAATCTAGAAGAAATACATCAAACATAGAGGTACATACAGCTGAAATAGAAGACTAATACCCGACATACGAAGAAGTAATACAGGCAATTAAAAAACTTAAAAATAATAAGACACCAGGTAGCGATGGAATACCCGCAGAGTGCTTAAAACATGGAGGAGAAGCGTTGTACAGTTCTATATACAAGCTAATTCAAGACATTTGGCGAGAAGAAACAATGCCAGATGAATGGAAAGAAGGGGTTATTGTACCAATACACAAAAAAGGAAACAAAAAGCAATGTACTAACTACCGGGGAATAACACTCCTAAACACCACCTACAAAATCCTTGTAAACATCCTGCTAGAAAGAACCAAAACATACACAGAAGGAATCGTTGGAGATTATCAATGCGGATTTAGACCGGGCCGCTCTACCATTGACCAGATATTCACAATAAAACAGATAATGGAAAAATGCTGGGAGTTTGATCGTGAGCTTCATCAGATATTCATAGATTTTAAACAAGCATTTGATAGAGTATGCAAGGCCAGACTGTGGACAGCGATGCAGGAATTTGGCTTTCCAAAAAAACTGGCCAGGTTGGTACGGATGTGTATGGAACGGTTACGATGTAAGGTGAGAGTTGGACAACAATACTCGGAGACATTTGAAATAAACAATGGACTAAAACAGGTAGATGCACATTCACCACAACTCTTCAACTTAGCTCTGGAACACATAATCAGAAGTGCAAGAATCGAAAAACCGAATACAGTATTTCATCGAGAAGGACCAAACTTACTATCGATCTAATAGGAAACACACGATTAAGGATTAAGGAGTTTTTCGTGAGGTTTGAGAAGGAAGCAGAGAAGATGGGGCTCCAAATCAACGAAAACAAGACGAAATATATGTATATGAGTGGCAATAACCAAAGCAGAAACAGAATGGGTCAGAACATCACCATCGATGACTTTAACTTTGAGCGCGTTAGAGAATTCAAGTATCTTGGAACAACAATAACTGAAGACAATAACGGATCCCAAGAAATAAACAACAGGATCCAGGACGGCAACAGATGTCTTTTTGCCCTCTAAAACCTTATAAAATCGAAACAACTAACAAGACGTACGAAGATACAGGTCTATAAAACAATCATACGACCCGTTGTGATGTATGGAAGCAAAGGCAAAGGCAAACGAAGAGAGACTATGTGTTTGGGAAAGAAAAATCCTAAGGAAGATCTTTGGCCCTGTGCTGGATGAAGCATCAGGACAATATAGGATAAGAACTAACAAAGAGCTCGAAGAACTTTACCCAGACGCCAACATCATAAAAGAAATAAAGTCCAGAAGAGTCCAATGGGAAGACAATCGGACGAACGAACAGTAAGACTGGTGTGGGAGGAAGTCCCAACTGGTAGGACACCACGCGGACGCCCTCGTCTCCGGTGGCGAGATAATATAGCAGGAGACCTAAGCACTATGGGTGTGGAGAATTGGATGGAGGTTGCTCAAGACAGAAAACAATGGAGGCATGTTGTCGAGTCGGCTAAAACCCACGAAGGGTTGTAACGCCACGGAGTAAGTAAGTAAGAGTATTTAGCTATAAAAATTTCAAGAAGTTTCACTAACACTTATTGCAAAATTGAAATTGTTTATCGCAGAAAACTTTAATGTGCAACACTTTTTCAAATGATTAAAAAATTACTAAAAAATTTTTGTTAAATATTGTATTGTGATTTTAAGCTTATAAACATTTAAAATAACTAAATTCATGTAGGTAATTTATAAATTGTTTATTTTTTGAGTAAATTGTTTAAACAATTTAAAATAAATATTTATTTTGCAAAATGTGACTTTACTTTTATTATTAGTATATAACTATATAAGTATATAACTATTTATTATTAGTAGTAGAAAAAGTTATAAAAAGATAGGTAACTTAAATAAGTATGTATTAATTTATTAAAAAAAATTAATTTCTTATTTGAAAATCAAATCTATACGTGTTAATTTTTCTTGAATTATGTTTAATATTTTATAATTGCTTTTCTTAACTCAAAAACATTACATACATATTTTAAACAAATTAATTGTTATAAACTTTGTATAATTATAAATAAAAATAGTAAAGTTAGGTATGTAACTTGGAATATGTTAATTATATATACAGATTAATTCCATAATTTTATTTATAATTATAAAAGTTTCTATAACAATTAATTTCTATAAAATATATATGTACTGTTTTTAAGATAAAGTAATTGTTAAAATAATAAGCAGAAATCAAGAAAAATTAACAAATACCGATTTGATTTTTAAATAAAAACTTTATTTTTATAAAATTGATTGTTAAAAGATATTATTTATAACTATAATACATAAATGTTTACATTGCTTATTATTCAATTGCCTGTTCTACTAATAATAATAAGAAAAAAGTAAAACTTTGCAAAATAAATATTTATTTTTATTTATTTTATAAATGCATTTTTATTATCTACGTTACAAGGTATCCCAAATTGAAAAAAAAAACATCAATTTTAGTTGATTAGAACCGAATATATTACGATTTTTATAAATTTGAATTTATGAATTCATTTTTTGAAATTGTGAAATCGCTTCGATTTTAAACCCTTGGCGGGTTATATACGACTCATTTACTGACTATAATCCTTAGTTCTTTGGTCTAATATATAAACTTCATAGTAAAAAAAAACAAAAAGTGAAATCCTTAAAATATAATAGACCGGAATTTATGTGCCTTTTAGATTTAACCAAATCGTTTGGCCGCTAGTCGCTAAACACTACAATACATTCAACCAATTTAGACCTCTAAACCATTAATGGAATTCGCAGAAAACTTTTCGTTGCAGTAAAAGGTACGGTAAACGGCACTGGAGTTTTCCATAACCTGTTTAATTACTTACTTTGTTTACAATATTTTTGCCTGTATTATCAGTTAATTTGTATAAAATGAGGAGCAAAAATTCAAATAGAATTTTAAACATTATTGTTTATTTCGTTAATAATGAATGTATAAATATAATGGTTACCCTGCTGTACAATTATTTTGTAAAAAACATAATAGTATACTCACTGATTATTTAAATTTATAAATCATCATCATCGTCACTAAATTCACTACCACTATCATTATGTAAATCTATAACCACTGGATTAATTTCACTGATTTTATTTTTCCGGATCCACCACTCTTCTATTAATTTTTCACATTTATTTATAGTTTTGGCCCATATTTCTGGAGTTGCAGTTTTAAGAATTTCTTGCCACATTTCACTAACTGCATCGTCTCTGTATCCACCACATCCAATGTGATTATCATAGTACGTTTTACATTTACTCCAGATGTGTTCGATGGGATTAAACTGGCAGTGAAACGGCGGTAACCGTAGTATTTGATGTCCATAACTTGATACAAATTGGTCAACTATATAAAGTGTTGGTTTTTCACTACGTTTCAAAATTTCCGGTAACTCTGATTTGAAGGCGTATTCCGGAAAATTGATAATTATTTTTAACTAACCAATTTTTTTATGCTCGGTACGTTCCACGACTGTTTTGGTTATTTCTCCAAAATTTCCGAATGGTAATGTGCATTATCTAAAACTATAACTGATGGTTTACTTAGACTAGGTAACAGTTTCTCCTCAAGCCATTTAACAAACATATCTGCATTCATGTGTTCGTGGTAATCAGTAGATTTTGATTTTGAAGAAAAAATCAAATCAGCGTTTTCTATAAAGCCTTCTTTTCCCCCTGCAGGACGAAAGATGTGTTTTTTGCCTTCGTTATCTGTGTGTTTTATTAATTTTGTGCTGTCGTCTTGTCAAATTCTTTTAGTTCCACTCTTTGCAAAATCCTTGTGTCATCTAAGTATATGAATGTTGCATTTTCAGATTTAAGTCTAGTATATTCTCTCAAAAATTTAATTCTTTTGTGAACCACACTACTCCTTTCGCATAAAAGTAACCTATTATTTTCATTTTTGAATTTACATCCTAAATCTCTCAACAGTTTCCAAGGGCTAGTCCTCTTGATTTCAGAAACTTGTCTTTCTCTTATTTTGGCTAGTAAAGTATCTAAACTGATATATTGAATGTTTTCACGCATTCGATACAAAATTTTGCGAATTTCAAATTTTTCTCCATCAGGTAAGTCAATTCTCCTAGAATGTTAACGAGTTGTTTTCTTGTCTTCGTAATACTCATTCACAGTAAGATCTTGTTGAGAATCTTTGAGAGTCTTCATTACAGTTTTTAGTTGACTTTCACTTATCCCAATTGCGTCACAAACGCGTTGATTTATACATAATAATGACTTTAAAGGTCCACCATTGTCTCTTTCCATGGTAAAGTATTTATGCACATTTGCAATTAATTCATCAATATCGAACTTACACCTAGGCATGATGGTCACTTGAAACTACATGTTTGAATTACAATATACTGAGTTTCGATCAATATGACAGAAACTTTCTAACTGTTGTGCTTCAGAGGTAAAATATAATATAACCGCTTACAAAGATAGTAAACACTTTAAGCAAATCAGCCTAATGATCTTTAGGAATACTGATTGTAATTCAATTATGTTTGATAAAAAGTTCAGAAATGGCTGGAAACCGTATATAAACAAATTAAAATGTTTTCCACATTTATTTTATTTTTAGTACAAGTATTTTCATTTGAAAATAAAAATTTAAATATATTTACCAAAACCCTAACGCGTAATCGCAGACGTCTCAAAAACGGTACACTCTAACAGACATATGGTCAATCTGACCACCGCTAATTAAATTGACAAAATGTTCTAGTTTACTCCGAAGTATTTTTTAACAAAAATTAAAAGTGGTATTTTAGTACTTTGTATGTCTACTTTGAATATAAATTATGCTTAGCACGGTAGTATTTGTTTCAGAAAAAAATTATTAAACAAGTAGGTGAAAGAAAGTTACGTTAAATAACAATATGCAAGAATACTATTTATTAAAAAAAATATAACAATATATGCAAAACTATGAACAACGGGTTAATGACACATATATTTATTTTATACCTAAAATTTAGCAAAGTGTTAAACATTATGGAGAACACCAGTGCAGTTTACCGGGCCTTTTACTACAACAATCTGCGAATTCCATTAATCGTTTAAAGGTATAAGTTGGTTGAATGTACTGTATATTATAAGATAGTGATTGCGAACCTATGACAAAAGTGTCAGAACTGACACGCGAGCTCGTTTTTGGTGACACGCATCTTCGAAGATAAATAATTTTATAACTCAAATATTTTGCCTGAAAGGAAACCTAGCATGTAAGATTTAGCAGATAAACTTCAGCACCAAAAAAATCATAAATTTTTTATATGAACTTAATATTTTTTGAAGCGAAAATTCTATATTGGCGTTATATTACTTTTTTCTCTACAGTAAAATGCTGAACATATTTTGCGGTTGTTCGATCTGTCTCTCTCTAGCGCATGAAAACTCCCCACTTGCTCTTTCGCGGACAAAAAGTGACTTTCCTTAGTGTAAGAGAGAGACACAACTAACAATGACAATAAAGATAGTGTCGCCACTTAGCTCTACAGACTGCTCGGCCTATATTAATATATACGTCTATGACAAAATAGCGGTTCTTTACATCGATTCACTACTCTCGAGCAGTTTGTTTCTAGTAATTATATATTATTTACTTTAAGCAGGTTTAAAACCTGAATGAAAAATAACTAATAAAAGATAGACATTAAATAAGAAGTAAAAAAATTAAAATAATATCTGTCACTAAAAGATTCCGTTCGTAACGATTGTCAAAATTCAAAAGGAATGAATATCATGAATGAATTATTAATTAATAACAACATTGAATCATTTGTTTAAATTTTTATATTTCTCGTTTAAAAATAATTTCATATAAATACAATTATTATTTTTAAACATATTATTTAGTTTATATAAATAATTAAATTTACTATTAAATGATATTTATTTATATTTTATTATTAATTTTATATTCGGTCTGAATTTGACAGGTGTCAGAAGTAAACAACGTATGCTTTGTTGATACGCTAGCAGGTGGAGTTACATTAAAATTTATTGAATTTATTTCTTCTTGGTCTTCTTCTTTTTATATAGACATGACTCTATCTGTTTTTTAATGTGCCTCCAGTAAATTGTCGTTCCATCATTTTCGTGGTCTTCCTACTGATCGCCTTCTTTTTGGGAAACCGTTTCTTGCCGTCTTTACTACTCTATTTGTTATCATTCGGCTTATACGATCGTTCCATTCTGCACATCTATTTCTTACCCAGTTCTTTATGTTCTCCACCTTGCATCTACGTCGTATATCTGTACTTCTAGCTCTGTCCCATAGTGTCTTACCATCAATATTTTTAAGTGTTTTCATATCTGCTATTTCTAACATCCTTTTTGTCCTCTCTGTGTCAGGTCTTGTTTCTGCCGCGTATGCCATTATTGGTCTGATGACTGTTTTGTAAATTCTGCCTTTCGTTTCTTTCCCGATATTTTAATTTCTGCATATTGTTTCATTAAGGCAGCCTGCGGCTCTGTTTGCTCTATTCACTTGATTTTCCACTTACGGTTCGAGCTTTTCGTAGCTAGATAATGTGATGGCTAGATATTTAAACTCCATCACTTGTTCTATTATCTGACCCTCCAGCTCCAATTTACATCTTAGTATATTTGCTGTTGTAACCATGCAATTTGTCTTTTTTAAGGAAATTAACATGTTCAATCTTCTGGCGGATATATTAAATTGATGCAGCATACGCTGTAAATCATCTTTACTTTGAGAGAGTAGTATTGCGTCGTCTGCATAGCAGATTATTTTAAGTTGTTTTTCTCCCATTTGATATCCTTTTTTTAGGTCTTACTTTTTTCATTATTTCATCCATAATCGGGTTGAACAATAGAAGACTCATGGAATCTCTCTGTCTTATCCCATTGTCAGCTTCAATAGGATCGGTTAGTTCTTCTTCTACTTTTACTTTTAGTGTATTGTGTTGGTAGATATGTTCGATCGTTTTGATTCTTCCTAGCATATAGTATATATTCCTCCAAGCATATAGTCTATATCTGTTGCTGTGACTGTTTCTGCCACAGCAAATGGAGGAAATTCAATTCCTCCATTTTTTATTTTCACTAGAGTCCATTTTAAGGATCATTCTCTATCATCTGGCCCTCCCGGATTAGTAGGACGAACAAATCTATTGGGGTGAATAAAGAAAGAGCACTTCTTGGACTTTTGTAAACATTTTGTTAAACATGTTAGATGTTCTTTGAAGAGGCCAAATTTTTTTACTGGACAATCATCATTTGCATTTGTCGATAGCGGCTCTAAATTATTTAAAAAGTAGAGGAGTAACAGTTTTTTCATTTCCATCGCATTGTTCGCATAATCTTCAACGATAGGTCTGTCTATGGACTATTTATAAAATACGTTAATTTAGCCTGTGACTCCTAGATCACTTGAAATCCTAGACTTACCATGACGATAAACGATATTCCGGCGATTGTTCGATAGGCTTTGCCACTTGCAGCAATACCAAAAAATATTATGTCGAGATTTTAGGTGTCTGAAATATCTCCATTTAATAAGTATATTTTAAGTGATCACGAATTTTTACCATCATATGGTAAAATATTCTATTATTGTTTTATAAATTCTTCTTTTATTTTCTTTTGTTATTTTATTATTTCACAATAGTCCGTAAAGTTGTCTAGTAGCTGATCTTTCTTGGCCAATCCCAGAATGTATTTCTTTGTTACTCCTTGCTTTTGATGTTATTTGGACTCTAAAGTACTTGAAGGTTTCAGTTAATTGTATAATTCACATTTTAATTTGTAGTCTTTTTGGTTTTTCTCCGGTAACTAAATACTCGACTTTTTGTATATGAATCGTAAGGCCCCACTTGGTGTACTTTTTTTTCAGTTTTCTAAGCATATAGTCTATATCACTCTCGGATTCAGCTAGAATGGCTTGGTCATCAGCGAAGTGTATCGTTTAAAATCTCTCGTCTTTGATTGGAATGTATATATTACAGCATTTTCTTCTCCACACTGACAGCGTCTCGTTCAGATATATTTTGAAGAGTGTAGGTGCATCCAGTATGTCTGTTTTTGTTTATTTTGTTTATTTGCTTTAAATATAGTTTATTTATAGTCCTCTTGCTTTATTTTTTTATGGTAATATACATACTAAAGCAAAATGAAGAAACCAGCGAGTTCTAGATTAAACATAGACATTCGTCTACCTTTCCAATGGCCTTAATTGTTATATAGAGGTCATCGTAAGTGGCCCCTCCTTAATATACCCACTGGTCAGAGAAGAAGACCCAGAACTTTCGAATAATATCGATGAAAATATTAAAAATATGGGAACAGGAAGGCGATGGATAGGAATTTCTGAAGAGAAATTATTGAGGAGGTTAGGATCCATACATATTTATAAAGCCAGAAAGATGGCACGAAAGCACAATACAGAGTATTGCCCTAAAGATAAAACGAGTAGCAAGACGGATACAAGGTATGCCGTCATAGATATCTTGAGATAAATCTCTAAGAACTCATTGAAAAATCTTAAATGATAGGAAATAACATTTCAGTAAGTGTCGCTCGGGCATGTAAGATATGTGTCAAAATATATAGATAAACTTCGATTAACACAAAGTTATGTCACAGCTTATTGAAAAAGAAAATAAATAAATAAACACCAATAGCATTAAAGCTAGAACAAAAACCGCCAAAAACCAGTAAATAAAACAAAATAATCTAATAAATATGTAGTAAAAAATAAATACTACATAACATAATATTAATTGTTAGCTATAAATGTATGCAAAGAATTATACCAATTTAATCTATCAGTGAATATTTTAAAATTATTATCGACAAAAAAACCAACTACATACTAGTTCTAAAAAAACCGATGCCTTAACTGGAAAGCGAATAAAATTTCAATTAACTGGGTATGTCCATATATACAATATTGATGGATTACCAACAGTAATTGGTCAAACGTTCAACGCCAGACATTTAGGAACATCGATAAGGATAAAATATTATGTACCATAAAAGCAACCACGTCGTAATATTTTTTTAAGTGGGATTATGACAAACCGCACCGTCACACTGGAAAATAATATTAGACTAAGGAAATGCATATTTTCTTGGTCTAATATTCAGTCATAATGCTAAAAGACTGTCTCATCATGATATTCTAAATAATTCTAATTAGTAGCATGACATTCTATATATTTTTGAACTAAAATTATATAGAATACCATTAGAAATTTACAATCATTAACTGATTTAATAATAATCTAAATTCTGAAATTCTAAACCTCTAACATATACTAAGAAATCACAATTACAAATAATGCTCTGACCATATACCATTAGAAAGACATGTTTTAATCTATAATAGTTCTTCAATTATTTCTTTAAACTTTGTCTCTTCCAATTATCTTCTGGTTGTTCATTAATTCTTCTTCTTCTTCTTTTTATATAGACATGACCCTGTCTGTTTTTCAATGTGCCTCCAGTAAGTTGTCGTTCCATCGTTTTCGTTATCTTCCTACTGATCCTCTTCCTATTGGGGAACCATCTCTTGCCGTCTTTACTAATATATTTGTTGTCATTCGGCTTATATGATCGTTCTATTGTACTCTTCTTCTATTTCTTACCCAGTTCTTGATGTTCTCCACCTTGCATCTACGTCGTATATCTGTACTTCTAGGTCTGTCCCTAGGTACTGTTTGAGATGCTATGTTTTCTCTGTGTTGTTGTACGGGGCGGAGGCATGGACGCTTACAGACACCACTATTAAAAAACTTGAAGCATTTGAGATGTGGCTTTATAGAAGAATGCTGAGAATATCATGGACAGCAAGGATCACGAACAAGGAAGTTCTAGAAAAAATGAAGAAGGAACCAGAGATTGTGTTTACGATCAAACGCATAAAATTGCAATATCTGGGACACGTTATGAGAAATCAGCACCGTTACTCTCTGCTGCAGTCTATATTGCAAGGTAAAGTCAAAGGTAAGCGAGGACCCGGTAGAAGGAGAATATCATGGCTGCGGAATTTAAGAACATGGTTTAAGAAAACCTCAACGGAGCTGTTTCGAGCCGCAGCGGGCAAGGTCATGATTGCCAATATGATTTCCAACATCCGAAACGGATAGGAACCAGAAGAAGAAGAAGGTCTGTCCCATAGTATCTTAACATCAATTTTTTAAAAGTTTTCATCTCTGCTGTTTCTAATATCCTTTTTGTCTTCTCTGTGTCAGGTCTTATTTCTGCCACGTATGTCATTATTGGTCTGATGACTGTTTTGTAAATTCTGCCTTTCATTTCTTTCCCGATATTTTTGTTTCTCCATATTGTTTCATTCAGGCAGCCTGCGGCTCTGTTTGATCTTCTACTTGATCTTCCACTTCAGTTTCGAGCTTTCCGTAGCTAGATAATGTGATGACTAGATATTTAAACTCCAACATGTTAAATTTTTTTTTTCATATTAAATTGATGCAGCATACGTTGTAAATCATCCATCTTCACTTTGAGAGGTATCAAATTTCAGATCGCACAGAGGTTTAACATTTGGTATCCTTTTTTAGGTCTTACTCTTTTAATTATTTCATCCCTAATCAGGTTGAACAATAGAGGACTCAGGGAATCTTCCTGTCTTATCCCATTGCCAGCTTCAATAGGGTCGGTTAGTTCTTCTTCTACTTTTATTTTTATTTTGTTGTTTTGGTAGATATTTTCGATCGTTTTGATTATTCCTATATAGAGGCATCTCTCTTGCTTACAGTAAGTGGATAACGTCTTTTAATTTGACCCAGTCAAATGCCTTCTTAAGATCCACGAAACATAGATATGCCGGTTTAACACTGCTAGTGTTATAATTTCATTCAGTTTATTTGTTATCACTTTGGTTGTTAATTTTAGTGTTATGTTTAATAAATGAATTCCTCTGTAATTTTCCGGGTCCGATTTGTCTCCCTTTTTGAAGAGAGGTAATAGGATGCTTGATCTCCATTCTTGAGGAATTCTGTTTCGTTCTATTATTTTTTGGATTAGTTTTAATAGTTGTTTGGTACGATCTGGTCCTCCGTACTTTAGGAGTTCGTTCGCTATTCCGTCATCTCCTGGTGATTTTCTATTTTTTAATTTCCTTGCTTCATTTACCTCTTTCTTCTCAATATTTATTTCTTCGTTTGTCGTCACCTCTGGTGTTGGTGGTCCTTTTTGGTCAGCTTTAGCAAATATGGATCGAAAGTAGTCTACCCATGTTTCCTTCTGAATGTGTTTCGTTTTTATTAGTTCGTTCATCTCTTTTCTTTGTCCTCTGATCATTCTCCATATTTCTTTTTGTGTTCCGTAGAAGTCGTGTTCCATCTGTTTTGAGAAGCTCTGCTAGTGTTCCCTTTTTATTTTTCTAACTAAAGTATTTGTTTTATTTCTGATTCATTTATAGTGGTTCTATTCCTGTTGTGTTTGTTGTGTTCTGTATTGTAAAAAGGCTTTCTTCTTTTCTTTACATTTTGACTTTACTTCCTCTCTAAGCCATGGTGTTTTCTTTTTTGATATGTTAGTGTTCGTTACTTTCCTCTCTCCAAGTTTTGAATTTTTGAATTTTTCTCAGCGTTCCTGGATGTTATTTCTAATATTTCATTCCCAGCGATCTTCTCTAATATTCTTTTCCTGTATAAGTATTTCGTGGATTCCGTATCTAGTCCTTCGACTTTGATTTTTGTTTGTGTTGGCGTCGCTCTCTTAGGGGGGGAAGTATTTCATGATGATTTTACATAATACTAGGTATAGTCGCTACCTACATCTGCTGAGTTGAAGCATCTTACGTCGATTATTTTCGATGAATGTATATCTCTGTTGGTTATAACATAATCTATCATAGATCTTTGTCCACGGTTGTTATTAAATGTATATTTGTGTTGGTCTTTGTATTCAATAAATGTGTTGTTTATTTATTGATTTTTTTAAGTGTAAAAAATAAATAAATAATAAAATTCTTTTATTTAAATTTTAAAAATATAACAAGAAACATAGTATGAAGCTTCGCGCTAGTCTAAAGTACCGCTAATTGTTCCACTTTTATGTTTTTGTTCAATTATAATTAAGGCAACGAGCTAAAAAGTTCGCGATTACTTTTGCATCGTATACCTATGCAGATTCCATACAATATTGAACTGTTGTTCCAATTAAAGCGTTAATTTTTTAAGGTTATAAGTTTTGTCCATAGTTAGGTACAATCAAGATATAAGTATAAGTCTTCTACAATCGTAAAAAACAAAAAGAAGCAGTGTAACCGATAAACGTTTTGGAAAATGTCTAAATATAATCATCTGAAACAGAAATTTGTTGATTTTTTGGCATCACCATGTTGTCTAATTAATTGTATTGCTGTTATTTAGACATCTAATTTTTATTAAATTCTACAGTCTATTTTATATTTTTGACAAACCTCGTATACACCTGTCTATTTGATTTAACCATGTAAATACTACTACACTTGCAACGCTAGATAAACATCTAGAGTTTCATCGTTGGCTATTTAAAATGTAAAGTTATTGTAAATGTTTTTTAAGAATTTTTTACGTCTCCTCCATTCTCATGGTAATAAGTTAACATGGTGAAACGCTAATGACTTATAATATTAAAGTACTTTCTCCCCTATTTTAAAAATCACTTTTACTCGAAAATCATCAGTCGAGGTCTGTTATATCTAGTGAAACGTTTTTGTAGTTAATAAACTCATTATAGTTGATGGAATCGAGAGCTTTTTGATGAAAATCTATTTTGTAAATGTAACAATAAAAATAAGCGGGTATTTTTAGTTGAGTGAAATAAGTAAAAAAAATTTGGACTTTATAAAAATCCAGGTATCTGGAAAAAAACCTGTACATTTGCTGTGAACAATTCGGTGTTGTTTTTTAGTTATTAACAATTAAGTACAAAAATTAATTATTTTTCGAAGTTTTACTTACCATTAAATAAGTAAGTGAAACAAAATTCCAAAAATATTGGCTTTAAAACATTAAAACAATTTTAAAATGTTTTTTTGCTTCGAAAACTGCCAAATAAGGTAAAATCGCTAATATGATTTTTGTCTTATAAAAATGTACATACACCTTAGATATTGAGTCTAAACTAAGATCTTGTGGTGCTTAACAAATTCTCAAAATTGCTGATCGATCTATCAACGGGTTTAAAAGTTATTTAATTTGTTTATACCTTTTTTTAATTTTATTTTCCAAGTAAAGATTTGCAATCTATCCTGTTTGGACAATAATCAAATTTGATAATTCAAACAGAGAAATTACTACTACTACTAAGGATTTCCACAGTTTTCACTGTCTTCCTTCACTCAACCGTTTTCTCCAATTTTCCCTGTCATTCCAGTCTCCATCTCGCAGGATTCTTTTCTCCATAGCCTCGTCGATTTCATCTCTGAATGACCTTCGGGGTCTTCCTCTCTTTCTTCTTCCAATCGGGCTCCATTCTGTGATTTTGTTTATTCAGCGTCCTCTGTCCGCTCTTCTGACGTGGCCGTACTAGGATAGTCTCTTCTCCTCTATATAGTCGATTATGTCTGATTGCACTCCCATTCTCCGCTTAATCTCTGCGTTTTCAATTCTGTCTCTTTTTGTAAGTCTACAGCTTCTCCTCTGGAACTCCATTTCTACTGCTCTTATTCTACCTCTATTTCTCTTGTTTATTGTCCAGTTTTCGGACCCATATGTCAGGATACTTCTTGTCAGGGTATTATATATTCTCTTTTTTGTCTTTATCGTAATGTTCTTATCCCACAACACTGAGTTTAGTTGTCTTATACAGTTTCTTGTTTGTCTCAGTCTGTTGTTTATATCTTCTTCTGTTGTTCCCTGGTTCGATATTATGGTTCCTAAATACTTGAATTTATCTGTTTCATTTATTTGTCTTCCCTCGTCTATCTCTAGGTTTCTCATATCCTTGTTTTCTGTTGTTAGGTATTCGGTTTTCTCTAAGTTTATTTCCATTCCGTTGTTTTTATATTCGTCTTCTAGTTTTCTGAGCATAAAGCTGAGATCTTCTTCATCTTATGCGATGACTACTTGATCGTCGGCAAAACTACAGATCGTTGGCATAGCCTTGTAGAAGACCTTTTGTCGTCTTAAATGGATTGTAGGCTTTATTTCCACATTTAATAGCGACAGCGAACAGAGAAATTAACATGAGCGAAAAATACCTGCTAGTGCTGGTACCTTCCTTTTATTAAATTTAACTAAAATTAATATTTAAAAAAAATTTTCTTATATTCTTACTTACGAAAGTCTATCTGGTAAGTCCAAGGGTTTGTGTCTCGTAAGTCTTCTCACTTCTCTGCTGTTATCCAGTAAGTTTACCGCATTAAAATTTGGGTGAATTTCTAATTGCTATAAGTGTCTATCACTACACTTTTTTATTTCTTCGCGCAAAACACTCACTGAGAGATCACGATAACTTCATTAGGGACATAGTATGGTGCATTAACAATCTGTCTAAGGACCTTCGATTTGAATCTCTGCAGGATTTCAGTATTGGATTCGCTTGCACATCCCCACAGTTGAATGTCATCGGTCCAGATGGGTTTTAGAGTTACTTTTATACACTAATAATTTATTTACTAGTGATAGTTCAGATCTTCTTCCAAGTAGCCAGTAAAGTTGTCTTAATTTTAATTTAAGTTGTTTTCGTTTATTGAAGATGTGGTTTCTCCAAGTAACTCGTCTATTAAGATACATAAATACCAAGTTATTTTGCACTATTGGATTGTGGTATATCTTGATTGTTTAATTGTACAGGTGGACATGTCAGACGTTTAGTTGTAAAAGTTACATAGTTTGATTTACTTTCATTAACCTTGTTTCGCCATTTTCTTAACCACATCTGAACGGTGTTTGAGTGGACTTGTAACCTTTTAGACGGTTCCTATAGTATATTATATGCTATAGTATTTAGATGGTAATTGTTGTTTAATTTTATTCAGCAAGCCTGTATGCCACACTTTATCAAAAACTTGTGTGATGTCCTCCAAATCCTAGCTTATAATATTAACAACTCTGTACACTTGGTCAACTGCAGCGTGTTTTTGTCTAAAACGAAATTTTTAGTCAGGTGCTAAGCAGTTTTCTTCTATGAAAGAACTCAATTTGTTTATTATTAGTTTCTCAAGAATTTTAGCAAGAATTGGTAATAAAGTAATGCGTCTATATGAAGTTACGGATTCTAAAGTTTTGCCTATTTTATGGATTAAAACCTATAGAATTATAGATTAATAGAATTGTAGATTAATACTTGAGCCATTTTCCATTGTGAAGGAAAATATCCTAATCTTAACAATGCCTTGTAGATTTGTGTTAATAAGAGGATCGCATTTTGTGGTAATTGCCATAAGAAGAATCCAGTAATTAGCTCATAACCATGAGCTTTCTTTTTATTAGTATTAAGTATTGCGTCAATAATTTCGGTTTTTCTAAAAGGTTTAATAGACAGAGACATCTGGTATGGGCAGTCCAAATATCTATGAATATTTTCCTCTTCCTCTGGTTGTAACCCACGGGGAAATGGAGTAAAGGTAGTTTCCAAGTGTTAGAGAATTATATCCGTTAATCGTTTTGATAAGTGGTATATGTTACATATTGTGGTCGTAACAATTTTCTGGTAACCTTCCAAAGGGTGTAATATGTAGCTTCTAATGGCGATAACTCTCTCAGAATCATAAATCACGTAGAATTTTTTTCACGTCTTTTGCTGCTTTGTTAAATGGAGCTTTATTCGTCAGTGTTCCATTGATATGCCATGTTTTTCTAAGTTTCCTCTTTTCTCCAATTTTTTGTGTAATGGCCTCGGGATAGAACTCCTTTTTAGGTTTATTATTGGTTGGTGGGGTGGATTTCCAGCACGCTTTCTGTATACTTGTAGTGAAATGGTCCATATCCAAATCTGCTATACCTTTGGTTATACAAAAATCAAGGAGATTTGGAAGTTTAGTTCTGTATGTTGGCCAATATGTAGGTTTACCTGTAGAATTACTTTTGAGGTTACTGATATTAATTGCCTGAAGTAGTTGTGAAGTAGCCTGAAGTGAAGCGGGTAGATACTTTTCTACGATCCTGGTAGAAAATAGGTCTACTTCTGGGAAGCGTCCCTGCCCACGCGAGCCATGCTTTGCTCTCAATTCCTTACTAAGGAATTGAGAGCAAATTCCTTACTGATGATTATGTACTAAAGAATGAGTTAAAAGACGATAATGGCAAGATATGAAAAATAGTTTAAAAGGAGAGCAATCCATCTTCTCTAGGCCAGCTAAACAATCAGTAGCTACAAGGCGGAATAGTAGTGAAAGAAGCATTTATTGAAGCTGCTAAAGTATTATTTAATGACTTCAAAAATAAAACACAAATTATGTTCGCTCAAAGAGTTCCAGTTATCCCGTCCAACTGCTACCAGACGAATTAAGATCATCATATTATGGAATCTATATACTTTTCTTTGCAGTTTGATAAATCAATCGATATGACTGATTCTGCCCAGTTCAACCGGATGGTATTTCTTAATATGTCAGCTAAAGAAAAATTATTAACAGTACTACCTCTGAAAAAAAAAACTTGCCGAGAATATATTTACACGGCATTGCTATACCAATTAAGATTTCACCTTAAAAAAAAACGGGTGTGGCAGTCCAGTGGGACTGCCGGTAGAAGTTATACTTCTATACACGCGTTCGCCGTTAAAAATTTATATAGGAGTCAATCTGCACAATCATTACATATGTAATGCTATAGGTAAGAGAGAGCAGAAACAGAAAAAGAATTAGTTATATAGGTATATGGTGCATCGCTTGCTGTATATAAAGATTTGACCTGTAATAGGAGTATAGTAAATGAAGGATTGTATCAATATTTTAATAAAATTATATATATTTATTTTTATATATGAATAAAAGGAGTTGAATGCAAAAAAAAAATTTTACACATACTCTGCACTAAAATTCATTGTTTATTTTGTTATCAATATAAAAATTACAATACAATAAATACACTGCAACATAATTCAATATAATAATACAATATAAATTAAAATGTAATATTCATAAGTATTTAAAACTGCCAATATACATAACTTACTTTACGAAGATAAATATAAAAAACCAACAACTCGGATTATGTTGTAAATTTTCATTTTATTTTAAAATTTATGTTTTTTGCGTATATTACATATATTTAATAAGATTAACGTGAGGTTTTTAAATATTTCAAAAATAATTCATAATTCATAATTGGGATTCGAACTCACAACCACCAGCGTATGAACCAAACATGTAAAGGACTTGCCAATTTAGACATGACACTAACGGATTTCAACATTGACAATTCTCGGTAAAACAGTGATTATTTTGAAATAGAAAAGCCTAAAATAATTATAAACGTTTAATTCTAAATAATACAAAACATATCACATAAATAATAATATTAATACATATTATATTATATATATTATATATGTATATATATACAATATTATATATAATATATATATATATATATATATATATATATATATATATATATATATATATATATATATATATATACATTTCACAGATTCACTCTCATGCAAATTTCCAACGCCGACCGTGCGTATAGCACTTCCTTATATTTTTTTAAATAATGAGTATTTCTAATTGTTAACAACTTTTGCATGTTTCATGACTACATCTTCACCTACAAAGATTCAAAATAAACCGGAAGTCAACAAAAATTTTCATCTGAAGTGCAAAAATTTTATGTTTTTGGACGTTTTTTAGCACGCTGATCACAAATCTGTTGTCAAAATTAGTGTATACACCGTCGTTTATGAGTTATACAGTTTTTATTAAGTTTATCAAACCGGAAGTAAGTGTATCTTGACAATTTTTACCGAAATAATTTTAAGTGCTAAATCTGAATCCGTCGCTTCTCTCCATCTATTACAGTTTCTCCATTCTAAGACTGGACAGACAGACGGATAGACAAACATAGTATATAGCATCGAAAATTTATTTTCGTATTATTATTTTCATCCAAAAATTTGTTTGAGGTAATCCTTACTTTAAGGATTAAGTCCATCATACTGAGCATGCTCCTTCTCGAAAACAAGGTCATCTCAAACAGTAACGCATTGTCTTAGCAAGGCAGTGCTAGCTTAGAAGAAATAGACTAAAATGAAGTGATTTTAAAATATATGTAGATATTGTTTATTCATGTTTTACAGTTCAAATCTTCTATATGTTTATAAACAAAATAAATTTTGGATGTTGTAATTTTCAGAACCACCTTCTGTTTAGATGTAGACCTGTTCTTAAAGATTAAAATAAGTGAGTGATTTGGAATTTCACTAGTTTCTCTGAACATCGTTGAACATTAGTGTGATGTTCTTCCAATCACCTGTACATATTTATTTAAATAAAATTTGAGGATAAAATCTTTTTAAACTTAAGAATAGAAACGTGACTTACGGGGAATTGGCGATTGAAAGCATAATAAATTTTTTGGGCTCGCTCCGTGCGTGACCATGGTAGGGGTACCTTGAAACGATGCCAGCGTGCGTAGCGGCGAAATATGACAAAATTGGAATCTTTTTATGCATACATTTTATCAAAAATTTGTGCAGATACATGTTGCGTATTTAATTGTGCTAATAATAGCAGAAATAGTAAGGGTAGTTTTTATAGGTTCCAGAAGATTACATATAAATTAGAGAAAAGAAAAAGATATTGTCAATTTCGCCTGTATTTAACAATGTCAAACATATGTCATATGTTTAACCTGAAAATTGCTAGGTCCAAAACTGTCAGATGAAGGCGGTAGGTGTCGCGTCAGTCACGCACGGAGCCAATACAGACTAGTTCTGCTTCTACTTGAAATTGCAATTGCATTTTTTTTGTTATATTTTTTATTATTAATTTTAAAAGTTTCTGTCCTAAATCAATTATAAAACTTTAAATTGTACAACGTCAATGGCCCTATGAGGTTGAGGCATAAATAAATAAATAAAAAAGTTTCTGTCTAAAAATATTGATTGTAAATAAAAATCGATTAACAATGTCTGCACATATTTTTCATATTGTTTCATAAGTTCATGGCTATTACACCATTGATTTTGACATCCTAATCTAACCTTATAGATACACCGGAAATAAACGTTGCACATCCTTTAAAATTGATTTCCCATTTAGTTAAAAAAAAAATAAATCACCGTGGATATTTATTTCAATTCATTTGTAAATATTAAGATGAACGAAGGTTTTGTACATCACTGATAGTCATCTCTTAATAAGTATTATAAATGAGATAGGTTAATAAGTTTTTTTATTGGCCTATTGTTATTTGAAATATTACCATATTTGCATATTTAGGATATGTTTGGAATTAATACTTTACGGTCATCAAATGCTTAAACCATGAGGAATATTTTATATATTTGTATATATATATATATATATATATATATATATATATATATATATAACAATTTATTGTAGTGGTGTATCGGGTAAGCGATCTGTTATTTGAAAAAAAAACTCTTTTTTCTTTTATTTCTCTATATTTCGCTGACTTTTTGTCAGCTTCATCAGGAGACAGCTAAAATATGGTTAAAATTTGTATAAATGAAAGGTGAGAATAAACAATGAATTATTTACGGATTTAGAGTTTAAAATATTTAAAAATGTTCTTGTACATAATATGTTCAAAACAGCACTAACAATATTGGTTAAAAGCACCTAGGTCACTAGTAATTAAATATAAAGAGCAAACAAAAACAACCAAGAAACAATTAAAATACAATAAAATTACACATTAAAAATATACGGGATGATTTAAAATATAATTGTAAACAGAAAAATTATTTTAACATACTAAGAATATTACAGTAGATATTGCTCAACTGTCCCGTGTCTGCCTTGTAATTTACTGCATATTTTTCTCTATTAATATGACACATTTCTAAAAACAATCTTTTTTTGTAATTATTCTCTTGCTGTAGAACCCAGACATTTTAATAGTCAAATTATGCCCAGTTTTTAAGTAATGGTCAACTGCCGCACATGTATTCTTCTTTTTTGTGCAGTCACTTTTGTGCTGTGTGACCCTTTGTTTTAGCCATTGAGAAGTTTGGCCAACATAACAGCTCTGGCAATCCAAACAAGGCAGTTTGTAGATAATATTAGTTTTATTTACAGTTGGTGTCTTGTCTTTTACTTTAGAAAACAGTTCTCGGTTTTCTAATAAATTATATTGGACAATTTTAATGTTGGTAAATTGTTTAAATAAACTAGTCACAGAAGTTGTTAACTGTTTTATTAATGGTAGTTTTTTATATTGGATTGTTTGTACTGCTCCGATATCAGTGGGAC
This sequence comes from Diabrotica undecimpunctata, assembly GCF_040954645.1. Lineage (NCBI taxonomy): Eukaryota > Metazoa > Arthropoda > Insecta > Coleoptera > Chrysomelidae > Diabrotica > Diabrotica undecimpunctata. The sequence continues at coordinate 101,547,419 of NC_092808.1, forward strand.
CGTCAAAAAGTCTAAGTAAAATATCAATTTTTTAAGGATATGTTTTGGGTATCCATTATTTACAAAGATGTTTAACAGCAAATATAAGTTTCTGTTTATGAATTTATCATCACTAATATGCCTTACCCTATTCTTCATTGCAATCAGTGTATTAAACTTTTGATGAGTAGGATGGTTTGAAAAAAAGTTTAAATATCTTCCAGAGTGTGTTGGCTTTTGATACCAATCTATCAATATTTTGTTTTATTCAGTTCTTATTAATTTGGTGTCCAGAAATGGATATTTTTGTTAAAGTTATTGAAAATATTCAAGGTATTTTGAGTTTGTGAAGTAGGAACAGAACATATAAGATCGTCTACAAATTTTTTAATGAAGGGTAAAGGGAAAGGTAATTGTGGAATAATGACATCCAGCAACTACTACTGTAATATTCTTAGTATGTTAAAATAATTTTTCTGTTTACAAATATATTTTAAATCACCTTGTATATTTTTAATGTGTAATTTTATTGTGTTTTAATTGTTTCTTGGTTGTTTTTGTTTGTTTTTTATATTTAATTATTAGTGACCTAGGTGCTTTTAACCAATATTGTTAGTACTGTTTTGAACATATTATGTACAAGAACATTTTTAAATATTTTAAACTCTAAATCTGTAAGTAATTCATTGTTTATTCTCACCTTTTATTTATACAAATTTTAACCATATTTTAGTTGTCTCCTGATGAAGCTGACAAAAAATCAGCGAAATATAGATATATATACCTATATATATATATATATATATATATATATATATATATATATATATATATATATATATATATATATATAACACGTCATAGCAGGTGAATAAATAGTCATAGATGACGTTACAGAGCTACTGTGACCGATAATTTTAAATGGGACCTTATAGCAAGTGATATGTCGCTTGAAAAGTATTGAAATCATATCATAGCATATTCAATCATAAGATTTAAGAACCAGTTCTTATATTAAGTGTTCAAAATGTGCTCTATTTACTTCCTGACAGTAATGCGTCTTATTGCTAAACTATTGCCGTACTCGTTCAAATGTGTAGGGAGAAATTGCCCTAAATTATTTCGTCATCCTCTTTAAACTCTTTGTGATGGGAGATTTTTATTCCATTTTGTTTTTTTTAAGAGCTTCTTTCCTTTACTTTTTTATCTTAAAAAAAATGTTATCATCTGCGTTAGATCTATCGTAATCAACATTGTCACTAGCTTCTTGCTCGGTATCTGAATAGCTGTCATGGGGTTCGACTTCATATTCTGCATCTGTATCCTCTTTATCATCAAAATCGTCCTATTAATCACCCTCATCGTCGTCAAACATCAATCTTTGTAGTTCCTCAACATCTTTAGGATCCTCCAAGTTATATTTTTTACTACAATTTGACATAATAAGCGTATTTTTGACCTCAAACAAATATAAATTTGGTAACTTACACGAAAATCTCTACCCAGGCAGTAAATCAGTTTGATGTTTATGAAGTAGGTGTAAGTATAATTATGTATCTTTGAATAAAAAAAGGAAAGGTAGTAGTATAATAAAGAAGAAGTACTTAATAAATTTCACAAATAACACCAATGGGTGTGGTATATCAAAATAAACAATATTCAAATATCTTTGTTCTACCAAAGAATATTTACTAATGACCGACATGACCGTACACGTTCTGTAGAATAATGAGAAGTAGGAAGATACTGGTGACGACAATTCCCGACTGTTTACGAGACACATATTGGCACAAAACATTTGTGTTGTATCACTTTGAACAGCTGCACCCGGCGGAAGGTTAAATATTTTCAAAAACTCTGAAACTAGGAAAATATTGTTAGATGAGCTGACATAAGATACTAACTACTTTAAAATGGATAGAGTTTGTTAGAATTAGTGTTAGATGAGCTGACATAAGATACTAACTACTTTAAAATAGATAGAGTTTGTTAGACATTGATGATTGTATTTAAGACGAATTTTATTAAATGACTTCTAATATTTGAATTTTGAAATAAGCTTTAAATCCAACAATGAAATGTGTATTTAATAGCCTAAGATCCCGCTGCAGGATAACTACGTTCATAACGTAGTTAATCAAAACATATTTATATACATTTAAAATTGGGAGAATACATTGGTAATAGGTTGCCAGTCAAAAAGTGCCCACAAATATTTTTAATGCAATTAATAGTAACTAGCGGACCAACTCGACATCGAGTTTTTTAAATGAAATTTTTATTTTGCGAGAAAAATATACAATATATACAATGACCGGAAGTAAAAATATTTTTATCAATAACTCAAAAACTATAAATGATAATTTCGTGAACTTACATTTTTTAACTCTACGTTGAATTCTCTATTGATTTGACTAATAAAAACGAAACCGGAAGTCGACCTCAAAACCGAAATGCAATTTTTAGTTCATAAAATGTCGACATGGATATCATTTAGCAGTTAATGTTGCATGCTGATCACGAATCCGGTGTCAGATTTGCTCTATCTTGACGTTTTATGCGCGTTTCGGGTCACTTCCGGTGTCGGATCGCAACCGGAAGTACATATTTAGATTCGTCTCGACGAGACCTTTCGATCCATATATACATTGTGTGGTCTAAGACTTAAAGTAAATTTTAACTTCCGGTCATCTCAAAACCGGAAGTGAATTTTTGTACCAAAAGTATATCTTGACAATCTCATACGTAATACTAATAATATTCCGAAAAAATATTTTAATTATCTAATATGGTTTTTGAGTAAAGTGGTGGACAAGAAAAGGGCTTAGCGTTTTAGTATATAAGATTAATTTTTGATAAAAATTTCGATAAATAAAAATTACATATTATCACTTGTCAAATCAGTGTCTTTGCACCCTAACTCTTTTTTACTTTGTTTAAGTTTGAGAAACTACGTTATTAACGTAGTGATCCTGCAGTGAGATATTGTACTATAAAGGAGCATTAACAAGCACAAACCGAAAAACTCTATTACAAAGTAAATAAATTGGTCTTCTTCTTCAAGTGCCCTCTCCGCTACGGAGTTTGGCAATCATCATTGCTATTCGTATCTTTGAAGCTGTTGCTCTAAATAATTGGTTAGATGTGCACTGGAACCAGTCTCTTAAATTGCGCAGCCAAGATATACGTCGTCTCCCCACGCTTCATTTGCCCTGAATCTTTCCCTGGATAATTAACTTGAGCAATCGGTACTTTTTCCCTCTCATCACATGACCAAGATATTCCAACTTTCTTCTCTTGATGGTGATCAACAGCTCCCGTTATTTGTTCATTCTTCGAAGAACTACATTATTTGTTACTTTGTATGTCCAAGGTATTTTCAAAATTCTTCTGTCCACATTTCGAAGGCCTCTAGTTTATCGGTATTTCTCTTGTTTAAAGTTCAAGTCTCTACTCCGTACAGCAGTATCGAGAAGATGTAGAATCTAACCAATCTCATTTTTAGGTTTAAGTTAATGAAAATAAATTGGTAAATGTATTTAAATGTTTTCATGTTTATCTGACACACAATATGTTGATAATAGTAGTAAACTTCACAGATCTGTACATGAAAGTACATATTCAGCCCCAAATAGGCATTCCTAAAAAATCTAGTAATTTTCAGTTTCAGTTTTTAATTTAGAATTAATGAACAACCAGAAGATAATTGGAAGAAACAAAGTGTGGAGAAATAATCGCAGTGTCATTATAGATTCAAAATAGGACGAGGTGTTTTTCTAATGGTACATATATGGTGAGAACAGTATTTGTAATTGTGATATCTTAGTATATGTTAGAGGATTATTATTAAAACAGTTAATGATTGTTAATTTTTGATGGTATTCTATATAATTTTAGTTAAACATTATATAGAATATCATGATACTGTCTTTTAGCATTATGACTGAATATTAGACCAAGAAAATACTCATTTCCTTAGTCTTGCTATATTCTTTTCCAATCGTGACTGTGCGGTTTGTCATATATAGTCCCATTTAAAAAATAAATATGACGACGTTGTGTTTGCTTTTATGGTTCAAATATTTTATCCTTATCGATGTTCCTAAATAACTGGCGTTGAACGTCTGACCAATCACTGGTGGTAATCCATCAATATTGTATAAGGACATACCCAGTAAATTGAAATTTTATTCGCTTTCCAGTTAAGACATCTGTTTTTTTTAGAACAAGTAGTATGTAGTAGGTTTTTTTGTCGATAATAATTTTAAAATATTCACTGATAGATTAAATTGGTATAATTGTTTTCATACATTTATAGCTGATAATTAGTATTATTTTAAATAGTATGTATTTTTTACTACATACTTACATTATTTTGTTTTATTTACGGGTTTCTGACGGTTTTCGTTCTAGCTTTAAAGCTATTGGTGTTTATTTATTTATTTTATTTTTCAATAAGCCGTGACGTTACTTTGTGTTAATCGAAGTGTATTTATATATTTTGACACATATCTTGCATGCCCGAGCGACACTTAATGAAACTTTTTTCATGTCGTTTAAGATCTTTCAATAAGTTAATAGATATTTATCTCACCATATCTATGAAAAAAGGTCGGTCCCTTTTCGTTTACCAATTTCCTCGATAATCGTACCTCCCTGCATTCCAAATATCCAAATAAACACATGTACGAAAACAAGCCACATATGAAATTATGACATCTTACAACGGATAGAAAACAATCGAAAAGATTAGTGTGGTTTGACCCTTGAAACCTAAAAGAGCTTAAACCAACATTCAAATGAAGCCATCGCATCGGTCAAAATTAAATGAACAATAGTGCTCTTTTACAGTTTTTCTTGTGTTTTTTGTTTCTTTTTCTAGTTTAGTTAGTAAGTTTTAATGTTAAGTTATCGTAGAGTTTTTATAACATCTATAAAAACCGACAAATTTTTTTTGTAAGTATGAACCCTGTTCGTTGTTTACTGTTATATATATTTTAAGATCTTTTCTATTTGTAGTGAACTGATGATGCTTTTAAAAATAAAAGGGAAACGTATTCAAGTAAATCAATGAAGTAGTTGACGACTTTCATTTGCCAATTATTCACCGATCAAACCTCTGCTATTCAACTATTGAATATATTTTAAATTTACTCAACGGTCGTATTTTTTGCAATGTCTACCTATACAGATGGATTCTTTGTGGCCATTAGACGAAACTATGGCCTAAACTGTACGATAATATTTAAGAGATGGAGCAAACTGAACGAGAAATTGGCGAGAACCGAAGCAAAAAGACCTTTTTGATCCAATGCAGGAAGACAAAGAAATACCCACGTTTTATTAGTAATCGCACCGACCACCTGATGCAGTCCACTATGGATTTCCTGTCCAACAAATTGATAAGAAGAGCCGATTTTATCAATATGTAGGTGATAGCACGATTGTTGAACTTCCATATTTCGTCCGTACATTCCGATATAGCATTCATTCATCGACGAATGTCAAACATATTCATCCAACTTGAACATCTTCTTCCCTCCACCATTTTGGATCAGTATGAATCTTCCTAATAATAAAATACAACTTCTTTCTTCATAAATCTGTATCTCATTTCCAAAACAAATTAAACAAGCTTGGGACCACTCCGTTCAATCGCTTACCATTTCACGAGAAATGGATAAAAAATCTCACAGACATCCAAATACCCAACAACGTCCTTAAACTTCTTTCTTTCGGAGTAAAGTTCAGATTACAACCCTCATTTAAGAACTACTCTGTATGTAATTTCGTAGCTGACATAGAAAACATACTATCTCACTCACATAAGCCTTTTAACGCCAAAACCGATATTGAACTAATATATGAACAAGCGTCCACTTTTCTAAAAAACACCCTGACGTAATGGTATTAACTAGTGATAAAGGTAAGGCCACAGTCCTTGTGATGAGAGAGCAATACACTAACTTGAGCCAGGAACTCCTAGATGATAGCAAATACTATCAACCACTTCTTCGCAATCCCACTTCAACCTGCACCAACAAAATCAACCGATATATCACTGAACTTAAAAACAAAAAAATTATTGACGAGAAACTAGCTAAATCCCTCCATAATTACAATGGCTATGCTCCTAGATTTTACTGTCTCCCCAAAATCCACAAACCACCACTAAGTCTGCGACCCATATTATCATCAAGAAATGCTCTGAATACGAATATAGGTCAATTTCTAACAAACATTCTTTCACAAGCATACAATTGTAATAATGACTTCAACATAACAGATTCTTTAAAGTTCAGTGAATTAATTAATAATTATCAACTACCCAGAGGCTTTGTCTTAGTAAGTTTTGACGTAGTATCCTTGTTCACAAATCTTCCACTTTCTTCTTCACAAATCTTCTTCTTTCACACTTTTCACATTTTAATACCGAAAGTATTCAAGTACTATAAAATTTTCTCATCTTTAAACAGCTATTACTTTTAAATTGTTGATTTTTTCACCTGTTATTTACTTGATGAGCTACGTATGTATATTTTCCTTGGTTTTCATATTTTTATAGTGTGTTTAACAATTTTTTTTTCTTTGTTTTAGATTTATCCAACAAACGATGAATTGCTGAACAATTTATTGAAAAAAATGGAAATACCAGCCACTACTGCCGTTTTAAATGCGTCATCTTCGTCATCAAGCTCCAGTTGTCAGACTCAGGCTGCTGCACCTGCCATGGACAATTTACAGACTACAACTGACCCACGACCTAGTGAATTAACCTAGGAGCATATCCAAATGTTTATTAAACATTTGGAAATGAAATACGGGTTTTTTTATGCAAAAATCCAGGCATGGTCGGTCTTGACCGAAAAATGTCAGGCACTCGAAAAAGAGTGTGCAGAACATGGAGTTCAGCAAAAGAAACTGGAACTGGAGCTTCAAAAGCTGAACAAACGGCATGAGGAGCTAAAAGAACATCTTGTAAATATAAAGTTAAAGATGGTTAAAGTGTACAATTCGTGCTGTATAAATAAATAAATAGATATTTTTTTGTCTCTTATTATTTTCTTTACCAACTTTTCTACATTTTTAGTTTAAATACAAATACAACTTATTTCTGTTTGTTTTTTTTTCGCAGTTACTGATAAATAATTGTTTCTAGTGATTTTAGTTTCTCTTGAGTCTTTTTGTTTTTACTCAAAGCACTTGTTTGGTGGTGTATGTTCCATAAATAGATACTGCTTACCTACATATAGAACATGTAATAATTGAGAGCATGTACTAGGATCTTATAATAGATAGCACATAAGTAGATAAATAATCTAGAATAAGTAAATGCAGGATCTAAGTATAGAACTTCTTATGCTAACACAGATAGCGTCTAGGAGTATCTACTCACCTCTTTTTAAAATAGTACTTAGGGGGAGGAACATTCCATAAATATATACTATCTAAGAATAGACAGTATGTAGGAGGATCTTATAATAGACAGCACGTGGATCTCAGAATATATCATCTCTTATCTCACTTCCGGTGACTAATCCGTGTAGATAATCTACTCTACTAGATTGAGCAATTTACCGTCTGATGTTGTTCTGCGATTTTGACATTTTATTTATCAGACAGGGCGAAATGTTTTTGCTGATAACTGGTTCACCAGTATTCCATTGATAGATGAGTTACGACGTAAAAAACTTTCTTACGTTGGCACGTTGAAAAAAAATAAAGTCAAAATTCTACCTGAATTCTTTCCAAATAAGACGAAAGCTAATTTACAATAAGAGGCGTACACAGCTGCCTAATCAATTTGATACACCGCGCCCATTTCTTTTGGTTTGAACACCGCGCCCAACGGAAGGTTAAAATAGACCACACACAGGCAAATTAGGTGAAGTTTATTTGACTTACTTTTATTACATTTCTGACAATAAACTCTCCTGTATATATCTCAAAAGAGCTTAAACGTATTTTATATAATCATATTGGTACCTCCTTGAATATCTGTAAATTCATGTATATGCAGATGATACACAAATTTACCACTTATTTTACCCGGTTGACAGAGCAAGTGCTACCTATTGAGATTGTTAATCAAGATATTAAATTATTGATTAGTTGGGCAAGAAATCATGCATTAAATATAAACTCTAAAAAAACTAATCTGGTGGTTTTTGGTCCAAACAGGGTGTGTTTGGAGATGAGTAACATCATTGAAATAGTTGTTGATAATGAAATCATTAAACCTGTAACTAGTGCAAAAAATCTAGGTTTAACTTTAGATAATCACCTCAAATTTACAAAACATATTAACACCTGTGTGAGTTAAGCATCTTAGGCCACCTGATGAGGGGACAAAAGTACACATTCCTACAAAATATAATGCAAGGAAAAATCCAAGGACGCAGAAATCCAGGCTGTAGAAGAATGTCCTGGATGAGAAATTTAAGAGAGTGATTTGGCTGTACCACTAACGAATTATTATTCAAAACAGATATCCAATCTACGATAGGATAGGCACTCAAAGAAGAAGAAAAGAGTAAAGCATTTCTCAGTCTAAGAACAATTTATCATAATCACCGCTGTCTATCATACAAAGTAAAAAGAATACTGTGCGAAAGTTTAGTATTATGAAAATTTAACTATGGAGATGTTGTGTATGGGCCTTGTATTAGTTCAGATGACAGGAGAAAAATTCAGGTGGTTCAAAATTCGTGTCTTCGTCTGATCTGTGGTGTAAGAAGACACCAGCCTATTTCTCACAAATTAAAACATGTAAAATGGTTGAGCATGGAAAAGAGAAGATTTCTACATGCTGCTTGTCTTTTCCACAAAATTATCAAAAACTCTCTACCAGCATATCTTTTTAAAAAAATTATATACAGAATTGACATACATAATGTCAATACCAAATACAAAAATACAATTACAGCTTACAGCTCCGCCACATCGTACAGAACAATTCAAAAATTCATTTACATATAAAATATCAAAAGTATATAATGGATTAGCTAAAGAATTAAAATTAAAATCGATTATATCTTTTAAGAAATCTCTTAAATATTAATTGCTAAGTAAGTAACACATGTGCAACTATTTTATGACCTATTATGAAGTATGTATAAACTGTGTGATAGTTTTTGGACAATATTTAAATGCTAAATGTTTCTATTGGTTATGGTTTTTAATTGATTGTTACAGAACATGTAAACAAATATATTATATTTTTTTTATCTTTTTTATTGTATTTTATGCATATATAATTTATATATTTTGTGTATTGTATGAATTTGAAGGAAAAATAAAGACGTTTATAATTATTATTATTATTATATTTTCCTTAAATTTGTGTTTCTACTAAAGAAAAAATATACAGTGTGGAAATCACATATGGAATAAAATTGTTTGTGTCCTTATTTTAGAAAATAATAAAAAACGTTGAGATACCTTAACTTTTAAATTTAAATGTGCGCTTTTTAAACATAAATTTGAATGTACAGGGTGATCCACGCAAGTCTGACATAGTCCATAATCTGTATTTTAAATAAAACACCCTGTATATTTTTATGTTTTTAAAAGCTCCTTAACAACCTGATCTCAACGAACTATATCATGTAGGGTCTATTATGAATAATACAAGGTAAAATTTTGAAATTAAGTATAATTTTCTTCAAGACAATTAATTCATAGAATACCCGAGGTGATTGATTGGATTACATTAAAATAAATGCTCAAAATGTTATCCACCTTGTTGTTGGCAATAACACAGTCTCCTATAAAACTCGTCAGAAACTTTGTTTAAAGTTTGAGGTGAAATATTTCGTATTTCTGTAGTTATCCTTTCTTTGAGGTCTTCAATGCTAGTTGGTTGTGTTGCACATACTTTGTTCTTGAGATATTCTTGAGATCACAGAAAAAAATCCAAAGGCGTAAAATCCGGCGACCTAGATGGCCACTCAATAGTACTCCTTCGTCTCCATTTATTGAAGAAGATTTCATTTAACTAATTTCTCACCATTAAAGCATAATAGCATGCGGTAGAGTCGGATCTATTGGATTGGGATATAAGTTAGACAACTGAGGAAGAACATCGTCTCAGGATGCTTAAAATTTTTTCCACTGTCAAATTACTATCTACAAATATAGGACCAATAATATGATCTCCTATAATACCTGCCCAAACATTCAACTTTTGAGGATACTGAGTATGTGTCTCACGCATCCAATGAGGATTCTCCGCTGACCAATATCTACAGTTTTGTCGGTTTGCCCTCCGTTCAATGTAAATGTTGATTCATCAGAAAAAAGAATTGTGCCAAGAGCTATTTCATTTGTGTTAATTTTATCCATCATTCTTTCGCAGAAATCCATTTTACGATGTGGATCGTCTTCTGTTAGCTCCTGCACAAAAGTCAATTTATATGGATGAAGTTTTTCTTTATGGAGACACCTTAGGACAGTTGTGTGACTCACACTTTCTTTTTAATGGTTTTACATGTCCAAGTTTTCTGAATTGTGTATAAATTTTATACACAGTACCTTGTGCAATATTAGGCAACTGAGGATACCTCTGATTAAATAAGTTTGCTACTTCAACTTGACTTCTACAATTCTCCCCGTAAAAGATCATCATTAAAATCATTAAAAATAAATTCGGTGGGTCTCAGTTGAATATTTTATTTTTATATCTGAAAGAAATTAGCTTTTAATTAGGAATTTATTATTTTAATGTAAAATGTCAACACACCAACAACTGATTGATAACAATCCGCATTATTTACCGATTTAGTTTAATTAGCAGACTATCTAGACAGTTTTTACCTATTCATGACAAAAAATGTTAACACGGTTACTAAACAGAAATTTTCCCCAATATACTGACAGAGTAGTGTCATTGTCTGTATTTAGCTAATTTAAAGTAATACCATAACACGTGATAAATTATTAATTTCAAAATTTCACCTTGTATTATTCATTATAGACCCTACCTGATATAGTTCGTTGAAATCAGGTTGTTAAGAAACTTTTAAAAACATAAAAATATACAGGGTGTTTCATTAAAAATAAGGATTATGGACTCTCCCAGATTTCCGTCGATCACCCTGTGGTGGAAAGGGTAAACTTTGTTGCCAAACTATCCACATTTAAGAGAGGCGTATTTGAACACCTAATTGCTTCAAAATATTTATTAAGGACCACTGAAGCAATAAAACAATTAAAATGTATTTTTCCTTCGATTTATTTACACAATAGACTTAAGGGCTGGTTCAAACATTGACAATTATCGCAATTCTGATAGTTACATAAAGAGTTATACAAATATTAGCTTTACAGTGAGTGCGGGGAGGCAGTAATGGATATACATGAAATGATAAAATTGAGAGAGACCAACTATATACGTTTTAACACAAAACACCGGGTTTACAAGCGCATTTATCACTTACGCACCACGCACTTTTCGGGATCACACACATCCGGCCTTCACTTGCCGAGAGGCAAAATGGCACTGTCTGTCCTAGTCCTAACCTAAGTTATATAAAGCGGGGAAGAGAGGGTTTATGATGTAGGGCATCAGTCGCACACACGTTAACACGATAGCTGACGACCTGAGCGCACAATTTGATAAAACAACTTATATACGATTACAATATTATACAGGTTGTTTTTACAACACCCTGTACATTTAAATTTATGTTCAAAAAGCGCACATTTAAATTTAAAAGTTAACGTGTCCCAGAGTTTTTTATTATTTTCTTTAATAAGGACAAACAATTTTATTCCATAAGTGGTTTCCACACTGTATATACAGAAGTTAGGTTATGTTATAGTTATTGATTTCAATTATTTTTTTGCCAGTGATAAATGAACTCTCCTGTATATATATAAAAGAGCTTAAACGTATTTTATATAAACATATTTTTTTTTTAATTTGTGTCTCTCAAACCTTCTTTCAGTTAGCTTCAGAGCATGTTTTGTTTATGGATTTAATTACAAATGTATCTATATTTCTTATATTACTTAATCGAGGAAGATATTTACAAAAATATTAGTGGCAAAGCTACAGGTATTGTAAATTTGGTATTTTTAAATTATCTAATAAAAATTATCTTCTTATTTTCTTCGAAAACTTGCAAATGATACATAGACTCTTTGTGTACTTGAGTCTTCAATTATTTTTTCGAAGAGTATTTTTTTAACATTTTCAGATTATCACTTGACCTTTTCGGATATAATCTTATATTCATTTTCTTCCATATCAAACTTTTGTATTGTCGCGAGTACGGTGACTTGAAACGAATAACAAAAACTTTCCCGCCTAAAATCGTACAAAATTATGTGGCACCTGAAGGTTCTTGCTATTAAAACACTTGTAATGTCTTACTCATCTTTAAATCATAAAAACCAAACCGCACCTCTGCCTTCTTGACCCATTTTAATGAAAATTAAATAAAATAACGAGTACGATGCGCTGATTTGTTTATGCGGCTATCTCTTTTGTAGATATCTTTTCGTCACATCTATCAAAAATTATAGTTTTCTTGGAATTATTAGTATTGCTATGTTCGCGACAAATCAAGATTATTTCACAGTGATAAATGTGAGAGAAAACCTTGGCATGCCTTGGTCTTCGTATCTTTTAGAACGATGAATATTTTTGTTTTGAATTTTAACCAAGAAATATTTGTGATTTATATTAACAGAAAAACTCTAACGTAAGTGGTTAACTGATGAAGTAGTACGTTGCACAAATTTATGTAGGTAAATCACTTTTATTTTCTTTTTTTTTTAATTACGGAGATGTTTCAAAAGTATTACAAGAGGACAACAAGGACTACTGAGATAAATTAAATAATGTTTCATTAACCAGTATGGGATAGGATAAAGAAAACAGCCAAAAAGAGTACCTATAATATATATTTAAAACTGAGTTGAATAGAACAAAAAATCAGTTGTCTGTTTAACAACTGAGTGACTTAAAAAATAATTCACCACGTGCATTAATATTAATCTTTATCATCAGTAGATATTATTAGGCTTGCGCTTTAGTTTATTTTTCGAAATTATTTCCTGTTTTCTAGGAATATGGCGTAAATCGTCTTTATTGTCGATTTAACAATACGGAAATATCACTTTCTGCCTTACGAAATATGTGGAATGGGCTGCATATGAAAGTCCACATCGGTCTCGCATACTGTCTCAAATTTTGTTTTCTTCCAGGTCCTTCTTTTCCCTCTGTTTTAAAATACGAAATTTTAAATAATCTTGGGAGTAAATGCTTCACTGCGGTTTAATGTTCTTAGTGTTAGTGACCATATTTCTATACCACATAATATTATGGGCTAGTCAGCTTTGAATATCTCCTAATCGTTATTTACAGGCTATTGTTGACTGAGAAAGCAAACGGAAACACCGAAACTAGTAGATGTGCTAAAATTAAGATTCTGTTGTGTAAAAAAATGAAACCTCTATTTATATATATATATATATATATATATATATATATATATATATATATATATATATATATATATATATATATATCATCTCATCATATATATCATCAAAGATCTCATCATATATATATATATATATATATATATATATATATATATATATATATATATATCAGCGCTACAGGCCAATTTTTACCACTTTTTCCGGTCGTTTGCTGTTTCTCTCCAATTCTGCACTCATATACTCTGTAAATCACCTTTAACTGCTTCTAACCACTTTTTCCGTGGTCTTCCTAAAAAAAGTTTAGTTGTATATCCGGCAACCCTGTAATTTGTCGGACCGGAATTTACGAAATATTGGAACAAAAACTGTCGATTTATTCTGTATGAATTGTAATAGCAGGTATGTACTTACATATTTCATGTACTAACACTGAATTTAACCGAGGTAACTATTTAATAAAAATAAAGTTAATTGAAATCTGCTTCTATTTGAGAAGCGTGAAAAGGATTTACATACTTGTTTCTAGTTGAGAAACCTAAGAGGGAGTTTTAAAGATAAAGTGAAGTAAGGGTAGTTTGGTTTGAATAGTTTGAATGTGAAAAACTGACAGGCGCAGGAGATACGATACAGCAGGAAGAAAGCATGTGATGCTGATCGTATAGTTTTTAATTTAGCGACATGGGAAATTAAAATAGTTTTAAGTAATTATTATTGTTTACTTATTGAACAAACCATTGTAGAAAAGACAATCAGTTTTCTACAGCTGTTTTTACTTTGATAAAAAAACCAAAATAGTTTTTCATTTAAAATTTAATTCAATTTAAGTTCAATATATATGCCTTATTAACGCTATGGAAACTGGTTAAAGTTAGTAAACCAAAAGAAAGGTCGCCGAGGCCGCATGGTGGTGGAAATTTTTTTCAAACATATGAAAACTGAAAACTGAATTTCAAAACGGAGCGCGCTTTAGAACTTTCTTTTTTTATTATTTGGGGTACATCGTCTAAAGTAATGAGTTCTAACATACCCCTGTGCGTCAAGAAGAGAGATTAAGTCATCCATCAGAAGTGACCACAAGAGAGGAGAAAGCACTCCTCCCTGTGGGCATCCCCTTAGCAGAAATATCCTCTCTTTAGTGGCCTGTTAGTATCAGCCTATTTTATAGCATTGCTTTAATCCAGCTGCATATGGTAGCGGCTATCCCTTTTAATGCTGCTGCATCATAGAGAGAATTTGGTAGTGCATTATTAAATGCACCTTTTATATCTAGAAAGGCGGTTAATGCTATGTCTCCATTATTAGTAGAGTGACTGATTTTCTAACTACTTTTCTAACTATTTATGTTTGGGATTCATTTGCAATAAGTTTTTTGTTTATAAACATTTTTTAATTTAGAAAATCGCATTTTAAAGATCAAATATTTTTAAAGAAGTCGTATATTGATCGTTTTCATCTACAATGCCTGTTCTTTTCACAATATTGAAACCAAAGAAGAAAATTGCTTTTTTTGCCTAAATGTTAATAAAAACCATGACGCAGTAAAAATTTCGATACCCACGAGATGGTACATCTTTTCTATTGACTACTCTCAGATATTCCATTTGAAAAAAGCGCCTAGTAATTTTTCGATTTTTAAATGCTTCGTTTCCTGGGGGGGTACACACCATAATTTCACATGTTTTGTGAGTATAGTAGTTAATATTAGACATAATAAGGTTTCGTAGATAAAATAAAATATTAATATCCAGCCGTATTAAAAATATATATATTAAAATAAGCATTAAATCGTTTTAAAAAACCTATTAAAATTTGACCAGCTTGTCAATACAAACATACTCGTAAGTTTGCGTTTTGTTTTCTGAATTCTTGGGTTAGGTCAAGGCATCAACAAAAACAGCAAATCAAAACATAGATCAAATGTAACTTACCAACTTCATGTTGTATCAGTTAAGTTATCACAAATAATTCACAAAAATACACTGAACAACATTCTAACTGTTTTATATAACCATTGTACTGTGGTTTTTCAGTAAAAATATTTTGAATACTACAAGCATATCGATTACTCCGGCAGACTGACTTTTATCAGCTGTTTCCAACAGGAGCTTTACTTTTGACGTATTTTGTTATCAAAACAGGTTATTTGGGAAGTGCTAATTTCAGCTAATTTCACGAAATGTATTTTTATACTTTTGATTATGTGTTTGCGCATTATTTTTAGTTAGTCAGGAATACAATTTTTCTTTTGTTAACACTGCTTTACTTCTTGTTTTAAACACACTCGCGGACAAATAAAAATCCGGACTACTTTAAATTTGCAATTTTATTGCTGAACAAATTTATATAGTTTTAAAATAAATATAAATGTTTTTTACGTTTAAGGTAACTTCGATAACGTAGTAGATGTTGTTTTGCATAGGATCTACGTAGGGAAAATTGAAATATATATAATAAATTGGCAAATAAAATATAAATTAATTATTTCAAAAGATCCTATTATATTTTTATCCCTATTAATAATTTATAAAATGTCCCATCTAAAATATTGAAACAATTGATTTCGTAATATAACTGTGAGTGGGAGAACTGAATAAAATGTAAAGAAAATATGTTCCAAACTAAAGCTTCTTTAAATTTCCTTCTGTTCCGTTTTTTTCTAGGGTTTCAATCGACTTTTCCTTTCTAGCTTTACTAAGCTGTTAAAGTAGGACTGCTCCGCAGTCGACCGTTTCTTCGCTACAATGGTCAGCTGTATAGAGGGTTTCATTAGTTCTTTGTACTCGCTTGATATTCCGAGAATAATTATTGTCTACATCCCCTGGGAATAACTTTCCTAGACATCATATTTTTTATTAATTTTACAATTTTTTCGTAATTTTCTGGTTTTGGTTCAAGGCGTAGTAGTGTGTTAATAAATAGGTTGCTGTTAGGAGTTGGATACTTAGTTAATTATATAATATAATAAACTCATAATAAAAGGTATTTATATTCACTAGGCATATTATTTATTATCTAACCATTATCTTTTATTTATAATCGCGACTGGTACGCGAAACATATTTGTAGACACATGATACTGGCCATACTAACATTATGGAACAATACTCTAAATATGATACTACTTTTATATATGTACCTACTGTACATATACCTATTAATATCTAATACCAGTGACTTCTTAATGTCAGCTTAATGTTTATATTTATCTACAGCGATTACTGTCAACGGCCTACAATACGTTCAGCTCAGGTTAATGGATATTTAAATAATAAACATTTACTACTACTACTATCGGTTTAAAGCGTTCTCCGACGCCTTCCGACTCCTAACCGCCATTCTTCTCTATTTAACCGTAGGCCTGGAGGGATTTCTCTTTCTTCTAGTTCTTTTTCAATTCCCTCTCTCCAGCTTCTTCTCGGCCTTCCTCTTTTTCTTCTTCCTTGTGGTGTTCACGTCAAAATCTGTTTCGGAATCCTGTCATCTGACATTCTCTGTACATGGCCGTACCATATTAACTGTTTTGTTTTTATGCCATCAACTATTGTATGCTTGACTCCCATCATTTCTCATATTCCCTCATTTGGTATCCAATCTCTTCTTGATTTGCCTGCTGTGCTTATCCAGAAGTCCATTTCTGTTGCTAGTAATAGTTTCTCTGTTCTTTGTTTCATTGGCCAAACTTCACTGCCATATGTGATTACACTTTTAAGTATTGTGTTGTATATGAGTTGTTTGTTCGCTTTAGATATTGTTTGGTCTCACAGAATGCAGTTCATCATGGATATGGCTTTTCTACCCTGTATGTTTCTGTCTTTTATAGCAGCATCGAGTGTTCCATCTTGAGTTATCTTCATACCCAGGTACTTGTATTCATCACAGTGTCTAATTTCTACCCCATCGTCTAATATAATGGACTGCTTTGTTCCTCCAATACACATGGTTTCAGTTTTCTTAATGTTGACTTCGAGACCCCATTCGTTATATTCTTCTATTAGCTTCCGAGTCATGTAACTCAAGTCGTCATGATCCTGAGCAATCAGTATTTGGTCATCAGCGAAACATAAGGTGTACGGTATAGTCTCGTCATTGAGAGGGATTCCCATGCCATTACATTTTCTTTTCCACAGCTTGAGTGCTTGTTCCATATAAATTTTGAAAAGGGTAGGCGAAATACAGCAACCCTGCTTTAGTCCTTTCGTGACCTTAAATCCCTCAGATATCTTTGATCCAGTTTTAATTGTTGTAGTCGTTCCATTATACAGACTTTGGACTGCTTTGATAAGACCATGCTTAATGTTGGTTTGCTGTAGGGTTGACCATAGTTTACTGAGGGGTACACTATCATATGCTTTTTCTAAGTCTACGTACACCAGGTGAACTTCTTTATTGACGGCTGTTTTTTTCTCAATAACTTGCGTAATAGAGTACAAGTGGTCTACTGTGGATCGCCCAGCTCTAAAACCAGCTTGCTCCTCTGCTTCGTAATCTCTATAGTTATTTTTTATTTTGTTCTTAATAAGTTTCCCATACATCCTACTTATTTGGCTGTTTACCGCAATTCCTCTGTAATTTTCACACTGATCCTTGCTGCCCTTTTTGTGAATAGTTGACATGATAGATAATTTCCATTCTTTTGGTAATTCGGCCCCATTCAAGCAGTCTTAAAAGAGTACATTATCTTTATATTAAATATAAATGATTTATATAAGGTTTTAAAACTAATTTTGTGTTTAATAATTAAGGGTGAATTACTTTAATACAGCAGCTCAATATCTAGCATGTCTGCATACTTTTCCCAGTTTGCCTTTTTGAAGTTAAATCTTTTGAGTGGGATAGCTTGTGGTATGACAATTGGAAATGTGTTTATACCAATTGGTCTATGCTGAATTTTTGGTATGGAGCCATATACTACTTTGGTACATCGATATTCGAGGTTAGTATTCAAAAAACAGATATCCGGGTTATAACCTCTACTACTCAGCATAAATAATGAGAGAAAAATATAATACTTGGGTCATGTGTCGAGAGGTGAAAAATGTGAACTACTCCAAATCATATTGGAAGGTAAAGTTCAGGGCAAAAGATCAGTTAAAACGATTAGTAGGAAGATGCCTGAACTCGTGGCTGAAAGACCTGAGGAGATGGTTTGACCGCTCATCCATAGAAATCTTTTGTGCAGCAGTATCCAAAGCTACAATTGCCATTTGGATCGCCAACCTTCGAAAGGAGACGGCGCAATAAGAAGAAAATTCTCTTTTCCAAACTCTGCTATGAAAAGATTGTGGAAGTTTAGGATCATGGATTGATGTGAGGCCACATTTCAGCCCATGCTTTTAATGCATTTCCGTTTGCGTGTGAATCTGCGTAGCCCCAAAGTAATTTGTAGCTGTAAAAGTATAAGCTGATTCGGCTGTAATTGGAAGTTAGGAGGGAGTGAAAATATAAAGGGCTGCTTTGTGGTTACAGGTTATATTTCATTTTCAATCTCAATGGTTATAATCTGTATAACGTATACGTTCGTTATTCTCACATATTAGACTATGGTTTAAGTTTTCACAAATACCGCGCTTCTATGCTTATTGTGTAGTTTCTCCACAATTAATTTCGTACCTGAGATCGTGTGAAGTGATTCATCATGATTTTTATTTTACATAATACTAGGCTATAGTCGCTACCTACATCTGCTGAGTTGAGGCATCTTACGTCAATTATTTTTGATGGATGTATATTTTTGTTCAGAAATCAGACAGTGTACTTCTCTTCATTTTTCTCACCACTCAACATTATGTTTACAATGTTTCTTTCATCCAGCCCGAAACCCATTCGCCTCTCGAAATCTCCCCTCTCATTTGCCCATCTTTAGCAGTTAAAAATGTGGGAAGATTTGACTATTCTATTTGTGAAGGTGAAAAAACTACCATGTCCGGTGAGAAACTGCGTCAGGAAGTAGTCTAGTTTCCTGAACTTACATTCCCACCACGGCGTCAGATCGGAAATAAGCTCCTTCGTCTGCCTTGCATACACCCTAGCTCGCTCTTTGCATAACAAAACGATCGGTATCACCGCTCCAGTGACATATAGAGCCTCATTTGAAACCGTCCTATATATGCTAGATACCCTGATAAGCATACTAACACCTCAGTTTTCTCAGGCGCTAGCTGTATATCGTTCTCTCTGATCCCCCACGCAGGGCTGTGTTAGCCGCATTAGCCATGCCCGTTTTCTGACTCGCCTTCGCAACCAGTGCGAGATTATTGGCATAAGCTACAATAGTACATCCCCTTCGCATCTGTAGCCTCAACACCCCGTCGTACAGGACATTCCACAGGATGGGATCTAGTACTGAACCATGCGGAACACCCTGCGACAAACTGATGCTGGTATCTTTTTCTCTTATGGACCTGTCACTAAAGTATCTGTTAATTACGTTTACCAGGTACTCACTTACGTCCAATTCTCTCAGCCTGGACATGATTTTTCCCATGACGCCGTATTAAAGGCATTCTTGATGGCAAGCAAGATAAGAGCCACCCATCTTTTTGTATCCTGCGTAACTAAAGAGGTTACTTTTGTGACAGCATCTATGGTGTACCTTTTGGCCCTAAAACCATATAGGCAGTCGCTCAACGCATGCTTTTCTTCTAGCTATTGCTCAAGGCGGCCTTTTACAAGCTGTTCGTATAATTTAGCTATCAAAATAAGAAGGCAAATTGGCCGAAATCGCACCTCTTTCTCTTCACCTCTACCTTTCGGGATAAGGACAACCTTAACTTCTTTCAACAGCCTCGCCCAGTTCCAACTCAGTAAATGGTTCTGCATCTACGAAACCAATATCCTTTGTGTCTTTTTCCCATTCAATTTGGTACAGACGATCTTGAAACCCTGCCCCCAGATATCCTTTTTGAGATTCTGAAGCAGGTTACTACACCTTTCTTTCTTAGATCTTCCTATCTCATTCCTGTATTCATTCTGCATTCGCTTTAATTTATGTATTCTCTCTTTTAAATTTCCTGCTTGTAGTCTTCTTAACCTCTTACACTCCCTTCTTACTCTCATGCAATTTGTCCTCGGATTTTGAAGCTGCTCGTTCGTTCCACCAGTATGGTTGTTTTCTTTCATACCTCCCATTTGATCTTACACAAGCCAACACCTGTCCATCACTCAGCTCAATTAACTCACGCACATCCTCACATCCCGAACCAATCAAGCCAAAAGCATCAACCAAAAACCTCCTCATTTAAACATCTCTTTAGATTGATATTCCAATTTTTACGTTTCCGTATTTTGCTAGCTATTTCAAAACTCACATACTTATGTAATCTGAGCGATTGTTGTTCCAAAACAGTCCAACTTACGACCCTGTTTAGAAATGTCGTTGAAACCAGTGTAATTTCCAGAAAGGACTTACTATTACCTCTCACGAATGTAGGTGCCTTACCGTCATTTAACACGGTAAGCCCCATGACGTGGGTCCATTTTGATAGGTATTTCCCTATCCCATCTTGCACTTGTGGTTTCCATGGACGATCCTTCGCATTCAGGTCACCAGATATGACGACCGGTACAGTCTCCATCCTAGCCTCTTGCATAATCGAGTCAATGTACTCTTCATATACTCGAAGCAGGATGTTTTGTGAAACATAGCAATTATGCACTACCAAGTTTCCGACATATACCTTAACATAACCATTCTTAACGGAGTGTCTGGTAATGCCAGCTCCTCGATTAACCAGGTATACGGCCAGGTCAGATTTCCTATCTTAAATGATCCCCTGTCGAAAGACCAACTTTGCATTGGGCTCCTGAAATAGGATCGTCATAAAGTTTCCTTCGTGCGAGTGCATCTGCAACTCTATTTATTACCTCTTTAATTTACTCACCCGTACGCTGTCTGATTCCTGGTTCTAAGTGCTTTTATCCACTCTTTCCTCCTTCCTTCAGATAGGGTCTCTCTTGAGCTTCCGTTTTTCTAGGATGAGTTTTCTATACTCCGGGCATCGTAAGCTGTCGGCTTTGTGCCCGGATTCTTTAAAAGTGAGGCAAAAAGCTTCCTGATTACTGCATTCTCGTGCCTGGTGACACTCTTTGTCACATCTGTAGCAGCAGTCCACTCTATTTTCTCCCTTGCAATCGATTTTAATATGAATTGATATAAGGTTGAATACTCGAATAAATTAACTTTGATCAAATAAAAGGCAGATATCGAGCACAGTTTTATTAATTTAATATTGCCCAAGTACTTTCACTCTTTAAATCAACACTTTAAATTTTTTTTTAATAGGCGAAGCTACATTATGTATGGAAACCGGAGACAGAATAATGTCTCCAGTTTCCATACATAATGTAGCTTCGCCTATTTAAAAAAAAATTTAAAGTGTTTGTCCTTGTGTATTATTGTAGTGTGATGTTTAATTTTATGTTTATAACATTTTATTTTTGTTGGATAGGCCGCATTTGACGAAATGCCCCTGAAATTGCTCTAGGGAGTGAAAGTACTTAGGCAAGATTAAATTAATAAAACTGTACTCGATATCTGCCTTTTATTTGATCAAAGTTGATTTTAATATGCCCAAACTGCAGGCATCTAAAGCACCGCTGGATATGTAGTCTCTCTCGTATCTTGCACGAGTTCCAGCCAATGAGTATGTGTTTTTTTCCAGTGCTTTCTTGGCTGCGATCCACGTCAGTCCGACCGTGACGTTTGTGTTCCCGTCTCTATTTTCCCCTTATAGAAACTAGTTTGACGTCATTTGGCCCTCTGCTGTCAGTGTATCTTATTATTGCCAGTTACTGAATGTATATTTGTGTTGGTCAAAAAATGTGTTGTTTATTCTAAGTTCATTATTAATACACATATTAATACATAAGTAATCTAAATAGTTGTTTTGTATTGTAACTCAATTACAACTACGCTATTTGTTACGTGTTGTATATCTAAATTGAATTCTTTGAGCCTTCTTAGCTGCAAATGTACTGATAATGTCGTCAAAGGTTCAATTAATGTGTTTAAATTATAGATTCTCTCCTGTCCCAGTGTACTTCTCATCTATTTTTTAATGATATTGAGTTTGCTAAAACTTCATTCTCCAGGTACCACTGTGACTGTCAACGTGAACAATATTCTCAGCACAGTAGTAATGTTGGGATAGCTTTTTTCTACTTTATTTTTATAAATACCTCTTAACATTTTTCTTGATGTTTAAACCTTCCTTTTCATTTCTATCAACTAATACAGCATATTGCTTAAAACTTTCTATTTCAAATTTAAATTCATCCATGTTGAGATCAGTAGTATGTTTGCTTATTCTTCTGTTTTCATTTTTAGATCTTTAATTTGCATTTCTTGAATCCGAACTCCATTCAAAAATCCAAACTTGCTCTTTATGTTGTCTGAAGCCTTAAATCTGTCACCCAGTTTCACAACCATCGGTCAATAACCTCTAACATTGCTACTTATTACTCGTTTTTAGCTTATCAGAAATTTTTTTTATTTGTGTTTTTTTGAGAACTCAGATGGTAGATAATTCATGCTTGCTAAGAATTTACCCTTAGTAACGGCCTCAGATGAAGCAAACTCTCAGCAAGGCTTATTTTGCAAAAACTCATTGACATGACTAATGGTTTTCAAAATGCATGCCAAAACGATGAATTGAAGTTTCCCAATATTTTTCAAAGGATAACTGGCCCCACATATAGTTTAAGGGTGTTAAGAGATCATGTCCTTTGGTGTCCTCTAAAGTCTACACAACTTTATCATAATGTTTATACACAGCTTCAAGCCACAAAGAAAGAATCCATACTGTTCAAATTTCCGAAAAAATTCTGAGCCTCCATAGTAGTAGCCCTAGACGCATGAGCACCAACTAAATTGAGCGAGTAAGCAGCACATCGGACCAAATATACTAGCTCGTTTTCCTGAAGTAATCTGGACTAACGTACCTTATATTTTCACGTCATGTTTGCCCTATTGTCGTAGGATTGGCATCTACAGTTCACTAAACCTCTAGTTCTATCTAAAAACGCAGCTCCAAATGTAACAAATTGAAATAAAATAAAAAACTGTTGGTTCTTATCAACGCATGCAGACAACAGTATACGCAGACTACAAGTGTAGCAATTGAGAACGACGACTAGTTGAGAGGTAGTTGACATCCTCGCGCATTGCATTAAGGTTACACTGTTTTCGAGCCTCCCACACCTCTGCTTTAGGCTCAGGTTACCACTTCATATCAGTAGTAGGCATAATAGTATAATACTCCACTTCATTTCAAGGAGCAGCCGTAGCTCAGCGGCCAAGCTACTGGTATTCTAAACCAGTGCACACGAGGTCGATTCTCGGCACCAACAACACTTTCACTTTTAAAAATAGTACATGTCCGTGTTTCAGAGGACATGTTGTAACGTATTGTTATGCTTTAGGGATATCTAGAATTATTGCATGCAATTCCAGACAAATCTGACAACTGCCAACATTGTATCAGCCAAATATGCATTTGTTATCGATTTTAAGCGGTGTTTTATTAAAATTTGTACTTAAAAAAACTTTTGTTCTTACCGATTGCCCTTCAGTTTATCCCTAATATACGCAAATCAAGAAGAGAGAGCCTGGCAACCAAGAGAAAAAATATTGTCTCGCTGCTGAGAGATAGGAGCTTCTTTCTACCCTGACTCATCAAAACCATTGCGCACTTTAAGGTCAGAGACAAAGGGCATTATATTTACAAACATCCAGTACTAATTTGTATATATCAATAAACGTCGCAATATCTGTCAAATAGTCAATATCTAACCTTCAACAAACGTTTACGTTAATTCCAGACAGCTTCGGTCTCAAAATTAGATGTGATCTTAAGCTTACAATAATAATTTGAAACAAATAATTTTAAAAATATGTACATTAAATAACATAGAAGGTTGGTCGTACCTAATTAGTAACACAATAATTTTCTTCCATTGTCCTATTCATTGTGGACGTTGGCTATTACCTTCTTTCTTCTTCCTGTCGATTATCGTGCATTGGCTACCAAATGGCTATATTAATATTGTTGTCGGCCGCTCGAAAACGAAATGCAGAGGATATGTTTAAGCATTCTCTCAGAATTCTAAGCCATGAAGTTCTTCTTCGACCTAGCCCTCCTTCTGTCGTCTATCTTGCCTTAAATTATTAAATGTTATAAATATATATTATAAAGTATATTGTATATCTCTGGGTGACGCACAACATGGCCAAAATATTCCAGTTTGCGATTTTTAACTGTTCTGACTACTTCCGTTAATTTTCCCATCCACAGCAAAACAGCTCGTTACGAATTCTATCTACACAAAATAATTTGTAGGATTCTCCATTACACCCAGATTTCAAAAGCTTCCAGTTTTCTGAAAAGTGTATCCATTAAGTCCAACTTTCGACACATTATACAAGAATAGAGAACACATAAAATCTAAGATCAGTCTAATAAATATTAGTGGGGCAAAATGCTGCTAGTCGTATTAGAAGCTCTTCAGAATTATTCTGGCCAATTCTAATGTTTGCACGTTGATGCTAGTAAAGATTTTTAATGATACATAGCTCTTTCGAACTTTATTATTTAACTCTTTATTATTTATTCTGGTATTGGTTAATTTTATTGTTTGTTCAATTTCGTCCATAGTTATGTCAGATCCTGTCTTTTACCTGTCACTACTTCTTTATTTTCAAGAACGGTCCTTTTATCATTAAATAGTTCCTCAATATACTCTTTTTATCTGTATATTTTATCCAAATCAATGGCAATCAGTTTGCCTTTTCTATCAACTATGTTATTTGTATGTTTTTTGTACTGACACGTTACTTCTTTTATTTTTTTATACATATTAAATGCATCATGTTTTCCCCGTAAGTCTTCAATTTCCAAGCATTTGTTTTCGAAGTACCTATGATTCTTTTGCATCTCGTGTTTTAGTCCTTATCTACTTATTAATTCGTTTATATATTTCGACGTTTTGATTCTTCAATTTGCGTCTTTTATCTATTAGATTCAAACTCTTATCGGTCATCCTCGGTCGCTTTTTTTTTCGATTGTTATCTTCTAAGTTTGGAGTTGTCTAAGCTGTTATAATCGTTATTATTTGGTTTTAATGACCTCGTTGGACTCTTGTTGTTCGTTATTCTCAAAATTGCTCTCTAAATTGTTTGTAATAATCTGACTGTTGTTTCTAATAAAATCCATATTGATTTGAGGTAAAACAACAGCAAATCCGTTTAAGCTTTAATTTTAATTCGACCAATAACAGACTGTGGTTAGATGGAACATCGATACCAGGAAAAGTTTTTACAGGTTTTACTGCAGTTCTGTAACGCTCACTGATGGTGATGTAGCCAATTTGAATTCTTACGATATTACGAGAAATATCTGAGGTAGATTTCCACGTATTTAATATTATATCTGAAAAAGGTATTTATTCATCATCATCACTCTGGCTTTACAACCATGCGTGGGTCCTAGCCTCCTCAATTTCTCTCCAGTCGTCTCCCATCGCCTTCCTCCGCCAAACACGTATTCCCATATTTCTGATGTCTTTACCGATGTTATTAAGGATCTTACTTAAGGATATACTTTCACCTATATTATTTAATCTATATTCAGAGGAAATATTTAGTGAAGCCTTGGAAAAATGCAAACATGGAATACTTCTAAATGGAGAACGACTAAACAACATCCGTTATGCAGACGACACCGTTATTTTTGCAGACAGTTTGAACAGTTTACAGCAACTGATAAACAAAGTAAATGAAGTAAGTGAAAGATTTGGACTTCAAGTAAATATAACAAAAACTAAATTTATGATCATCAGCAAAAATAAAGTTAGAGACGCTCAACTACTTATCAATAAAATAAATTGTTTCACGTTATAATGAGCTAAATACTGACCTGTACGACGTTATACATTTGGCAGCTATAGTGTGGCAAAATAAATAATAAGTGAAATGACTCATGAGCGTGATCGGTTGGGTTTTTGGTCTCGTTTAGTTACCGCAATGAATGTTATCAGAAAGCGTTTCAGTAGTGAGAAAAGGTGCGTATATGGTTAGTATATATTTAGGTTTCTCAGAGTTATAAGTACATTGTGTGTTAGAAGTATACAGGTGTCTTTGTGTTTAACTATATATTGCTTTTGCTAAATATTGTTTAGTTAAATAAAAACGTAAGAACCTAGTACTAAGAGCCAGACTATAAATGTGAAAAGTTCTCGCAAATAGTTCGGACTTAAAGCTAAGAAAAGTGTCTAATGTGTAGTACGAGTATTTAAGAAAAACATTGTCTCAGGTGGCGGCAATAAGTCGTTTAAATGAATGACTGTTTACAGGAATGTCCGTCAAAAACAACGGTCGGATGAAGTTCAGGTCAGGTGAAACTTTGCGTAAGCAGGTAATAAATTGGAATTTTCTTATGCTAAGAATAACAGGAACTCAGCGTTGGTAGAGAAACCTAAAATCATTACATGATGTCACAACTATTTGCGTTAAATGTCAGAGTTCCTGAAACAGAATAGAAAATTTTTTTATTTAGACAATACTTGGGCCAATGCTGGACATACGGTTAAAAATGTGTGGACTGACCTACTGTAACGTAGTCAACAAGATTTTGTTGAAGGTCTATCTCAAAGATTCAAGAGACCGACAGGTAAAGCATAGCCTCATAATGAGTCATATTGGAAGTAACAGCTGCTTTCTGAAAGACAGTGGTTTAATTTTTTATCAAAACAACGGCGGATTTTACCATGAGGACATAATACAGATCGTTTCGAACAGTGGTTTCAATATAATCTGCAACGTGATGAAGATAGCTGCAACATCGTTATGGACAATGCATGATACCATAGTCGATAGAGTGAACAAATTCCCACTTCAAACAGCCGAAAAGCTGAAATGCAAAAATGGCTCTAGGAAAAAATATTCCGTACCATGAGAATACAGGGTTTAGTTTATTAAACAACATCGCTCTAATCATATCGATCACAAAGTGAATGGAATGACCCGTTCTCTTGGTGTTACTTACTATTTTAAGACTTCCACCATATCACTGCGAATTAAACCCGATTAAGCTAATCTGGGAACAGCAAAGGGTTATGTGGCACGTCACAATGTAACATTTAAAATTGAAGATGTGAAACGTCTGCTAAGTACTGCTATTGCTATATGAGATTACGCCATTAGCATGGCAGAATGATATTTCCCATATACGGGAGGTCAAAAAATAAATGTGGGAGTTAGATGTTCATGTTGACAGTATAATCGAACCCTAGTGATAATGTTAACAGGCGACAACAGCAGTGATAGTGAGGATAATGGTAATCTCCCTTAAATAGGCATATTAAGCTGTGAAAATTGTTAAATGTAAGTATGTACTATTATAAGCAAAAAATATTATAATATAATATTACCGTTCTGATGAATCTAATTGCAAGCGAATAGAGTCTTTAATAACCTGATATATTATTTTTACTGTAAGTCTGTCTGGGTGATTTCCAGGGGTCTTTGTGTATATCTTACTGAGCGAAGTTAAAATTATACAATCGATTAAAAGAACTATGACAAGAATAAGACAATTTTGACATCATAGCGTCAAAAATAGTTAAATTAAGTTAAATATTCTCAACCAATTTTTTTTATTGTGTTGGGTTGTTTTACTATTCCTGTTTCATACCATGCAAGTTAAGCATTTACAGCGTGAACTGTATTGCACTTTACATTCTTCTTTTTATTGACGCTGTCAGCTGTCGCTGTCATTGATGAGTCAGCAATTAAATTTTTTTTAGAAATGATCTTCGAATTTTGATAATTGCGTTTCGTTCTGTTTACTACTGTCAACGCAGTGCATAGAATCAATTGCAGAAAAGAATGTATTTGTAGAGCTTGTGGATTATCTAACCGAATACGACCTTGAAAATATCTGCACGTCAGGTCGTCCAAAAATAATTAAAACTTGTACGGTCGAAGCGGAAATTTGTACTTTGCGCATGCATGGGTCATAGCCGTTCAGATAATCCACTACCTCTGAACAATTAAAAGAATCCGCAAAACAAACCACCAAAAAACAAAAGTGAATATCCTGCTAGGAGATTTCAACGTCAACTTAAACAAGAAAACAATATAAAGAAATATTAGAGCTAATGGAAGAAGGAAGAAAGCACAGAAATAAGAATGAGGAAATGTACAAAGAAATAAACAAAATCATTAAGAAAAAGATTAAAAAAGCAAAAGAATCATGGCTACAAGATCAATGCATAGAAATATAATTCCTAGAACAGAAGCATGACACTTTTAACCTACATAAAAAGATCAAAAACTTAACGGGAGGAAACGGATCACGAAGTCATAACTTCATACTAGACGAGCTCAACAATCTGCTATACGAAAATGAGAGAATACTTGAGATATGGAGACAATACATCGAAGAATTACTCAAGGAAGAACAAGAGACAGAAGTCAGTGTTTCTGGATATTTAGGACCAGAAATAACGCTCAGTGAAGTAACATATGCAATAAAAAGACTAAAAACCAACAAAGCACCTGGACTTAATAACATACAAGCTGGAATATTGAAACTATTTGAAAACAACCAACTCAAACTCCTAACGAGTCTACTGAACAAAATCTATGAAACTGCAGAATTTCCTACAGATTGACTAGTTTCCACCTTCATCCCTCTCCCCAAAAAGGCAAATGCCACCAAATGCTCTGGTTACAGAATTATAAGCTTATTGAGCCATGCACTCAAAATCCTTCTTTCTGTTATTCACTCTCGCATATATAGAAAACATTAGTAGTATTCAGTTTGGGTTTAGAAGCGGACTGCGAACGCGAGAGGCCCTATTTTCCATACAAGTATTGATACAAAGAGCTCGATACGTAAATTGCGAAGTCTACGCATGCTTTATAGACTTTGAAAAAGCATTTGACAAGGTGCAACATCAAAAATTATTTCAGATCCTAAAAGAATCTAGTATTGATGACAAAGTATTGATTTAGTATTGATGACAAAGATTTACGCCTAATTAAAAATTTATACTTACAGCAAAGGGTAACTGTACGAGTAGACAACGAAACCTCACAAAAATTCACGATAAAACGGGGAGTACGTCAAGGCCGCATTTTATCACCGACATTGTTCAATACTTACTCGGAAATGCTGGTCAGGGAAGCTATTGATGGTTTAAGAGAAGGTATAAAAATCAATGATGAAATCATAAACAATTTAAGATATGCGGACGATACGGTTTTGATTGCTGATAATGCGGAGGATCTGCAAACATTAATAGACCGTGGAACCCTGTGACAAATACGGCATGAAATTAAACTGTAAGAAGACCAAAATTCTTGTAGTAAGTAAAAACGACGTAATACAGCATCAATTCATAGCTAATAATGAACCCTTGAAAATAATCGACAAAATTACATATCTTGGATGCAGCCTAAATAAGGAATGGGACCACTCACAGAAAATAAGATGTCGTATAGAAAAGGCGACAGCTGTCTTCAATCGCCTCAGGAAGATTTTATGTAATATGCACCTGAACATTGATATAAGAACACGAGTCTTGAGATGCTATGTATTTTCTACCCTTTTATATGGAGTCGAAGCCTGGACCTTGACGGAGGCAACATCAAAACGATTAGAAGTCTTCGAAATGTGGTGCTACCGCCGCATGCTCAAAATTTTCTATATCCATCATGTTACAAACAACATCGTGATCCAACGTATGAATAAAAATCTGGAAATTATGCGTATACATCTATTTAGAGCAGCTGTCAATAAAGTTGTATGGACCAACGTGATTGCCAACATCCACAGAGGATAGGCACCAAAAGAAGAAGAAGAAGACTACATCTAACAATATGATTCATGAACTGCATGACTCGATGTGTACCTTCTTCCAAATAAACACGTTTTGGCATGTTCTGCGGTAGCTAGTACTCCTTTCTATTCTATTCTAAAAACGCAACGAAACATATTTTCTTACGCGCCGCCAATGATCGAATTAAAAATTTCCTAGAATTCATGATGAGCACGTGATTTAGGCTACATTTGACCACTTACAGCGCGTGATTTCTGATTTATAGTTTTATTTTATATTTGCCAGACGATAGAAACCATAAAGAAATAATATATGGAACGACTGTTTTTAATCGAAATATTGTATTAACGATAATATATAATGTATATAATGGGTAGAATGTATAATATAATTCATTTGGATGATACAATATGTTGATTTTCTATAAGAAATAATCACGGACGTATAATTTTTTGTCCTTATCTATTACATGTATTAGAATAAAACGGATCACTAAAAAAAAGGCTGTGAGAAGAACTACACCTTAATTTTAATGCACGTTCATGTGTTTTTGATACTGCAGATTGTCGCCTTTGGTAGTAAAAAGTAAAATAACTGAAGTAACACAAAGTAATAAAAGTACTTAAACAAAAAAATATTTAGTTATTATAAGATAACATTTATTAAGTAAAAATACTTTATAACTTTAAAATATTAACGATTTCATTTAATTGGTTTTCGTCCCGATATACGATAATTCCATTCAAATTGCAGTTATTTTCTTCGTTAAAATATTTTATACTCTTTGACTCGTCTGAAGATGTTATTTGAAGAAAATTAATTATGTCTCCTCCGAGTGATTTTAGTATGGCATGCGGCGCACACGTATCCCATTTAAAAGTGGTACCTTTAGTTAAAATGTAAGCATCTGCTAAACCTGAAAATATAAATAAATTGAATAAGTAACAAAAATATGTTTCCATTCAAATTGAAAACATTTTTTTTAACGAAATAACTCGTTTATTCGGTATAAAAATTATTATATTGCATAAAACATATTATGGTTATATAAAAGTTCAAAAGTACACATTTTCATAGTAGTTGTAAATTTACATAGGCATAATATATCACAAACTGGACATAGACGTTAATAATACACAATTTGGTTTTCGCAAAGGCCTAGGAACACGTGAAGCTCTTTTTTCACTTAATATACTAATACAAAGATGCCTGGACGTCAATCAAGATATATACGCATGTTTTATTGACTATAATAAAGCATTCGATAAAGTACGACATAAACATTTAATGAATGTCATGAAATCAAAGAAGATTGACTACAACGACCTCAGGATCATATCAAATTTATACTATAAACAGCGAGCAAAAGTACGTGTTAACGAACAGCTGTCAGAAGAAATTGAAATTAGATATGGAGTAAGACAGGGATGCGTATTGTCGCCAATTCTTTTCAATGCCTACTCCGAAGAGGTCCTGAAAAAAGCTCTTGATCGTGAAACAGCTGGAATAAAGGTAAATGGAGTTCCCATTAACAACATTAGATATGCGGACGACACTGTGATCTTAGCCGAAAACATTGAAGATCTTCAGAGACTGGTGATCAGAATAGCAGAGTATGGAAAATAGTATGGTCTAACAATGAATGTCAAGAAGACGAAATTTATGAGAATATCGAAAACTCAAAGAAATAACGAGAATCTTCTAATAAACGAAACCAACGTCGAACAAGTGGACAAATATGCATACCTGGGAACAATGATTAACTCCACAAATGATTACAATCAGGAGATAAAAATAAGAATAGAAAAGGCTAGAGCAAATTTCAACAAAATGAGAAGAGTTCTATGTACCAGGGATTTAAAACTGGAACTAAGAGTTAGGTTGGCGAGGTACTATGTTTTTTCGACTTTATTTTATGGAATGGAATCTTGGACCTTGAATGCGACATCAATGAAAAAACTGGAATCATTTGAGCTGTGGGTGTACAGAAGAATTCTGAAAATATCATGAACAGAACACGTCACAAACAAAGAGGTTCTGGGAAGGATGAACAAAGAAATGGAAATTTTAAATTCAATAAAAACAAGAAAATTAGAATATCTCGGACATATTACACGTGGAGAGAAATACACCTTGCTCCAAATGATTATGCAGGGAAAGATCCAAGGAAAGAGAAGCATAGGGAGGCGTAGAATGTCATGGCTGCGCAACCTGAGAGAGTGGTACGGATGTACATCAAACGAACTTTTCAGAGCAGCCGTCTCAAAAGTCCGAATAGCTATGATGATTGCCGACCTCCGCCGCGGAGATGGCACTTGAAGAAGATAGTCAATTCACTGAGTTTGGGAAAATTTTGACAGAATCACTATCGGAAACATACAACATAAAAATTTCTACTACTCATTATTAATAAGTAGCTTAAATAAACCAACCAATTGAAAAAAAAAGAATAATCATGAATAATAGGACTAAATATTAAAACAATAAAATTTACTAGTTATACTTTTTTGTTTCCAGAATTTCAAGTTTATCGACCCAGTATTGGGCTACATCCTAAGTTTCCTGCTTGATAAGCCGTAAGTCATCGAGGTTGCAGGCATTAGGAGAATTTTAACAAGTCAGTATATGTTCCATATTATGTATGGCGCCACATTCGCATTAATTATGTGTTTCGTGTCTAAGGCCCCACTTTATTTGATTGGTTTTGACTGGTTTTTACGTCTTCTTTGGGGTCCCAAAATTAATATTCTCGGCAAAATTCAGCTTGTTCGTATGATTTTTAGGGGTCAACTCTCTGACGACTGGACTATGTGTGTAATATCTGTTTTATATTTTTACCTTTATCCGTTTTATATTCATCTGTTTTATAATTATCTTTTTTTTAGATTAATATGTATTTGTTTAGTTTCTTATAAGACTTAATAAATATATTTTTTTTAAGTTTACTATTTTCTTTGTATTATTTTATAGAGGATGTAACTATTTTCAAGATTTTATTAATCTATAATCTCTTTCAGCTTATGGGTAAATTTTTATACTTTTCTTTGATAATTCGTTGATTTGTTTTTGACGTATTTATTTGATGTCTTTGAGAGAAATATTAATCTAATGTTTAGTTTATTTAAACTTGAGTCCTTTATGACTCTATGGTTAAGAGTCATTGGCGCCCATTTTGTTTTGCAGTTTACTTGTATTCAGGGTTTCTTATTTTTCTTTTGTCAAACTGTTACCTATCTTTGATCTGTTATTTTTCTATCATCTGTATCTTTACCCACCTCCAATGAAGCTCTGGTTTGAGCAACGTGGTCTTCGTTAAGTTTTGGTGAACGATCAGCTTTTCAATATAGTTTTGAAAATCTTTATTTATTTGTTTGCAAAAAATGAGCTCGGTTTGTGTATATTGCGGTCTGTATAACACTAAATGACATGAAAATCTATATTATTTTGCAAAATTTTAAACTCGGTATATATCATATTCCATTATATTATATCTTATATAATTAATCTGATTGATAATTTAAAAAATAGTATAAAATTGTTATTCTATGTCAAGTTTGAATGGTGAATGTTAGATAATTTTATTCTATTGTGCTGCAGTCTGTTAATAAATATAGAAACGAATGCATTATATTGGTGTATTAGTATTTGGTTTAAAGTATATTTTAAAGTACGTTATTCGCTCCGTGCGTGACCATGGTAGGGGTACCTTGAAACGATGCTAGCGTGCGTAGCGGCGAAATATGACAAAATTGGACACTATCTTTTTACGCATAAATTTCATCAAAAATTTGTGCAAATACATGTTGCGTATTTAATTGTGCTAATAATAGCAAAAATAGTGTAGTTTTTATAGGTTCCCAAAGATTACATATAAATTAGAGAAAAGAAAAAGATGGATCCGTGCTATTAATATGAAAAAGGAAATATCACATAACCTCATTTTTATGCAATTGAAATAGGAAATCTAAATAATTTACCTTCAATGATATTTTATAAGGCTTCAAGCTAACTGCAGAGTGCCTGATGATTTATATTTTATATCATAACTTTCACTATTACTGTTTTTAATTACTTTTTTTTTCTTTTCCGTTTGGGGTTAAAAAGATATATTATGATGAATTTTGAGAAACGCAGTTTTGATTACTACATTTATTTTGTACATAAACTGAAAAAATATAATTAAAAAGTTAATTATAATGAATTGTCAATTTCGCCTGTATTTAACAATTCAAACATATGTCATATGTTTAACCTAAAAATTGGTAGGTCCAAAACTGTCAGATGAAGGCGGTAGGTGTCGCGTCAGTCACGCACGGAGCGAATATCACATTACACTAAAAGCTGAACAAAATTAGTTTGACATTGTTTTAGCAGTAGAGTACCACATTTAAACTAAACAAATGGTGATGGCGCAAAAATGAAAGTTTACTACCGTTGATATTAAAAACCTTTCCTTTATAAATACTAATCTATAAACGACTATAAAATTTTAGAAACAAACATTTAAACCTTTCTTATATTGCTTCAACTGTGTCAATTTTATTTTGTTAATAAACTGCATCTGAATAATGTTTTACTTGAAGTTATAATTAATATTGTCTACAGACGTCAAATTCATCAAAATCACAACCTATTTTATACATTGTTTCATCTTGATATAATTCATTATTTTTACTGTGAATAAACTACAATAATTTTAGTTTAAAATAAGTTTATTTTGACTTCGGATGTCACTTCGGAAAGACATGACTTAAGAAATACCAAATACCTGAAACTTCGGTTTCAATTGCTGTGTTGTTTTTTGTATGGCGTTTTAAATGGAAGCTAGACCTGAATGTTCTACACCACATGATAACAAATATAGATTGACGGCTCAGACGGCTTAGATATAGTCGGTTCGCTATATTTACGCTGGTTTCGGATTAACAAAATTATGCTAATGACTCATTGATAACCAGTTGCAGTAAACGACTTCACAGAAAATTAGGTAAAAACTGCATTAATGGTCATATTTTAAAATACATTAAAATAACATTAGGGTAGGTATAAATTTGTTACAATATTGCAGTTGAATTGATTATTTGCCAGTGTTGACATTGTATGTTTGGTGGAAATATTTAAAAATGCCTAGACGTGTGTTAGATGTAGATAGTCTAATTTGTAGTGTACATAAGTATTTTACGGATGAAAAAGAAAATGGCGGTCCTTTAAAATCGGTAATGTCTGTTCAACAACGCGTATGTGATGCTCTAGGA
This sequence comes from Diabrotica undecimpunctata, assembly GCF_040954645.1. Taxonomy (NCBI): domain Eukaryota; kingdom Metazoa; phylum Arthropoda; class Insecta; order Coleoptera; family Chrysomelidae; genus Diabrotica; species Diabrotica undecimpunctata. The sequence goes on from NC_092808.1 coordinate 101,582,944, forward strand.
ATTAGTGAAACCAAACTAAGAGGAGTATTACAAAATAGCAATAATGAACGGCCAAAAGAAGATCACCGAAAAACTCGCCTATCATTGAAAACGAGAGATATTCCAGATGGAAAAAAATTTGAAATTCGTGATACCATTTATCGAATGCGAGCCAACAAGGAACATGTGACCTTAAATACAATTCTCTAGGAATTAAAAGATAGAAAATTTGACGAAATTGGCAGAACAAGTCTATGGCAAGTGATACATAATTTGGGTTTCAAATTTCAAAAGGAGGATAACAGAAAAGCCCTTTGTGAAAGAAGTTCTGTTGTGCATAAACGAATTAACTTTCTAAGAAAATATTATAAATTAAAAGAAGAAAGGGCAAATTTTATATATTTAGACGAAACATGGATATTTTCTAGGGATGCAACCAAGAGAATATGGCAAGATAATAACGTAAAGTCTATCAAACATACTGATGGAGAAGGAAAGAGACACATAATTTTACATGCAGGAGGGAAATCGGGTTTTATAGAAGGTGCTGATTTAATATTTTCATCTAAATCAAAATCAAGTGACTATCACGATAATATGAACACAGAAATGTTTGTAAAATGGTTACATGAAAAACTTCTCCCAGGTTTAAGTGAGCCCAGCGTAATTATTTTAGACAATGCACCTTACCATTCTGAAGTATTAAACAAAAGTCCAACGAATTCTTGGACTGTTAATAAAATTAAAGAATGGTTGACAAAGGAACATATACCATTTACACAACATATTTTAAAATCAGAATTATTACGCTTGGCAAATATCCACGCAAAACCAAAAACCTTTGTTGTGGATCAGATTATTGAAAGTTACGGTCATCAAGTTTTATGTCTGCCACCGTATCATTGCCAGTTTAATCCCATCGAATATATATATGGGGAATAGTAAAACAATATTATGACAACCATATTGGGCCTAACGGTTATAGCGACGACGCAGTTCGGGAAACTTGGCGAAAGGCACTTTCAATTTTAACTCCAAAAGTGTGGTGCAACTGTATATTCAAGTGCGAGAAACTAATAGAAGATTGGTGGACTCGTGAAAATAAAATAAACGAAATAAGTCGAATCATAATAACAATTAATGGTGATGACAGTGATGATGATGACGATTATGATATTTTTGATGATAATGACTGATTTTCATTTTTGTTGGCAAGTTAAATTTTTTTATTTTTCATTAGAAATTCTCTCCATGGAACAAATATACATAGACCATATTTTCTGTGTGAAGTGTAATATAAAATTATTATTAGGTTTATATGAGCCACATTAGACTCCATTAATGAAGTAATTCTCCTTATTATACTGTCAATTATATAAAAGATTTTCCATTATTATTTAATTAAAAAAAGTTATGGATTATTTTTCATTTCATTTGACCAGTTGATATTTCCCCAAAGAGCAGGTAATCAAAACTGGGCACTTACAATAAAAATTTTAATCCGAAACCCGCATAAATATAGCGAACCGACTATATATACGCTATAGAAGAGTATTCAGTGCATCCTGAATATATAGAGAGAGAAATTTGTAGTATGTAGGTAATATTAAAAGATGTGAAAGCTATAAATTTCCTTCTCTGATAATTGAAGTTTAAAGGGGGAAAGATCGCGCCATAGAAGGTAAAATTCTTGGTTAAAAGATTTACGTGGATGGCTTGGAAGAACATCAACAAACATTTTAAAAGCCGCAGTCTTCGATTTATTCGTAGGCAATTTCTCTAGACTGTTACCACTTTGAAAATAAGAACTATTTTTAAACATTTTATATAGCAAATATTGCAATTGTTATATGTGTATATAAAACATTATTACCTAAAATTACTGTTAAAATCTTGTATCCAGCTCCTGATGCTTCAATTAAGGTATAACCGTGACTCGTTAACTTTTTCTTAATGTCATCTTTTTCACTGCTGCTTATGCAAATAATATTCTTTTTAGAAATTGTATTCAGTCTACTGTTGCATTTCAAATCTGGAAGTGATACTCCCCATATACATTGCTGGGAATGCCTAAAAATTAGAAAGATTATTAGGAATTAGAAATTCTCCTTAGAAATAATATTCAGTATACTTTTGTACTTGAAAACTTGAAATGTGTAAGGGATACTCCCAAAATACATTACTAGGAATAACTTAAAATTAGTCGGTTTATTAATTTAAATGGGATGAACTACGATAGACTCGTCTTTAGATGTTTGGCTATCCTTTGGATGACAGTACCGAGATGATTGGACACTAGTCCTCACAACCTTCCAGGGCTAGGTGATTTAAATTCAGATCTTTCAAGTGGAGCTTTAACCTCTCACTAGTCAAAGCCATAATGCGTGTTGAAGATCCACAACCTTCACGAGGTAACCCTTTTGACACTAAACATTACGGATCTTGACCGGTAGGTCGATACATATACCTGGACGTGGTAAGCAGCGTGTCCAGAATCAAGTTGAGGTATAAAAGGAACGATCTTGAACTAGCTCACTATTGAAAATCCACACGCGATATCAAATTATGGATAACCGGCTGTGGTAGAGAGTCACGGTGAAATTAGTTCCAGAATTGAGTAGGCCAGAACCGCTTTTAGAAAGATGTCCAAGGTATTATGTAACAGAAACCTAAAATTGGCATTGCGGATTCATGGTGTCGAGTCTTGGACTCTCGAATAAAAATGATCTAAATCGCCTTGAAGCTTTCGAAATGTGGTACTATAGAATAATTTAAAGTTTCTTAGGTAAAGAAGATTCGAAACTCCACAATACTAGAACGTCTCAGCAGCAAGACTACTAAGATTATAAAAAGCATCAAGAAGAGAAAGCTGGAGTACTTCGGAAATGTAATGGGAGGTCCCAATTATAAATTGCTACAAAATATTATGCAAGGGAAAATAGCAGGCCAATACAGTCCAGGACGAAAAAAGACTTCATGGTTGAAGAACTTGCGAGATTGGTATGGTATTAATACAAGCATACTATTTAGGGTGGCAGTGAATAAAATTAAGATAGCTAGGATGGTAACCTACGTTCTGAAAGGACATGATACATGAAAAAGAAAGCTGTGGTACTGCGATCAGTCCCGCAAGCGGAAACCATCTGACTATGTTTCCGTTACTACATCATCATGGATGATATTATATTTATATCGGGAGCAAATAATACAGGAATAAATGGAGTTGCCAGTATGGTAACTTGAAAATTTTCACAGCACGTCTATGATAACTAGCTAATAAACGAAAGACTAACAAAAATATTTTTAAATATGTGATGGATTCGACCGTTACTTGATGGAAGTTCATTTTATCAAGCAATAAAACATTGAAAACTTTTTTCAACACTTCCAAAAATTTTATTAAAAGTTACTATCACTACAGCTGTTTCGGCAGTGCCTTTGTCATATTAACTTGAGAAAACAGTGGTGTTAAAAACAAAAGTTTTCAGTGTTTTAAAAATATTCTTACTTGCATCTCCAAATGAAGTACATATTCTTTAAGTTTACATGCCAACCTTAGACGTATCAGACAATTAAGTGGACGACGTATACAACTACTTTTAACCATGAATGATTTTAACTCTAAAGTAGGAGATATAAGAAATGATAATATCCAAAATATAGGGAAATAAGTGTTAGGTATCAGAAACAACCTAGAAGAACGTTTAATACATTTTTCAACCGAAAACAATATGGCCGTTGCAAACATCAGATGGACAGATATCAGAAATTGACCAGCCCAGATGGATAATATAATAAGAAAATTGACTACATATTGATTAGAAACAGATGGAAGGCATGTTTTAGAGACGTAAAAGCAATACTTATAGGCTCGCTTCAAAAAGAACCAAGCAGTAGCAGACTCGCAAAAGATTGAAGAATTTTAGAAACATTTAGAGTCGCATTAAAGGAAATTAGTATTTTAGAGACACAAGACAGTTCAGAATGAATAAAAAAAAAATCGTCAGAAAAGCACTGGATGGTAGACAAAACGCAGCAAATTCTTGAAAAGCGAAGAATGATCAAATCTCTCGTAGATCAGAACGACAGAAAAAAAACTATAATTGTGTAGATTAAACAAAGAAATAAAAATAGCATGTAGGGAAGACAAAAATACACATAAATGAAGAACGCGAAGAACTAGAGAGGCATGTAAACCATTATCAATTTTATGAGCTTTACAACAGTCCGTTATCTAGCTAGAGAATTTAAACCAATCGCACAAACAATAATGGATAAACACCCGCAAAAATGATATCATAAATGACGGGAAAGGGATTGCGGAAGTATGGTGAAAATACAATTAGAAATATGAGACAATACGACTAGAAAAAGAGTTAAGACGTTAAAGAATCGGAAATCTTCTGACGCACACTGGATTAAAGGAGAGATTTTAAAAGAGACAGAAGAGTTAAAGTAAATGTTAGACACCTGATCTCCAGAAAGATTTGCGAGGCTGAAGAGTGGCCTGATGACTGGACAACGTCCACTTGCATCCCTATCTGCAAAAAAGGAACTCCGCTAAACTGCAGCAACTACAGGACGGTGGCCTCAATATTACATGCAAGTAAGGTTCTGATTCATAAATTAAAGACTAAAAGCTTTTCTTTTGCCCCAAATATCAGAAAAACTAGATTTGTCCCAGGAAAAGGCACACGCGAATATATCTTTAACTTTAGACAGATAATCGAAAAAAATCGTGAATTTAATACTCCTAGACGTATGTGCTTTGTGGGTTACACAAAGGCCTTGTATAAAGTAAAATAGCACCATATATCGAAAATGGAGGTAACCCATAGAGAGCTCTACAAGAACAAGCTCATAAGAATAATATCATAAACAACATTGACAGGAGAATTTCATCTAGTCTAATAGATCTAAAATATAATAGATCTATAGTAGACAAATAATGAAAAATGTTGCAGATATGGTAGTTGGATATAGTGAACTCAATAACAATAACTCTAACTAACAGGACAATATTAGGACATGACCAAATTATACGAATACATGGACAAGCATAAAAAAGAGATCATTGACAAGGCCACAAAAACTATATTGTGCAGTAACTTTACAGGTGTGATTCCCGAAAATTCTGAGGTGGATTTACTTTGAAATAGTAAAAAGAATAATTACATACGGGGTAGTAAATAAGAAGGTTAAAGTCAATCTAGCAGTGTAAGAAACAATCTTGCGAAAGTAATATTAACTTGTTTATACCTAAAAGGTGCAATGGGAATATGCTCAATGGCTGCCATGAAAGTATGCCTTGACCTTATATCTCTTACACATCTTAAATCGGATAAAAATTCATATATACCATCACCAATAAAGAAAGCAACGATTAAAAATTTGTAAAGACACTAACGGTGAAATTCTACATGATAAAAACTCAGTTCTTAACAGATGGGCACAACATTTCAGCGAACATCTAAATATAAACGATATTGAAGAAGAGTACAACATAGAAAATGAACAAAATATACGTCAACTACACAGTGAAGACCCAACAGGAGAAGAAGTGTCAAATGCGATCCTAAAACTCAAGAACAATAAAGCCCCAGGAATCGATGAAATCTGTTCGGAAATGTATAGAGAAGGTGATGATCAACTTTTTGCAGCAATCCATAAACTAATAGTACTTATATGGCAGAATGAATGGGTAACGGAAGAGTGGCTGAAGGGAATAATATATCCGTTGCATAAAAATGGTGATAAACTGGAGTGTAAGAACTATAGAGGTATTACTCTGTTAGTATCTACGTATAAAATATTCGGCAATGTATTATTTAAAAGACTTAAACATTTTACAAAGGATATTGTTGGTTAATATCAATGCGGATTTACTGCTGGAAAGTCAACTACACATTAAATTCAAGCACATAGGCAGATTCTAGAAAAGTCACTAGAATATAACATAGAAACACACCATCTCTTCATTGACTTCAAAGCAGCCTATGACAGTGTGAAAAGAACTGCATTATATAATGCAATGATAGACTTTAAGATCCCACCTAAGTTAGTTAAGTTGACCCAACTAACAATGCAAAACGTAAACTCATGCGTTAGAATTGAAGGAGAAAACTCTACGTTCTTTGACATTAATAATGGTCTAAGACAGGGGGACACGTTGGCGTGTCTGCTCTTTAATATTGCCTTGGAAAAGGCAATCAGACAATTAAATATTAGAATGAATGGAACTTTTTTTAATAAATCGACGCAAATTCTCGCATTCGCTGACGATATAGTTATAGTAGGCAGAAGTATGAGAGACATGGTGCAGTGTTTTACAAGGCTTGCGGACGCAGCAAGTGAATAAGGACTTGTGGTAAACGAGGAAAAAACCAAATATATGTTGGTTTCTAAAAACCCTCGAAATATCCAACAGAGAATTCAAATTAACAACCATACCTTTGAGCAAGTCAAGGAATTTACATATCTTGGATCGCTAGTAAACGCAACAAACACGACAAGTGACGAAATAAAAAGACGCATAGCAATAGCAAACAGAACTGTTCACGGCCTCCAGAAACATTTAAAAAATAAAAATATAAATCGTGCAGTAAAGCTTAATATATACTGGACCTTAATGAGACCGGTTTTGATACATGGGGCTGAAACGTGGATCTTATCTCAAAATGATAAAAGACTTCTTGGTATTTTTGAGAGAAAAATTCTTAGAAATATTTTTGGGGCCGTAAATAAAAATGGGCTATGGCGTCGAAGATACAACTTTGAACTATATCAGTTATACACCGATCCAGATATTGTGAAATTCGTTAAAGTGCAGAGACTTAGATGGGCTGGACACATTGCTAGGATGTCAGATCACGAATACACGAAGAGATTAACATTTTCATGTCAAGATGAGGATTACTCAATACAAAGTATTGGCTATTAATAATTTCTTGGGCGAAGTAAGAGAGAGAAGAAGACCAAAGTAGGAACGAGCAGTTAAACAAGAAACATTTGCAAATGGCATTAGTATTAGTACTACACAAGATACAAACTTGTGAAGAAATTTAATTAAAGAAGCCCATCACTCCTTATGATAAAGCTAAGGGAATAATGATCTTCTTCTTCTTCTACTTCTTGGAGATTTTTCGATCTATTTAATTCTGAAGCTGCCTCTGGTTAATTTCCTGGGAGGTAGATTGCCAACTATCCCTCATTTTTTTGGGAGTCTATTCTCATCCATTCGTCTTACATGATTGTACAACATCCTCTTACGCTACCTTCCCCATCTTACAATATCTTGAATATCATTTGCACTGCTCTCTGACGTTTCTATTTCTCACCCTGTCTCTTCTTGTTTTGCCCACTATTGTTCTTAGGGTTTTTATTTCGGCAACCCTTAGCATCTGTTTCGTTTTGTTGGTATCTTCGCGCACTTGTATGTCATATGTCATGATCGGTCGTATGCAAGTCTTGTAGATTCTAATTTTACTATCTGTGCGCATATACGGATTTGAACAGACTATCTCCCGCAGACATCACGACAATGCGGATGCTTTGTTGATCTGACTCCTTAGGTCTTTTACTGGGTCGTGTGTGCTTAATATATCTATGCCTATATATCTGAATTGCATCACCTGTTCTATGGGGTTGTTCTCAACCACTAAATACTAATAGTTAGTGGTTCCGACTACTACTAGTTAGTTGGTATTCCTACTAGTAGGAATAATGATGATTTTAATAAATGTATTTGGTTATACAAATTTTATGATAAAAACCACAAGTAAATTATTTATTAAATACTTACTGAAAGTCTTCAGAGTCAAGGAATGGTCTATTTATAACACCCATGACAGGTTCACCTGTAGTTCTATTAAATGCTCCTATTAAAATTGTGACACACTTAAGTCCGTTTTTATGGATATTATTGGTACTTTCTCCAGATCCACCGTGAACATATTCAGCTGTACAGTCTAGAAAAAAACAAATATACTAATATTTAATATCATAAATACAAATACTGTACAATCCTTGACATTACAAACAGTGGTGAGTTTTGGCCTCTTTCAAAATACACCTCCAGTCTTCTCTTCTCATCATTATCTCTCCTCGCCACCTGACCTGTTTTCCTTTTAAATCCTCCTTAAATGTCGCATATCCATTGCCTACTTCTCATCGTCTATATCTCATCTTTGGCTGATCCATTATGTTATACAAAACTTTTCCACATGTCCAAGACACGTAAATAATCTTAACTTTTATGTTATTAATAGATGCATTGCAAGTGCATGTTTGTAATATTCTAGACTTTTGAGTCAATATGCTCTATAAGGAGACACTCCTAGATAATACTTTGATCAGGCTCCCATATACATACAGCTGGTTCCTAAAAAACTGATACGACTCTTAAAGCTTATTTTGTAGAAAATTGAGCAGTGTATTTTAAAGGATAAATACTTATTATTTACATACTGTCACTGTTACTGCCAAATCTTAAAATTTATTAGATAACATTCCATTCAACCTCAAAAAAAGGCTCCACATGCTAGCAAAGAACTAAAAGCAATAATTGTTACGAAATTAGAAGATGGTTGGTTACTATCTGCCGTAGCGAACCATTTTAACGTAAGCAGAACAACAGTTTTTAATATTATCTAATAAAAGATGGAGAGAACAACAAACTCTCGAAAGAAAGTAAGGTTCTGGAAGACCAAAAATATCTACCGCTCATGAAGATCGTACTCTCTTGGAGAGATTAGAACAAAATCTTTTTGAAGATGCGAAAATTGCAAGAATTATGTCACAGTTTTCGGAAAGAAAGGCAACAACTTGGCGCAGAATTAAAGCATCGCGTCTTAGGTACCGAACTGCAGCAAAAAAACAAGCTCTTACACCACAAAAGAAGCAATCAAGACTTATATTTGCTTTAAACCATCAGCTACAAAATCAAGATTTTTGGGACAGGGTAATATTCACAGATGAGAAAATGTTTTAATCTTCTAAAAAGGGCAAAATTTGGCTGTATAGACCAGATGATAATAGATTTAATTCTCTATATGTTGATATATATCGAGCAGTTGGTCATTTTAGCGCCAATGTATGGAGATGGATTTCATCTAGAAGAGTGGGAATGGACGGCGTATTGATAGCAGATTTGTTGGGAAGACTTCCCAACAAACATCATGTTTCCCAGTGTAGAACAGTTGTATCCAGAAAATAATTTTATCCTCCAACAAGATAATTGTCCAGTTCACACTGTAAATATAATAAACCAGTGGCTCCAGAATAACAATATTGAAACCTTACCATTGCCCAGCTACAATCCAGATTTAAACCCAATCGAGAATGTGTGGGGGGTTATTATAAAACGGTTGTAACAGCGTAATTTTATACCTCTAAAATGCTAAAGAGCTGTGGTACGGTATACAACAGGTTTGGGAAGAGCTCTCTGAAGACAATTTCATAGTTCCTTTCACGCAGATGGACCGAAGACTATAAGCTCTTATCAATGCTGATGGAGATATTACCAAATATTAATTTTATTTTTACATACCTAAATTTAGTATAGTTTTGGTCTTCCAGACCCTCGCTTTCTTTCGAGAGTTTCTTGTTCCCTCCATTTTTTATTAATAGAAAAACTGTGATTCTGCTTTTAGATTAGATTAATTCTGCTTATTCTGGTCTGCTTATTTTAAAATGTTTTGCTGCCTCTGATAATGCTCAGTTATCTTTTAATTTGGTTACAATTCTTGCTTTAATGTATTGTTGAGTTAAGTCGTTTGTTTTATTCCTTAATAATAATAAAAATAATAACAACAACTCTATTTGATGTAGAAACTATCATTTATATACTCTTTTTAAAATGCAGGAATTCAAAATTATATCAAAATTTAGACTTTAATAATTATTACAATTTATGAATTAACATATGTAATCAATTATTTGTTGTTTGTTTGTTTATTTTATTATTTATCTGTCATAAAAAATATATAATGTCAGACCAATCAAATACACTGCTCAAAATGATCAAATCTTACTAAGAGTCCTATCAGTTTTTTTAGGAACCAGCTGTACATACATACATGTACAGTTTCCACACTTGTGTGTGAAGTTGAAGCGTGGACGCTAAAAGTTAGCGGCCTGAATAGACTTGAGGCATTTGAAATTTTGGTATATAAATTGGGGATTATGAGTAGAAAACGCGAACTGATCGAAATTATTAAAAATTATGTGTCATGTAATAGCACATAATAGATATCACTTCTATTAACTTAAAACAAAGGGTAACATCGAAGATATACATAGACCAGGACGCAGACAGTCCTTCTGGTATAAAAATATATTGGACTAGAGACGGCATGGGGTCAAACGATTTGCTAAGGAGGACTCAGAACATAAAAATTTGTCAAAATTGTTGCCGATCTTCGACAGGAGAGGTTAAAAAAAAGACAAGCACTATGGAGAACTATTTCTCTGAACTTAAACTGAAAATTTGGTAATTTGGATCGAAATCGTTCTTTTATAGATGTGGTTGAGTTTCCTACTAAATACCATCGGCAAATGTTGTAGTGGTCACGTTTTCATTTGATGGCGACTCTTGTGAATATACTTTGTGAATTTGAATACTATTTTGAGTATCTCAAAATGGTACTGGAAATATTTTCAATATGTATGTTTCATATCTGACTCAGAAGTGGATTTCTTCCAAATATGATTTTAGTATGGTGAACATTCCTACACTTTTTCTAAAGCTTTGCTCATTATGGCACTATTTTCTTTGACTGAAAGTTTTACTTGTCATATCAAATACTGGGAATTGAACAGAAAAATTGATATCTTAAAGAAATTTGATGCTATTGAAAACCGTGGTCAGTTTGTAGATTAATTAAATCGGATACTATTTACCAGTTCATTTACCATATTTTTATCCAAATATAGTAAACCACTTGCATAAAGAGTGGAGGATTCCAGTCGATATTTGGTAATGATATATTGTTTTCTTATTTTGTGAACCATGGTCTGAATTTATTTCTGTCTAGTATTTCGACTGCAATTGCAGCAGACCTTATCAAAGGCGGTACAGTAACGTTAGTAACTGTCTATTGCCAATTAAGGGTAGTTCTCGTGTATGAACGCTATTCTATGAACCATGCTCTCCGTACCCTGTCGGTTGGTCTAAATCAATATTGGAACTTTCCGTGCTTGTAAGGAGTTGTTTTGCAATTCATAGCACTGATATCGATATCTTATTTAAATGCCTGTTCACTACGATTAAAGTAGATTTGGTTGTCATTTTTTTGAACATTCGTTCTATTAACACTTAAATTCCTAAGCGGGGTACTTTAGGAACCTCAGTAATAAATAGTCTTAATATATATTTTAATTGCACAATTTGGCAACATAACGCCTATGTAGATATGCATTGGAACAAAGCCTCTTCACTTATTTTTAGTTTGTCCTGAGACCTGTCGCATATTGGTTGTTTTTTACGACGAAAAAAAAAGCGCTGGAGTTCTGCCAGTACCTCACTTAGGCATCTACGTTTCAAATTTATATTATTTAATTGATGAGTTTTTTATCCATTTTTGTTAGAAATATGCGCAAGTTTGACAAGAAACAAATGTTAGCGCGGGAGGAGTTAAAAAGCATTATTCAAAATTGGAATGATGAATCAGATGACTCGGAAATGGATTATGATGAAGTTGCAGAAAACGAAGATGATGAGGATATTAGAGACGTGAGTTCAGAAACAGAAGACAATCTAGAAATCCAAAGTGAAGGTTACTTAGACCAGGAAGCAGAAGAAGTTGATAAATGTGACATATACGAGGCAGTCCCTAAATTAACCGCAAAATCTGGAATGCAATGGTTTTGTCTCAAGAAGGTTACTAAAAAACATAGTTGATGCTCGTCCAGGTATCACTCAGTATAGTTATAGTGCTAATACATTAATATAAATATTTAATTTATTTATAACGGAAATAAAAAAAAACAATTTGTTGTTACACAAACAAAAAAGCAGATATATGAATGTTAGGTTAAGTTAGGTTAGGTTTTCATCATTCATCAAGCAGATAGATATTTTGAAGACTGGAATAAAAAAAGTCTACTAATCCAAAGCAATGAACTCTGCTTACAAGAGAAGAATTGGACTGTTTTATCGGCGTCCTTATCAAAGCAAGTGCCCTTAGATATAAAAAAAAGAATCTACAAGAGAGATGTGGTATTTTTGAGATTTGATGACAAGGGTAACAGAGAAAAAAGTGAAAAACAGATAAACATGCTATATTTAGAGAAATTTGGGATATGTTTGTCAGCAACTGTCAAAAAGCCTCAGAGTCATATGAATGCATTATAATTGATGAACAATTAGTTTCCTTTCGAGGAAAATGTCCCTTTCGACAATTCAATTTCGACATCAAATCGAAACCAGGGCGGTATCTCATTCAAATTTGGGTAGCTACTGATACCAAGACTTCTTATTTTTGCAACCTTCAAGTATACACTCGCAAGAATCCTGGAGATCAATCAGAGAAAAACCAAGGCTATCGAGTAGTAACCGATTTAACAAAACCATACCATAACAACGGGCGAGCTTTTACCGCTGATAACTTTTTCACTACTGTTCCACTAGCCAATTATCTACTGACAAAGCGACTAACTCTACTAGATACTATTCGAAAAAATAAACCAGATATACCATTATTACTAAACATTAAATCTAGACTTCCACAATCGTCAATATTTGCATTTCCAAGGATCTTTCCATGGTGTCATATGTTCCAAAGAAAAATAAAATGGTTCACATTTTATCAAGTCAACACAATGACGACAGTGTGAAAAAAGATGGAGAGAACAAGCCTCTTATGAAATTAGATTATAAAAGGACCAAAGGTGGGGTGGACAACGCTGACAAACTCATACGAGAATATTCGTATAGTCGAAAAACTTCTAAATGACCCTACAGACTCTTCACAAATATGATAGATATTTGTAATTTGAATTTATTTATCATATGAAATGAAAAAATCCTAGCTGGAAAAAACAAATTAGTTCCCGTCGACAAATGTTTTTGATATAACTGGGAGATGAACTTGCTAGAATCAATATGAACAAGCATGCCACAAGCAAGAATCTTCATTCATATGTAAAAACAGCTCTATAAGTAACTCTTATAAGTAGCTCTTATAAGTAACTGTAGAATACTTGTAAACATGACGGAGGAGGAACACGAATTGGCAACCTGTACTAGAAAACAAGTTGTTACCAATGTTCGAGAAATATTGACAAAAAAGTAAAATATTTGTGTGTGGTGAGCTCCGAAAGCAACCAAGAATCATAATGTGTGAGAATTGTTACAATAAACAATATCGTGAATATAAAAAAATATATTCCTTCACTTCACTTTATTACTACAAGTTATATACCGGAAAAAAAATTTATGTTAATTTTAACTTGTAATATGTATATTTTTTTGTTTTTAATCAAGTGTTGGGAGATTTAGTAATATCTAGATAAAATAAATTTATGTGAAATAATAATAAAAAGTAGCTTTTGTTAACAATTGGCTAAAGAGTTGATATTTTACATATTGGGATTCCGAAGGTACCCCGCTTAGGCATTTCCGTTACTTTTAGTTGCTTGGGCACTCAAGGGTTAAGTTAGCTCTGACGTAGTTTCACTGTTTACCACGGTGCCAGTTTAACACCACACATCCTTTTTATCACTACCTTATCACAACATATTTCCAGTAGGATGGTGGATTCTACAAAAGGACTTATGGGGCCGAAATAGACAACCCCAGAAATTGGAAACTTGTTATAGAAAAATTCGAACCACAAGCCCTACAATTAAAAAAGTCATTGTCTTAGTTCCATCCTGTTCATGATCTGGGGTCATAAGAAAGGTTAATTCACAATTTTCTTAAGTCTGGAAATAGAAAACTATAAACAAATTGCATTTTTAGATATTTTAGAGGAACGAAGACCCAACCAAAAACCTGTGTACATAGTACATCGAAAACTAACACACAATAATAATAATAATAATAATAATAATTTCGCACTGTGCTCACAGACCAAGCTGTAGCACATAATAGACCAGATCTCGTGCGAATTAATAAATTAACGAGACAAACAACACTAATCGATGTGACGATACCTAACAACAATAATCTGCGTGTTAAGTACAACGAGATCTGGAAATACAAATAAGGAAAGAATGGAGAATGAAAAGTACTCAGACGACACCTATTATTCTTTCTACTACTGGAGTCATTCCGAAGAACCTCCTAGAAAACCTAAAAAAGCTGGATCTAAATGAACGTGTATATAAGATCATGCAGAAAGCTGTGCTACTTTCGACGTCCAGATGCATGCGAAAATTTTTGGGAGATACACCAACATACCAAAGGTAGTTATATTGGCTTTGACATGTAGTATATATTTATATGTATACATTTAATATATATATATATATATATATATATATATATATATATATATATATATATATATATCGAGAAAAGGAGTACGACCATCAATCCAATATAAATTAAGGATCACTCAGAAGAGTGGTGGGTTTTTTTCGGTCAAAAGGTGGAGAAAAAGACAAAGTTGATGGCTACTTCATCTATTTATTGAAGACGTTTCGCTTTCTTAATCAGAAAGCATCATCAGTTCATCTAAAAAGAACAATATGAAAAAACCACACAAGCATATATACATATATACATGTATGTATACATTTAAAAATATATATAGAAGGTACTGTTAAAATGTTGTATTTTTTTTAAATATTGTCGACATAAATGCCTAAGTATATGGTAAATTAAAAATGTACTGATTTATCCTTTTCTGAGAGACAAACACTCTTGTAGCATTCACAGCACTCCCCAAAGATCTATATTGAAGGCCAAGTGAGAATAAACAATTGCATAATAAATATTCAATACCTGTTTCACTTTAAGAAAACTTTTTAATTGCAATATTGCGTAATAACTACTATTTATTCTTTTGCAAACAGCTCATGTTACTATCAAGATACAAACCTAAAAAATTGGTTGAAGTTGTAGAATGAACCAAGCTATCGTTTACTTTTACGAAAAAACTGCTAACTTGCATTTGATCCATAGCAGAATTGCATGCTTGTGGTTTTTTTAACATTAACAATTAAAGCATTTTTTTTACACCACTCTGTAAAATCTTCTGATATAGCATTCAGTTGAACAGTTAATTCCTCGACACTTGAAGCAGATGTAGCAATAGTTGTGTCATATGCATACATAAATATGTTATTAGAACTGAAATATCTAGACATACCATTATAGTATAGGAATATTAATCGCCCCAATATTGAACCCTGAGGAACCCCAATATTAATATCACCATAATCTGATCGTAAGTCACTAAGTTTAACGAGGATCTTCCTAGAATGTAAATAAAATGACAGCCATAATGAGAACTGATCCCTAAAACCAAGATTTTTTAACTTCTTTATAGCAACTTTTACGTTTATGGTATCAAATGCTTTTGAGAGATCAAAGAAACACACAGGCCGTTAACTGAACAACAACTCGAATTATTACCATAGGCAAAACGGAGAAATTATAAAAGCATTAACGAATCGTGTAACTCGAATATATAAACCTGAATATTTGGGTAAAAAAAATCAATAAAAGGCGGATTAGAATATTACAGATATATTTAAAGTATACCTAACATATCGAACGTTAACAAATCAAACGATATATACGCAAAAAAAATTAACCACAATATCGACACGGGAATTAAAAGGCAAGCCACGGATTCAGATTCAGTATAAATATATAAAACAAGATATTATTATTAAATCTAATAAAAGGATTAGACGGCACGTTAAGCTCAAACGCAGTTTATTCGGGACGACGATAACTCCTAGCGCCATCTACCAACTGACATTTCAACCTACTAAGGCAACGATGTAATATACTAAGGATGGAACATATAAATAAATATTTGCTTTCAAAGTAGCTGATAACAATGGCCGGCTTTTGTTTCCGGAATGTCACTACCACTGATATGACTGGATGCAAAACATTAAAAATTTAATGAATTTATTGATTTACCGAAAAGATTACATTAAATTGTTGACTTAACATATAATGTTACCTGTTTAACATTAAAATATCGGAATAATTATGTTCAAATTAATCGCCTGTCAAATTTACGTAAGATATTGTAGACTGGTAATGTGATGTCAGTTCCGTCGTTGATTAGCTACATATAAAAATATCAACATGTTCCATCCTTAGTATATTACATCTTTGTACTAGGTCTTAATGAAGCATATTTTGTTCTTAAAACGATACAAATGATTTATTGCTAATTATTTCTACAAATTGATAATTCAAATATCCTTACTCGAAAATTTTATTATTTCATCAGTAATTAATTTTTTCGAAAAATGACCAAACATATTTTTTTATATTTACTTGGTTTATATGCAAGAAATTTATTATGTTAAATTCTTTGTTGATCCTAAAATTTTGGCTGAGAATATGGTGAGACCTAAAAAGTATAATATAAAACTCAAACTTTACCAACAAACGACTTGCCAAACTCGAGCTACGCTGGTTTTCGCAAGACAACTTTACGCAAAAGTTAAGTGATTCTTGGAAAGTGACTTATTTGTTATGAAAGTTGTACAACAGACTAAAATATCATTTCAACCTAATGAGAGTTCAAATATCTAGGCATCACATTACCTAGCTACGGAAATCTTGAAACTGAAGTGGAAGATCAAGTGAATAGAGCAAACAGAGCCGCAGGCTGCCTAAATGAAACAATATGGAGAAATTTAAATATTGGGAAAGAAACGAAAGGCAGAATTTACTAAACAGTCATCAGACCAATAATGATATACGCGGCAGAAACAAGACATGACACAGAGAGGACAAAAAGGATGTTAGAAACAGCAGAGATGAAAACACTTAAAAATATATGGTAAGACACTATGGGACAGAGCTAGAAGTACAGATATACGACGTAGATACAAGGTAGAGAACATCAAGAACTGGGTAAGAAATAGAAGAGTAGAATGTAACGATCATATAAGCCAAAGTACAACAAATAGAGTAGTAAAGACGGCAAGAGGCGGTTCCCCAATAGGAAGACGAGCAGTAGGAAGACCACGAAAACGATGGAATGACAACTTACTGGAGGAACATTGAAAAACAGACAGAGTCATGTCTATATAAAAAGAAAAAGAACAAGAAGAAGAACCTAATGAGTTAAACGATACGGAAGATTTATTGCTTATTTATTCTACAAATAATTCACCTGAAAAAAATTGGGGCAGTCATAAAAAATTGAGTGGAATAACTGTAGATGACAATTGATTGGATCCCCCGTCGCATGGCAACGGGTAAAATCACTAGTACTAGTATAAGGATCTTAATTAATTTAACGGTCTTACTTATTGTGTCGATAAAGGTAGTTAAAATATTTCTCAAATGTTCTATCCTATTCCTATTTTGTATGAGTATCCCGCTATGTTAACAAACAATTATTCATATCAACGTACTTATTGAAAATTTACCGACAATTACCTAGAAAAATAACAGGAAAATTTGAAATTCAAGGATTCAATAACAAATGTTAAAAATAAATAATTAAAGATTGTATAAATATCTTACCTATTGGATCAATCCATATACCCAATTCTTCATAGTTGACATTAAATTCTGTTTCAGGTACATCAGTTTTAATGTGCTCAATATCTAAGTCTCTATGAACTTCTGCTGCTAGCAACGTGGCTGCTAAGTGATCTCCATTTAATACAATTTCTAATAGACTTGATGTTTCTTCCTCGCTAGGTTTTACTTCTACACATATTTTTTCTCCTAATTTGTTTTTAAATACGTTATTTTCTTCTCCTTTTATATTAGCTGATAATTCTTTAAACTAAAAAATGTATGAAAATTTTTAGTAAAACAAAAATATCCTATGTTAAAATACTAGCTAAACCTTATGTAAGGGTGGAATGAACATATTAGCAGAGTGGAAGAAAGGAGAATGATGAGAATCGCTATAGATATATCGCCAACGGGACGAAGAAGTATAGGTCGACCCCGAAGAAGATGAAGCGACAATCTGGCGAAGAAGATGAAGCAGGCTAAGAAAAATAAATGGGTATTTATTTTAAAAAAAGATCCGCCCAATATTTAAAAATAAATGTAAAAAATTATTAATATAATAGCAGTTTTATTAAAAATAGGATATTCCTAAGAAAATATCCTCTTATATTACATTAATTAACATTTATTTCATTAATATTGTTCTGAAGCTATTTTCTTGTGGCATTTTAAATTAATTACTATTTAAATGGGAATAAGCCACAATTAAAGGTTAAAATACGTTTATTGACGTTTCAATTTCCACTTCGGAAATCGTTCTCAAAAGTAGATAAAAAAATAAAAGATTTCAGAAGTGGAAATTGAAACGTCAATAAACGTATTTTAACCTTTAACCTTTAACCTTTAACAGTGCCCAATTTATGGCTACATAATCTCATTTTCTTAGCAACGTCAGTCATTCTTCCGTACGATTGTCTTTTTTTTTGTTTGTCTTCCATTTCACCGACTTAACGAAACCGTTGATTGAATAACCCAAATTGATTGGGATATTCGATATTCAATCAACGACGAAACTCAATAATTAGTTACTACAATTTGGTCACAAACAATCTGAATGTTCTATTCTAAATTTTTATCACAATCATGTGTACCGTTCCGATAAGTATTTCTGTGAATCTAATAATAAACCAGAGTAAAAAACATCAAAAGTTTACCGACGCGATGACTAATATACCGCCGGTAATGGACTACTTAAGTCTGACGTTACAATGGGCGGGGTTTTAAAACCTTTCCAAACATTTCTACATTGGTTTTTTTAATTGTTTGAAGAATAAATAAGGACTTTATGTTATGAAAATTCATTCTGTTCGATTGGTATTATTTATTTGTTCTTCGTGAATTTGTGAGGTACGAATATCAGATATAAAATTAGATGTTTGTTTACTCTGAATGTTCAAGGTTATCTTATTGTATGATTAAAGTTTTGATTAGTCTGAATTTAGGCATGAAAAATTATGTTCCGGACAAATACTGAACCTCACAGAATTTACAGAGATTGGTTTGAAAAACAAGCAAATAACTGGAGTCGCACAGTTGACCTAACAAGTGCCTACGATATCGTGAACCACAAAAAACTAGAAAAAATAAATAAGATAACACTCTGAATTACCGTAAACTGCTGAACTCTGAAATTCGTAGAGTCTCTACTACAGGAGATTCTAGATTATAGTATAAGAATGAAAAGCAAACGCAAAAATAAACAAAACGGGTGTGGCAGTCCAGTGGGACTGCCGGTGGAAGTTACACTTCTATACACGCATTCGCCGTTACAAATTTATTTGGGAGTCAATCTGCACAATCATTACATATGTAATGCTATAGGTAAGACATAGCAGAAGGAGAAACAGAATTAATAACAACGTACTAACAATTAATAAACAACTTTTGATCTGTAATAGGAGTATAGTAAATGAAGGATTGAATCAATATTTTAATGAAAATATATATTTTTAATTTCATATATGTATGAAAGGAGTTGAATGCAAAAATTTTTTTTTACACATACTCTGCAGTAAAATTTATTGTTTATTTTGTTATTAATATAATAATACAATACAAATTAAAATGCAATATTCATAAGTATTTAAAAATGACAATAATATACATAACTTTTCTACTTACGCATATATGTAATATACCATGTAATAATATTAATAAAAAAGTCCTCCCCGTCTGGGAATCGAACCCCGGTCTCCCGCGTGACAGGCGGGGATACTGACTACTATATTACCGAGGACATGACACAAACGTATTTCAAAATTGACAGTTCTGGGTCATACAGTGATTTATTGAGATTATTATTTTGAAATACAAAGGACTAATATAATTATGAACATTTAATAAATAATACAAAACATATCACATAAATAATAATATTAATAAATATTTTATTATATATATAATATTATATGTATATATATATATCTTTATATAATATATATAATTTATATATAATAAATTATATATACAAAAGGAACATTTTTATATTCGAGAGAGGAAGAGAGAGAAAATATATCTTCTGTCTCTAACTTACTCATTATCTTACATATGTAATGATTTCACAGATTCACTCCCGTACAAATTTCCAACGTGGAGCGCGCGTATAGAAGTATAACTTCAAAAATAAGAAAAGAAGATTATTTCCCCAGTTCTCTTCAATATATACACAAATGAATAACCAATAACAAAGGGTACAATACACTACCTATATTCTGACAACCTGGCTATAATGGTAAGCGCTTTCTTATAAGTACTCACAATGTAATATGAAAATTGCAAGTAACATGGGACAACAAGATCTTGTAATATGAAGACAAACTTAAGTACCTCGGAGTAACTTTGG
Source organism: Diabrotica undecimpunctata (assembly GCF_040954645.1). NCBI lineage: Eukaryota > Metazoa > Arthropoda > Insecta > Coleoptera > Chrysomelidae > Diabrotica > Diabrotica undecimpunctata. The sequence goes on from NC_092808.1 coordinate 101,603,433, forward strand.
ACAGGTCGTTAACAAATAAGCATCATTGTCATAATGTAAGACAAAAAATCGCCATCAAAAACACTTTACTAAGGCAATTGGCTGGAACTTACTGGGGCACTTGCCCTGACACTTTAAGAAAAACTGCACAGGCAACATGTTTTTTCATGGGAAAGTACGCGTGCACAGTTTGGGACCGATCGGTCTACCTAAAAGGTTAATATTGCCTAAAATGAAACATACAGGATAATAACCGGATGTATGACACTTACCCCACTCAACCTTCTATAGAAATGGTAGGTTTTGCACTACTGTTAACAGCTGTTAAAGATATACAAAAGTTTAAACAAAACTTCGATGTCCGTTACCCATTATACAACGCGAACAGGAAATAACTTAAGGTTAAAATCCAGAAAAAGTGTTCTGCATTGAGTGACGACCCGTCAGAAAACTAACCTACACGTCAAGAAGAGGGACCCTCGGGTATTAGTCAAGATTTCAAGATGTGGACCACTTTAAACCGTATATGAATTAAATGAAGTGGAACCCAAAAACATCTAATGGTGCCTTTTGAGAATGTGAAGAGCAACAAAATATTCTTTTTTATCCCAAGTGGTCTTTAACCTGCACCTTGGACAATCTAAAGTTGGTCAGCAATGCTGCAATAGAAGGGTCTCATTACTGGGTCGAAAACTTCAACTAAAAATACAATAACGTGACATACTTACTTGTTTTCCAATATCATGTTTAACCATTTCTTGTATAAGTACATCTGCTAATGTTTTAAAATCTTCTACAAACCGGGGATTAGCTTCAGCTGTCGTCTTTTTCTGAACTAATAACTCAAACAAATGTCCATCTCGTCTACATACTCTAGCTATATTTGCAGCCTTTTCAGAAACAACTACAAGGGCGCGAAGTAAATCCATCTAAAATATGGAATTCAAAATTATTATAGATACATTTCTTTGCCCATAAAGATATAAGCATATTTTATTATAACTATTATAGAGACTGGAATATATGCAACAGAAAAGAGACCGAATATGCGCTTATATATGCACAAAATTGGCGCTAATATGTAAAAATTTTTAAAGAATATGCATAATAAGAGTATATGCAAATATGTAGACGTTAATTATAGTATTGTTTATAAATTTTCCATTTCAAAACCAATTCATATAATGATAATAAAATTTAAAATGTCGTATTTTTATATAGATTAAAACTGCAGTAAGTAATGTTAACATTTATTTATTGTAATATATACAATATAAAAATATTTTTAAAAATACAGTAATCATAATATGTACCTATCGTCATTCCGTCTTTACAACCCTACATGGGTCCTAGCCTACTTAAGAATTTCTCTCCAGTCGTTTTGGGTCTTTCCCTTCTTTTCTGACCAATAGGTCTATCAAGGAGCGTTTTTTCTAGCTGTTCTAGTTTTTTGTTCCATCCGCATTACGTGCTTTATTCACCTCAGGCGTCCTATCGATATGTTTTACGATATTAGGTTCCTGGTATATTCTATAAAGTTCGAAGTTGTATCGTTTTCTCCACACTCCATTGTCATTCACTGCTCCATAGATTCCCATACTTTTCTTTTGAAACATTTCAACATATTTTCATTATTTTTTGTTAGAGTCTAGGTCTCTGAAGCATATGTTAGGACTGGGCGTATTATTGTTTTGTAGAGTTTGATTTTTGTACTTCTCGATATAATTGTGGATTTAAGGGGGATATTGAGCTCAAAATAGCATCTGTTGGCTGTATAAATTCAGCGGTTTATCTCTGCAGTAATATTATTTTCAGTGTTCCCAAGTATACAAATTCGTTCACTACTTCGATGAAATCGTTTTCTATAACGAGAGGTCGTAGGATTTGTGGTTGCGTGCTTATTTTCATATACTTCGTTTTGTTGGTGTTTACTATTAAACTCATTTTTGTAGCTAATTCTTTTAATGCTACAAACGCCTCTCGTACAGCGTTTTCCGTTCTCCCAACAATATTGACATCATCAGCGTAGGCCAGGATTTGCACTGATTTATTATCTAATGAACCAGTGGTTGTGATTTGTGGCATATGTATTACCTTTTCCATAGCCATATTGAACAGTATACAGGAGAGAGGGTCTCCCTGGTGCAGCCCGTTCCTCAGGATAGGACAGGTTCCCCCTGAATTCGTACTCTACATTCAACTTTTTCAAGAGTTAGTTTTGTTAAATTTGCCCGCTGATTTGGTATTCATAGCTCTTTCATTGCTTTTAATATTTCTCTTCTATTCACAGACTCGTAAGCTGTTTTGTTGTCTATAAATATGTGATAAGTATTAATGCCATATTCCAGTGTTTTTTCCAAAATTTGTTCCAGGGTTGCAATCTGATGAATTGTCGATTTACCACCTCTGAAACCAGCCTGGTATTTTTCTACTACCCGTTCTGCATATGGTGCCATACGGTGACATTATCATTCAATCTTCGCTTATCCACTGCTGGACATAGATCTCTCTCATAATTTTCCATCTATTTCGATTTTGTGCCTCTTACATCCAATTCCTATGACAATGTTTTAGATCGTCAGTCCAACATGTTGGTGGACGACCTCTGCTTCGGTAGGCATCATATCTTGGTCTCCATTCCAGTATCCGCTTTGTCCATCTATTATCTTTCTTTCGAGCCACGTGACCTGCCCAGTTCCATTTCAGTGTTGCTACTCTCTCTTCTGCATCAGCCACTCCTGTTCTTTGTCGTAGCTGGCGATTTGGGATCTTGTCTCGTAGTGAAACACCCAACGTAGCACGCTCCATCGCCCTTTGACACACACGGATCTTTTGAACTGTTCTCCTTGTCATGGTCAACGTTTCCGCACCGTAAGTTAACAATGGCAAAACACACTGATTAAATGTTTTTCTTTTAAGGCATATTGGTATATCAGACGAGTTAAAAATATGGTTCAGCTTGCCGAAGACTGTCCAAGTCAGTCTTATACAACGGAGAAGCTCAACGGTTTGGTTATCTTTTCCTATGCGAATCTCATGACCTAGGTATTTATAGGCCATTACCTGGTCTATGGATCTTATTCCTACGCATATATCTTCGCTGACTACAAGATTTGTCATCATCTGGGTTTTAGATATATTTATATTCAATTCCCCTTCTAGCGAGAAAAGGTAGAGCTGATTTAAAAGTTCTTTGGCCTCATCTATCCTATCAGCTATTAGTACAATACCATCTGCAAACCTTAGATGGCTAAGCTTTTCTCCGTTTATGTTTATGCCTTTGTCGGTCAGTTTTGCACTTTTACATATATATTCCAAAAGCTTAGTGTCGAATGCCTTTTCATAGTCGACAAATATTAAAGCTAGTGGTTTATTATATTCAGTGCATTTTTCTATAAGATTTTTTATTACCAGTAGGTGATCGTTTGTTCCATGGCCTTTTCTAAAACCCGCCTGTTCTATGCGCTGATAAAATTCCAATTTATTTTCTAGTCGTTTCGTAATTATTTTTGTAAATAGTTTATAAATATGTGAAAGTAGACTTATGGGCCTGTAATTCCTGAGGTCGGTAGCATCCCCTTTTTTATGAAGTATGATAATTTCTGCGTTATACCACTGGGTTGGTGTTATTGCTTCCTTCAAACATCTAGTGAATAGTTTGTCAAGGACCTGCCATAATCTTTTCCAGCCACTTTCAAGGCATCTGCCACTATTTCATCGCCTCCGGGGGACTTATTGTTTTTCATTTCTTGCACTGACCTTCGAACTTCATTGGGTGTTACGTCCGGTAAAATATCAGATCCCTGATTGATTATCTTTGGTAATGATCCACTCCGGTTACATTGCTGTTCTTTGTATAGTTGTCTATAAAAACTCTCTATCGTGTTCATAATTTGAACTCTATCCCTGTTTGCCCCTGTTCATTTCTTAATTTGTGGACGTTTTTTCTTCCAATGGACATGCTCTGTCTGAGTACTTTCTAGCTTTTGTTTTCTTCTATTACTCTTTACGGTGACATACTACTATGGAAAATATTTTATACGTTGCGTTTAGAAGCGTAATTTCTCTGTGGTTAGATCATTCAAAGATATCTCTTTTTGTGTATAGTGCAAAGTATTCCAATATTCCAATCGTTAAGGAGGGATTTCTGTGTCAATAGTTCTTTTATAAGCTGCTGTAATGTCGTTATGGTCTCATAGCCACCTTCTTTATGTAGTTCAGTTGGGAGATTATCTGTTCTGGGTGATTTGTTTCTGTCTAGTTTTTTAACTGATCTTTAACTTCAAGAATCGTTGGTGGTTCCTCTTATATGTCTACCATATGTACTTATAGTAGATAGAAAATTTCACAAACTAGTGTTATTATTATCATAACAATTGACAATAATTTGTATATTTTTTTTAATTTTGCAATTAAAATATTATCCTTTTTATCTGCATATAAATGTTTACCATGGTTACAACAGCAAAATTACTAAGATGTAGTGGAAGATCAAGTGAATAGAGCAAACAGAGCCTCAGGCTGCCTGAATAAAACAATATGGATAAATCAGACCAATAATGACATTAGCGACAGTAATACGACCTGACACAGAGAGGACAAAAAGGATGTTAGAAACAGCAGAAATGAAAACACGTCTTTGCATAATTTTGTTTTTTGTTTGGAAACCTTTCTTCTCAAAATGTATTTCCTTATAGAATTGTTTTATATTTTTCAGAATTTATTTACATATAGAATTTTTCTGTTCATGTTCTTCTAGGCTTTAAATCTTTTCTTTATTTTGTTTCTTCTTTGCAAATCTTAGGTATTTTTTTGATTTTCGCTTACTTGCAATATATTCCTCTTGGTTTTTTCTGCACTGTTGATTATTATCATCTATATATCATTATTTTAAGCCTAGCTTGATTTTTTGTTCCATTAGCCTCTGACAGTAATTGTCATACCATCTTTTTTGGTTAGGTTCTTTGGTTTCACTCACTACTTTCTTTGCAGCTGTTATAACTGCTTCTTTTAAAACCCTTCATTTATCTACGATGTTCCTGACCTGATTTTGATTTACTTTATTACATTGTTCAATTATGTTTTCTATTTTCGTTTCATATCTGGCTCTTTTTTCATCATTAGTGGCCAATATATCTATCTAAAGCATATTTTTTTTTTCACCTTATTCTTTCCTTGGCGTTCATTTTTTGTTTATATTTAATTATCACAAGGTGGTGATCGGAATTGCTGTCTGCTCCTCTGTGACTTCTCACACTGGAAATGTCTAGACCATGTCTTGCTTCCACTAAGACGTAGTCGATTTGATTTCTTGTTTTCATATCTGGAGAAACCCATGTTTCTTTGTGGATATTTTTGTGTGGAAATATTGTACTGCTTATTACCATTTTTTGTCTGCTGCGAAATCTATAATTCTCTGCCCGTTTTTGTTACTTATTTTATGCAGGCTATGTATACCTATTGGTCCCTGATATAATTCCTCTCTTCTAATGCTTGCGTTTAAATTTTCTAAAATTAATTTAACGCTATAATTGTTTATCTTTGAAACTTCTTGGTCTAATTTATCATAAAAATTATCCTTTTCTTCTGCTTCTTTGTCCTCTGTACTAGCGTGCACGTTAATGAGATTTATATCAAAGAAACGTTCCTTTCATTTTCAGAATAGCTATCCTTTCGTTAATGTTTACGTCCGGTCCCACCAACGTGATCTAAGTAAAATCTTGCCTAAGTTTTGCTTATTCAAAAAAATTTCTTAGTTGTAATTTCCGTTCCACCATACAAGTTTTTACTTAACTTAACTAAGAAAAAACTTAAGTTCTCAGAAATACCAACTTTGCAAAATTGTCAGAAATTCTTAAATTGTACACTCGTTAATAATACAGAAACAACAAAAAAAGAAGAAAAAGAAGAACATGTGTGTCATTTTTGATGCTGTCTTTAATTCAACGTCATTTCAATATTTATTGTTATTGTAAATTAGTAATTTTAAAGTAAAACTTTTTAGCGCGTGCTTGTATCTTTTATTTATTATGGAACCTATCCCCCCTTGTCCACCACGTGAATTATCGTGACATATTGGGTATTTTCCGTATACCCAGATGTCTTCGTTCTTTTATCTCATTTCTTGCAATGCTGCTAAAATATCTATTTTGTAGATTTTTATTTGATCAGGTTTTTGGTTTTGTAGTTCTCCTATTTCTTCTAATATTCCTATATTCCACGTTCCAATTAAAATTTTTGCACTTTTCTTATTTTTCTTCTTCCTATTGTACTTATTCATATTTTTAGTTGTTTTATTCTGTTTACTAGTCTCTGCAGTACATTCACTCTTTTTGTCACCAGTGTTGGACCTTTCTGTTTTAGGGCTATTTATGGTACTTTGCTTTTTAGCGTTAATTTGGCTAAAGCTTGGAAAAGTCTCTGATATAATTTCATAAGAGAACTGATGATAATGGTCATGTTTAATACTTTTAGCTCCAGTGGCGGATACACGGAGGGGGGAATAGTAAAATACCCACCTCCAAGAAGGTCCAAAATTAAAGAAAGCCTATTATTTATGTCTTTTGTGTAGTTTTGGTTTATCTTTTTTTATGTCTTGAGGTTGGTATTTCATTGGAAGTTCCCATCTCCAAGTTGAAAGTTTCCCTCCGAAGGCAAATGTCTAGATCCGCCACTGCTTAGCTCTGTTTTTGCCCTGATTTTTTCTGACATTACAATTATGAGGAATTATGCATTGATTTATTATTGCAGTTTGATCGTTTTTCTGGCCTACCTTTGTGACTCTATTATCTTTACCCTTATCCTTAAGATTAAAGTCAACATTAATATTAAAAACAAAATCAAAATTATAAAAAGTTCTCAAAAAAATCATGATTATTTCTCTTAACATAACTATAACTATTTCTACCTTCAACGCAGATGCCGTCGCCATAATTCTTAATCACCGGCAGAGTATTACAAGTAATTATGGGATCAGAAATAAGTGCCCCCAGAAAAAAACTTAAAAAGAGTCTGCTACAAGGCGCGGTACTAGCACCACTGCTTTTAGCCTTTCCATCGCAGACATGCCAATAACATCAACAAAGTTTGCCTATGTCGATGACTGGGCTTTATTAACGTAAATAAAATCCTTAGAAGAAGCTGAAGAGATTCTGACGGAAAACCTAGAAGTAATAGGAGGTTACTTTCAACGCCTCTAAAACCCAAGTAACCTGCTTCCACCTAAACAACAATTTGGCTTTAGAATACTTAACGTTCACTTTGATAATACCCGACTCAATCATAATAAACACCAAAAATGCCTAGGCGTTACTTTGGATAAAACTTAAAGCTTTAGAGAACATTTAAGTACAGTTGCTGAGAAGCTAAAAACCAGACATAATATCATTTAGAAACTCTGCGGCATAGCAAGTGGAGCACTGATATCCACATTCAGGCCTTCAGGCTTAGATTTTGTTTATTCTGTAACTGAATATTGCGCACCAATATGGATCGATAGTGCTCAGTTCAATAGATTGATGTTCAGCTAAAAACACCATAAGAATGATGGCTAAAGTTATCAAATCCACACCAACCCATTGGCTACCAGTGATGAGCGACATTCTACTACCTCACCACTGACGACTTAATCTTCTAACCATGCATACTTTGTATGCGGACAACTATTACACCAGTGGAGCTTTCTCATTTGAATTTGAATCACTAGAATGATAGACTCATCTGGTTGGTACTGTCAGAATAAATCGCTGATAATAAGCTGAATTCAAAAAAAGTTGTGTCACAAAAGCTTATGAAAGGTGACATTAAAAAAAATAATACGGAAATACAAAAGCCAGCAGCTGTAGTGAGTTATAACAAATCAAAAAGTTTCATTGATTTTTCAGATCAACTAAAAGCTTATTCAAACTGTGTAAAAAGACGCAATAAGTGGTACAGAAAATTGGCCCTTAAGCTAATATTTAGTGGAGGTCTAGTAAATTTATTTCTAGTATTCAAATTAGTAACAGGAAATACAATTCAAATTACTGAATATAGAGAACAACTCGCTAGTTCACTTATGTCTTGGAAACGGTTGTACCACTCGCAAATGAGGAGTGAAAAACACATAAATTAGTACTTAAATAAATATTGTAGTGTTGTTTGTTATGCAAACCTAAAAAAACTTAAGAAAGACTTACTACCATGAACAAATGTTGACGATCAAAATGGCGGTGCAAAGGGTGTAATAATAATTATTGTGTACAGTGTTTTTTCTAAGATCATAACGTGACCAAAAGGAGTGACAATTAATTTATTCTTGTTTAAAGACTTTTTCCAGTATGTTAGTTTATTAATGAATGTGTTTTCTTTTGATCTATCCAATAAATATTTTTTTCTTTAGTGCGATCATTTTTTTACTTTACCCTATCATAAATTCGTATTCAAAACTAACCTTAGGACGGCCCTTTATTCTGTGACATTCACTTAGCATTGTACCGTGAGTCCTGACGACCTACACGCCTGTTTAATAAAATTTGTTATATGGCATCAATACAGTGTCCCGCCGGAACAAAGTGTAAAAACGACGTGGCATACCTGTAATCTCACACCGTCCTCAACGTGTTAACTTGTTTATTGTATATTTTAATCTCATAAGTGTGTCGAAATGCCATAAAAGCTAAATAAATAAAATGGATTCGGCACTATCAACTCACGAAAACCGTAAATCAGAAAAAAGAACAAGTAAATCTAAATGATATATGCTACAATAACAACAGATATAAGGAAAAGCGTGAGAAAAATAGAACAACAAGGAAATAGAGCAAATAAAACCGCAGGAGATCTGAGTGATACAATATGACAGAACAAAATTATAGAAAACAAGGTAACATCAAAATTTAAAACAAAACAGTTATTAGGTAAATAATGGTGGAAACCGTAGGAATGAAAATCATCAAACGAATTGTTGAAAACACGCTAAACAGGAATTTATCTAGAAGCATTCACATAAGACTTATAGCCTACATGAAAGAAGACGAAGAAAATAAATATTTTTATTTGCCTGTTATATCTTAAAATAAAATAAACATGTGTCACACATTGTTTAGACGCTAAAAACAAAACACAACGATTATTTAGAAAACATTGTTTTTCTAAAATTTTCAATAGAAAATTATTTACCACATTTAAAATAAAAAATGAAAAATATATATTAAATGCGTGCTTATATTAGACAGCAAAATATTATTGTATTCATCCTGTATAGATAACGATAAATTAATGGCAAAAATGGCAATCAACCGGAAATATTTATTGACCAGTAGGTATAATGGTTCTGTATTTAATTTAGAAACATTTATTTTAAGTATGGTGTATACATAACTAACCTAACCAATACATGTTTTTATTTTAAGAATTGGTATATACACACCTAATAAAAAAATAAAAATAAATTAAGATTAGTATTATTATAAACAGCAAAGCAGATAACTAGAGATGTGTGTAATAGTAAAACTAAAATATTGCTGCAATAATAATATATATATATATATATATATATATATATATATATATATATATATATATATATATATATATATATATATATATATATATATATATATATAATATATTATAATATTTAATCTAGATATTTGATAGTTTTGATTTTACTGTAAAATATATTGCCTACCTCTTCAATCGATCTATATTGAGGGTGCCAACACCAAAGAAGAATATACACTAAAAATAGATTGTTTTTGGTAGCTTATCACTTTTTCCATTCAGCTGATATCATACCACAAACCGCTTCATTATACGTAGACTTCCAATGACGCAAATAAATCAATTATATTTCTAATTCCATTATAAAAACCATTTTAATCGTAGAACGGACGAAGCAGCACGTATTTATTGATTTTACATCTAGAACTGTTGGCCTTTGCGTTTCAGCTGTGGATATAAAACGTTTTTAGCGCGTACTTTTCAAATAATGTAGAGTTAAGTTTGATTCAATCAAGGACTTCACTGTTACGCTTTATTTTAAAGTCTCGTCGAATGACTTGTTTTACAAGTGTATATATACATACATTAATAACACATTTTTGTTTATGCTATGACGTAAGTTACTCATCAAGATTAATGAGGTAGATACGAGTGTTGTACAAAAATTTTACTACGATAATAAAACATAATTTTTATACCAAGTGACATAGAAAATAGAAATCGGAACACCTATGATAAATTATTAAATTTTGAAAACATTTTGTACAATTATACAGAGTAGCAAAATAAGAAGAATAAGATATGCTATGGGAACTAGGAGGCAGTTTTTGCGTTAAATATCCTATTATAAACATGCCGTGATCAAAGAAAATATGTCTTTGGACGCTTTGTGGATTTCGAAATGGCAGTCAATAAAGTACAGCATGTAAAATTTATGCAGATCCTAAAAAATAGAAGAATAGATGATAAGGATATTCGTATCATTAAGAATCTGACGAAATATCGACGCAACGAGAAGTCAGACAAGGTTGAATTTTGTCCCTAACATTGTTCGATGTTTACTCGGACTATTTATTTAACCTCCGAATGGTAACGTACGGTCTCTTACACCGACGTATTAGATTTTTCTCGCTAAAACCCAAATGCGCAATATTTAGTCTTGAAAAATCTGTTGCCAAATGCGGATAGTTCATATGTTATTTGACCCGACAGTGTGAGAGACCGAAGTCATCATTTGTGTTATACTCAATGGTAAGTTTTTGTCGTGTTTGGTACATAGTAAGTTTAAATAATAGACATTTAATTTTAGAAATTGTATATGAATATGGATTACGAGGTAGCAACAACTTTTTGACAAAATTGTTGCTAATTCCGAACCGAATCAGAAGATGACGCAAGTTTGCAAGAGAATCGTTTAGAAGTTCTAGAATTTGATACTAATTCGGAGCATTTCTGTGATGAAGAATATGTCGAAATTCATGTATCAGTAAAATGGAACTGGCCAATGGTAATTTTTTACAGTTCTTTGAATGTCGTTGGAATAAATTCCTACATTATATAAAAATCGAATACAAACACACGCATTCCTAGATGAAAGTTTTTGGAAGCCATTGTATCACCTTATTAATGAACATATTCACAGACGAGCTCTAGAACAAAATTCGTATGAGGTTAGCCGAAATTTGTGGCATGCGTACAAGAAATCAACCTATCCAGAGTAATTTGTGTGGAAGGTGTAAGTTCTGCAGTAGTAAGAACAACCGAAAAACTTGGTTTCGTTGGGGGCAGTGTGGCAAATATAATGTGTTTGGAACGTTTAACCGGAATATGTAGAGTATGTGTGCACTGAAAAAGAAAACGAGGAAAAAAACTGAGAATAATTTCAGTTTATGCCGGATATTTGTTGAAGATTTGAATTTTTTTTTTCATTTCATCATTTCAACCCTTGTCGATATCGTGAGTATATTGCAAAAACTGACCAAGTAAATTCTTATCGATTTTTAGTTTTTCAATCCAAGTCACTCGGAAGTAGTAACCGAATACCTGGAAAAATTCCCAATTCCAAATATAAGGTGCGATGCCGCAACACACGACAAATGTCTATGTCTCGGTATGCGTAACAATAGACTGGAAGAATGATCATGTTAACTTGGTCACTTGGTCACAAAAAAAAACAAAATTGATTAATTGCAACTCTTGTAAATTCAAATGCTACCTTAGTTTTAATGATGATTTCAGAAACCAATTATGCTCGGAATTTTGGAGATTAGACTATAATCGTCAAAAAGATTATATTTCTTTTGACGATTCCAAAGAACCTACTTGTAGAAGAGGTCGTAATGAAACAGGTGCTCTCAAAACTACAAGTAGGTACTATCGTTTCCTAAAACAAGGTAAAAAAATTCGAGATTTCAAGAATTTTTTTCTACGCACTTTGTGTATAAGACACGGGCCAGTGGATAAGGCATTTTCTGGAGCAAATGACATAGGAATATTTGCAGCTAACGACAAACGTGGCAAAAGGAACCGGCTAATAAAACCAAACCTGATATTATAGCTTCAATCAAAGCTCATATGCAAAGTTTTCCAACCATGACATTTCACTCCTCCAGATTATCAACTAAACGACATATTTAGATTCTAATTTATCTTTCCTAAAAATGTACGAAGTATATGTTGAATATGCAATAAAACGGGAAAGGAATATGCATCTCAAATAACGTACCGCTGCATTTTTGGTACCAACTTTAATTTGTCTTTTTGTAAGCCTAAAACGGATCATGCCTAGCCTACATGAACTACTTGAAGACAAAAGCTGCAGATTTAGAAGAAAAATATCAGGACCACATTAAAAGACAAGACGAAGCAAATTTAGCAAAAAAATCAGACAAAGAGTGAACAATCACTGATAATATTTTTTTAAGTGTCACGTTTGATTTACAAAGCGTTCTGCAAATATCTTCTTCATATGCCTCAGCAATGTATTACAGTAGAAAGCTGTCCACGTATAATCTCACAATTTACGAAGCAGCTAGTCAAAAAGTCCACTGCTACACATGGACAGAAATTAATGGTCAAAGGAACAGTTCTGAAATAGGTATATGCCTGCTTAAGGTCATAAAATCTCTGCCTCAAATATTACCGAAATAAGTTTATTCTCTGATACCTGTATCGGTCAAAACGGAAATCAGTTTATTGCAGCATTATTACTATTTATCGTACAAAGCAGCAATTTAAATATTATACAGCATAGTTTTTTAGATTCGGGGCATTCGTATATGGAAGTAGATTCTATGCACAGTTTCCATACAAAATGCTAGAATGAATGTTCCAGTATACACTATGCAGGATTGGTTGCACGCTCCAAAAGAGGCCGAAACAAAAAAAGTGATCCATATAACGTACAGGATTTAAGGTATAATCATTTTCTTGATATAAAGACTATTACGTTAGGAATGTCCCACGATTAATTTTCGCAAGAGACTCCGGGTTCGAAAAATACAAAATTAAATTTCTATTACAAAAAATTACTTTTGTATTAAAATACACAAATGTGACTTAAAGTTTTATTTAATTCAGTTTCTTTCGGTAGTACAAATTCGACTCAACTAACCCTAACTATGTACACAAAACAAACTGAAGATCTAATAAAAAATTGAGTCAACAGCAAAATTTTTTCTCCGTACAATATGTGCTATCTGCTATCTCTAAATATAAGAGTTGTAAATGAATGTTTGATGGAATTTATTTGCAAAAGTAAGCTTAATATTTAACTGTAATTAGAATCCTAACCTCTGTTTTATCCCATTTGTTATTACCTTCTAACCCCTACAAGACATTTCTTACCCCTAAAGAAATGTCTTGATGGGTCCCTAGACGAGAAACGAGTGTCCATGTTTTATCTCTAACCTATCCTTAATAATAATTTTAATGCTTAAAATTTGTGATGCTACTTAAGTTTGAGAAATTTGAGTTTAAGTTTTTTAAGAAATTTATATTATCTTTTTATTCTTTCTGGGTAGAAAATTTTCATGTTGTGACTGGCTGTATGGCACTTGCCTATGCCATTAAAAAAAACCCTAACTATGCAATTGTATATATTCTTATAATATGATATTCGATACTCCTACATTTTAAGACGAAAAAGTCATTAATTTTTAATTGCCTTCATCAGCCCTCAGCCCGAGAGACGATACGCTGATTATGGGATTTTTAAAATAAACGTTAAGTATTTCCTCGACAAAGACCCTAGCAGCTAATACTCTTAAAAATAGAACCATTGAAGAAAACTGAAATCGCGTTAATTGGCTAAAAATTAAATGTATGCAATATGAAGCAGATAAACCGTAATTATATACTATGTATTTAAGTACATCTATAGTGATCCAGAATTTCTTATGTTCAATGTAGTTGGACGTACTAAACGAGTTGTAAATCCTATAAAAAAATTCAACTATTATACTTCAAAGAAATTCCTATTTCTAAACTTGAAAGCTGGATCTTCTAAAACTATGTAAGACACAAACAATTCCCTCTGATTTCCATACTTGGTATTAGTCCATACCATCAGAAAGTGGAAAAAAAAAGATGTTGCAGCACAGCCATCAATATTGTCTGATTCGGATTCGGATTCGTTCGTTTTACATTTTTGTTATCATTTTCCAATTTAAAAAATAAAAGAGTATCTAAATGTTTTTATTTGAAACTTCAGCCTTACACTGTAAATATATAAAATTAGAAATATTTTCTTTGTATTTTCAAAAAGTGGCGAAGTCAATTTTTTTAAAAACAAAAAGGGAAATACGATTTTTAGAACTACTTAAAATCACCAACTTCGACCATTTAATACCTGGAAAGAAAAAATTTATCCTTTTAAGATGATTTAAAAATCAATTCAAATAAAATTACAAAATATTCAACATCAATTAGCTAGAAAGAATGATATTATTTGACTTGGTCAGTTTTTGCAGTATGACCACATCGTATGTTTGTTGATCTTTTGTATTCAAGAACTTGACATGTTTTTTTAAATTGTTTGTCAATATAAATGATTGTATCTAAACGAAGCCAATTTTTTTAATGTGCATTTTTTTTTCGAAAATGAATAAATATTGATCATTTCTTACTATAATTACACATAAAAATATTAACAGAAATAAATCACAACCTAAGATATTCATTATTAAAAAAGTCGGTATCGGAGACATTACCAACTATGTTACAAGAGTTCACGTTACTGGCGGAAGGTTAAAAAAGCTACCAGGCAACCATATGGAATAAAAATCAACAGGATGTAATTAGATATGAGGACGTACACAGTAATTTATTCTATCAGAAACCAATGAAGGCCTCCAAATTCTGCATTATCGTATTCACGAAGTAGGAGAGGAAATGAGAATTAAAATAAACTTAAACAAAACTAAATTTAGAGTCTTTAGACACAAAATAACATATTTAGAAATCGTCGAAACGGACTAACTAGATCCAGACATATAAATAAAACGCAGAATAACAATGACTAAAATTACTTTTATAAAAATGAAGACATGTCTGTTGAATAATCATCTCAGTTTAGAATTAAGACAAAGAATGATGAGGTGCTCTGTTTGATTTGTACTCTTATATAAATCAGAAATGTGAACCCTAAAATGATCTGCAAACATAAACCGAAAATTAGACTTATAAATAAATGTGAATTTATAGATGGATGTTAAATATACATTACAGATAGCAACGAAAATATTGAGAAAATTCTTAAGGATGGTCAACAAAGATAGCGAGCTACTAAAGACTGTTAAACTTCGAAAAATATGTTATCTGGGAAATATATTGAGGGGGAAATCGACATGGAATATTACAACTATTCTTAAGGTATGTACAAACCAGACAATATAATGTTGGCAACTGTTGGCAACATGTTGACAACATATTTGTTGGACACAACAACTTGTGTCTGGCTACATGTTGTCAACAGTGTTGTGCGTCCAAACCAAAACCAGTTGAACGTTGAAACTAAACGCAGTGTTGGCGAAAATGGACCCCTCTACGGCTGCTGGTGTTGGTGCTGCTTTTATAATAATAGCTTCCCATGCCCTGAGACGAAAAAGAAGATGGTGGCAGCGACAGTTCTTACAAAATGGGACAACCTATGGTGACAACGTAATAGCGGAGTTACTCCTGAACGATGGTAGTTCGTTTCGCAATTTTGTCAGACTTACAAAATCTGATTTCGAAGAAGTCCTCTGTTTGGTTGCCCCTAAAATTATCAAAAAGAATACGAACTACCGTACAGCGATTCCACCATCAATAAGTTTGATGGTCGCTCTACGATATTTAGCCACAGGAGATTCGTTTACGAGTTTAATGTACTTGTTTAAAATATCTAAGCAATCAATCTCCTCAATTGTACCCGAAGTATGCGAATCGATCATCGATGTGCTCAAAGGATATTGTCAGGTAAGGAAAAATGAAACAAGGCAGTTATTTATTAATGTATTGTCAATACAAGTAGATGCCTAGTGTTTACAAAAAGGTTTAACGAGAAATGTTTTTGGGTAAAAGAAATTCGCTGCATTCTGCCAATAAGGTAGATTGAGACTGTTGCACATTCAAGTGCTGTTGTGGTTGCTGGTGTTGAGTTTCTGGTACGGCACTTAGTAAGTCTGATTGCCACGGCATATGAAAAGAATGTGGTGATGGGTTCGGTAATGGAGACTGGTGGGGTGATGGACTAGATAATGGGATTAAAACTGAAGACGATGTAGGCGACGCTTGCCAAGAATAGTAAGTGGTTGATTGATGTGTAGCATCCCTATTATGCGCAAATTCTCCGATCTCTAGTTGAAAAAGTATGTTCTCTATGCGATGATTTTTTGCTATAGATATGGCTCGACTATTTTGATTTGCGCCGCGCATTCTACTGGCTACGTTTTCGCCATATACAGCAAAGTCATCTTTTAATTTCACAGCATCTTGGACACTTCGCATAAAATTATAAGCTTCGTCAATCCTGCCATCACTTTTTAATGTTTTGAATCGCTTCTTGGATGCTGAAGCGTTAGCGTCCGCGTTCGGCGGAGGTCTTATTGACTGAGAATTCTGGAAATGCGGCTTTGCCTTGGAAGTTCACGCTTCCGATAGAGGTCTTATTGGTTCAGAGTTCGATGACTTCGTTGCTATAACAGAATCACCGTCATCTTCAGTTTCATTTTCCTCGACGTGTTCTGGGGATGATATATTTAGGTCGTCGTCATTATTGCTATTCTCTTCTTCGTCGTTTACCTATAACAAATTTAAATGGTAAAAAAACTTTTTCCCTTTAATTTAACCTTTAATTTAACAAATCATTTATTTGCCTTTAGGAAAAATAGGAATATTTTTCGTTTTATATAAACCACATATTTTTGTCTTGGAGCAATTTAAATTGATTTGAGTTAAGATATTTGTTTTTGCTGAATATGCTCATAAACCATTCGTATTAGTTTTGTGCCTATAAATTGTATGATGTTTACAGATACCGCAATCAGAGGACGAGTGGCGTCAAATTGCAAACGGTTTTCTATCAAAATGGAATTTTCCACACTGTATTGGCGCAGTTGATGGGAAACATGTGCAGATCAACGCGCCAGAACACAGTGGAAGTATATATTTTAACTATCATGGCACATTTAGTATCGTATTGACGTCGGGAAGAATCTCAGATGGCGGTGTTTTTACCAATACAACATTTTATAAGAAGCTTACGAGGAATGAATTTCAACTCCCAAATCCAACACACTTATTTAAGGAATCCAACGCACAGGTTATACCGTTTGTATTAGTGGCAGATTACGCATTTGCACTAAGCACAAACCTTATGAAGCCCTTTCCACGTACACGCCCAAAAGGTTCCCAAAAACGCGTGTTTAGTTATCGATTGAGCAGAGCTCTTCTCTTCTCTTCTCTTCTCTTCTCTTCTCTTCTCTTCTCTTCTCTTCTCTTCTCTTCTCTTCTCTTCTCTTCTCTTCTCTTCTCTTCTCTTCTCTTCTCTTCTCTTCTCTTCTCTTCTCTTCTCTTCTCTTCTCTTCTCTTCTCTTCTCTTCTCTTCTCTTCTCTTCTCTTCTCTTCTCTTCTCTTCTCTTCTCTTCTCTTCTCTTCTCTTCTCTTCTCTTCTTTTCTCTTCTCTTCAGAGTTATCGGCCTGCTCTCAGAGCAGACCGATTGTTGAGAACGTGTTTGGTTTGCTGGCCACTGTTTTTCGAGTATTTAGAAGGCCTATTGCATTAAAATCAAAAAAAGGTGAGAGTGTAGTACTTGCTTGCATTTCCTTACACAACTTTCTAAGACGAAGTACAAAGTCGGTACAAACATATACACCAACTGGTATACAGATTGAACGAATTTAAAACGGAACATACAATTTAATATATTATGTCTGTTTGAACTGCATTTGAAATAGTGGACCAATATAAAACTTGGACAAAAATAAATCCATACCCAGTGATAGACATTGTATAAAATATCGTTCAACTATCTGTCTCCTTTAAAGGAAAGAGGAGCTTGCCTAATAGTCGGAGAGATAGAGCCGAAATTTTGGAATGATCAGTAATATGACATTTCTCTATTGCAATATATTCATTGTAACTGGGTTAAGACTTTGCCTTACAGGCGGACGCCCCTCGTGGTACAGGAGGTGGCTATACAGGGTTGAAGTAATTTTTTTCGGAAAAATTAACGATCGATAATATGGCTGAAAATTTGCCCAGAGTAAGATCTTGGTATAACTAGACGAAATCCCAAAGGGCGGACGCGAGAGTGGATACATAAGGGGTGGCGGACAGGGGTGAAATTGCAATTTTTGGGGAAAAATTAACGATAAGTAATATGTCCGCCATTTTCATGGCTCATTATTTAGCCCCTAAAAACTCTAAATCCAAAAGAGCGGACAGCTGGGTTGGTACAGAGAGCCATAAAAGGGGGTCAAATGTACCACTTGCCTGCGCATTTTAGGTCTCGGTAACAATTTTCAAACTAATTTTATTATGATATTTTTATACCGATTGATTTGAAAATTTGTATGCTCACTTCTGTTACTATTCTGAAAAGCGTCAAGTAGAGTTTTCCTCAAAATTTTCCAAAAAAATTTCCGTAAATGAAAATTTTCGTAATTTTTTGAGGTAAAATCTAATTTGTAGAATCCTTTCGATTTTCTGTCAGTTATACCATGATTTTTTTCCAAATATTTTCAAACGATTTTTCCGATAAGAAAAAAAAATTTAGAAAAACTTTAAAAATTTCGTCATTTTTCTCACTCTCATTGATGTCATCATATTCATCATCTTCGTCACTTTCACTTTCAATAATATCACATTCATTATCTGCTTCATTTTCAATCACTACTTCTCGAACTGATTCTGGCATCTGAGGTCCACTAAACCATTTGAATTTATATGTTTCATCTTAAAAATCCCAACCATGTACTTCAACAATCAATTCTGTTGGTACTTTTTTATGAGAATTTGTCCAAATATTTGAAATATAATGGGCTCGCAGTAGATGTTGGTGTAATTCATCTTGACATGGTGGTAAGCTTGAAGCATCGAAATTTTTTAGTTTTTTTTTTAAAAAGGCAACTTTTTTCGTTTACATCATGCAACTTATACTGCCGGTTAAATAGTGAAAATCTGACATCGTTTACTTTTCTTTTTGGAATTGTTCTCGTCAGTCCTGTTCCATATAAGTGACATATGAAAGTTTCTAATGTTTCAAAAACTTCATTACAATCGAAGTCAGTTTCACCAAGTTGGATAAAAGCATCTTGATACTTATTACATTTAGCGCATGCGTCTAGAATTACTGGTCTAAATGGAACGCGCATCATTATTATTTTAATATCTTAAAATAATAATGATGCAAAATTAATGTCCAAACAAAATTTGTAAAATTATAATTAACTAATGAAAAAAAAATTCAATCAATTTAAAAGTTAAAAAAAATATTGAAAATATCTACAAAGTAAATTTCAAAACTTAAAAAATTGATAATTCCACTATTAAATTGATTTTTATTAATAATTATTTGTAAAATGTTAAAGGAATTCTACAAATTGAATTTTACCTATTGATAAATAGAAATAATATATTTTGTATTTGATTATTAATGTAATAATAAATCAAATTTTTTTTTATATCTGAACAACCATTATTTATGCAATATAAATTTAAAAACCTTTTTATTGTAATAAAAAATAAGTAAAATTACTATTTGTTATACAAAAAATATTTAAAAGTTAACTTTATAAAATTACTTTAATTTAATAAAATATCAAATATCAAACATTTATTCAATTAAAAATTAATTCGTAAAATATTTATATTTAAGAAAAAAATGTGATTTGTAAAGTAAATATGACTTTAGTTTGAGAAAAAAACATTATCATAATATCATTTTAAAACTACAAAATATTCTATAAAAGATTCAGACGATGACGTAGAGTTTCATCAAATGTTTTAGAAAAGTTTTTCCAATTTTTTTTTCTTATCGGAAAAATCGTTTGAAAATTTTTGGAAAAAAATCATGGTATAACTTACAGAAAATCGAAAGGGTTCTACAAATTAGATTTTACCTTTAAAAATTACGAAAATTTTCATTTACGGAAATTTTTTTGGAAAATTTTGAGGAAAACTCTACTTGACGCTTCTCAGAATAGTAACAGAAGTGAGCATACAAATTTTCAAATCAATCGATATAAAAATATCATAATAAAATCAGTTTGAAAATTGTTACCGAGACCTAAAATGCGCAGGCAAGTGGTACATTTGACCCCGTTTTATGGCTCTACGTACCAACCCAGCTGTCCGCCCTTTTGGATTTAGAGTTTTTAGGGGCTAAATAATGAGCCATGAAAATGGCGGACATATTACTTATCGTTAATTTTTCCCCAAAAATTGCAATTTCACCCCTGTCCGCCACCCCTTATGTATCCACTCTCGCGTCCGCCCTTTGGGATTTCGTCTAGTTATACCAAGATCTTACTCTGGGCAAATTTTCAGCCATATTATCGATCGTTAATTTTTCCGAATAAAATGACAACTTCATCCCTGTATAGCCACCCCCTGTACCAGGAGGGGGTCCGCCTGTAAGGCAAAGTCTTAACCCAGTTACAATGAATATATTCCAATAGAGAAATGTCATATTACTGATCAGTTCAAAATTTCGGCTCTATCTCTTGGACTATAAGGAAGCGATAAGTGGTTTGACAGCATAATAACTGCTTGTGTAGTCTAGTTTTCACAGTGATTCTAGGCAACCTATTTGGGTGGAGTTTTGACTTGTTCTTGAATGAGTTCAGAATCCAGCGGCCCGCTGAAGTATTGGATTTTTATAATATAATTATTTGACAACCTTTTGTTGGCCAACCACCTAGAGCGGAGTTGAGCCGAAATACATTGATTTCGTATGTTCCGTTTTAAATTCGTTCAATCTGTATTTGATAGTGAAGACTTAGAAACTGGTGCAATAATACCTGGTTCATGTAGACATGAAGATGAGGAAGGTTCTCTTGATTTACATCGCATACTGAGAAGGTGTCCGAAGGACGCAAAAGAAGTAAGGAACGAATTAGACCGATTCTTTATTTCAGACAAAGGGAAAGTACCGTGGCAGGATAGATTTGCCCAAGTTTCTTTATTGTTAATCTTAATTTTATGTTCTACTACCTTTCGAATATCAGTGATTATATATTCTGCAACATGTATTGTAAAATAAATTTTTATTTACGTGAATTTTTGGCATTCATTTCTTTTTACATTGTAAGCAGACAATTAAAAAACTTCAAAAACTACTAAAAAGAATAAATAACTGGAGGATTTTCGAATCTTCTTTACATACATACATGCATGCATACATACAGTTATACAGGCCAAACGTAGAATCTCTTTTTTAGCCGTTTATACATAGTATGAGCTATTGACATCGACAAAAATAAATATAAAAAAAATAAACAAAAGTGAAAATTAATTCGTGTATAATGTATGGCATATCTTTAGACACCATTTTTTTTAAGTGGGATAATAAAAATAAATACCTACCTCCAGAGTGCTGCGACTACCTCTAGAGGTGTTGTTTTCACTTAAAAACATCATCATCTTGTATCCAAACCATATATTCTCTTCCGAAATGGTGCCTGCTCCACTTTTAGTTTTGTCCTAAATTTTCTTTCGCTCCCTGCTAAACTGAGCTTTAAGAGATTTTATTTTCCATGATATTTTATCCACATTTGTTTGAAAATGCGAAGCCATCTTCGACATTTCATCATATTTCAGATTTCTATCTCGATATTCTCGGCATAAAATGACCCATAGTGAAGGAAACGTATGTAGCATTTCAATAAGTTCTAACACTTGCTCTTTGGTCCATGACATGTTGGCTGTAAAGAGATAACAAGATAAATAACAGATAAATGTAAAAAAAAACAGCGAAATTGACCAGGCTATCGTCAAAAAATATGTCTACACTATTATATGAAGTTAACATTATTAACGTACCTGCCAGTTGTAACAAATAACAAAATAAAGCACCAATTACCGAATAGATGATACCTCACTAGTCTTTTATTTCGACGTCTTACATTCAACAAAATTCTTTGATGTCTTGCCGCACAACATCGCCGCTTTGTTGCCGTTTATCTATCAACTTGTTGCGAGTTGATGGGATACATGTTGGCAACAGTGTTGACAACATGTTTCCGGGCGATCCTTGGCCGGTCTGTACTTACCTTTAGAGGCAAAATAAAAGGTCAAAGAGTTGTCAAAGACAAGAGGTTTATTAACTAAAAACATTCATGAATAGACTGAGATACCAAATGTATGTCAATTATGCCATGTGGCAGAAGATCGAGAAGTGTTCGCAATTATGATCACCAACGTCAAATAATTCCGATATAGCACGTGAAAAAGAAGAAGCAAAGTAAATAAAGGATCAAAATTGCAATATGATTGGCAAACCACCTGATAATGTGTTGATGCAACTCTGTGTGGTAGGCGATACAGTCTTGGACGCACCTGCGCTCACTTCTGATTAGGTGCTACATATCCTTCTGGGGTATTTCGTCACATGCTTTAAAAATCTTGCTCCTAAAGAGGAATAAAAATATTATTTACCCCCTAACAAAAACTTTCATATCGTGTCAGATCAGTCAGAGACAACATTCTAAATGAACAACACGGAATTTATGAAATTCCTTATGCAGACTGCCCCCGATCTTATATAGGGCAAACAAATCGTTGAATCCAAAATAGGATTTATGAACATTCCATTTTTGTTCGCAATTCCGATTTAATTACAGCTCTAGGCCAACACTATCTTGATACAGGTCAGAAAATTCACTTCGAAAACTCCAAAACCACAGCACCCACCTGCTTCTATAAACCAAGAATTATCCGAGAAGCTATAGAGATTGAAAAGCGGCTAAATTGTATACACCCAGTTACCTTATTTGTAGGACTCTCCTAAAGAAAACATCGCCCGGTCCACCTACCAATCCAAATCCCGCTGTCAGGAGTATTCGCTCTAATGCCCACCCAAGCGTCACGACAATGAACCACGTTATCATTGACGATATAAATAAACCGTCTCCAGTAGCAATAGTGCAACTGTAGTGTCTGGTTCCTTGTGAAACTGAGACCCTGAAAGCTCTGAAGAAGACATCAGAGAGGATGTCAAAAGTTCGCCCTATGAATATCGACGCGGTTCAACCCGGAAGCTTGGTGAGTTTAATATTAATTTTTATATTAGTACTAGCTAGCCTGGAGAACTTCGTACCACCTTAGGATTAAAAAATGATAGTAACACCCAAGTTGTCGTTTAAAGCTCATCTAAAAAAGCGCCAGAGTTTGACCAAAGTGGCGATTCACACGGCTTGGAGTAGTTTAGTGTACAAAAGACCTTTTTTGGCTAAAGTAACAGTGTATGAGTCGGTGGTAAGATAAATTTTAACTTATGGGTCTCAGGTATGGGGTCTTTTTAAGTACGATCAGGTGGAAATAATTAGAAGATTTTATATAAAAAAAATGTTTCTTGTCCAAGGTATTGTCCTAACTTTATGTTAGATTTAGAGATAGGTATTGGTAGAGTCAGCCTATATACGATGAATTTAAATAAAAAATATGTTAAAAAAATACTAGGTTATTCGAATGATAGGTTGCCAAAATTTTTTTTGAAAGAAATGATGAGAGCAAGGTGTGGCTGGTGGAAAGATTGGATGAGCATGGGAGAAAAATTTGGTATTGAGATAAGGTGTGAATGGGAATGGAGAGATAGCTGGCCTAGCATGATTGAGAATATAATAGAAAAAAGAAGGAGATACAAAGTCAGGCTGAGAATAGGACACTCGAATCAAATTTTGTGGACACTACAAAGAACTGCGGGAAGAAGGAGTAAACATGCATTATCTACTGGAAATGGAAAATTTTGGGGACATTCGATGGCTGTTAAAATTAAGATGTGGAGTTCTATATTTG
Organism: Diabrotica undecimpunctata; assembly: GCF_040954645.1. NCBI lineage: Eukaryota > Metazoa > Arthropoda > Insecta > Coleoptera > Chrysomelidae > Diabrotica > Diabrotica undecimpunctata. Next base: position 101,627,392 of record NC_092808.1, read on the forward strand.
AATGATCGACCTGGCAGAAATGATGAAAGAAGGTTTTACTCAATGTATAACAAGAAGGAAAGGGAAGATGTGATTCATTTTTTGGGAAAATGTTCGATGTTGAGATAGACTGGGTTAAAGTAGTTGGGTAAAAATGAACTTAGTTTATTTAATTACTAAATCTATTAGCATGGTGTTAGTTCAATAGGATGAAAATATTCAAATTAGCAGTAATAATTTGTTTGCGTGTAGCTATTATCTTTTTATCTGCCTTGTCTCTCTTGACTATCTTGTTATTATTACTATATAAACAGCTTTCACTCCCTCTAAGGAACAAATTCAATCATTTCAAATGCAAGCTATACGTTACTGTTATACCACTATGCCAAATAGCTGGACAGATGACAGTCGAAAAGGATTGTTCAAAAATATTTCAAAAGGAAGTGGGTTGGTTATCGTACATGGTAGTGGGGAGATGAGTTTAATGCAGAATTCTCTTTTAATTTTTAAATCAGGAGTAAAGACAGGAGATTATCATGATGATATGGATTCATAAAATAGCGAAAAAGGAATAAAAGAACAGTTAATCTCCAATTTACCTGTAACATCTGTTGTTGTTACTGATAATGCGTCATATCATAATCTACAAATTTATAAAGCACCCACCAGTAATTCTAACAAAAACGAATATGATATCTTGGTTAACAGAAAAAGTTTACCATTTGTAACGTTAACGTTAAAACCGCAATTGTATAAAATCATCAGACGACACGAACAAGATCATATTCAATATAAATTTGACAAAGTACTGCATGAATGTGAACATGTTTCTTTAAAATCTCCGCCATAATGATATTATCATCCATACTTTGTAACGTAAGCAAACTATTTACTTAAGTACACAAATAATCTAAGCCTTTATGCTCGTGTCGGAGAGTTCGGGTGCAAATTCTTTCAAAAATCATATAGAAGCTGTTTGTATTATCTTTACAATTAAAATGAATTGGGCGCCATTCCTTAATAGTTTACTCTCGTAAGGAAACGAGTTCAGACAAAGAAATAAAATGAAAAATTTGAACATGTATGAACATGTCGTCAAAGTCGAAGATAAGTATTTGGAAAATGAGCGTCGCATAGATGTAATTACTGAAGAATTAAGGATTAATTTAAATGATTCTAGCGACAACGACATTGCAACTGCTTATGAACGTGAATAACATAATTTAACATTATGATATATGAATATAAGTTTTTAAAACTGTCCTATATGTATGTATTATTTTTTTACTTTATTACCATCATTTCGTATATTCTTCTATTTAACATCATAAAGTTTTAGTGATTAATAATGGGTAATAATATAAATCTACAAATCACTCTACACGTGGAAATTCCCTCAAGATGGACATCAAGGCAGAATAGTACGGAACCAAATAGACTACATCCTAATAAACCACCGATTTCGAAACAATATTAAAGATGTAAAAACCTACCCCGGCGCTGACATAAACTTAAATCACAATTTACTCTGCTCCAAAATACAAATTAAATTAAAGAAATTAACAAAGCCAACTAAGCCTTGTAAGATATATCTCGACCCCCTGACAAACCCTCAAACGCGCGAACACATATCACAGCAGATAAATAGTAAAATACACAGAATATCAAATATACCAAACGAAAACAGAACCATTAACGAATGCTGGTATGATATTCAAAACTCGATTTTAGAGAACGTACAAGAGTTTTTGAAAACACCTACCATGTTGGCAAAAAATGAGTGGATGACACAAGAAATTCTAGACCTGATGAAAGTTCGACGACAACACAAAAATAGAAATGTTATCGAATACCGTAAAATCAATAAACGCATAAAAAGAAAAATTAAGCAAGCCAAAGGATCCTGGCTTGAGAATTTATGTAAAGAAATAAAAGACCTCCAAAAAAAGCATGACAGTTTCAACCTCCACAAGAAACTTAAATACACTGTCGGAATTAGAAAACAGAAAAATGCTCACATACTTAAAAGCGCGGACGGAACAACAGTACAAAGAATGGGAAAGATACATCACTGACTTTTTTGACGATGCTTCTAGAGAAAATTCTCCAAATACTGCCTATGACAACCAGCTAGACAGAGGTCCCAGTATACTGAATTCGGAAGTCAAAAAGGCAATACAGCAAGCCAAAAACAATAAAGCACCTGAACCAGATCAAATCCCTGCTGAGCTACTTAAACTTTTGGATGGGGAAAGCATTGCCTGCTTAACCACTTTCTTCAACAAAATTTACAACGAAGGAAAAATACCAGATGATTGGTTAGAGTCACTGTTTATAACATTACCAAAGAAAAGCAGGCCCACCAAATGCAGCGATTTTAGACTAATCAGTTTGATGAGTCACACACTGAAGATACTCTTACGAATTATACAAAACCAAGTATTCCTTCTATGCGAAAGTAGGATGGGTAATAAGCAATTTGGATTTAGAAACGGTCTAGGAACTAGAGAGGCATTATTCTGTATGCGCGTTATGTACAAAAAAGTTGTGAATTCCGAAAGAATGTTTATGTTTGTTTCATCGACTTCGAGAAGGCGTTCGACAGAGTACAACTTGATACACTTTTCGACTGCCTACGGGCAGCAGGACTTGACCACTATGATATAAGACTGCTGAAATACTTATATTACAATTAAGTAGCCTCTATCCAAATTGAAGACAGTCCGACTTAAAAAATATCCATCAAACGTGGAGTACGGCAGGGTTGTGTTTTGTCACCCACTCTTTTTAATCTGTACTCTAAAGAAATCTTTAGGGAGGCTTTGGATGACCGACAAAAGGGAGTAAGACTAGGTGGAGAAGTAATCAACAATATTAGATACACTGACGATACAGCCATTCTTGTAGAAAACTTACAAGATCTCCAAACATTACTAAATCTAGTCAGTGAAGCAAGTTATCGGAGAGGCCTAAAAATCAACATTTCAAAGACAAACTGGATGGCAGTCGGAAAGATCAATATAGATCAAGGTCTGATTTCTCTTAATGGAGAGGAGATCGAAAGGGTAAATCATTTCAAATACCTTGGCAGCTGGTTAAATGTAAATTGTGACTCTGATGAAGAGATAATAACCAGGATCGAAATATCACGTAAGGCTTTTATGACCTGGAAACCAGTTTTATGCGACAGAAACCTGTCGATGAATATTCGTAATAAGGTCCTGAAATGTTATGTGTGGTTCATCCTATTGTATGGTTGTGAGACATGGTCGTTAAAAACCACAATGCTAAACAAGTTAGAAGCATTCGAATTGTGGTGCTATAGACGAATCCTAAAGATATCGTGGGTTTCGCACACTTCCAATGAAGATGTCCTTCAAATGATCAATTCAGAACGTCTGCTCATAAACACCATAAAGAGGAGAAAAACAGAATACTTTGGCCATATAATTAGAGGACCTAAATACCATCTACTTCGCCTTATAATACAAGGAAAAGTGGAAGGAAAGAGATGGATTGGTCGAAAGAAACTTTCATGGCTGCGTAATATTAGACAATGGTGTGGTTCCACAGTAGAAGAATTATTTCGCGCAGCAGCCGACAGAGAAAGGTTTCAGGAAATTGTAAACATGATGACGGCCAACGTCTGAATACGACACGGCACCCAAAGAAGAAGAAGAAGAATATAAATATTAATGTTTTTAAAGTTAATAGGTTTATATATAGCTTATATTTATACAATGTAATGATGTTAAATTATGTTATTCACTTTCATAATCGGTTGCACTGTCGGTATCGCTAGAATCATTTAACTTTAGTGATTAATAATGAGTAATAATATAAATAATAATGTTTTTAAAGTTAAAACAATCTTTATAATTAATATTTATTAACACTGTTATACGTATCTACGGTTTCGAATACATATATGTAAAACAATATTGTAAAATATAATCTAATCTTATTGTTTAATACATTGTGTTTACCCACCTTTAACAATTTAAATTAAAGCATAATTATTTTTTAGAACGTCACTCCTTTGTTAGCTCAGGCTCTACTGTTCCGAGAAATTTCCTCCTCCACATTTGAAATACCCTCCATACATCGATGACGGTTTTCCGACGCGCAAATAATTGTTAATGGGCGAAACATGGAAAAGTTAATTTAGCAAACTTCCAACGGTTGGTATTATGATTTGTTTATTTTCATTCCAAAAGCGAAACGCACGAGGAATTGTAAACGTTTAAAATCAAATAGTACGTTCGTTAGAATCATCGGTATACGCAGGATCAAAACATCCTCTCCTTTGTATTTTTCCTTGATAATCGTTGCATCAGTAACATTCATTAGCCTTTTTACAGTCAGTCTCGTTCCATTGCACAGTCGAGGTTGATTAATGTTACGCAGCATAATGATTAATTGTAAATTATTAGGTAAGAGTCCACGCAATTCCAAAAATTCAAAAACTACTAGTTGACTACGTTATCCTGATTTATAACTGTGTCGACTGATTTAAACGAAAACAACTTTTCTGAAAGAAAATTCAGAATAATCGTATTCAGACATCGACAGCTGTATTTTTTTGGCGCCAATATTGCTCTTTCAATTTTAGCTTTTAAACTTGTGTGCTATGTCCGGAAGAACACGCTGAATAACCTCGACCCAAGGCTAATAAATTTAGTTGATAATTACACTGAGAAGGTAAAATGATAATTGTAAACGTCACTACTACGCTCGATGCATAAACAATAATAATGGCCAAAAATTGTGTAGAGTTTTCGGAGTGACAAAAGCTTATTGTGTGAGAGATATAGGCGACCAGCTTCATTCTCATCCCTACTTTGTGCTGTTTACTGGGTGAGAAGTGACACTGGTGGACGCCTGGTGGGCATAATTGATCTAGTGGCAATTGATCAGTTATCGATAAGATTTAAAATGATTAAGTTACTTATAATAGCTAATAAAATATAGGTGTTAGTGACAGAAAGGTAAAAATTAAAAGTACTGTTTAATGCCACATCATAAAAAAAAAAAATTTATGTAAAAAATTTAAAATAATGTTTGGGGTGGATCACTCTTATTACTAGGGGGTGTGAAAAATATATAACGACCGATTCTTAGACCTACTTATACATGAGAAGGTAACAGGCAAAGAGCCTTAAGTGACATAAAGATCAACGTTGAGTTAGATGGGCTAATACATTGTTCTATTGTAGCCAAAGTGGTTTATTTTATCTGATTCATGCAAAAAAAATTATTACCAATGGTAAAAGCATATTAAAAATCACCTTTATATGCAAAACAACTTAAGCACAAAAATAAACCTTTCACGTACGTAAAAATAAGGTCTGTTTACATCAACGCTTTTAAAGAAGAGTTTTATAAAGTTCCAGACACGAAAAGACAACACAATATACACTACTCCAAGAAATTAACGCACCATTTACAAAAACAAAAAAAAGTGATTCATTGATGTTTAAATTTAATTGTATTCATTTTTGTATGGAATATACCATGTATTTGGAATGTTTTTATCAGGTTACTTGTATTGTTTTTTTGTTTCAACCGATTTTTCAGGAACACAAAACAAAGGTGCTGTAAATTTGTTAATGTCGATAAGAGATTAGTGTCATTTTTCAGTCGTTGTGTGAACTATTGCTGTTTGGTGGTAACACTTTGCTATTGTTTTAATGAAAATGCAACGCGAATCGAGAAATTTAACTAATGAAGAGTGTGCTCAAATAGTGGTTTTGCACGAAGAAGGTTGGAGTTACAGACATTTAGGGGAACGGTTCGGCGTACACCATATATCGGTCTCACGAATGATGGAACGGTACAGAGAGACCGGTAGTCACTGTAGGCGTCCAGTACAAGGTCGACATCGTGTAACAACGTCCGTTCAAGATCGTTTTTTACGACTTCGCACCCTAAGACAACGATTTGTAACTACCAGAAGCTTACAATCGCAACTTGAAGATGTTCATAATATTCGAATCAGCTGTGAAACTGTTCGCCAACGTCTTAAGGAAGGTAATTTGGTAAATCGTATACCTGCCAGAGGGCCAGCCTTGACCGTAGCTCATCGCAGAAAGCGTTTAGAATTTGTACGAAATCATATCCATTGGTTGGAGGCTGGTTGGAATAGAGTTCTGTTTACAGATGAGAGCAGATTCTGTCTTTACAATTGTGATAGGCGTATTCGCGTGTACCGACGTCAGAACGAACGGTATGCATAGTGTAACATGCGAGGAACGACGTTATTCGGTGGAGGGTCAGTTATAGTGTGAGATGGCGTTTCTTTAACGGGTCGTACAGACTTGGTGGTGTTGAATAACGGTACCATCAACGCTCACCGATATATCTTGACGTTCTTCAAGACCACGTTGTGCCATTTGCTCCTTATATTGGCGAAAATTTTGTTCTAATGCACGACCGCACGTTGCAAATATAGTGCAAAATTATCTAGGGGAAGTTGGAATCGACGTTATGGAATGGCCAGCGAATAGTGCCGATCTCAATCCTATAGAAAATGTTTGGGACTTGCGTGGTAGGATTTTTACGTATACGGAATTTTCCTAATTAACCAAACAATCTGCAGGGACTGAAACAACGTCTTGTTCGAATTTGGAATGAACTGGATCAGTATACTTTAAGACCGTTTATTTTAAGTATAAATCGTCGATGCCAAGCTGTCATTCGTAGAAAGGGTGGAAATACGTCTTATTAAGCAAAAAAAATTGAACAATTTTTATTTTTAGAATTAGAGATTTTGTTGTTAATTGTTTTAAGATTGTGTTAAGGTTATGAATATTGAAGATGGTTAGCGACAACATCACTAAATATGTTTGTTTTACAAAGTAAAGTAATACGAAATAAAATGTTTTTCATTTCAGTTAATATTTTCCTGTCATATGGTAAGTTTTAAAGTGGTGCGTTAATTTCTTGGAGTAGTGTATTTGCCAGTCTGATTCATACAACACAAATCAAAAGACATAAGTCTAGATCAGTACACAAAAACAAAAATAAAAAACTTGGACCTGAGCAAAAGTATCAATGCAACACTTTTTTCAAACCAGCTGGTGCTAAAACTTTTGTATATTTAAAGCTTTTTCGCACTGTTATTGGTATTGGAGAAACTACGATAAAAACATGGCAAAAAAAGTGCATTTTGGGTTTGCTGTTGAAGGGAAAGTAGGAGGTGACTACCAAAAATATGAACTATCTTAAAAAGGAAAGTGTTGAGAGTATATAAAAAAGATCAGATCACATTAAATATGTTATCAGTCTAAAAGATTATATCTGAGTAGTATTAGTTATGACGTTATGAGTTAAGTATTAGTAAACTAAGTAAAATATTAACATAGGTTTTAAGTCACCTACCTCCGATACTTACAGTACGTGCTGCCTTCTCAAAGAACAAATTAAAAGTGTACCAGTCTGTTGAAAAGGCGCAGCTAATGGTTAAAAAGGATTAATTCAAGAAGATCAAAGGCGTTTTCTGAGTACATGGAAATGGGTGTTTCTCATTCTGTAGCCTTTGCTTTGATCTTCAACAAATTCAGCCACAGCCGAAATACCCAATTCAAGAAGCTTATTACGCGAGACAAATTTGATTTTATAACTTTTATATCACTAATCTAAAAACTCAAAACAACATGTTCTACACTTGGGCAGAGAAGCAGGCAGGAGAGGCAGTGTGGAAATATCATCACTTATTCAATTAGTGAACTAAAGAGAATTGTAATATGCTACCGGACGCAAGAATAAATTGAACATCTGAGAAAAAAGGGAAAAGGAAAGTCTCACAAAAATATTGTGTTGGTAAGAGACTTGTAAAAATACAAGTATGAAGGAAAAAGTCTTTTATATCTTTGAGAAAGAAAGAGAAAAAGAATATTAGACAAGTGAGACTTAAAGAACTCCCACTTCCTTATGTGTTAACCAAAGAAAAGACAAAGATGTTCACAAAATTTTGAAAAAAAATATTTTTCTGATCCACGCTTAGGTCTATACAAGAGTTTGATTTTTGATGAACCCACTACAGCAGCTGTTGGTGAGGAGCAGGAAATAATGAGTGACTGTCTCGACGATGAGCGCTGTAACTTCCATATTTAAAAAACTGTTTGTTTGTTGCATTAACTACCTATTATGACAATTTTTGTCACTTTGGTAAGGCCCATATTATTATTTCTGAAAAATAGAAGTTATTCAGAAAACCATTGTTCCTTTATTTTATTGCTTTTTTATTTTATTTAAATGCATCATCTTATGTCCACAATATTTTACATGCAAAACGACTTATTTCCACTAAGTTCGTGTAAAAGGTCTTATTGCCAAAACAAAATCAATTTTTTAAACTAATTTTTAGCTACCCTAACTGAAATAAGTGTTTTAGTCTCATGCTTGGAACCAATACTATTGCATAAAATTGATTAGAACTCAGTATCCTTTTCAGAGCAAAGCTACAAGTTTTTCGCCCTCCCTGAAAAATTACTTATTTGTGACTTAAGCTTGTTTGCATTTTAGCTCCTCACATATAAAATATAAAAATCGGTCAATCCGTTTTGGAGGAGTATGACGACTAATTCTGTGGCACTAATATGGCTATTAAAAAATAGGGGTTGGCAATAAAAGGGTAAAAAATTTGATTTGTATATAGTTTTTAATGTCACATTAGGGGTTATCTTATTTAAAGACAAAAACTGCTAACGTTAGGGCAATAATGATATATATTGCCATTCATATAATTTTATTGCCTATTTAATACTGATAGAAAAAATATAGATTTCCGTTTGAAAAACACATCAATGACGTCATAATAACGCCACTGCAGTTACTAGTATCCAAAATAAAAAAACTCAATTTTAAAATCAACTTTTCTCAGCATTTCTTTCTAATATGTCGTTTTTCGGAAATATTAAGGGTGGGTCCTTTTCAAATCAACACAGTGTATATTGCAATTTAAGCCTATTTCTTTTGTATAAATTTGGCCGTGTTTCGACCAATCACAGTCAAGCAAGCAGGCAATTTCATTGAAATTTTTCTTTATAGTTTTTAAATGAAGTTCTTAAAGTTTCTTAAAATTATTTTACAAAAGCAGCAATAAAACTGCGAATGTACTTTATATGTTTTATTTAAAATTTTAAGAGTACATATTCAATAAAACTTGGTATTATCTTCGTATTATAGATGCAAGTCGTCAGATGTTGAGTTCTTCACTAAAAACATTTTTTAATAATATAGAACGTCTGTAAACAAATACATGTATATGTATAATATATATATATATATATATATATATATATATATATATATATATATATATATATATATAGAAATATTAAGTGACTAGACAATAGAATTGTTTTAATTCCAGACCGATAGAACCTGACATATATCCAAGAAAATTATTATATATATGTATATATATATACAGGGTGGTCCTTAAGTAATTGTACAAAAAGAAACCGTAGATTCTACACTTTAAAATATTACGATTTAAGCCAAATTGCTTTAATAAAATGTTGATATTAAGGAAGATACAGGGTGTTAAAGTGCAAAATTAAAATTTTATTTTTTACTATAACTTTCATGTTTGTAAACATTTATGTATAAAAATTTACAGCTGGGTACTTTTAAATATGATAAATTATAATTTGATGCACACTTTGATGTAATTGATAGAGGGCACCACTTATGCCACATATGTGGTATAAATTTGCACTTAACTTTTTTGCTCTTTAAGTTACCTGTATTTGGGATAAGAATATTAAAGATACATTATTTTAACAAGAAAAAGGTATACTTGTTAATAACTTCAAAACTCAATAGTTTTCGAGATAATCGCATTTTAAAAATCAGCTGCATAATTCTAATCTAAGGTAAATTCCTCAAGGCAACGTAGAAAAAATAGACAAAAACATTAATACTTCTGAATTTTGGTATAAAATACCTTTAACTAAAGTTAATGTTTAACGAAATATTAAATAAAATAAATAAATCAGCAGGATAATTAATTATAGGATTTGACAAAATAACAGAATACTAGGATTTTACATCAAACATTTTACGTTTTATCTTAAATTAAAGTCATAATCAAAACATTTTGTTTACAAACCAAAATAAGAAATAGTTAAACTAAATAACATAACTGTTTGTCAAAGTAAGTGTTCGATATGTCCACCATTTTCTTTAACCCATTTGTTAATATATTCGATAAAAGATCGTCTCATATTAAATAGCATCATTGGTTCTAAAGAAACTGCTGCAGTATATATTTCGTCCCATAGTTGTTTGTGAATGTTTATGGGATTCTTATAGACACGTTGTTTTAATGCTCCCCATACACCAAAATCAAGCGGATTAAATTCGGGGCTACGTGGTGGCTATAATGTATAACGGATGAATATATTATTTTGGATACATATCCAAATCTTATGATATATTATGGAACTACATCTTATTTGTCGCAGAAGTTAAATAATGTATTAAACTGTGATGTATTTCGTTCATGGGTTACTTATATACACACGCAATAACCTATCGATGACATTACTTATTTGTATGATTACGTTACAGCTTACGAGTAACTATAATTACATCTCGAACAAATGGACTATTATGATTTACTAACAAACTAATATTATGCTAAACTAAATTGCCGTGTGTTTACTATATTTATAACAATATCGGTTATTAGGACAACGATGATGTTTTTGTAAAGGACACATATGTGTTATTCAATACCTCTGCTCTAGTTTCTATTTGTCCTAATAAAAATGGGTAAACAATTTACGTAATGAACAATAAGTATTCTTTTCGGATTTTTTATGAATTAAATAATGATATCAATATCTCACCACATTTCCAAGAAATATGACTACCACGACCAATCCAACGTTCAGAAAAGTTGTATTTAAGTATGTTCTAACTGCCTTCTCTCTAGAATGTGGTGGTGTATCAACTTGCATAAACCACATATTTTGGGTTTTTAGTATTTTACAATAGAGAAAAAGTAATAAAATGCCATTATAGAAACTTAAGAAGCAATAGCAAAGGGAAATTGTAAACATGGTGACGGCCAACGTCTGAATACGGACACGGCACCTAAAGATGAAGATAAAATATCTTTTCTCCAATAAGACATTTAGCACCCATAACAAAGCATTTTGTGATGTTACATTATTATCTTTGAGTTGTTTAAATAAGAATAAACTATGAATTATGCTTATCTACAGGTATTCAGTGCTTTACCGCAAAAATATCAAACTAAGAAATATTGTGCAGCTGACTTATAAAATGCATTTATCTCAAAAACGGTTAAATTTTCAGGTTACTAACAAGTATACTTTTTCTGTGTAAAAATAATGTATCTTTAATATTTTTTAACAAAAATTGAGCTAACTTAAAGAGCAAAAAAGTTAAGCGCAAATTTATGCCACACATGTGGCATATGTGGCGCCCTCTATTAATTACATTAAAATAAGTATAAAATTATAATTTATCCTACTCAAAAGCATCCAACTGTAAATTTTTGTATAAAAATATTTACAAACGTAAAAATTATAGCGAAAAATAAAATTTGAAATTTCCACTTTAACACCCTGTATTATCTTTCTTAATATCAACATTTTATTTAAGCAAGTTGGCTTAAATCGTAATATTTTAAAATGCAGAATCTACAGTTTCTGTTTGTACAATTACTTAAGGACCACCCTGTATATATATATATATATATATATATATATATATATATATATATATAGTAAACTCTTAAATATTGGGGAAATCTGCAATCTGCAATCTTCTTGCAGATTTCCCCAATATTTAAGAGTTTACTATTTAACTAATCTGCAAAGATTAAATTTCTTTTCTATATATATATATATATATATATATATATATATATATATATATATATATATATATATATATATTGACATTATTATTGAATTTATCACCTACATGGTACAACCTTATATTGCAATAATGAAAATAAATTATCTTTATTAGATTTTTATATTATTTCTTTAAGATGTTCTAGTAAAGATTTTAAAGTATTAACTTTTTTAACAAGCCTTCTATTTTGTTGTTGCAACATTTTGATTTGTTTGTTTTTCTTTTGAAATAATTTGTTTACTACCACTTTATATTCCTGATCTCTGTTAGATTATTCTTGTTCAACAAAGTCACAAAGATAATGTCTTCGCTTTTTCAATGAAGGATCTTTCTAAGATAGTTTTCTCTAGAATTTATACTGGATTCTTTATGGTAGTAGATTCACTCGTTGTTATATTTATATTTTTACTTTTAGAGCCTGTTGTTTTGTCTGAGTTTCTTCTTTTACTGAAAATTTTCCAGTTTTAACTTGCTTAATTAAACGGTTTGGAAAATCGAAAATACTGGGTATAGCATCTTTGTTTTTAGCTGTTTTTTAAACTCCGTCTGCTAGTAATAAACGAATCCGCCGTAAAATGCTTGGAGCAAATTTTAGAACTATTTGATGGTTTAAAATTTTCACGGCGCATCGCTATAATCCATTTCTTTTGAAATGATGAATCTTTAGGAAATCTAAAACAATTTATTTACTTTATCCTTCAGTTTTCAACGTAATTATAAAATGAAAATTATATAAGACTCTCATATATGTATCTATTTTAAACACTTTGGAAGAAAAAAGTGCATTAATGGGTGCTAAATTTCTGGTAGGTTTTCCAAGTTTAATTTACGATTTTTTTTACCCATTAAATGATATATCTGACTCCTTTTTTTGTCGCTGCGTACAATTAAATGCACTGCAAGATAATATTATGATAATTTAAAAAAAAAATAATGTACTGAAAAAGTTGTAAATTGGAACTTAACACTTATAAAAAGTTTGCAAATACCTATAAGCACTTCTAGTTTCTAATGTTTTCTGCCATAAACTGACGTCACGCATAGCTGCGCAAAGCAATTTATGTTTGCTTCACTCTTCGAAACGGGGAGTATAGCATACAGCGTGTCTATAAGCTTTAATGGTCTAAGTTGCGTCCATAAAGTAACGCATAAATTCATTATTAGCTAAATAAACAATAGTATTAGAAATTCAGGTCGATTTTTAATTTCAATTTACTATTTTTTCAAATTATAATTTAATATACAGGGTGAACCACCTTAGTATGATGACGTCGTCACCATTTTTTTTAAATAGAACCCCTATTTTGTTTTTAAATTTATAGATTTTCCTTGCTGAACGGATTCCAAAAATGTATAACACGTTGCTTTAAATTGGTACAGGGTGGCAAAAATGCAAAAACTCCAAGTTATTTACAAAGTAATAAATGAGGAATAAACGTATTAAACACATTAAATGAAATTTCATATTGTTATACAACTACTTTAATAAACTATTAAAAACATCCTGCAATATTTGTAACATTATCTCTAACAGCTTTTGTTAGTGATCCAAAACTCTGAATGATAAAAATATTTTCTAGCAACTCTTATTAGTAATCCAAGCCTCTGAACCATAAAAATGTTTTTAATGTTTTACAGTATTTTAAATTTTGTTTTTTATTTGACCGTAAAAATTGTCAGAAATAATAAAGCACAAATCTGTATTGTTTACGCTTTACAGAAGGTACGTTTACGTGAAAACTATTAAAGCAATTTATCATCTGCAATTATTTTTACAAAATGCATTTTACCGAAAGTGATAGGATTGAAATATCAATGATGATTGGTATTGGCGATACGATACGGACTCAACAAGAAGTATGCCGATTTGTTCATCATAACATCACAATCTACTAGCAGCTTCCCACGATCGGCGATTCTACAGATCATCGCGCACAGCCGATGAGCACGGACGGCAACGTACCGCAGACCGCATTTTTGTTTTTTGCCTTATGTATGTCGACATTAAATTGTCTCTCTTTTTTTTAAGTCTTTAATCGAAATAGTACTATTCTTCAATTGATTTTTTATTCGTTCCCATACATCGTATATATCGTTCAGGTTCTTATGCTCTGGCGCAGTAGAATTCCATAAACTTGTTTTATTTTGATACAAATTTAAAACATCAAAAATAACTTTGTTTGTCCATTTCATTTTTTAGCAAAAAAGTGCAAAATAATGTTGACAACACTACATACTACACTACACTACAACTACTCGTGTCAGCGAATGAACAACTTCTGACTTTCACGCGCTCGGATCGCGTCGCACGGGCATGTACCGCAGCCTTTGATGTTACCGACTCTCGGTGGATAGGACGCACCAGCACAGACGTACCTGTGCTACCACGGACGAGACGTTTCCCACGGAGCGTCGTTGCGAGCTAGTCCAAATTAAGGTCGCGGCATATTATCGTGCATGTAGCGTTTCGGGCACGTAGCGTTTCCACTCCAGCAATTAGGCTGCGCGTTCACATTTTCATACATAGAACGTTTCAGTTTGGTTCGGTGAAGATATGATCTCGCTTTTCTAGACAAAAATTATGTGCTGTTCTTTTTAACGATGAAGAATGAAAAACTGTGTTAAAAAGAAGGTTTGAAGTAGATCCAATGCTAAGAGAAAGGAAGAAGGAATGTGAATAATGGACTTTATACAGAGAATTAATTGATGACGATGAAAAATATTATGGATATTTTAGAATGAATAGGATTCAGTTTAAATATGTTTTAAATTTAATTTCACCTTCAGTTAAAAAACAAAATACTACATTTAACGAAGCCATATATATCAAACCAAAAAATATTTTTAAAAAGAAGAGGTATCACTTCCGTACAAAAGTCCTAATTGTTTATCACTTTTGTGATTAATTGTCACAAAGCAATAAAAACACATGCATAAATGACAAAATAGGCTCGAAAATTATTTTTTTAAATACTCCATATCAAAATCAAACAAATACCTAAATAAACAACTGGGGGAAAACGACGGACATCTAATTCACATTATCCTTACCAACCGGTTACGACTCGTTACGTAGCATCGGTAAAATATTGTCGGCATCAGTAAAATATTGTTTCGAATATACTGAACGGAAACGTTAAGTGTCTGAAACGCTATGTTCCGGACAGTATGCGTTGTTCATATTTAAAACCATTTAAATTATATTTTTCGGAAAGTAAACACTATGTGCTGGAAACGCAACGTGCACGATAATATGCCACCACATTTAGACAATAAATAGAGAACATAACACATGCTATGCTACAGAATGTTTAAGACGAAAGTAATGAACGTTTCAGTCATTGTCTCACGATCAGTGGAGAACAATTTGATTTAGCAATATTCATTAGATTTTGTAAAAATGATGAAATAGGTTTATTTGTCTACTTTTACTAATTAAAAAATCGGTTTAACATCACACATACTTTTACTTTATGTGTTTTCAAAAAACCTACGTCTATATAATACAGGTTAAATGTAATATAACCACTGCAGTGGTCGTTTTAGGAGACATTCGTTGGACTTTCCAAGTTTGAATTTGTATCAGCCCGAGTGTCTGATGAAGCAGGGATATGCTGAAATGAGTCTTAACACTCTATTGATACCGATTCAAGCACGATAAGTTTAACGAATTTATCCTCCTAGGCCATATATATATATATATATATATATATATATATATATATATATATATATATATATATATATATATATATATATATTAAATATATATATGTATAAATATATATATATATATATATATATTAAATATATATATATAAATATATATATATATATATATATATATATATATATATATATATATATATATATATATATATATATTAAATATATAAAGTATAGGGTTGATGATAGAAATGAGAGATGAGAAAGACTGGTTCAGTTTGCACACTACCAAAACATGCCAATTGCAAATACATTCTTTAAGAAAAAAAAACAAACAGAAAATGGACTTGGGTAGCACCAAATGGAATCAATAAGAACGAAATTGACTTCATTCTAACCAACAACATTGCTACAATAAAAGATGTCAGTGTAAGAAATAAATTTCAAACAGGCAGTGACTAAAACTAGAAAGAATAAAGTTAATCACAAAACCAAGAGTAACCGGTATAAATATTAACAATCCATAACAAAAGGACACAAGAACTGCACTCCATAGAGAGCAAATGGAATAATATCAAAACAGCAGTGCTGACAGCAGCAGCGTCCACCGTGGGAAACAAGAAAAAGAAGAGAAGAGGAACATGGTTTGATGACGAGTGCAGGCAAGCGATAGAAGAAAGAAACGAAGCGCACAAAATGTACATAACAAGAAGAACACGGGAAAGACGAACATCATTTGAAGTCGCAAGACGGAAAGCAGACAAGATATGCAGAAACAAAAAGAGAGCTTATGAAAATGGACAAATAGAAGAAATGGAACAAAATTTCAAAAAAAATGAAACTAGAGGAGCTTACGAATACCTAAAAAAGATAAAAAGTGGATATAAACCTCAAACAAGCCTATGCAAAGATGAAAGTGGGCAAATAATCAGTGACCAACAGAAAGTCACAGAAACCTGGAAGCATTATTTTCAGACCCTACTTGGAACACAAGTAGATATGGAAGATGAAATGGGTACGAACCATGTAGAAGAGAACGAAGTTGAAGTAGAAGCTCCAACCATAGAGGAAGTTCTCGAAGCTATTAAGGCCGAGAAAAACAATAAAGCCCCGGGAGTTGACGAGATTCCAGCAGAACTGTATAAGGTAGGTGGCAACCACCTATCAAGTCATATCCACGCGCTTATCAAAGAAATATGGCAAGAAGAGAAAATACCCGACGAATGGAAGAAAAGTATAGTATGCCCAATCTATAAAAAAGGAGACAAACTCCAGTGCAAAAACTACCGTGGAATTTCTCTACTATGTACAGCGTATAAAGTCCTCACGTATATTATAAACCAGCGACTCCAACCACTAGCAGAAAATATTATTGGAGAATATCAGACGGGCTTCAGACGGTGAAGATCGACAATGGATCAAATATTTACAGTCAAGCAGGTCTTGAGCAAATCGTGGGAACACGACATTGATGTTCACAACGTGTTTGTAGACTTCAAACAGGCATACGATTCAGTCAAAAGGGACAGACTATACTATATATTGGCAGAATTAGCAATACCACATAAGCTGATTAGACTCATTAAAGCCACAATGGATGAAACTCAGGCATGTGTACGAATACAAAACAACTGGACAGACTTTTTCAAAATCTCGCAGGGACTAAAGCAGGGAGATGGGCTGGCACCAACATTGTTTAACCTGGCACTGGAGTATGCGATTAGGCAAATGCAAACTGGACGAGAAAACCTACTGACCAATAAAACGGTTCAACTGGCTGCCTACGCCGATGATATTAATATTATGAGTAGAAAATCAACAGGAGCACAGGAAGCATACGCAGAGTTAAAAACACAAACGAAAAGGCTAGGTCTGGAAATTAACACAGAAAAAAACAAAAATAATGGTACAGACGAGAAGAAATATAATCCCACAAAACATTATGCATGAAGATGACATTGAAACGGTTGGAAAGTTTACATACCTGGGAGTAGAAATATATGCCGATGGAGCAGAGGATGGAGAAATACGAAAAAGGATAACGCAGGCAAACAAAGCTTATTTTGCCCTCTCCCATATATTTCGGTCTAAAAGTGTCCACCGAAATACAAAGATGAGAATCTATAAAACTTTAATTCGGCCAATAGCATGTTATGGCAGCGAAGCATGGGTCCTGAAAGAAACATCCAAAAACAAACTCGACACATTCGAAAGAAAAGTACTGAGGAGAATACTAGGACCTGTGAGGGAAAACGGAATCTTCAGAATTCGATATAACAACGAGCTCTATCAACTGTATAAGGAAACACCCCTGTCAGACTTCATTAGAATACAAAGATTGCAATGGGCCGGACATGTGATACGAATGGGAGAGGATAGGCTACCAAAACGAGCACTGAACTCCAGAATGCAGGGAAAGAGACCAGTTGGAAAGCCAAGAAAGCGCTGGGAAGACACAGTAAGCAGCGACGCACAAGCACTTTTAGGAGTCCGTGTATGGAGAAGAGCAGCCACAGACAGACAAGGGTGGAGGCAAAAAATAAAGGAGGCCAAGGCTCATTTTGTGCTGTAGTGCCGTAGAAGAAGAAGAATAACAAAACTTAGATTACTACCAAAGGACAAGTGATGAAATATTACATGACCAAATCGACAGCTCTTAATTAATGGAAATCAGCCTTGATCGTGTCAAAGAAATTGGAGGCCGCAACGACAAAATGAACATAGTAAACTGTCTGATAAAACTAAAATATTGCTAAAAAAAAGGGAAATGAAAGTAAGTAGCAATATACAGAGAATACAATACTCTGAACTTTGTAAGGAAATAAGGAAAAGTATTAAGGAAGCCATAAGACAGTACAATGAAAGACTGGTAGAAAATGCAATCGAAAACAGAAAAAACTATAAGAAAACAAGAAAAGCATTAATCAGTGGGAAGAAGCAAATCGTTGCTCTAACAAATGAGAACACCAGAATTACAGACAGAAATGAAATAATACAACTCGTGACTAAATTCTACAGCAAACTATACAAAGCTCCTGGCACACTTAAAGAAGTAATCAGTAACCAAGAAGATGTACCAGAAGTCCTTCCGGAAGAAGTAGAATCAACAATTATAAAAATGAAAAGCGGTAAAGCAGCTGGAATAGATAATATAATAGTGGAACTACTTAAATACGCTGGCAATAAAACCTGGAAAATCTCAGCAGGCATATTTACGAAATGCCTAAGATCGAGGTGTATACCAGACCACTGGTATATAGCAAACATAATTCTCATTCATAAGCAAGGTAGCAAACAGGGTATCAATCGTTTACAAGATATTCACAAAGACCATCAATAATCGATTAACAAACGCATTAGATGCTGCACAGCCAAGAGAACAAGCTGGCTTCAGAAGTGGATTCAGTAGCATAGATCATATTCATACACTTCGAGAACTAATGAGTACATCTAAAGAATATGAAACTGCTAGCATTAATATTCATAGATTTCGAGAAGGCTTTCTATTCTATATATCCCAAGGCAGTAATAGAAGCTTTGAGCAACTAAGGCATTGACAAACCATATATAGAATCTTTAGCAAATATATACAGGCAAGCAAGAGCTAAGGTAAAAATTTATGAAAACAATCCAGAATTTCCCACTACCAGAGGCGTCCGACAAGGAGACGAAATATCACCAAAGCTCTTCACTGCATCTCTAGAAAATATATTCAGCAAAATAAGCTGGCAGAACAAAGGAATATGCATTGATGGAGAATACCTCAGCCATCTAAGATTTGCAGATGACATCGTTATGATTTCTAATAATCCTGCGGAACTACTAAGAATTTATAAGCGACTTATAAATGCAGCTAGCAATGAAGTTGGCCTAAAAATGAACTTGACAAAAACAAAAACCAAGATGTACCTTATAATAAACAACACTGCACTTGAGACAGTAGACGAGTATGTATACCTGCGACAATAATACATAAATCTGGCTCCTTACTTCCAGAAAACAACAGAAGAATGAAGCTAGCTTGGACATCTTTTGGTAGAAATTCAGTTATATTCAAATCGAAGATGCCAATCCAACTGAAGAAAAAAGCATTCGATCAGTGTATACTACCAATCATGACATACGGCTGCGAAACTAACGAAAGAGATAATATCGAAACTCAAAGTCACTCAAAGGTCAATAGAGGGATGCATGCTAGTTATAACAAAAAGAGATCGAAAAAGAATAGAATGGATCAGACAGAAAACCAAGGCTACTGATCTATATATATATATATATATATATATATATATATATATATATATATATATATATATATATATATATATATATATATATATATATATATATATTGATACGATTAGGGTTTATAGAAAATAATTTATAAGTTATATACTAGAGAATTTAATAAAAATTATTTATGTGAGGGTATTTTTAAGAAATTATCATATAATAATTGTAAAAAGTTGTATTTTAATGTTGTAATTATATTTAAGTGAGCCATGTGCATAGGCAACCAAAAATACTCTCGAAGTGACAGATAGAAATTAAGAATTATAAGGAATATAAAGTGGGGTTATAATAATAATGTTAGTTTAAAATGTTTAATTTATATATATTTAATGATTTAAGTGTTTATTCTGATCTGAAAAGCCTAAATGTCAACAAAATTATCAATGGAACATTAACGAATTCTCCAGAGTGCAGAGTGTGACCATTGTTTACGGTCGAACATTCTGGAATAATGATTATGTCGGTGGATGGAACAGATATTTTTTCGAGAACATCCATATCGAAGAAATAGAACGAGATCGAACATGGTTTCTTACCAGATGATTCTGGAATATCCAAAAAGATATAAATACCCGTGATTTGGATTCAAGAGGGAGTTTTTAGTCAGAAGTCAGGCCAGTTTATTATGAAAGTAAGTAGAAGATAGACACAATTAGTTAGTGAAGTCAATTGTTCACAGTTTTAGTAAGTCAGTCAAGCAGTTTAATAAGAAATATGAAAGTTAGTTGGAGATAGTCCAATTGTTTAATATAGTGAGTTAAAAGAAGATTAAAAATTATGCATATATTTAATGCACATTTATAATTATACACAAATAATTATTGAAGATTATAAAAGTATATTAGAAGAATATTGGATGGACATTGGAAGGAATTAAAATTATATTATGATTGGAGATTAGTATAAATCAACTTATAATAATTGGATATTGGTATATTGAAAAGAAGAATAAATATAAATGGTGTTTGCTGGTTTGCTTGGTGGTTTATAAATGATGGTGAAGAAAACTATATATTAAATTGGTAGAAGCTGATAATTGGAAAAAGTAATTTCACAAAAACAAGGATAACCGAAGTACGAAGACATTCAGTGGTGATTAGAATCCATATAGTGGAAAACAGTTCATTTAGGCATTCAGTGAAAGAAAGGTACAAAATTTTGTTAATATAATTTAGTTAGTGTCATAACAATTTCAATTTTGAAGATAGTTTGTTTAAATTTTACATTGTCTATAGAATTTAATTAGTTTTATAAGAATATTAATTTAAAGATAGTTTATTTTAAATTTATATTGGCTAGGTTAGATATATATGTGTGTTTCATAATAGTTATAATAAAGATAATTTAAAAAAGTACTTACAAACTAATTCTTTGAGAACCGCGATAAAAACCCTATATTATTAAAAATACTCATTGCTCATCATTCAAACAAAAAACACATCATAACAATATATATATATATATATATATATATATATATATATATATATATATATATATATATATATTAAATATATATATATATATATATATATATATATATATATATATATTAAATATATATATATATATATATATATATATATATATATATAGAGAGAGAGAGAGAGAGAGAGAGAGAGAGAGAGAGAGTGGGAGGGAGAAGGAGGCTGTTTCTTACATTGTTGTTAACGCGATATAAAACAATAACAGTTTGCAGATTGTACCTACTAAATTCTAGTAAAAGGATTTTCATGCAATTTCATGTTGGCCAATCTCTTTTTAATGACTTCTTGAAAATCAGGATGATTTTTCAACAGGTTAGGATCCTTAAAGTTTATTGTGGCACCTAACGTAGTTAGCATCCCTCGGGCAATATCTTTCAAAGCATTTGTACAATTTACAGGGCAATCCGTAAATACCTGAAAGTATAAAAATTATTAAAATTTAAATTTAATATATTACTTTTACATTCACTGACATTATTTGGTATTTTTCAAATATGTAATATGTTTCAAACCATATTTTTTAGCTATTTTACAAGCAGTGGGTGGGAAAATAACATTATTTCTTTTATTTAAAAATTAAATAAAATAAAAATTTATTTCTCGTTCTTGAATAATTTTCTTTACACAAGGTTGATCTGACGGACAGCAGTTTTTAAGTTACCATTACTACAGTCAACCTTTTCAAATTGATGAATAATAACTTCTTTAACCATACGTACTCCGAGTGTTGACTAGTAAAGACGTGCTATCATACGCTGTACGAAGTGACATCGGTATTTGTAGGTTATTTGTAGGTAACTAATATACTTATAACTAATAATAAGTATATTAGTTTGTGTTTAAAAGGAAAACTACTGTAAGTACATTTTGCTTTTTTAAATATTTTTGCCCAGACCGAATGGTAATTTGAATAAAGATAATCGGATCAATGTTCTTGTTGAGGATATCATTGTACATGAAGATAATAATATGAGTTCATGTATAAACAATAAAAATAATCAATTAAACGAATTATCTGTTACCGATATACTCGACAAGAACTTAGAATCCGACAAAAACTCGTATTATGATAAACAAAGTTTATTAAATTAATTAACAAATAGATTTAAACCTGAAACGATTTGGGACCATTTCATGTTTTTGTTGAACACATGAAATCTCGACGACGACCTATGCAACGAAATAAGGACCTGAATAATGGATATAATGATCTTAATGTATTTACCTGGAACGTTCGCACACTTAACGAACCTGGAAACATCCGCAAACTGTGTGACATATTAGCACAATATAATGCTGATATTACTGCAATACAAGAAATACGATGGACAGGCCATGGCATAATCCAAATAGTAAATTACAATATATACTATAGTTGCCATAGAACCAGACATGAATTTGGGACAGCCTTTATAGTCAATAATAAAGTCAAGCACTTGGTTATAGATTTTAAGCCGATAAATCCGCGAATGAGCTGCTTCAGGATCAGGGGCAAGTTTTTTAATATTAGCCTTATTAATGTACATGCCGCAAAAGAGGACAAGCAAGACGAAGAAAAAGACAATTTCTATGATGAATTAGAAAGAACACATGACAATTGTCCCAGAAATGACATCGGTGTAATCGGTGATCTGAACGCAAAAATCGGAAGGGAAGAAATATATCTACCGCACATTGGTAAATATAGTCTCCATAATAATACTAATTGGAATGGACACCGAGCAGTCACCTTCGCAGCCTCAAAGAACATGATCGTAGGAAGCACATGTTTTCTACACAAAAAAATACATATGGGGACTTGGACCTCGCCTGATGGATTAACGAACAACCAAATTGATCATGTGATCATAGATGCTAGACACTTCTCCAACCTTATGGATGTCCGCACCTATCGAGGCGCCAATATTGATTCAGATCATTTTCTAGTTGGCACAAGAATTCGGGCTAGAATCTCAAATGCGAAGAAGGAGAGAAGTACCAAAACAAGGCGCCTTAATATTGAACTCCTCAAAAACCCGCAAACGGTAGAAAGGTTTCAAAACTATATCGAAACTAAATACATAACTAAAGAGAATCTAACAATTAGTGAATAATGGGAAATGTGTAAAAATTACATTAAAGACGCAGCAAATAACATTCTAGGGCCGCAAAGACCACCACCACGCAATGAGTGGTTCGATGCTGAGTGCGAGGACATTACAAGAAGAAAGAACAATGCATATAAACTGATGCAGCAAAGAAGAACCCGAGAAAAAGAACAAAAATATACAGATCTCAGAAGAGAAGAGAAGTACATCCATCGGAGAAAAAAGCGAACTTATGAAAATAGAATATTGGAAGAACTTGAGGCATTAAAAAAGGAAAATCAAACAAGAAAATTCTATAAAAATCTAAATAAAGCAAGAAAAGAATTTAAACTAAGGATCGGACTATGTAAGGATAAGGAGGGGCATATACTCAGTACAAAAGAAGAAGTATTGAAAAGGGTGAAACACTATAAAGAACTGCTTACTATCGAAGTAGAAGATCCAAATCAACCACCCCCAGGAGCAACCAACAATACACCATTGGAGCCTCCATCAATTCAGGAAGTACGGGATGCAATAAAACACCTAAAAAATAATAAATCTCCAGGAAGTGATGGTATACCCGCGGAACTTATTAAATGTGGAGGTGCTACTCTGACTAATCATATATATAAAATCATACTGAGAGCCTGGAATGAGGAACAAATCCCAGAAGAGTGGTGTATTGGGATCGTTTGCCCGCTACACAAAAAGGGCGATGAATTAGAATGTAGAAACTATAGGGGAATGACCCTCCTTAATACAGCATACAAAATATTTTCGAGTATTTTATATGGTCGCCTGAGTGAATATTCAGAGAAGCTTCTTGGCGAATATCAAAGTGGTTTTAGGCCTGGTCGATCAACAACAGACCAGATCTTTGTGCTAAGGCAAATACTGGAAAAAACCAATGAATTCAATATGGACACATACCATCTTTTCGTAGATTTTAAATCGGCCTATGATAGTGCCCTAAGAAATAAATTGTATGAAGCCATGGATGAATTCCACATCCCCGATAAACTGATAAGATTGGTTAAGGATACAATGCGTAAAGTTGTTTGCAAAGTCAAAATATAGGGCGAACAATCATAGGCATTTGAAACGCATGTTGGGCTGCGACAGGGAGATGCGCTGGCGCGTCTCCTTTTCAACATAGCTTTGGAAAAGGCGGTCAGGGATGCCCACATAGACAGCAGAGGAAACATTTTTAATAAATCATCCCAAATTTTAGCATATGCAGATGATGTTGATCTAGTTGCCCGCACAACACGCAAGCTAGAAGAAATGTATACCACCTTGTAAAACGCCTCAAAACATATGGGCCTGCAAGTAAATGAAAATAAAACTAAGATAATGGCATCAACACCCAACAATAGAGCCAGAAACATCGGCCACCAATTCACGGTTGATAATTCTACCTTTGAAGTGGTGGACAAATTCACATACTTAGGCTCCCTGATCACCAAGGAGAACGTCATGACGGAAGAAATCAAGCGAAGAATAATCCTAGCAAACAAATGCTATTTTGGACTGAGTAGACATATGAGAAGCAGAAACTTAAGCCAAAAAACAAAAATAACCATATACAAAACCCTTATACAACCAGTGTTGACATATGGATCGGACACATGGACCATTTCCAAGGCAGATGAAAATCTCCTGCTTATATTTGAACGAAGGATCCTGAGAAGAATATTTGGTGGCATCTGTGAAAATGGTGTTTGGAGAAGGAGGTACCACTACGAGATATATCACAGATATAAACATATATTTGGTGGTAAAGACGTAGTATCCTTTATAAAAATAGGAAGACTAAGATGGGCAGGACATCTGGCAAGATCACAGCAGAATAACCCTCCTAGAAGAATCCTTATGTCACAACCTGTGAGAAGTAGAAGTAGAGGTAGACCAAAACTCAGATGGAGGGATGGTGTAGATGAGGATGGTAGACAAATAGGCGCAGCAAACTGGCAATGGATAGAACTGACTGGCGTAATAGACTTGGGAAGGTCGAGGCTCTTTTATAGGGCTGTAACACCAATGATGATGATGATGATTGTTGAACATTTAGAATTAAATATTGGGACATTACATCCAATGAAAATGGGTAAAAAGGTAATAAATTTAAAAGAGTATGATAAAAATATTATTGAAATTAGTACGGTTGGTCGCAATCGTATAAAAATTGAATTAAATTCGGATAGTATTGCCAATAAATTAGTTAAAGATCCATTCTTTGAAAAGAATAATTTACTTGCATATATTCCGGGCCATCTTACAGAAAAACGTGGGTTAGTTTGTTCAGTTGATACTTCCTACAGCGAGGAGCCCCTCCTACAAATGATTAATTTTAGTGTACCTATTGAAAAATAAAAGGCATGACTAAAGTTAACCAAAAAGATAACAGTATGGAACGCTTTCCTCGTCAAATGATCACGTTTGAAGGAAAACTCATTCCCCAATTTATTTATTTTTTGTGTTTATTGCAAAAATAATAGTCACAATTCTACTTAGAAGGAGTACTCCAGAAATCCAGAATTTAAAAAGCAAACTAGAATCAAGGAAGCAATGTCTAATTTGAATATATCTTTCAACGAAGCTAAAAAAAATTATTAAAAATCCGGCCTATTCCTGCCTCATACAAAAAAATAAATTTGCTCCATTAATTGATTCAGCTATAGAATTTTCTGCTTTAAAAACTTCCACAGCACAACATCCTGTCCGTAATACTTCTTCTAAATCGAACGTTAGGTCAACACATGATCAACCATCTTCTCCTAAACCATTGCCAAAAAAAAAAAGAAAAACTAGTGATTCTTCGCCCAATTTCTCGCCCATTAGACGAGAATATAATACTAGCTTTTGTGCAGGACCGGTCTTCCAGTTTGGAAAAGAGCCACAAAATGATTTTTCAACACTTAAACATCAATTAATTACCATGTTAACAAGTTTTTTTCACCAATTTTCACAGAATCCATTATCAAATAGTAGTTTAAATTTTGAAGATATAGAGTTTGAAAATAAAATTTAAAACATTGTTGATAATATATTTAAAACCTAACAAAACAAAAAGAACTCAAAGATGTCCTTTAAACAAAATCTTAAGATTATTCGGTGAAACGCTAGATCTCTTAAAGCCAACAAAAATTCTTTTTACCAAATTTTAACGGAGGAAAAGTTTGATATTGCAATAATTTCTGAAACATGGTATAAGCCTACTACATTAAGTTTAATAACTTTAACGTCATTGCAGTTAATAGAGATAAAGTTTATGGGGGAGTAGCAATTTTCATTTCACATAAAATTATATACGAAGTCATTCAATTTAATCATAATTTTAATCCAAAAATTGAAGTTTATGGAATCAATATCATTCTTGGTAACCACAAACTGGCTATAGTATCTCTAGATAAACCCTCCGATGTTAGAGCGAAATCCAAAGACTGCATAAATTTATTTAGTCAAATAAAACATAATTGCATAATAGGAGGCGACTTTAATGCCCATTTGGCGACTTTGTTTTGATGGATGCTTTAGATCATTTTTCATACTTGATTGCTATAAACGATGGATCTTCCACAAGGATTTCCCCTCCTGGCCAGGCTAAATCTGCAGTAGATCTCACAATTGCTTCATCTAAGGTATGTTCTACACTTGGTTGGTCTGTTAGTCAGGATACGTATAGACCAGATCATTAGCCACTCTAAGCAAATTGGACCTTATACACAGCTGAAATAGAGAAATCATTTTCCATGCCACCAAATTGCATCGATACCAACGGTATGTGTATATTTTTAATGGAACAGATTACGAATGCTGCGAAAAAAGATTGCAAAATTCTAAGACCATCCTCAAATATATCATTCAAATCACCTAAATGGTGGGACGAGACCTGCCGTGAGATATCGAATAAGAGAAAAATTGCATGCAAATGGTACAAACAAAATATGTGTCTGGCAAATTTTGTTATCAAAAAATAAATGCTAAATGTACACGAACCTTTAAACAGAAATTCAGAAACAGTTGGGCCAACTTCTGTCTCAATCTAAACAGACAAGCTCATCTAACTGAAATATGGGATAGAATTAAGAAAATTAAAAAAGATAAAAATCTGTATGTGCATGACGAAAATATCGTTGAACATTTGTTTCATAAAATAGCTCCTTGCTATGTTCCTTATCCAATATATCTCACTGAAGATAAATTCAAATCACATGTTTTGTCATCTTCTATTAGTATCAATGAACTAACTGCTAATATCAAGTATTCTAAAAGATCCTCCCCTGGGATTGATGGTATCAATTATCTTATGATATATAACTTGCCTACACTAGCACTTCAATTCCTCCGTGATGTTTTTAACAATATTCTAATTAAAGGTGATAACTGTGATTCTTTGAAGCAGTGTCTTGTAATGCCTATCCCAAAAGCCAATGATCCCAATGTCCTAAGACCGATATCTCTTATGTATCTCTCTCATGTCATATATATTGAAAACATTTAAACTAATCATGAAAAATCGATTAGAATAGTGGATGGAAAGTAACAACCTTTAATCAGACGGTCAGCTTGGGTTTCGTAGAGAGAAAGGTACTATGGATTGCATTTCACACTTAGCAACCGATATCCAGTTAACTTATTCTAAAAACCAATATACAGCTGCTTTATTTGTGGACATTTTTGGCATATGATAACGTTATTCTCGACCTTCTGTTTGATCAACTTGTTAAATTACTAGTACCTAGTAAATGTGCTTATGTCCTAGTCAATCTATTTACAAATAGACAAGTCCATATTCGTTTAAATAATTTACTGATTGACCCACGGATAGTTAACAAAGGGTTACCTCAGGGCTCAGTTCTTAGTCCCTTACTATTTAACTTGTATTGATTAAACTTACATACTATGGGAATGCAGTGTAACATTTTACAATATGCTGATGACTTATGTTTCTATGTTTTAATGTCCTTAAAGATTATTTGTCTTATTGTAAAAAGTATTTTGATAGTCATGGACTTGACATCTCACCCATACTCAGTTAGTACGTTAAAATTCTCCCAGCTGGAAATTCCTGTAATAACAGTTTTACATACCTAGGTGTTGCCATGGATTCAAAATTAACCTGGAACGAGCATATTAATAATTGCATTACCAAATGTGAAAAAGCCTTAATATCATTAAGGCCGTTAATCGATAAGATTGGGGAGCAGACCCGAAAATAAACTTATTATTTTAAAGAACGTATACCAGATCAATTTTGGACTACGGGAGCTTTTTTTATGGATCAGCGACAAAATCTCGTTTGATTAAATTGGATCGAATACAATACAAAGTCCTAGGAGCTCTCAAATCTATTCCCACACCAGCCCTTTTGGCAGAATGTAATGAGCCACCTTTACATTTAAGATGTCTATTTTTGACAGAAAAATTTCTTTTTAAATACCAGTTCAATAATCAAAACAGCTTATTACAAAAAATATCTTGTCTCCCTGTTGAAAATCTAATAAAAAAATGGTGGGCAAATAAAAACTCTCCAACTCTAGCTGTTGCTTTTCCCAATTTATCACAATATTCATTCAATGGAAAAGGGATTTTATTCTTTGTCTCCAATTATGACATATGTACTATATGATTATGAATATAAACCTGCTGTAGTAATTCCTTCATCTATTTCAGTTGTTCACGAAGATTTAGTAGTACAGAACAAGCTGGAAGACTGTAACCATTCTTGTAAAATTTATACCGATGACTCAAAATCGCCTGCTGTTGTTGGCTGTGCCATTTACATGGACAATATTCAAGATTATTTTCAGTACAAATTAAAATCAGATTACTCAATATTCACAATTGAAATGGTAGCCATTGTCAAGGCGTTGGATTAATAGCACATTATGT
The DNA here is from genome assembly GCF_040954645.1 of Diabrotica undecimpunctata. Lineage (NCBI taxonomy): Eukaryota > Metazoa > Arthropoda > Insecta > Coleoptera > Chrysomelidae > Diabrotica > Diabrotica undecimpunctata. The sequence continues at coordinate 101,656,679 of NC_092808.1, forward strand.
TTCTAACATAATGTGCTATAAAGACATTTCTCTAAACACATATATACCAACAGACTAATTGTAGATGCGCTTGAAAAGGTAAGGATCCTAACTTCTCTAAAAACAATTGTTAAGTTTGTGTGGGTTAAAGATCACTCTAATATTCCAGACAATGAAAAAGTAGACCATTTGGCTAAAGACGCTACTTTAATGGGTACAGAATACAACGAGTTGCCCAAATGGGATTTAGTTTCAGTTAGGAAGAAACATGTTAGACTTAATTGGGAAATTGAGTAGCAATCCTTTACTAACAGTAGCAAAAATACATATTGCAGTATATATCCAACTCTTCCATCTACTCCCCCAAATGACAGAAACTCCATATCTCGGAAAATTTATACTATGCACGTTAGATTTCTTTTTGGAGATGCTACAGTAAACGCTTACCTATATAAAATAAAATTTTCCGAAACTGATATATGTGAATGTAATGGCAGTTATGACGACCTTAACCACTGGATGTTTCAATGTCAGTATAATCAAGAAGCCATAAAAATTTTATTTCAAGTCATCTCACAACAAAAAATCATAATGCCGTAGAACGTTGCTTCTATTCTCTATTTAGGTAGTCGAAATCCAACTATTAGATCGATTTTATGATTAATTATGATTTAAGACGTTAGTTGCAGTATTTCCCATTGTCTTTCCTTTTATGTCATTTACCTTTAACCGTTGCCTGTATTGTTTGTGTAAAAAAAAGTCGCTATTAAGGGCACCTCAGCGTGAAGCGTATGTTCCTGTTCAATCCTTTTTGTATAGTCATCCAATAGTGTTTTCAACGGAAGGTTAGGAAATTGTCAGAAATGAATTTAAAGGAAGTGTAGGAGTTAATTCTTTTAACGTATTCAACCAATTGTCTGGCTTAATAGATCTTGAACCTAAGGCCAAAAAAAAAACTTCATTAAGAGGGATACTCCAAAGCTATCCAGAAATCTGGATCCTTTGACTACACCAAGAGTTAGATTAAAAAATAACTCGAACAGTCGATATCTTCTAGACAGATTAAGGGAATCGGATATCTTGAATTCCTATCAGCATAAACTTATAAACTTAAAAAAATAAATATGAATCAAAATGGTTTCTTAGTTACAACGTAAAAATGCGGCAGTCCACTAAAATAAACTAAAAAATCGAAAATATCGGCCCGTAAAAACCAAATTTGGACACCCCACAAAGAACGCTATGAATTGTTTTAAAAAATGATGATACTTTATTAATGTCTTGAGGGGATAAAACTACTTAAATTATTATCATCGTAGGTAGTAAATTCGCCCATTTACTGGATATTTGCGTAGTGTATTTACAGTATTTTTTTGAAGCCTATTTTCTTGTGGCATGCTTAAATGGGAATAAGCCACAATTAAAGGTTAAAGTACGTTTATTGACGTTTCAATTTCCGCTTCGGAAATCGTTCTCAAAATACAAACATTAGTGATAATACTAATGTTTGTATTTTGAGAACGATTTCCGAAGTGGAAATTGAAACGTCAATAAACGTACTTTAACCTTTAATTGTGGCTTATTCCCATTTAAATAGTAATTAGTGTACCTACAGTTATGCCAACTTGTATGTGTATACGTGTGTCAAGTACATTAATGTGCTGCATGTGTGAATATGCATGCATACTTACCTCGTTTGGCGTGAGATTGTGTATGGTGTGTGTGTGTGGTGTGGTGTGGTGTGTGTGGTGTGGTGTGGTGTGTGTGGTGTCGTATGGTGTGATGTGTGTGGTATGGTGTGTGGTGTGTGGTGTGTGGTGTGTGGTGTGTGGTGTGTGGTGTGTGGTGTGGTGTGTGGTGTGTGGCGTGGTGTGATGTGTGGTGTTTTGTGGTGTGGTGTGGTGTGGTGTGGTGTGGTGTGGTGTGGTGTGGTGTGGTGTGGTGTGGTGTGGTGTGGTGTGGTGTGGTGTGGTGTGGTGTGGTGTGGTGTGGTGTGGTGTGGTGTGGTGTGGTGTGGTGTGGTGTGGTGTGGTGTGGTGTGGTGTGTAGTGTGGTGTGGTGTGGTGTGGTGTGGTGTGGTGTGCGTGTGTGTGTGGGTGTGGGTGTGTGTGTATGTGTGTGTGTGGGTCTAGGACAGTTTAAACATTAACTGATATAGTTATTGCCTAGTTAGGTTTACTTATATTTTAAAGACTTACCACAGTGTGAAATAATCCAGGATTCTGCCAATGCAACTGTAAGAGCATATTTTTTATATCTATAATACGTTTGAAAAACGGTGCTAATTTATCATATCTTAGTGCATGAATCCTGTCTGAAACTGAAAAAAAATTATATAATTATAGTTATTTTTGTGTCAGACTACCAACCCCCACCCAGCAATCTAATATCGTGTGTATGTATGCAGTAAATGATGTCTAACAGTTAGTATGATTTTCTTAATCAATGAAACCATACCTTACATTTAGTCGTCTTCTGTGTCTTTTGTATGTTTTTGTTCTTCACATAGTCTGCCATTTGTTTCATCTTTCGTCCTCTCTTTTAATTTATTTACCCACCCATAATTATTTATAGCTGTTACAGCCTTGTAACGCCTTGTAAATTTTTTTATACTTTTATACTTTTATATAGGGAAGAGATTTCTCTTCCCTATATATAATATATATATAAAAGGATTATCCGAACAAATTGCAAATCTTCTGTCCAAACATAATATTACGGTTGCTCATAAAGGGCACAATCTTTTGAAAAAGAATTTTTTTAAGATTAAAAACAAAAACCCCTCTATTAAAAAGATCGCATGTCGTATATGAAATTCCCTGCTCGAATTGTGATGGAGTTTATATTGGACAAACCAGTCAGCTACTTAACTCAAGAATGCGTTCCCACAAATATGACAAAAAATACTCAACCGCCCTCACAAAACATGAACACGAAAAAAAACATAAATTTGATTTTGAGAAAACCAAGATCCTAAAAAGTGAACCCAACAGGAAGAAGAGAGAGCTTCTAGATTCTATACAAATAAAAAAAAATAATAATGCAATAAATTATAAAAAAGATATCAAAAATTTGAACAAAATATATTTTAACTTAATTTAAAAACACATAAAAAGACAATCTCAGAACGCCAATGATGTTAAAATAACTGATTGTTTAAACGATAAACTAACATCAATAAACAACACATTAGATTTAAAATACATTTTACATGTAGTGACTTAGTGGGTATGTCCTATGTTTTTAATATTATTTTAATTGTGACGTCTACTTGTTAGTACCGAATTTTTACATGCTTGGTAAGTCAAAAGTTTAACCTTTAAACCGTATTATGTCTGTCATAAAATGTTTTTTTAGTCAATATTACTTCTTGAAAAAGGCATGGATTTCCTGCCGAAACGTCGAAAAAATATATGAAAATGTCTTAGTATCAAATCAAATTTTTTTATGAACCTAAGCCCAAGAAAATCCACTAAATCGATATATATATATATATATATATATATATATATATATATATATATATATATATATATATGTGTGTATATATATATATATATATATATATATATATATATATATATATATATATATATATATATCGAGAAAAGAGTACGACCGTCAATCCAATATAAATTTATTATCACTCGAAGAGTGGCGGGTTTTTCGGTTAAAAGGTGGAGAGAAAAACATTTATTATTATTTAATTTAACATTTTATTTTAATTCAAATTTAATATGAAGTTTACTGCACTAAAATTCATTAAAAAAACCGTTTATCAATTCATTAACAAATCGGCGCCAACTTTTAGTCATTGTCATTAAGCTTCTGTTTTTATTACTATTCACTATTTATACGTTTAAACCCGTAGAAATAATCGTTTAAATATTTAAATTTCCCAAGAGGAAACTTGTAAATGCGTCTAAACACTTTGACAGTTTTTCGACAATTGAATGGTCTAATCTTTCAAATTTTTGCTCGCTCAAAGATATATGAGTGTCCATGAGTTGTTTTCATGTTTTTGAGACATTAATTTCTAGACTCATAGTATGAGCTGCTTCTTTAAAACATGTATGTAATCTTTTCTAGGTCTTTTAATGTCCAGCTAATTATGTCTATACCATCTGCGTAAGCTAAAACTTGGTTGATCTTTGTATTATATATAATATGTAATATTTTTCCTTCCCTATTTATAGAAGTTTTCCTGGTAACTTGTTCCAACGCAAAATTCAAAAGTGTTGTGAATAGTGCATCTCCTTGTATTAGACCCTCGTTAATATTAAATTTATCGGACAGTTGATTTTAGTTTCTTACTTTTGCTTAGGTGTTAGTTAGGCTTAGGCAGAGTTTTACTAATCTGATTAGTTTTTTGCCACAGTTAATTCTTGCATTGCGCTATATAATTCCTTTCCAATTATTTAGTCTACAGAATCTACAGAAAGATGATGTAGTTCATTGTTTCGTTCGTAAAATTTTCCTGTAAATACTTGGTCTATAGTTGACCTACTTTTTCTAAATACTGCTGGATAACTATCTGTTATCTGTTCCATTCGTCCATGGTTCCATTATATTGTTTAGCTTTGCTTTTAATATTTTGCTAAATATTTTGTATCCAACGTTTAGTAGTGATATTCCCTGATGATTATTGCAGTCTAACTTATCTTTCTTTTTATGTGTATAAGGCATATACTTTCCATTGTTCCGGCATTATTTCTGTATTCCATATATCTAGTATTAACTTTGATATTTTACTTTGTATTCTATGTCCTCCACATTTTAACATTTCTACAGTTTTCTACCTTTTTCTCAAAAGGTATTTCCTTATAGAATTGTTTTATATTATTTTTCTGTTTATGTTCTTCTAGCCTTTTAATCTTTTATTTATTTTGTTTTCTCTTTTTCAATCTTAGACGCTTTTTTAATTATCGTATACTTGCAATATATTCTTCTTTGGTTTCTTCCGTCCTGTTGATCAACATTTTAAGCCTAGCTTACCAGCACACCATCTTTTTTGGCTAGCTTCTTTGCTTTCCCCCACCACTTTTTTTGCAGTTGTTATAATTGCTTTTTTTAAAATACTTCACTTATCTTTGATATTTCTGACTTGATTTTATATACCTTGCTCTTTTCTTGCGTTTATTATCTTAGGAAAATCGTTAAAAAACAATTGAAAACATATATAATAGACACAACATCCAAGCCAAAATAAAAAATATACTAAGAGGACTTCTACTGATAGAGTGATAGAGACACGTTAAATAATAACAAGTTAACATAAATACTTATATAATATACAACGGTACTATGTTATTTGTGCTTATTTTGTAATAAAAGTCGTGCTTACTTGAGGTATAAACAGTTTTAGAGGATTTTTCTTTAACATTTATACTGCTTAAAACACTTAATAAAGGATTTTCATCTGCTTGGCTCCTAAAACCTCTCAAAATATGTGCATCACTAATACTTCTTAATTGTTCTCTTCTTGGTTGTGCACATAAAGATTCATCTGCATATATAAATGGGAAGTCAAAACGATCAAAAGATACTTTTCTGTCATCAATTTTTTCGTTTGACGTGGATTTCTGAAATATTTAAATTTTATTTATTGTTTAAAAATATATAATTTACTTGAAATAAAACAGAAAAATGATTAACCTAAAGTTAACACCCCGACGTCTGAACGAGAACACAAGATTTATAAATACTCATATCCTCATGACTTGCATGACTCTCCTTTGTAGCATTTCTAAATTCCTTGGTATATATTGAAATCCCCTCGTATATATTAAAACACCGAAGAATATTTTCAGTGTATTTCATTTCCTATCGTACGTATTAAATAACGAAGTATTCTTTGAATTCCTTTTTGCGTCGCCAAGGTCGATAATAGATACATTTTAAAGATTTGTTTATGTTTCACAGGTGTGTATTTTCTCGGCATTCTTTTGATCGAAGCCGCTTAATATTCTGCGTTTCAAATAAATATTCCCGTTTTGTTTAGACCAAGTTAAGTGAATGATTTTTAAGATTTAACTCACACTCTCTGAGGCCGTTGTCAAGAGCGGTTTGCTTCAGCGTTGGTCCAAATTTCACGTCAAATTTGTAATGTTTTCTTGTTTTTCGTCCCTTTTCATGGAAAATATGTAGTGTATTGTGGCAGTTAATAGTTAGAGTTAAAGTGAGGTTTTGAAAGATATCTACATATTCCATTTTCCTGTTTTTTAAGAAGCCGAGTCAAAACTTTTTGTTCCAGTGCTCCCATTTCAACCTCAAATTTGTATGTCATAAGGAGCAGTTTCAAAATACTTTTCATATTATGGAGATCAATTTGTTCGTGTGGCAGAAAGTGTAAGCCCAGTTCTACCCCCAGAAATTCCAGTGAAGTCTAGTTTCCACCCCCAAAAGTAATTTAGTGCAATCCAGGTAACTTTTGTGTTTAAACTTTAAAGGAAAAATAAGAATAAACATTTTTATTAATAATTGCTTTTATATGAGTTTGTAAAGATAATTTTTTATTTGTAATAATTTATTTCTGCTACAAATTATAGCCCAGTAGCAATAGTCAGTTTTGTAGTATCTCCAACTCCTAGAGTTTGTAAACAGATAGGACATAGTAAGTGTTTCTCTTTGTTATTTTTGTATCTACTTTTGTGAGACAACAATAAATGTGTAATTTTATTTCTAAACCATTTTGTTTATTTCTCTTAACTAACTCTCTAACCCCTTTTTTGAGTTTCATTTAAAAAAAATATATTATTTATTACTAATAATTATTTTAATAGTTACAACTAGTTGTTGTTATGGTTACAATTTGTTTCCTTGAAGCGGCGTCCTTATTTCAAATAGCTAGAGGACCTTTTTGTGTTTTGTCTATTTGTCCAAGAGACTCATAAGTACCCCTTTGTTTCATTTTTGTAGTTGCCCCAATCCAGACCCATTGTACTTATCCACGACCCAGTTTCTCCAAATAAACTATATTTTGCTTGCCCTATCTCCACCCCAATAATTTCTGTTCCCAATTTTCAACCCCCATAATAATACCCTATATGGTAGGCAAAATATTTCGTTACAACTTCAACTTGAATAAATTGCATTTTATCTTTTCTATCAGTTCCATTTGGCCAACTCTTATATTTCCAATCCTGAATGGCTATTCAGTTTTCGAGGGCAGACGGGTTACTATTTTCCTCCCACTATGTATTTCTCTTTCCACTAAATGAAGAAAATCATGTGTAAAAAACCGGAAGTTAATGTGGAAACAATCGTGCCAAGAACTAAATGGTAACATAACACGTGACCACGAACGATGCCTTTGAGACAGCAAGCGAAATCCCATTGACGATCAGTCATATTCCTGTACGTAAAGTTTTGCAGAAATTGCAACTATTACAGAATTTTCAGCAGCTACCCCTGCTACTACGAATAGTCACACACCAAGCAAGGTGAGCGCGGTGTTTAAATGCCAAAACCTAAACCTCAAACTAACCTCGCATAAACCGCATAAAAGTCATTAACCTCACGATTGCTACGTTTAATGTCCGATATAGAAGATTAGAGAGTAAATAGAAGGTAATAATTCTAATACAGGAAATAGCAAGAAGCAGAGGAAAGCAGGGAAAAGACCTATCGTGGCACTGGACCTGAATGCAAAATCTATTTTATGGGGGCGCTAAGTAATGACGAGAGGGAAGAAATGTGGAATAAGATTATCCACGATATCGCCTGGCTAAAGTGTGTAGAACATACTAACAAATTAATTGAAAAGTGGTTTATTAGAAAAGAAAATATGTGTAATATTAATATTGAACCTGTAAGATTTAGCATTGGAGATAACAGTTCAAATTCTGAAGGTAATGACAATGAAATGTAATAAACTAAAAACATACGTTCAAATGCTTGCAACAATATTATTTGAGCTAAATAATGTATCATTCTTAAAATAATTTTACTTATACCTATTATGTCAACACACCGTAAATAAGGAGGTAACATGCAAACAGTCTTAAGTCACACATAAATCAAAGTTGAGTTAGTTGTGCCAATGCATTATTCTGTTGTAGCCAAAGTGGTTTATTCTATCTGATTGATGCAAAAAAAATATTTCCAATGATAACAGCATGTTAAAAACCACATATACATGCAAATCAACTTATTTCCATTGTACTGCTCCATGCAAACCAGCTTATTTCCAACCAATCAATAGAAGCGCTGCAACTGTCACTCAACTGACCCAATGAGTCTTGCAAATTTGAGGTTATTTAATATAAGGGCTTTGTATTAAAAGTTTTTGTGACTACTGTTTAGATTGTCAACGTTAGTAACAATTAATAATTACGTTATTATTTAAAGGAGAATGAATGGTGCAGATGGAAGTGTAAGTGTTGGTAAACTAAATAAATAAATAAAGGGACTAGAAAGAGAAGAGTTACATGAGGAAAAAGGAAAAGTGAACAAATTACCAGGTATGCAGCTCCTAAAGCCCTAGTTTTTGTACAGTGTAAGCACAACAATACACGTTTCAAGTGCGTAAAAATGAGTCCTAATTACATCAAAGCTTTCAAAGAAGAGTTTTTTAAAGTTCCAGACAAGAAAAGACAAGACAATATAATTGCCAGTTTGATCCATATAACACAAATGAAAAGACATAGACTTAGGCCGGTAAACAAAAATAAAAAGGAAAAACTTGGACCTGAGCGAAAGTACTCACTACAATATTTTTTCTAACTGTCTCTGATGCTAAAACTTCTGTAGGTTTAAAATTTTTTGCACTGTTATTGGTGTTGAAAAAACTAGAATAAAAAACATAGCCAAAAAAGTGCATTTTGGGTTTGCTGTTGAAGACAAAAGAGGAGGTGACACTACCAAAAATAAGAACTGTCTGTAGAAGTAAAGTGTTTAAGTGTACATAAAAAAGCTTAGAGGAACTAAATCATATTACAGCAGAAAGAAGTCCAAAAGATTGTATCTGAGTAGTGATTTAAGTATTAGTAAACTCAGTTAAATGTATAATGATCCGTGTGAAGAGGAGTTAAAAGTGAAATGCAACATAATTAGGAGGATACATGTTTAGAAGGCACCTCCGATACTTGCAGTACGTGCTTCCTTTTTAAAGAATAAATTAAAAGTGCACCAGCATTATTTTGTACTAAGGTTGTTTAGCGATCGTTGTATTTCTCAAAAGAAAAATACTATTGTCCTGAGAACACTAATTCATTTTTTGGAAACACACAAAACATCAATCCAAAATATTTTATTGTATTTCAATGTACGCTTACACAGTGGTTTACCTACCGAGCGTATTTTTGGAAGAGTAGAAAAGCAGTTGCGAAAAAAACCCATAATTTTAATTAAATAGGAAAACCATGCAATCTACAGTAGTATAGGCAAGATAAAAGCCCTAGGAGAAGACTGGCCACTACTTGATACTAAAACGCTAAGTGAATACTATAAGGACATCCAATCAATTAGTAAACTCAAGAGAATTGAAATACGCTACCGGACACAAGAACAAATTGAATACCGAAAAAAGGGAAAATAAAAGTCTTACAAAAAGATTGTGTTAGTAAGAGGCTTAAAAAAACTACAAGTATGAAGGACAAGAGTCTTTCTCACAAGAAATGAAAAGAGAAGAAAAGACAAGTGAGACTGGAAGAACTACCACTTCATCATGTGTTAACCAAAGATGTTGACAAAATTTTGAAAAAAAAATGTTTGGAGAAGACTGGCCTACTTCTGATCCACGCCTTGGTGCTTACAAGAGTTTGATTTTGGATGAACCCATTACAGCAGCTGCTGGTGAGGAGCTGGAAGAAATGTGTGACAGCCTCGACGATGAAAGTTGTGACTTGCAGATTTAAAAAACTGTTTGTTGCATTAATACCTATTGTGACAATGTTTGCCACTTAGGTAATGCCTATATTATTATTTTATAAAAATAAAAGTTTATTCAGATAACTATCATTCCTATACTTTATTGCTTTATTACTTCATTTACATGTAAATCAGCTTATGTGCACAACATTTTACACGCAAAATGACTTATTTCCACTAAGTTCGTAATGAGTATAAGTCCTGAAATGAGTATTTTAATCGTATGTTTGAAAGCAATACTATTGCATAACATTGATTAGAACTCATTATCCTTTTTCAGAAAAAAACTACAAGTTTTTCGCCTTCCCTGAAAAAATACTTATTTGTGACTTAAGCTTGTTTGTATTTTACCTCCTCAAATATTATTGCATATTTAATTATATTTTTTTTTATAAATTGTTTTTTATTTATTAATCACTAATGATATTAACAGAAATTATTAAGCCACTTCAAATGTAGCTGTAATTCTGTACCAAAATTTTGAAGCTAACACTTTACATTCTATTTATTTGATAACGTCAGATTTTAATATATTATAATCCGTGATCGGAGCAGTTGCCACTTTCTGTCACTTGCTGTTGCGTGGAGTAAATTTCCGATTTATTTCGTATGCTTTAAATGATGACGCATGGCTAAAGAACTATGGAATCAACTGTATGTAAAAGCTTTTTGGGACAAACAATTTTAATATTGCACTAACTGTAAATGAAACTTCTTAAAATTTTTAAAGCTAAATATTTGTGATATTGTCCTTAGTCTCCCGTAAAATCTAAGTTTTCTGTACATTTGTAGAAAATTTATGAATAATTTTCAAAGAATCGACTTAATGCTAAATCTATTTAAAGCTATTTTTGCAAAACTTAACCAAATTAAAAAAATAACCTTACAAACTCTCATTTTAAACGATTTTCTACGCTTTTTCAGTAAAATTGTGTCACTTTTCTATTTAATTTATCGGTCTTCACCAGTATTTAAAATCAAATAGCGATCTTACATGCTTCATATATTATTTATAAGTAAAAAATGACGTTTAATATTTTGTTTATTACATACTGTTATTACCAAATTTATCAAAAGTAGTTGTTAGATCAACGAGTGTCATGGGAAAATCATTAGTTCCCTGGTCTTATTACTATTAGATTATTAAAATTACTATAACATTTGAAATAAGATAATTTCAAATAAGATTGAAATTCGTCGTCACTATGGTATAATTTCACTATTTGAGAGAGTGAGTCATCGTTTAAAGGCCCAGAAATGCGGAAAGCTGTTTGTAAATCCAGTGACGTACACTTACTTTTATTTTAACGTTAATTATATTTTATTTTTCAAATATTAATGTTCGAAATAGGCCACAATATATTTATTTACAAGTTTTTACTGACGTTTCAATCTCTATATCCAAAGACCGCTTTCAAAGATATAAATGATAGTTATATTTATTTTATTTGTTTATTATTATATATTTTTATAATCTTATATTGTTTATTTTCTTTTTTTTTCTATCTTTAAAAACGGAATAGAGATCGAAACGTCAATGTATTAAACATGTAAATAGATATATTGTGGCTTATGTCCAACCTTCTCCCTAAAAATACAGAATGCCACAAACAAGCAGCTATAGAAAAATAAATATATCTGTCATTTGTATGTTTGAAAACGGTCTCTTTATAGAGATCGAAACGTCCGTAAATTAAACATTTGAATAAATATATTGTGGCTTATTCCCCACATTATTTCTAAAAATACAGAACGACAAGCGAAAAGCCATAGAAAATAAATAGTACTATCATTTGTATAATTGACAACGGTCTCTGGATATAGAGATCGAAACATCAATAAATAAACATATGAATAAATATTTTGTGGCTGTTTTCCTACATTCCCCTAAAAATACAGAATGCCACAAACAAAAAGCTATAAAAAAGAAGTAATTTTGCAGAAAGTTTACTGATACCAACCGGCTGTCGCGGAAGTTACGCTAAAACGTCTTTTGACGTGACACGTCCTTAAAGAGTTACACAATGAAATTTTTTTAAAACAAATTTTAAGAGAGTTTCCACACCACCCCAGAGGTATGTCTTGTGGCGCGATACTTTTTTTAAATGGGTGTTCGCCAAGAGCCATATTGTCTTATTAAATAAAATGAACAAAACACTTAAACAGTATAAAACAAAACAAAATAAAATCCTATAAAACAAAATAAAATTCTATAAAAACAAAATAAAAATAATGTTTGATGTGTTTAAACACAAACACTATACACACTTACTATGTTCTTCTCGTTTTTTTTGTTTTTGGTTTTTTTTATGCTGATGTTCATATTAAACATATTAAACTATTAGAAAATATTATTCGCTGTCTAAACCTGAAGATGCAGTGCTGCTATCGCTGTCATTATCTTCACCACCTGGTGTAATTATAATTGGCTCTAGTAAAACTTTAATATGAGTGTCAAGTTCCCACATACGATGTTCTTCTTTAATTATGTGGCCTATACATTTAGCCCATTTCTCTGGAGTTACATGGAGGATTGCTTTAATCAAAAGTTTCTTAATTTCGTTTAATTTGAACGTTTTGTTATTGCGTGCTACTTCTCCTTTCACTTGCTCCCAGATAAGTTCAATGGGATTAAGTTCGCAATGATAAGGTGGTAGACGCAGAACTTTGACACCATAATCTTTTGCAGTTTCATCTACAGCATATTTAAGATATTCAATTTTCCTTAACCGTGCAATGTCAAGTAGCTAAATTTTGAGCATTGATTCTTCGTATGCAATCCCCTTTTCTGTAAGCCATTCTTGAATCCTCCCTTTCAATTTCTTTAATAATCACCTGTTTTTTTTCGACTCAAATTGAAGAAAACCATCATCAAGAAACCCTGTATCACTTTCTGTGTATTCTGTGTATTCCCTGTATCACCCTGTGTCCCTTTCCTGATGGAGCTTTTAATCCTGTATATCAGCCTTCTATAAATGCTTCGCGTTTACTTTTAACATTTAAATCTTGCCAAACTTTTCCAACTGTATGACCTTTTCCAACCTTGGTTAATCCAGGTTTCATCCAAATAACATATTTTGCGTCCAGTGCTGCGAATTTTGCGTATTTCTTCTAAATATTTTCTTCTCCGCACAATAATTTTATTTTTTTCATACTTTTTCTGTTGAGTTTTACATATCAAAAGTTCATTTCACGCATGGTCCTGGTTAAGACTCTACGAGATATCTTGGGTAAGGAGTCATCGTTTTCGAGCTCTTGAGAAATATTTTTCAGTGTTGGAATTTCACTCCGAAAATAAAATGAATGAATTTTTCGACGTATAATATTCCTTGTCTCGTTATCCAAAACAATGCTTTTCCTACCTCTAGTTTTACCTTTTTCTTGCTTTTTATTTTCCGATGTATTTTTAAGTACACGATAAATACAGCTAACGGATACTTTTGTTAAACTGCTACAAATGTCGACCGCTTGGCTAACATTTAATTCCATTTTTCTGCCGACAATTCCTTCATAAACGTTTCGTATTATTACCTTCTCTTCGGACGTTAACATTTCATTACCATACCATACCGTCTCTTTTGCGGCATTTCATTTTTGGAATCAACATCAGAATTTTGCAGTCTTCTCTTGGAACAACTCGGTTTTTCGTCCAACTCCAATAAAACTCAAACCAAATAATCACAGAATATAACTAAAAATTTACTATAAAACGACAAACTATAACACTCGTATTATCAATAACACGTTTTATCAATAACACAAACTTATCCCATAAAATACCCTACCCTCAGAAACGCCAATGTAAATAACCTATTGTTGATGGGCACTCGCTCGACAAAAACTAGTTTTACGGTTTTCTGTGGATCTGAATTGAAACGGGGTTCCGTCGCTAATTCCAAAGTTGCCAAACGATTGAAAAATATTGTTTTAAAATATCGATTTTTATTTTATAAATTTAAATATGTAACGAAACGGAACATATAAATAAAATTTATTTCATTACAATTTTGTGCTTAATTTTTACTATTGAAAAAATCAGGTTTTTTGTATTTTTATGACGGTAATAATCGCTGCGTGGAAGAATACAGGTTTTGTATAACCATAATTACTACTTGTGAACAAGAATTGGCTACACTGTATGACAACTTCTGGTCAAGTCTACTATAGAGAAGCACAAATAAATATACTACTTTATATATTCTGTAATTTCTTATTAGGAAACGCAAATTGCAATCGAGAAAACAGGCAGTTTTCGAGGGCCGCTGTGTACATTTAAATTTGAGGATATTCGGCGTTTAAACTATGATATCACTCTTCTAAATTGAGGGTTTCTACTTTAGTTTGTGGCATTATGTTTTTATAGGTTGTGTTACAGAAACTTTCTGGAAATAATTTTCAAACGGAGTTTATAAGTAATAACGTTGATATATCTTATGTGAACGAAGTTTAATATAAGTTACAAATTGTGAATCTCAGTGATATATTGAAATAAACTTTAAGTGTACAAACTCTTTACATAATATTCGGTTTAATTAATATAAAATCAACTAGATTGCGATTATTTGTTGTTGTTGTCAATAAACAAATCCAGTTTTATCAGCAAATTAACCACTTTATAGTAAAGGCCCATATACCTGTTTTAGCAGGTGGGCAGGGTCGGACTTACTTTTCACATAACATTTATGGAAATTAATTAAAATATGGAATCTCACAACAGTTCTACAATTCAAAACCGTCAAAGTCAAATAAACTTATCACAAACATATTCTTCGGCAGCGTCGAAACTACAATTTCCTTCCAAAGAACAGACAATTATTTTTAGTGCCTTAGAAAATACCAAACTACAAAACTACCTTCTCTCGCTGGGAAATAAAATTAAACTGAAAAATATAATTCTTCTCTTCTAGGTTATCTAATAATCGTATATGTATGTATTTATCCAATAAACAAATGGTGGATGATTTTATGAATAATCATGGCCAAATAGAAATACAAGGTGAAATTATTAGAGCAAGAAGGTTAGTTACACCAGCGGAACGACTTGTGCTCTCCAACGTACGTTCTACAATACCACACGACTTGCTAATCAATGAGTTACAAAAAATCGGCATAATTCCGGTCTTCCCTATCACATTCCTAAAAATTAGTGCTTCTATGCCGGAGTACGATCACATTCTTAGTTTTCAAAGACAAATATATATCAGCCCTCACAGTCTAACACTACCAGAGTCATTTACACTTGTTTTTGACAACACGCCTAATAGAATATTTATCTCTCAAGACAGTTTAGTTTGATATAACTGCAAGGAGTCAGGTCACATTGCATCACAGTGCTCCGAACCACTAGCTCAATTAACCCCCAACCAAAGCAACGAAACATCGTTATCCAGAACAACAAATATATCTTTGCAAAAACTCAATGACACAAACCCTTCTCAATGTGAACAAATGCCCATTTCCAATGACCCAGAGAGACCGAACAAAGTAGATGCATCAAATAAGGACAGTCACATAATTAATCAACCAAAACGTAGCTTTGATGAAATTATTTCACCTGAAGCAGATCTATCTTCAAAACAATGTAATATTTTTCCAACACCTAAAGTCTAAGTAAAACTAAGAAAAATAAAATTAGTTCAGCAAGCACTTCATTATCTCTCTTACTTGAACCTGCTAAAAACATCATAGAAAATCACTCTCTTTCTCTCTTTCGCTTTAAACTCTGACCCACTTAACATGCTACTAATGAATATCATTGGATCAACAGATCCTATAAGCACGATTCAAGAATATACCAACGACCTACTAGCCTTGTCCGATATGCTCAGTAACGTTTATCCCCATTTAAAGGAAAGATCCATAAAACGTAAATTCACGAAAAAATCTATAATTACATCGGTAATGAGGCATCGGACTGGGAAAGTGAGTCATCCCAATTAAGCCAACATTAAGATTCAAGTCTCTACTTCAATGGAATATTGATGGATTTTTGCTATATGATTTATGCTTCAACATATAATTGGTGAACAATCTCCTGATGTAATATGCCTACAGGAAACTTATCTGAATCAAAAAAAAAATATAACTCCAATCAATACCACTGTTTTCGCAAAGAAAGGATAACAAATAATAATTTTTCTTCAGGCGGTGTAGCCATATTAGTAAAAAAATCACTAACGGCGAAATAATTTCCAGTAAATACAAATCTGGAAGTTGTAGTTGTAGAAATACAATCATCAAACAGGTATTTTATTTGTAACATTTACTTACCCTCTAGTCGCCAAACAACGTACAACGATTTAAAGGATTTATTTAGTCAAATACAATCCCCTCGCATTATTGTGGGCGATTTTAATAGTTATAATATTATTTGGGGCTCCTCTTATACAGATGCTAGTGGAAAAATTGTCGAAAATATAATTTTAGATTTTCAATTGAATTTTCTTAATGATAGATCACCAACCAAATTTAACGTTAATACAGGAGATTCTTCAGCAATTGATCTAAGTCTGCGACCGTGCACTCACACCTCGGTTGTTTTGGGAAGTCTTACAATACACTGATGAATCCTTAAACTTAAATAGATCCGTAAACTAATTTTTCGAAACCAAATTCAGATTTATGCTTACGGATTATTCCTAGTTTACGGATTTATTATCAGATGTCGCTTTTTGCGTCCATACGAAGCCATGTTAGAGTTGCTTCTCAAGACAGGAAAAATTTCACGTTCAGAGCGTCTGTGAATAGCCATTCTGAAGATCCCTTTTAGGGTGAAATACGTAATCAAATCTTAACTGTCTTTTTCCTTTTAACTTAAATAGAATTATTACGAGTAGTGGTAAGTAATTTGTTGGGAAAACAAAAAAAAAACAATAAATAATCAGATTCCTGTACCTTGGTCGAACTCAGAATGTGGAGCTGCTATCAGATCAAGTAAAACTGCAATTAGTAAATACAAGAGACACAAAACTCCTAAAAATAAAATCATGTTCAAATCACTGAAAGCTAAGACACACCTTATTATAAAACAAGCTAAGAAATTCTCCTGTCCCAAGTATGTTTAAGAAATAAATTCCTCAACTCCTCCTCCTGTCAGCAAAGTATGAAAAAGAGAAGAAAAATCTCTGGTTTGAAATACACGTCAATTATTTCTAAATTAAAAGTAGTCAATAGGATTTTAACTTCTTCTCATGAAATAGCTAACACCTTAGCTGAAACTTTTAAAGAAATGTCTTCAAATAGTAACTACAATAATACATTCCTTGAAAACAAAATAATAACAGAAAATACTGATCGCTTTGCAAATGATAATTTAAACGATCCATTAAATCTACCTTTCACTATTGAAGAACTGAAAAATGCTTTATCCGAATTAAAAAATACTAGCCCGGGCCCAGACGACGTCCCGGTAATATTTTTAAAACATCTTCATTACTCAGTAAAATTATTTATACTTCATCTTCTTAACTTAATTTGACAAAATAATAAATTTCCATCAATTTGGTCTAAAGCTATTATATTACCTTTTTTAAAACCTCAAAAATCAAACCTAGAACCTGACTCATAAAGGCCAATCAGCTTAACATGTTCTATGAGCAAATTGATGGAAAAAATGGTAAATCTCAGATTAACGTGGACATTAGAATCATCAAATCGCTTCAATGGTTTTAGACAACATCGGTCGGGTATTGACAATATTCTTGATCTAGAATCTGAAGTTCATCAAGCGCTAGCAACCAAGTAACACTGTATTGCAATATTTTTCGATCTGAAAAGGGCATTTAATATTTGTTGGAAATTCAACATTCTGAAAGAACTACATATATGGAATATTCGTGGAAATTGCCTAAAATTTATTAAAAACTTTTTACAAAACCGGTCTTTTTGTGTGAGAGTAGGTACATAATACTTACTCAGAGGAAAAAAATTAAGAAAATGGAACACCCCAAGGATCAGTCCTAAGCCCCACATTATTCTTAGTGGCAATAAATAATATTATTAACGACCTTACTAAACCTCTAAAGGCTCGACTGTTTGCAGATGACCTTGTTGTCTTTATAAAAGGGAACAATACCACATCAATGACAGTTGACTCGACTGTTTGCAGTTTTTTCCAAACCAATTAGAACAATGGTCTCTGACGTCCAGATTCAAATTTTTAGTAACAAAAACATCAGGAATACTTTTCTCCAGAAAGGTTTCATCAACGCCCCCTACCTTAAAATTATATAATACCATTCTCTCATTTACACCAACGGTAAAGTTTTTAGGTATGTGGTTTGATCAACAACTTACTTGGCAAGAACATATAAAACAAACAATTTTAACATGTCATAAAAGACTGAATCTAACGAAAACCTTAGCAAACCGAAACTGGGGATCAGATCAGAAAACTCTGTTGAGAATTTATAAAACACTAATTAGATCTAAATTAGATTATGGATTAATTGCATATGCATCTGTTTTAAAAACATTACTTAAAAACTTGACAGCATACACAACTCTGGTATTAGAATTGCACTTGGAGCCTTCCGGACAACTCCCTCCAAAAGTATACTGAGCGAAGCAGGCAAACCACCTCTAAAACACCGAAGAATATACTTAACTCTAGCACATGCCACATCTATAGCC